>NC_091617.1:126328450-126957735 GCF_027580195.1 Bos mutus
CCTTTCTCTCTTTCTTTTTTTTTAAGGCTGAGCCACGAGGCTTATGGGATCTTATTTCCCTGACCACGGATTGAACCCAGGCCCCAGGCCCGCGACAGTGAAAGAGTCCTTACTGGACTGCCAGGGAACACCTGAGAGGCATTTTCAACCTCAGACATTTTTCTAAAAGTGGGAGGAGGATGAAGTGGGACTGAGGAGATGGCAATACTCATTAGAACAAGAACAATAAATGTGGGAAACATTTCTTGAGCTGCTGTGATATGAAAATATTTATTATCTGGGAAAGTATTAAGTCCAGGAAGCACCATGAAGAGGTTTTCCAAGATTGGTGCAGGGTAGGGGGGAAACAGTTTTACTCACAGGTATAAAACTGACTAGGTGAATTCTTCAAACCCAAAATCAGTTGAAATTTGTTTTTTCTTAGGATTGGACAGTAGATGTCTCAGTTACATTGAGTCTGTAACAAGAAAAGAAGAATTAATTAAAAAGAATGGCACAGATAAGTGAGCTATGTAATCTTGTATATGAAGTAGCTTCTTATTTGGGGTACTAAAAATTTTTTTTGGCCACATGTCGTGTGGGATCTTAGTTCCCATGTCCAGGGATCGAACCCATGCCCTCAGCAATGGAAGTACGGAGCAGTAACCACTGGACGACCAGGGAAGTCTCTAGGGTACTGAAATTTAATTTCAGTTAAACTTTCTTTGAAAGACTATATTGCTGTTGTTTAGTTGCTAAGTCATGTCCAGCTCTTGTGACCCCCCATAGACGGTAGCCCTCCAGGCTCCTCTGTCCATGGCATTTCCCAGGCAAGAATACTAGAGTGGGCTGCCATTTCCTTCTCCAGGTGATCTTCCTAACCTAAGGATTGAACTCATGTCTCCTGCTTGGCAGGCATATTCTTTTTTGAGCCACCAGAGAAGCCCTTGAAAGACTATAGGTATTACCTTTAAAATTCTTAACTAAAAACTCATTGAAACATCAGAAATGTTCTATAATTTCCTGGATGAAGAAATAAAAAGAAAGATATTTAGAGGTTTGTTGAAAGACTTAGATGAAAGTAGAATTAGAAATCAGGGTACAATCAAAAAATTATCAACTCCCTATATTGTTCCCTAAAAAGCAGCTATTTCCACTGAATAATTTACAGGAAGATTTTTGTTACTGTGCAAAGAGAAAGTGCTCCAGATGAGACATATATATATATAACAGGAATATGATGTGGAGGAGCCCAAACACTTGATTTTTTAATACTGAAATCACTACTTTTATTCTCAAGATGCCATCCACTCAAATTCCCTTCATCCGGGTCTCATTTTCCTCTAGCACTATGGGGAGTTCAACATTCTTTTCCTGAAGGAATAATTCAAGAACCAAAGGAATTCTCATTACTACCATACAACTCACAATTTTTTTTTTTTAGTAAAAAGTTTTAGTTTTTACTTTGCCAACAGAGGTCCATGTAGTCAAAGCTATGGTTTTTCCAGTAATCATGTATGGATGTGAGAGTTGGACCATAAAAAAAGCCGAGTGCTGAAGAATTGATGCTTTTGAACTGAGGTGTTGGAGAAGACTTTGGAGAGTCCCTTGGACTGAAAGGAGATCAAACCAGTCAATCCTAAAGAAAATCAGTCCTGAATATTCATTGGAAGGACTGATGCTGAAGCTGAAGCTCCAATACTTTGGCCACCTGATGCAAAGAACTGACTCCTTGGAAAAGACCCTGATGCTGGGAAAGATTGAAGGCAGGAGGAGAAGGTGATGACAGAAGATGAGATGGTTGGATAGCATCACCGACTCGATGGACATGAGTTTGAGCAAGCTCCAGGAGTTGGTGATGGACTGGGAAGCCTGGCATCGTGAAGAGTCAGACATGAATGAATGACTGAACTGACTGAAAAACTTTTAAAAATGCATGTCTATTAAACCACAAAATGTTCATTTATCCTGAAATAATCTTGGGTGCCTCTAGTGGTTATATCCTGTTCTTGGAGGAAGTGGACTCCTGACTTTTCTGCAGCCCTGTCTAGAAACAAGGAGAAAGGATGAGAGTAGAAGCAGGAAGTGGATGAAGTTTAAAAAGAGGCCCAGAGAGCACATGACAATGATCAACGAGCCAGCATATACCTGTTCTTCTGCCCAGATGATCTCATGGGCTCCTCCCAACCCTGGGAAGGAGGATAAAGTGTGGTACCCTGTGGACCCAGGGTGATCCCAGGGGTGGGGGGTGGGTTAATTACAACAGGTGCCACTTGCTCTCTGGCCCTCTGGTACTGCTCACCTCCCTCTCACTCACACACACATACCCAGCTCCTGATCTCTAAGACACACACACACACACACACACAATGCAATCAGGGTAGCCTTGGTCCTGCCTCCATAACTGCAGAGAAACGGTGGAAATAAAAGGCGAATTGTTAGTACATGAGCCTCTTAGGTGACATTTTTGGTACTTCCCAGGAAATCACCCCTTGCCCTCAACCTCTGGCCCTCCCAGGGTCATTGCCCACCCCTCCCCCACGCCTCCTTCACGGGGCCATTTATCCCGGCTCCTGTGGGTGTGCTCTTGAGGCAGAGCTCACCAGGGAAGTTGAAGGGCGCTCAGCTCTGTTCCCAGGCTGCTGAGTTTCACTGAGAAGGAACAAATGATGACTGTTCTGTGAGGCCATACAATGAGCGGCTTTCTCCCAGAGCTGTGACCTTTACCCAGGAAGAGGCCAAGCACACTTATTGAGTCTCTGCATTTGCTGGAGACAATCTGTGGTAAACAGAGCAAGAAGGCCCTCATTGTCACTGAAGGCCTCCAGAAGCCACCAGGGCTTTTTGCACAGAGCCCTTGGCTGCCTGGTCCATTGGCTGTCATCCAATTTTACTATGGAAATGGATTATTTAAAGTTAAAAAATAATTTATTTAGTTCAATTTGGCTTGACCTGGATGATTGCCAATAACTGCCCATGTGGCTGTGCTGCAGCAAACAGGTTGGTTGCTCACTCATAACTCATTTCTTCTCCTTCTGTGCTCAAAGAATCCAGGTTTCCAGCCATTTGGTGACCATGAGCCCAGTTTGCAGGATAACACTCATCACAACCATCTGTTTCCTCTTTACCGAGGATTAGCCTAACTTGTGGACTACTGAGAGACTTGGAAGAAGGGAGAAAGGCCTTGCCACGCTGCCCTTTCTTCTGGCTCTTGGTGTAAGGCCTGATGCTTGCACTGGCTTTGGCCATCGTCTTCTCTCTTTGAGGGTACACACTACAACGCTGACAGGTGTGAATCAAGGCCTGAGTCCTTGTTGACACAACCAAGTTTCAGAATTTCTTGTCAAGTTGGTTTTTTTGTAGATAGCTCTCCAAAGCATCTTAACTGACATATATCCCCCCATCACAAGGGATCTAACATTATTAGGCATAAACCCTTCAGCAAACAATTTATACACACTCTGGTTTCATTATGATTTAAAGCAAGATGCTGGACTCCAGAGAATTTCCAGGGAGTTTGACTGCACAGTTACACTGCAGAGGAACTGGAAATTGATTTGGAAATAAACATCAGGTGAGATGGCCAGGGAATCCCTTTCCCGTCAAGACAACAGCCTGCTTACCTTAGGATCGTCTTTCTTCTTTTAGTCCTTTTCCTCTCCCTGAAGGATTTGGAACAGAGATTCATCCGTCCACCTGGTAATTATGTATTAAATTTGTGTGTGAGCATTTGCTAGGATGGCTGTGACGGGGGTGCCTGGCTCCCCTTAGCCAGGCGCTGTGAGCACTATGACGAGTGTGGTAGTCCCTATGGGCTGTGGGCTTTTTGGTCAACAGGCTCCTGCTCCCGAAGCTGGGCTCTTCTGGAGGCAGTGTCAAGGTGGCTGTTGGAGGGAACTCACCCTAACAGGGATTGATCCGGGGCCAATCACACAGGGCCCCTGCGTCAGGTGTGGGGTGAAAGACACTGCCATCAAGATGGAGGTGCTGTTGCATCAAAACATGCAGGATAGGTGTCACTGGCTTGGAAGAGGTCTCTGAGGAGACACTTAGGAAATGCTCCCGCACTTTCTTGGTAGAAGAGGACACACACCCAGAGAGGAGGAGTTGCTTGTCTTACATGTTACATCCATCAAGCAACTGTACACTTGAAATTTGCACTTTAGTTTGTGTACGTTTTTTCTTTAAGAAAAAAAAAGCAAAAAAGAACAGAAGAAAAAAATGACCCTTCATATGTATTTTTTTAAACCACCACTCAAAGAAAGAGATAAAGGCAGAATTTTGAATAAAGGGAAAATCAGAGACTTCCCCTCACACATTTTTTAAATGTGTGAGACTTTACACATTTAAATTAGTAATCATGGGAGTGATCCAATTAATTTATCATTTGTCTCCAGCTGGAAGCTCTTCTAAATCTTGAGCTGAAGTTTCAATTTCAGTTTCAGTGAGATGCTTCTAAATATATGCTGTTTTCTGTGGGAGATACGCAATAGAAATGCTGGTATCTTGGTGTTGATCTTAGAGTTCAAATTCATACCTTGAAGTTGTTGGCTCCCACTCTGGGGTCAGGAATGTTGATCAAGATTGAAAATGGCATGGATGTTTGTAAGAGAACAACTTCTGGTGACCTTTCGAGCCTGAGGAGCTTGCCTCAGCTGCCTGGATTTATCTCGGTTCCACCTGCATATCAGGAATCCTTAGATGTCAGAACTTGCTCAGAGAACACCCATCTCCTCTTTCCCACACCAGGAGAAACAGGAATGCTGCCCTAAGGAGTACAAGGGGAGCTCTTTGCCTCGCTGGAAACCCAGGAGTAGCACTGACTTCAGATGTGGCTGGACTCAGATGTGGCTCAAACAATGTCATCAGGACTCAACTTCCCTCCATCTTGAGGTTCTTCCATTGAGACAGTCACGATCTCAGGAGCTCAAGGTGGCCACGCTCAGCTCCAGGCCAGGAGGAGGCAGTATCTCCAGACTCTATCTCCTCAGCTCCAAGTCTAGTCAGGAGAGAATCACCTCTTCTCATTTACAGCATTTCCAGGAGTCACTAAGTCTCCCTGGCTCTGAGTGGGTCACGTGCACATTGCTGATCCAATCACTGTGACCATGAAAATGCAATGCATTGATTGGCATAGGCCTAGCTCATGTACTTCTTCCTTTGAACTCTTTCCAAATGGACAGCTTCCTCCCATTCCCTTAAGGCTTCCTGCTGCCACAGGTACCTCTGTATTTCCTTCTGGCTTCATGAGACCATCACACATCAATTGCCCAGTGACTGTGAGGTGCAATTACCCAACTGTCTGCATGGGAAACAGACCACATATCTTAATGGCTTACAAAGCTGGTATTCTCATTTGGCCTCAGAGGCTGGCAGCATCTTAGCCTTGGCCAGTATGCAACATGCGTGTCTGATTCGTCATGACCCTGTGGACCATAGGAGGCCAGGCTCCTCTGTCCATTGGATTCTCCAGGCAAGAATACTGGAGTGGGTTGCTATGCTCTATTCTAGGATATCTTCCTGATCCAGGGACCGAACTTGCATCTCTTACGTCTCCTGCATTGGCAGGTGGTGTTCTTTACCTCTAGTGCCACCTGGGAAGCCCAGTAAGTCGCTTCAGTCGTGTCCGACTCTGTGAGACCCCATAGACAGCAGCCCACCAGGCTCCCCCATCCCTGGGATTCTCCAGGCAAGAACACTGGAGTGGGTTGCCATTTCCTTCTCCAATGAATGAAAGGGAAAGGCGAAAGTGAAGCCGCTTAGTCGTGTCTGACTCCTAGCGACCCCATGGACTACAGCCCACCAGGCTCCTCCGTCCATGGAATTTTCCAGGCAAAAGTACTGGAGTGGGGTGCCATTGCCTTCTCTGAAGGTAGGTGGTACCGTTCAGCAATTCAATGGTTTTCAGGTGCTCTATTCCTTCCCCCCCGATTCTGCAAATGCAGTTTCTTCCTTTCTACCCTTTATGGGTAGATGACCCTTGGTAGCATCTCTTTGTTCTATTGGTGGCCACTTGAGAATGCAGGCAAGCTGGTCCATGGTCTGTAGCAATTGTCCATGGCTAGCTTTTGGCACTGGAGAAGGCTGCCGTCTATGGGGTCGCACAGAGTCGGACACGACTGAAGTGACTTAGCAGCAGCAGCTTTTGGCACACACATGGCTCATAGATGCTCCTCATTCTTTTCAGGCCATCTACAAACACCTCTTTTTACCCTTCTGGGAGCATCATGCCAGTCCATACCGTGGTGTCTAGCCTTGCTCTAGGGGTTTTTGCATGTAACTTCACCCTGTGTGTGTATGTGTGTGTGAGTGGGTATGTATGTGTCTGTGTGTGCATGTGTGTGGTGGGGTCACCTCCCAGTCTTCCAGGTAAGAAGTAAGTATAACTTGTTTCTAGAATGGGAACACTTGGTCAAGTACAACCCAAGGTTGAAGCGGAACTTGATGTCCTGTTATTGTTTGTCTCATTCTGCCAGGCTCCTCTGTCTATGGGATTCTCCAGGCAACAGTACTGGAGTGGGTTGCCATTTCCTTCTCCAGGGGATCTTCCTGACTCTGATATTGAACCTGCATCTCTTGTGTCTTCTGCATTGGCAGGTGAATTCTTTACCACTGCACCACCTGGGAAGCAGACTGTATTAATGTTAACCTAAAAACTCTCCATCCTAAAGGAGATCAGTCCTGGATGTTCATTGGAGGGACTGATGCTGAGGCTGAAACTCCAATACCTTGGCCACCTCATGCGAAGAGTCGACTCATTGGAAAAGACCCTGATGCTGGGAGGGATTGGGGGCAGGAGGAGAAGGGGATGACAGACGGTGAGATGGCTGGATGGCATCACTGACTTGATGGACGTGAGTCTGAGTGAACTCCGGGAGTTGGGTGATAGACAGGGAGGCCTGGCGTGCTGCAATTCCTGGGGTCACAAAGAGTTGGACACAACTGAGCGACTGAACTGAACTGAACTGAAAAACTCTGAGGTTCAGGATATCAAGGGAGGTACTACTGAGAAAAGTTGCTGTTAGCATGCAACAGGACAGGGGCTGTAGAAGGGGCAAGCACAGCATTATTGGAGTGTACTGTCCTGCCGAGTCGCAGCTGGAGCATCAGTGACCTCTGGTGGTAGGATTTTCCTCTCTGGTCCTCACGGTGTTAGCATCTCCTTCAGGTCTGTGTGTCTGGTTCAGTGTTCAAAGAGATGCTGCAAGATTGATCTCAGAGTGGGTAGGGTAGACTGGGTTTTCATGCTAAAACTTTTACTAGGGGGTCAGAGGTGACACAGTCAGGAATTTAAACACAGATCCTATTCCTGCCTCCATCAATTTTATCTGATGAGGACAGCTTATTTACAAAACTCATATTCCAGATATAAGCATGTTTTCTTTCATTTTTAAAAATACTTTCCCCCTGGAGAAGGAAAAGGCAACCCACTTCAGAATTCTTTTCTAGAGAATCTCATGGACAGTGGAGTCTGGCAGGCTACAGTCCACAGGGTCACAAAGAGTCAGATGTGACTGAGAATGCATACACAGGTATTATAAGTAATCTAGAGATTTAAAGTATATGGGAGGATGTGCATAGGTTATGTGCAAAACCATACCATTTTACATAAGGGACTTGAGCATCTGCAGATTTTGGTATCCTAGGGGTGGAGCGGGGGAAATCTTGGAACCAATCCCCCATGTATAATGAGGGACAGCTGTACATTCAAGGTGTATTATTCAATGATTATGCTATTTGCAAAACATTCAAATTGGTGCAGTTTCATTCACCATACACATGCATTACTAATGCAGTCTTGATTGTTTAAATATTTTGGTGTAGCATACATATTTATTGGTTGACAAATAAAAGATGTGTTCACACGCTAGTAAAGTAATGCTCAAAATTCTCAAAGCCAGGTTTCAGCAATACGTGAACCATCAACTTCCAGATGTACAAGCTGTTTTTAGAAAAGGCAGAGGAACAATAGATCAAATTGCCAACATCCGCTGGATCATGGAAAAAGCAAGAGAGTTCCAGAAAAACATCTATTTCTGCTTTATTGACTATGCCAAAGCCTTTGACTGTGTGGATCACAATAAACTGTGGAAAATTCTGAAGGAGATGGGAATACCAGACCACCTGACCTGCCTCTTGAGAAACCTGTATGCAGGTCAGGAAGCAACAGTTAGAACTGGACATGGAACAACAGACTGGTTCCAAATAGGAAAAGGAGTACATCAAGGCTGTATATTGTCACCCTGTTTATTGAACTTATATGCAGAGTACATCATGAGAAATGCTGGGCTGGAGGAAGCACAAGCTGGAATCAAGATTGCTGGGAGAAATATCAATAACCTCAGATATGCAGATGACACCACCCTTATGGCAGAAAGTGAAGAGGAACTAAAATGCATCTTGATGAGAGTGAAAGATGAGAGTGAAAAAGTTGGCTTAAAGCTCAACATTCCGAAAACTAAGATTATGGAATCTGGTCCCATCACTTCATGGCAAATAGATGGAGAAACAGTGTCAGACTTTATTTTTCTGGGCTCCAAAATCACTGCAGATGATGATTGCAGCCATGAAATGAAAAGACGCTTGCTCCTTGGAAGGAAATTATGACCAACCTAGATAGCATATTAAAAAGCAGAGACATTTGTCAACAAAGGTCCGTCTAGTCAAGGTTATGGTTTTTCCAGTGGTCATGTATGGATGTGAGAGTTGGACTATAAAGAAAGCTGAGTGCCGAAGAATTGATGCTTTTGAAGTGTGGTGTTGGAGAAGACTCTTGAGAGTCCCTTGGACTGCAAGGAGATCCAACCAGTCCATCCTAAAGATCAGTCCTGGGTGTTCATTGGTAGGACTGATTTTGAAGCTGAAACTCCAATACTTTGGCCACCTGATGCAAAGAACTGACTCATTTGAAAAGACCCTGATGCTGGGAAAGATTGAGGGCAGGAGGAGAAGGGGATAACAGAGGATAAGATGGTTGGATGGCATCACCGACTCAATGAACATGGGTTTGGGTGAACTCTGGAGTTGGTGATGGACAGGGGGTCCTGACGTGCTGTGGTTCATGGGGTTGCAAAGAGTCGGACACGACTGAGCAAATGAACTGAACTGAACTAAGTGTTTAAAAAAAATACTTTCCCCCAAAAGAACATTGAAAACACAGGTTTCACATTCCCTGGTGGCTCAGATGGTAAAGTGTCTATCTACAATGTGGAAGACCGGGGTTTAATCCCTGGGATTATCCCCTGGATTAATTTGGGAAGATCCCCTGGAGAAGGAAATGGCAATCCACTCCAGTACTATTGCCTGGAAAATCCCATGGACAGAGGAGCCTGGTAGGCTACAGTCCATGGGGTCGCAAAGAGTTGGATATGACTGAGCGACTTCACTTTCACTTTCAAAATGTCTTAAGAATAACATGTTTGCATTTGACAAAGTGAGGTGAAAACACTGTCAAAATAAGTTCACTTTTTTTAGGTAAAGAATGAGGTGTTTTTTACAAACACCTCCATCAAATCCCACACTTCACCTTGCCACGTGTCATCTCACCCACAAAGACCTGTGAAATGCTTCTGCTGGATGAGGCCTGAGCCTACCTCTAGCCAGGCTGACTCTTTAATAACTGTGTATCTGTATTGGGAGACTGGAGTAGAGAGCTGGGCAGCAAACTCATAAGAAGTCATACTTGAGAGTAGAAGGACTACTCTGGTGGCCCAGAGGTTAAGAATATGCCTTGCGATGCAGGGGACGCAGGTGTGATCTCTGGTCAGGGAACTAAAATCTCACATGCTGCGGAGCAACTAAGCCAGCATGCTAAAACTTCTGAGCCTGCGCTCTCCAGAGCCCTGGAGCTCCAGAGCCCATGCACCACAACTAGAGAATCTGCGCCATGGCAGAAGATCCAAAGCAATAACAAGCCTGTGTGCCGCTAAGACCTGATGCAGCCTCATAAATAAACATAAAAAACAGAGTAGAATGGGGTCACCAGGGATTGGGATGGGAGTAAGTGGGGAGATGTTATTTTGAGTACAAACTTTCAACTAATAGATAAGTTCTGGAGATTTAATGCACAGTATAATGATTATATCAACACTTCTGAATTAGAAACCTCAAAGTTGCCAAGAGAGTAGATCTTAGTTGTTCTCACCACAAAAAAGAAATATAATAATATAATAGAGGTGTTAGCTAATGCTACAGTGATGATCATATTGCAATATATAAATGTATCAAACTAACACATTGTATACCTTAAGCATATACAATGTTACATAGCAACTCTATCTCAACAAAAAATTGTTAGTAAAAAAAAAAAAGCTGAGCAGCAAAATTGAAGCAATCATGACAGTTTTTTAAAAAAACATTATTATTAATTTATTTATTTGGCTGCACTGGGTCTTAGTTGTGGCATGCAGGGTCCAGTTCCCTGACCAAGGATTGAACCCAGGCCACTTACACTGAGACCTCGGAGTGTTAGCCTCTGGACCACCAGGGAGGTCCCCATGATAGGTGTTGTGAGATACTCTGATGCAGTGATAGAGTAAGCAGCTCTTGTCCCCATGGGGCATGCTGGGCACTTGAAGGCCCCTCCCAGTCAACCCGCCTTCTCTGACCTGGTTTGCCTTCTCTGATCATGGTTTGCTCTCAGGGTTGGGCCTCTGCAGCCACCTTCTAATAGAACTCCATCCCTTTAACTAGAGTTCATTCCATCAAGAGTAAACTGAGGAGGGGAACCAAGCCCTTCAGTGGGGAGTAGGGGAGGGTGGGAATTAGATTTCCTTTTCCAGAAATTGGCAATTAGAACACAGGCACAGCAGACAGTCTCTGATGGAAACTCTGCCTGTCCTGCAGAGATGGCCAGCATCTTCCACTGCAGGCAGGGAGAGGCAGAGAAGGCCAGTCAGCGCAGAGAGGACTTAATAAAGGTGACTTGAAGCAGGCACAGATATAGGGTGACAAGGAGAGAGAGAAGGCTTCTACTTCCTGATTCCAGTTTTCATCCATCCTCCCTTCATTTCTGTCTTATACCTTTATCTTCCTCCCATATTCCATTTTGCTTAAACAACAAAAGACCTGTAAGACACGTGCGCTTCTCTTTAATTTGCAATCAATTCAGAGCAAAATGATTCTGAAAACTTTTGCTTGAGAGCTCGGAATTTGAATTATGTTGATTCAAACTACCAGGAATACTTAGGATGGAATGAGATCTCTTATTAGTTGGATTTTCCAGGTAAATGAGAGGTAAGCAGAAAACTCTTTTTCTGTGTGTCTCCAACCTTTGTTATAAAAATCTGCCTAAAATGCTTGTGTAAAGAAAAGATTGGAAACAACTTAATGTCTATCAGGAGACTGGTTAGAGATTCACGTAAGGGAAGAGTACCATGCAGGTCTTAAAAGAATAAGACGGATCCGTATGTCCCACCATGGAAGTTTCTCCATGATATACTATTTAAAAAAATATATATTCTCTTTTTTTAGTAATTTTATTTATGGGTGTCCTGGGTTTTTCTTGCTGTGCAGCCTTTTCTCTGATTGTGGCAAGTGGGGGCTACTCTCCAGTTGCGGTGCGTCAGTATTCATTGTGGTAGCTTCTCTTGGTTTCAAAGCAGGAACTTCCAGCATCATGGCTGACATTCAATCTCTACTAGTAGAGACTACGCACCTCCTTCTAGGACATATTGTAGAAGAATCAGTCAAAAGGACCACGAAACACACAGCATTCAGCTAAGACTGAGCTGGTGACTGTGCCATAAGCTTTCGTCTCTATTCCTCAGAAGTACCTGAAAAGAAGGTATTGTTTTCATCGTTTAATAGATGCAAAAGGCATTCAGCTAAGACTGAGCTGGTGACTGTGCCATAAGCTTTCGTCTCTATTCCTCAGAAGTACCTGAAAAGAAGGTATTGTTTTCATCGTTTAATAGATGCAAAAGGCATTCAGCTAAGACTGAGCTGGTGACTGTGCCATAAGCTTTCGTCTCTATTCCTCAGAAGTACCTGAAAAGAAGGTATTGTTTTCATCGTTTAATAGATGCAAAAGGTCCAGGTCCAAAGCCGTCACCTCTCTGATGAGAATCCACACAGAACATAAGAACCCAGATTGCTGGCAGTTCCTGGAGCTCCGATGGATATCAACTTGCTGGTATTCAAAACGACCCCTGCACCTCCCTCTTCCCTCAATGCCTTTGCTCTCTTTGAAGACTTTTTTGAGGGGAGGAAAACCTTATTCCATTCAGCATGGACATCTTGCCATTAATCACAGAGAACCACCCTGAGACTAAAGCCAGAGGAAAGCAGAGCAGAGAGAAAAGGGTGAGACAGAGGAAAGACAGGAGTGGAAGAGAAAGAATATCATTTAGCTTGAGCCCTTGGATCCAGTTTTTCTTAAAGCCAAGTATTCTGTCTACGGCAATTGAGAAGATCCAACTGACAACTGGGTATGGCGGTTGACTCAGTTTTCTTGTTCTTATGTTAAGATGTAGAAACACAGTGTGCGTGCGTGCCAAGTTGCGCGGTCATGTCCAACTCTTTGAGACCCTATAGACTACTGTAGTCTGCCAGGCTCCTCTGTCCATGGGCTTCTCCAGGCAAGAATACTGGAGCGGGTTGCCAAGCCCTTCTCCAGGGGATCTTCCTGATCCAGTGATCGAGTGCACATCTCTTTCATCTCCTGCATTGGCAGGCAGGTTCTTTACCACCAGTACCACCTGGAAAGTCCAGAAATACAGAGTGCTAGAAACCAAATCTTTTGTTTCCCACCTATCCAGGCCCTGCCCCCCACTCCCACCCCATCCCACTCCCATGGTCTGAAGGCAGGATTGGGGAATGAAGGATTAAGGGGTGGTTTCTAAAGGAAATTCAGATGCTTTAACCCTAAAAACAGAAAAGAACTCAGCAGGAAAGCCCATCCACCACATTTGAAGGACAGATGCGGGATGGGGGTTGGGGGCGGGGAGAGGGCTGGGAAGACTCAGTCAGACTATCACGGCTCCTTAGAGCGGACTCTATGAAATCCCTTGTGAGGGCATCTGGAAGCTGCATGATGAGCTGGTTTCCCCAGAAGATCCTTCAGAGAAACCAAAGACTCAAGGGGGGTCTTTGTGAAATAATTAAAGGATTTTAGGAGGAGTTGCTGCTATTAAAAATCCTCTACTTCTTTAAATTAAATGAATAATTATTAACTGGTGAAAAATAGGATTTTCTCTCCAGGTTCTTCCAAAGAATAAAGATGAGGGTATCTTTAACCATGGTTGCCCCTCCATTCTGCTAGCCCAGACCTGCACAGCCTGGCTAGACGTCTGCGTGCTCTGGAAATTTCCTCATGGCTCAGGGGTGGGCGGTGGAAAGCCAGCAGTCCTGTTCGTTGTTTCAGATGGACACTGGCCACTTTGTTGTTCATGTGTGCTGGCTGCTGATGTCCTGTTTCTTTCTGGACTTCTCCCCCATGAAGGTGACCCATCACCCTGGTCTTCTCAAGGCTATCTTGGTTTAGCACCGCGAGACCTGCATCTTGAGAAAAAGATCCTTCCTGGATGCACCGGGCATGGCTGGTCACCCTAGAATGGAGCTCTTGATAGGTGACGTGTGTTTGAGAGTGCTGTTCTGATGCTGTCTACAGGGAGCTAAATAAGCCAGTTCTGGGCTCAGCCTGGAGGGGCTGGTTGTCTGATAGCAGGGCTGGAATATAAAATGATGATCTCAGATTGCTGTGTGGGGCCAAGGGGAGGGCCAACAGAGGTGTGAGGGGCTGTCTCCCCCAGTGCTATAAACAAGACCCTTTTAAAGGGGCTTTTTATTTATTTATTATTATTAAAAAATTTTTATTGGAGTATAGTGTTCTTGCCTGGAGAATCCCAGGGACAGGGGAGCCTGGTGGGCTGCCGTCTCTGGGGTCGCACAGAGTCGGACACGACTGAAGCGACTTAGCAGCAGCAGCTTATTTATAATGTGTTAGCTTCAGACATACAGCAAAGTAAATTAGTTTATATGTGTACATATAGCCACTCGGTTTTAGATTCCTTCCCTATGTAGGCCACTACAGAGTACTGAGTGGAGTTCCCTGTGCTATACAGCAGGTTTTTATTAGTTATCTATTTTATACATAGTAATGTGTATATGTCAATCCCAATCTCCCAATGTATCCCTTCTTTGCCTTATCCCCTGGTAACCATACGTTTGTTTCCAACATCCACAACTCTATTTCTGTTCTGTTAATAAGTTCATTTGTACATTTTATATTTAAGTATGTACGATATATTTAAATATATAAAATATATTTAATATGTTAAATATATTTAAATATTTTAAATACGAATATATTTAAATATATATACATATAAGTGATACTATATGATATCTATCTTTCTGTGTCTGACTTGCTTCACTCAGTATGGCAATCTCTAGGACCATCCATGTTGCTGCAGTAAAGGGGGCTTTTGACCTAGATATCGAGAAATGATTATGCCTGTGGATAAGGGTGGGGTAAAGGTGGGTACGGACATTTCAATACATCCCAGAGCTTGTACACAGACTTTGTGATGGAAAGGCAGGCATTTTAAGGAACAGTGACAGCTACACCTCCCCCGCCCCAAACATTTGCAGGGTTGAGGGTAAGAACATAGACGGAGGTCTAGATGTCAAAATATTTAAAAGTTATAAATCAGCCTAACAAGCACTTAATTAAATACACTCTATTCTCTTCCCTTGACAAACACACTCTCCTAACAACCTGAAAGGTCGGGTTTGAATTTGCAGTTCCTATTTCTTTATTGTTTCAGACTGGAACAAGACAGCACAAGGAGGACTGGGCCCTGGTCTTCCTCCCATTGCTTCCTACCCTCAATTCTGCTCCTTACCTCAAGGCTGGGGACCTCACGTGGACCCTAAAACTACATCCCAACTCTGTCCACATGCCCTGCAAACAGCTGCCCCTTACTGGTCCCTGGGGTCCGGGGTGGGGGGGTGACACTGGCAGAGAACAGGCCTGAGCAGATCCTGGAAGGGGACAGGGAATCTTAGGTCCTGCGTGTTCAGAGTGTGGTGTGCGGGATGGCTCAGACTCTGGGCAGGCCCATCTCTGCTGGCCCTTCAGACTCTTTGCCCTAAGGGGAGAGGGCCTCTTGCCTGGTATAAGAACAATGCTGAGTGGGTGGTGAGCGCTTTCCAGTGCCTGGAATATTGTCATATCAGCCTGAGCAATAGCAGAGGAGGAGCTGTGCTGGTTCCCACTGTGATGAGAGATGACAGAAACTGTGACCCGGAATTTTCGCCTTTGGTCTTTGGGAGGAAAAATATCAGAAAACGCCTAAGAATGGCCCACTGCTTTTCCCACTCACCGCATGTATACAGGAACTGGGCATGTCACAGTCAATGTACGACCAGGCCTTTTTTAAAAAAATTTTTGGCTGTGCTGCGCAGCGTGTGGGATCTTAGTTCCCCAACCAGGGATTGAACCCTGCATTGGAATCATGGAGGTTTAACCACTGGATGGCCAGGGAAGTCTCAGACTTAGCCTTATGACCAAGTAAAACTGAAAGTGAAGTCGCTTCAGTTGTGTCCGACTCTTTGCGACCCCATGGACTGTAGCCTGCCAGGCTTCTGCCAGGCTTCTCCGTCCATGGGATTCTCCAAGCAAGAATATTGGAGTGGGTTGCCATTTCCTTCTCCATCTGATTAAAACTGAGAAGCTAAAAATTAATAGGATGGATTTAAACAATACATTCTTTCAGGTTGTCAGAGTTGGGGAGAAGAGCTACTTGGGAACGAATCAGCTTTTCTCTGGCAACATCTCATTGCTCCAGTGAAATGAGTAAGCTTTTTGAAGTAGGGATGTCACTTTCTTGTCCTTCCATGGAGGGGCCAGGATCTACCTAAAGTAAGCGATGATGCAGATTTTCAGGGCTGTGACATGGTACAGCAGGGGGCGCTGAAGGGGCTTGGGAAACCTTCCTGAGGCTGCTCTGCTGTGTGTGTATGCTCAGTCGTGTCTGACTCTTTGGGACCCCATGGACTGTAGCCCACCAGGTTCCTCTGTCCATGGGACTTACCAGGCAAGAATACTGGAGTGGGTTACCATTTCCTCCTCCAGGGGATCTTCCTGACCCAGGATTGAACCTGGGTCTCTCGTGTCTCCTGCATTGGCTGTCTACACCTCAATTCTAACTCTCTGGTCCCAGCTGTAGGCTCCCTTTATGTCTGATTCTTTTGAGTTGATATGTAACATTTTTAGATTTCAACTACTTATAGGAAAAAATAACACCTACAGACACACACACACACACACATTTCCATTTCCTGATTGGAGGGAGACAAGCAGAAGTATGAAATCTTTCATTTGCCTTGGGCCACACAAGACCATATTTTCACCCTCAACATAAAAAGAGCCTTGAAATTTGACCCAATTTTTACTCTCCTCATTTCTTTCCATTCATAGTATTTTTAGAATTTATTCTCTCCCAAATTCCTGAGAGAGCCCCAGGAACTCTCTGGTTCTACCACGGATAACTCTGTGCTCTTGACCACCACAGCTTTTTTTGTGAGAGGTTGTGCTGTGCTCTTGGGCCCCTTTTGCCTCTTCTAGCAGGCTCTGGAATTCAGCTGCCTGGGATTAACTCTGTTTCTCCACAGTTGGGAAGCTGTAAGAGCTTGAGTAAGTGATCTAACTTCTCTGTGCCTTGGTTTTCTCACTGGGAATGATCCCTTACAGTAGCTTGTCTCTAAAGACACCTGCCAGCAATTCCTTCCCTCCCTGTACGTGACTGCCACTCCGCTATCGAGACGTGGGGTCCAGTCCTTCACCCTATTGGATCTGGGCTGGGCTGTGACTCCTTTGATGCCCAGTGAGGTCAAGCCCTTAGCTGATTCCACCCTACCACCATCTGATTACAACTGCATGGGAGGCCTGTTCAGCTGACCCCAGTCAAACTACAGAACATGTTAAATATTAATAAGTGGTTGTTTTTTAAATTGAAGTATAGCTGATTTACAATATTGTGTTAGTTTCAGGTATACAGCAAAGTGATTCAGTTATATTTCTTCGGATTATTTTCCACTATAGGTTTTTGCAAGATACTGAATATTATTCCCTGTGTTATATAATAAATCCTTGTTGCTTATCTATTTTATATATAGTGTGTGCGTGCGTGCTAAGTCACTTCAGTCATGTCTGACTCTGTGACCTTATGGACTGTAGCCCTCCAGGCTCCTCTCTCCATGCGATTCTCCAGGCAAGAATACTGGAGTGGGTTGCCATGCCCTCCTTGAGGAGATCTTCCCGACGTAGAGATCAAACCTGCGTCTCATGTCTCCTGCATCGGCAGGCAGGCTCTTTACCACTAGTGCCACCTTGGAAACCCCTTACGTATAGTCGTTTGGATCTCTTAACCCCGTACTCCTAATTCATCCCTTCTTTTCCCCTTTGGTAACCACAGGTTTGTTTTCTATGCGAATCTGTTTCTATTTTGTATATAGTTTTATTTATTTTTTTTAGAGTCCACATGTAAGTGATATCATATAATATTTGTCTTTCTCTGTCTGAACTACTTCACTTAGTATGATAATCTCTAGGTCCGTCCATGGTGCTGCAAATGGCCATATTTCATTCTTTTTTATGGCTGAGTACTATGCCCTTGTATATGTTCCACATGGTCTTCTTTATTTGTTCCTCTGTTGATGGGCATTTGGGTTGTTTCCATTGGCTATAATAAATGGTTGTTTTAAGCCACTAAGTTTGGTGGCACTGTGCAGCAAAGTGACTACACTGAACATTAATGGAGATAATAACAATTGTGTCTCCCTCACAGGATGGATATTAGGATTAGATGAGTTAATATTTGTTAGAGGCTCAGAATAGTGCCTGGCAACACTAATTGCCATATGAGAACATACTGAATGAAAAAGTGAATGACATAGGCCCCTGAAGAAATGTATTATAGTCTCATGCTAATAAACACCCTTTTTGAGGAAAGCACAATAGTTACCATTCCAGTCCTTGGTCTTCCAAAAAATACCTTAGTCAGTGTAAAGTCTGTTGATGGTGTAAACAGTATCATAAAAGCCCAAAGGCTCAGTGTTTGTCCCATGATCCTGAGCCTGAACAAGTCGCTGGCTTTCCCTATGCCTCCATGGCCACAGCTTTTAAATGAAGACAGTGGTCACATCTACCACAATAGGACTGATAAGAGGGCAGATATGAAAATGGTTGTCAAAGAGTTTTGAAGAACATAGATTTTTTGCTGTTGTGCAACAAATATTTATTAAACATTGCTATTTGCTATAAACCCTGTTCTTTTTAAAAATTAACTTATTTTATCATCTTCAGCTAGTGGTTCCCTCGGCTTCCTTAATTTAGGGCTTCCCTGGTGGCTCAGATGGTAAACAATCTTCATGCAGTGCAGGAGACCCGGGTTCGATCCCTGGGTCGGGAAAATCCCCTGGAGGAGGAAATGGCAACCCACTCCAGTATTCTTGCCTGGAGAATTCCATGGACACAGGAGCCTGACGGGCTACAGTCCATGGTGTCACAAAGAGTCAGACATGACTGAGTGACTAACACTGTCATCTTCTATTTTAAACTGAGGTACAACATTGTACTAATTTCAGGTGTACAACGTAACGATTCGATATTTATACTATTAGGAAGGGGGAATTTCACCCCCCTGCCTCTCTTGAGTTCTGGTGGCAGGACTGATAATAAAATTGCCCTAACAAAGATTAATCGGAGAAGGCGATGGCACCCCACTCTAGTACTCTTGCCTGGAAAGTCCCATGGACGGAGGAGCCTGGTAGGCTGCAGGCCATGGGGTCGTGAAGAGTTGGACACAACTGAGAGACTTCACTTTCCCTCTTGACTTTCATGCATTGGAGAAGGAAATGGCAACCCACTCCAGTGTTCTTGCCTGGAGAATCCCAGGGACGGGGGAGCCTGGTGGGCTGCTGTCTATGGGGTCACACTGATTCGGACACGACTGAAGCGACTTAGCAGCAGCAGCAGCAAGAAAGATTGATAGGAGAAAAAGGAACAAATTTCAATTCATGTGTGTGGAGGCCTCATAGAAATAGGACCGAAGAAGTGGCCAAAATGGACAGCTTTTATACTTTTTACATACAGGACAAAGAAACTTGGGCTTTGTGTTCTCAGTGAAGAATCTAAATGGAGTTCGAGCTTGGAGAAGGGAATTTAAGAAGTGACAAGGTTTGCTTACACACAGGCTTCAAGGATGGAGTTCCCTGTCTCCAGCAATAAGGTTGTCCTTTTACCTCCAGACACAGGGGGTGCCCTTCTCACTTGAGAGCTTTATTTCCTGCTTCCAGGGAGACAGAGAGGAGGATCAGCACGTCCCACTTGCTTTGGCTGTTTCTTAAGTAACTTTAATTCAAAATAATCAACATGCTATTGTGGCTTATTTGGGGATGGCCTGTCCTGCGCTCAGCAGTGCATACAGCAAAATGATCATCACAATAAATCTAGTTACCATTCATCACCATACATAGTTAATTTTTTTTTCTCATGATGAGAACGTTTAAGATCTACTCTTGGGACTTCTTTGTGGTAGTCCAGTGGTTAAGACTTTACCTTTCATTGCAGAGAGGTGAAGTTTCAATCCCTGTTGAGGAGCTAAGATCTCACATGCCTCACAGTCATAAAACCAAAACATAAAACAGAAACAGTGTTGTAACACATTCAATAAAGACTTAAAATAACATCAAAAAATTCTTAAAAAAAAAAGATCTACTCTCTTAGACCATGTCCGAAGCACTGGAGACACAGCAGTGAAGAAAACAGAGAAAACACCTAGAAAAATATTAAAACCTGGAAACTTACAAGTCTAAGCATTCACTAAGTAGAACATAGATTCTTTAACCTTTACTGAGACACCTCATGTCTGACCCTCCATTTGTGTTTATCAGACACTGAGGTCTGTATTTCTTTAAATTAAACCCCAGCTCCACAGTTGTTAGGCTTCCCTGGTGGCTTAGTGTTAAAGAATCCACCTGCCAATGCAGGAGTTGCTGGTTGATCCCTGGGTTGGGAAGATGCCCTGGAGAAGGAAATGTCATTCTTGCCATTCCAGTATTCTTGCCTGGGAAATCCCATGGCATGCTATCATCCATGGGATCCCAAAAGAGTCAAACACAACTTATCAATTAAATAACACCCACCAGCATGCTTCTTGGCTATAACCAGTCTCTTGCCAGTCTCTTCAACTCCCTTGCCTCCTCATCCTGTTCGACTCAGGTGGAATCTCAATCTTCAGATCTTAGTTGCCTTTGCCTGTTTTTCTTCTCCCCTTCAGAGCTAAGCATCTTGACAGAAGAGCCTCACTCACTGTCTGCACCCCCATTCTTGCATCCACCCCTCATTCCTGCCTGCACCACCACACTGGAGCCACTCATGTCAAGATTACAAGTTGAGACCCTAGAGCAGGCTCATATCTGCCACCAGTGACATCGTATTGGTGGCTTAAAATCATCCACTGTGGGCGTATTTACACCACAGAAATTGACACATATTATAAATCTAGGACTTCCCTGGTGGCTCAGACGGTAAAGCATCTGCCTACAATGAGGGAGACCCGGGTTCAATCTCTGGGTTGGGAAGATCTCCTGGAGAAGGAAATGGCAACCCACTCCAGTATTCTTGCCCGGAAAATCCCATAGACGGAGAAGCCTGGTAAGCTACAGTCCATGGGGTCGCGAAGAGTCGGATACAACTGAGTGACTTCAGTTTCACTTTCCCCATTAAAGAGCCAGGGTTACCATTTACCAGGACATCCCTGCCAGTCACCTTCCTGTTGCTGAGGGTGAAAGGGCACTTCCTAGACTTTCCTTACTTGGCTTTATATTCATTCGACACAACTGACCATGCTTTCCTTTCTTAGAGGTTCTTCATCTCTGGCTTCCTAGCTGCCACTCCCTCAGTTTTCCTCTGACTTCTCTGACACCATCTTTGCCTCAGCCTCTTATAATAGGCTCTTACTTAACTCATCTTTCACATATTGGTGTTTTCTGAGATTCTGTCTTTTCCTATAGAAGCATTATAGAGGACATCTTATATTCCCATAGTTTCTACAATTATGAATTCAAAAGGTTAGCCTTACTCCTTCTTAGCCCTCCTTCCCAGACCAGTCCAACAAGCCCTGCTGATTCTGTCACCTAAATGCAAGTGTTAGTTGCTCAGTTGTGTCCAGTTCTTTGCGACCCTATGCACTGTAGCCTGCCAGGCTCCTCAGGCCATGGGATTTCCCAGGCAAGAACACTGGAGTGGGTAGCCACTCCCTTCTCCTCGGGATCTTCCCAACCCAGAGATCAAACCTGGGTTTCTGCATTGCAGGCAGATTCTTTACCACCTGAGCCACCAGGGAAGTCCCTCAATAGCTCTCAAATCCTCCCCTTTTCTATCTTTACTGTCTATATGTAACCCATGCCATCATCTCCAGCTTGGACCATGGCAATAGCTTCCTAACTGCTCTATTCCTGCTTCCTACCCTCCTCCAGTTTGTGCTCTACATTTCAGTGACAGTGACTTTTTAACAACACAAAACTGATGACAATACCTCCTTTTGTCCCAATCTGCTGGAAACAGATCAATGGTTTCCCGCTGATCTGAGTGTAAGATCAAAGTCCTTAGTGTGATCTGGGAGGGCCATGTGGACTGGCTGTGGTCCTCCAGTCTCATCTCAGATCCATCTCTCTTGTCTTCTGGCCACCACTGGTTCCAGGGCACCCTGTTCATTCTAGAGGCAGACTTTTGTATTGTATTCCACCTGGAAACTCTCTCCCATTTCAACTCTCATTCATCCCTTAGACTTCAGCTCAGAAATTACTTCCTCAAGGATGTCTTCTCTTGAACTCCCAGACTTGGTTAGGTCCCCCCATCAAATATCCCCATAACAATATGTATCTATTCTTAATAGCACTTACCATAGTTGTAATTATTTAGCGTATTATGTTTTTCACTAGATCACAAATTCCAGGGACCAATGGTTTCACCCACTCTAGGATTCTCATTACTTGGCTCAAATATGTTTTGAATGAATGAAACATAACTTGCAGATACATACCTGAAGACTGTCCTCTGTTACAAACTTCTGATCTGTGTATCTAGTTGTCTATTGGCAACTCCATCCTTCCAATTGCTCAGGCCCAAAGCTCAGAGTCATTCTTGACTGTTCTGTTTTCCTCATCCACTTAAATGGATTTAAGTCCATTTTCAGGACTTAAATCACCTGCAAATCCTATCTTCAGTACATCCCTAAGCTCAGCTGGACCATACAAACCTCCCTAGGAAGTTGTCTTGCTGCTTCACAGGTACTGAGAAACTCTTTAGGATCTAATTTCCTCAAAAATAAATTTCAGGGACTTTCCTGATGGTTCAGTGGTTAAGAATTCACCTTGCAATGCAGGCAACTCAGGTTTGATCCCTGGTTGGGAACTAGGATCCCACATACTGCAGAGCAACTAAGCCCAAGTACCACAACTAAGACCCAGTGCAGCCAAATAAATATTAAAAATAAATAAATTACAAAGGGGGAAAAAGCGATGGGGGAACCAAAGATTAAAAGATACTTAGCTATATCAACCAGTTGTAGTGTGGGACCTTATTTGGATGCTGATTCAAATTGTAAAGACGATTACGACAATTATAAGATATTCAGAAATTTTAATGAATGAATTTGATAATATTAAGGAATATTATTTTTGAATGTGTGATAATAGTATGGTTATATTAGAAATGCTTATTTTTTTTTAAAAAAAAGATATATTCTGAAATATTTCGACAAAATAGTATGATGTCTGGGATATGCTTCAAAACAATACAGTACAGAGGGGAAGCAGGCGAGGGTATAGGTAGAACAAAATTGGCTACGAATGGTGGATTGTTGGAGTTGGATGATGGGTAGATACACTGGAGTCCACCATACTATTCTACTTCTGCATGCTTGAAATTTTTTAAATTCAAGATTAAAAACAGTCTATCCAGAATGTGACCTAGTCCGTTTTCATTGCTCCCATTCTTGTCCAGGCTACTGTCATCTCTCCTGTGTGCTGCCTCAGCCTCTCATCTGATTTCCCCACCCCAACCCGTCCTGTGGTCTGTTCACTGAACTTCGGGAGGGTGAGCCTTTAAACACATCAGATGGTTTCCTCTCTGTTTAAGCCCTGCAATGGCTTCTCATCTTGCTTGGACCTGTGATTCATCTCTCTGACTTCATCTCCTAGCACTCAGCCCCTCATGGGCTCCTCCAACCCCCACTATGGCCCTTCTGCTTTCAGACAGAAAAAAAGAAAACAAACCACTCTTTGGCCAGACCCATGAGGCCCTAGTGATGTGCCCTTAGCACACCTCTCTTGACTCACCACCACAAAGGTGATGAGTCACCACCCAGGCTTTTGGGGCAAAATACATTCACTCCTAGCTCTTTTTAATCAATTCTACTTGGACCTGCCCACACTAGGAAGCCCAAGCTCTGTAAGCCCCAGCTCAGTGCCAACGCTCCCTGCTTTGGTTCTGAGTCCCTAGGAGCTCAGGGCTTATTTTGTAATCAGCTATTGCCTCCTTCCCTGGACTCAGATTCCTTGAAGTCACAAGTTACCCCTTTTATCTCTGTAGCCGTAACCTTGACAAAATCCCGGATACTGAAAATTAAACATATTTTGAATAAATGAAATAAAATTCTTCATAAAATTCTTCTTTACAGCTTTTAAATATAACAAAGTGTCTTGTAACTGGAATAAAATACTCCTATGATTCCCAGGTGGTGCTAGTGGTAAAGAATCTTGCCAATGCTGGAGATGTAGGTTTGATCCCTGGGTTGGGAAGATACCCTGGAGAAGGGAATGGCAATTCACACTAGTATTCTTGACTGGAAAATTCCATGGACAGAGGAGCCTGGTGGGCTACAGTTCATGGGGCCACAGTTGGACATGACTGAACATATAATGACACAGAAAGTCATAACCTTAAAAATTATTGAAAAAGATGCTCTTGACTTCTCAGTAAAACATACTAAATAGAATTAGTTGGTATCTCAGACGTCATAAAGGAAATAATAAAAACGTAATCCCATTTCTGCTATAAACAGTTTTTCCAAATCTAAATTTGGAGTATTTAGTTTTAAAAACTGCACACCAACTCAACTCGCCTGCTCACTTGCTTGAATATTCAGGGTCAAAGGCTGCAAACTGGGGAGGGAAGAAGAAAAGGAGGGGCTAAGAGGGGTTAGATTAACAGAGGCCACAATGCGGGTGTGAGTTGAGGAGTTTTCAGATAAAAGAGCTTGAAATGGGAAGAACTATTGTCCCCACAAAGAGGAATAGATGGAAACAGGGAGTGGAGTAAAATCAATCAATCGGAGGTAAGAAAGAGGAAAGTGAGCAATAAGGATAAAAAGCCCTGAAGTCATTAAAAGGATATGTACAGGGGCTTCCTTAGCAGTCCAGTGGTAAGACTTCACCTTGCAAAGCAGGGCATGTGAGTTCGATCCCTGGTCGGGGAGCTAAGATCTCACATGCCTCAATGCAAAAACAAACAAACAAAAAAAACTACCCAAAACATAAAACAGAAGCAATACTGTAACAAATTCGATAAAGATTTTTAAAAAATGGTACACATCAAGAAAAATCTTAAAAAGGATATGTACAAACAGGACTGCTTTGTGTGATTTGTTTTTATGGTTTTAATCTAGTTTCTCAACGGTTACAAATGCTTTCAATATTAATTCTTCTGTTTTGATAGATAAAATTAAGTTCCTTTTAGCAGACAATAGTTATAGAATTTTTGGAGAATTTGGTTTGGGTTGCCCTTCAAATACAAAACTGATGCTGTGGACCAGCAATCAGGGCTGGACACTTGAGCTGTTTTCCCTGTGCTGCTGATGGGTTATATTGCCTGAGCCTCTGGCTCTCCTGTCACATTACCCATTGTGACTAATTGCCTGTATTTGCAGATAAGTAGCTAAGGTTGACGGAGAAGGCAATGGCAACCCGCTCCAGTACTCCTGCCTGGAAAATCCCATGGACAGAGGAGCCTGGTAGGCTGCAGTCCGTAGGGTCTCTAGGAGTCGGACACGACTGAGCGACTTCACTTTCCTTTTTCACTTGCATGCATCGGAGAAGGAAATGGCAACCCACTCCAGTGTTCTTCCCTGGAGAATCCCAGGGACGGGGGAGTCTGGTGGGTTGCCATCTATGGGGTCGCACAGAGTCGGACACGACTGAAGCGACTTAGCAGCAGCAGCAACAGCAGCTAAGGTCAGGAGTATGATCTGCGATGACAGGACAGATTTTTTTATGTGAAAAATGGCTAGTTTACAACAGCATTAAATCATAATTTCACTCCACATTAAAAAAAGTTTACAAACTTTTACCAACTGACTTCATAGAGCAATATCCTCAAATATAAGAGTTGACCAAATGCCCAAAGTATTGAGGCCTCAGTAAGAAAACCAGAGTAGAGTCGGGGGAGCTGACCCTACTACGGCCTCCTTACAGCTGAGAATGTGACAGCTACCACCACAAGCTGCACGACTTGGTCAGGTCTCTTCCTCTCCCTGTTCAGTTTACATTGAGCATTTCCCTCTAAGACGCAGAGAAGGAACAAAAGCCTGGGCTTTGGAGTCAGGCGGCCAAGGGTTGGGATCCTGGCTGGCTGGCTGTGGGATCTTCTCAAAGTCACTTGTAAAATGCAGATAAATAAGTCTATTGCCCAGGGTCGTTGGGAAAGGACTGAATGAGATAGACCGTGGCAAGAACGTTGCCAAATACCTGGGAGTTAATACGTGAAAACTGTTTTCTGTGGATGACTGGAGCAGAATACTTCCAACACTCAGGTTTACCATAATAGCAGGCCTATCCAAAGCACTAAATGATAACAAGATTTCAGTCTCTTTTATTCTGCTTTTTTTTAATGTCATATTCCATTTGAGTCCTAAGCATGTAAGCAGGTACCATGGAATGTAAACAAGTGAGGAAACAGAAATATACTGAATGAATCATATGTGAAACAACGCTGTGACTCATACAAACGAAATTGCTGCTTGGCTACACAAAAGAATTAACACTAAAATGTTTAAAAAGAGACAACATAAGAATGAGCTATTTTAATCAAGCAAAAACAAATTTATATCCATTAGTTCTAAAAATAAAATTAGACTTTTCCAACCCTTAACATCTGCATTTAATAATATCTTCTAACCAAAATACAGATGCTAAAACAGCAAATTACAATATATCTTGTACAGCATACAGTATGTTTCACTGTTCACACTTACTTTAACTCTAGTTGGTCGTTATGTACTCAATGCATAAACATCACTTCGAATAAAATTTTCACAATTAACAAAAAGTGTGACAAGGCTGTCTTAAAACGGCTCTGCTATAAATTGTATAGAATATACAGAATTACAAAGTCAAGTATTTTTTATCAAAATATACACCCCTCCCTGAAACTAACACAAGCTATCAACATTTTAAACGAATAATACAATTATAGAAAATATTTGCAAAATTATTTTTTCATGTATAAATATTCTGCCATATTTACTTTGGTCTAGAATTATTAGCATACAAGTCCACTTAAAAAATATCCACATGGAAGGGCTGGGAGACATCGTTACATGTAATCATTTTATATTTAGAGTTACTTCAAATCAAAATGACTGAAATACACAGTAATTCTTGATTCATAATCCTGACTGAAATAAAACAAATTGGTAGATCACAGGATTGCTTATTCAGTTTTCTAATTATCAATTCAAAATGATTTGCATAAGCCCTTTGTGACTATCTCTTTAACAAAACCCAAATGAATGGTTCAAGTGTACATATATACAATGTATAAAATAAAGTTGAACTCATCTGCATTTTTCCATTTTCTTCTATTACATAATACTGTTTGTAAGTGAAAGTAGATGAACAAAAGATAAATGCAAATACAATATTGGGGTTATTTAACAACAAAGTACTACAGTATAAAAAGATCAGCTTTGATTATGTCCTTTTCTGGGTGTTGAGATGCTTTCTGGTCCACCCCAATCCATATGAAGTCTTCTTTGTGGAGACATCACAACACTTGAAGAGAGAACCCGGAGTCCTTCAAGCCATTTCTTCACAATGGTAATCTAGTAACCTTGGGTTTCCAGCTGTCAAATCCTGTGAACACGAATGGCTGCAGGTCATCCTTGAACTGGGTTCCAGATTCTGCTCATACTGGTGTTCTGGTATCAAATGGGTAAGAATGTTTTCTCTCTCCCTCCTATTCTGGCAGTTTAAAAAGTTAAAGAATCGTGATTTCCAGCTTCCCAGGAACCTAGTCCACGTGATGGAATATTCTATAGGGGGGTTAGACTTTGAGGGCAGTGTTGATGGTGTGGGTCAAAGAATAAGAACATTAAACACAGAAATGGGTTTTTAGCAAGGGGGCTGAAAGTGGCTCAGTCGTGTCCGACTCTGCAACCCCATGGACTATACAGCCCATGGAACTCTCCAGGCCAGAACACTGGAGTGGGGAGCCTTTCCCTTCTCCAGGGGATCTTCCCAACCCAGGGACTGAACCCAAGTCTCCTGCATTGCAGGTGGATTCTTTACCAGCTGAGCTACAAGGGAAGCCCAAGAATACTGGAGTGGGTAGCCTATCCCTTCTCCAGAAAATCTTCCTGACCCAGGAATTGAACCAGGGTCTCAGTTGTCTGCAAACATGAAGACAAGGCATCTGACTTGTGAATATATTCTATATATTTTTGAAGCATGTAAGTCATGGAACCTCGTCAATTCACATTCTATCTCCCCACCCTCCAAAGACAAAGCTCCATTTGAGGCAAGGAAGGTCATCACTTCCTACCCACTCAAGTCATTATTGGGTGGGGCAGGGGTGTGTGTGTTTCTGTTGTCCTTTATTTATTTTTTAAATAGTATATGCTTGTGGGCTGCATGATTTCCAAGAAGGCTGACAATTGTAGGGATTAGGCTTTCTGTCGCTTTCAAGTGCCTGGGAATTCACCACCACACGTGTGCCTTGCACTTAATTTCCAAGACACTCCTTCAGTGATACAGGAGATGCTAGGTTTTACTTGAACCCTTGAGAATAGTTAAATCTATCTGGAAAGACCTCCACGTCCATGGCCTTGTGATGGATGGAAGACTTCAGGGAGTTTCAGAAGAATTTGACCTTTTTTCATTTTCTGAAGTGAGGCCACTAGAAAGTAATACACAGCACAGCACAGGTAATCACAAGTAACTTCTGGGAAGGTTCTCCCCCGTGGATAAGGCATGACCTATGTTTTTTGGGACTTGAGAAGACCGGTTCTAGTAACAGCTCAGCCATAACTTCAAGAGAACAGCATTCCATCTAAAAGCATACACATGCTCTGAAGTCATACTCAAAATGCTTCCTACTGATTTTTACATCAGTTCTCATTATTTGCAGATCTATTGCTCATCATTATAATTCGCTACAGGGGACATGGACAGTTAAAAGTTATAGTGCTTTATATCTGTATTTTACAAGGTTTGTGTTGCAGAAAAGTAGTTCTAGATAACGTATGAATGTCCTACTTGGGTTACTCATTTCACAAGTATTTTCAGCTATACTATTATTTCATATGTACCCATTAATTTAAACAATTTTTAATAGTGCAGAAGCTGGATGAGAATAATGACTGTCATAGCTCATTTACCTTTTAACATATTTATGAAGGTGACATTTTCATGATATCTGACCCTTATATCTCCAGTTACTAAAGACAGTTCAGCAGCCAGCTCCTCTGAGCACTCACCAGAAAGTTTTAAATTACACTAAAATTAAACTCTTTTTTTCTCCCACTGGCAAAAATATCACAACTTAGAACTTCATAAACTTTCACAAGACACTTGGGATACTGGAAGATTCGGCTATTTTGTTTTTGTGTACTTCGCATGAGGTTAATGCTAAAACCCAGAGAGGATATTAGGATCCTCCTTCTGGAATTTGAACAAATGAGATTTTCTTTGTTACATTTCACTCCTTCATAGCTGTTAAGTGAACAAAACTAAACAGAAACAAAAGAAACATCTAACTAAAAAAAAAAACACAAAAAAACCCCCACCAACTTGTATTCTCAAAGGTTTTTTTTCCCCTAAGGATCTCCATTCAAAGGACATTATCAACAACGGTTTGTACATTATCCTTTTGCTCAGTACCTTCCGAATCAATGAAATGTGGATTCTCCAGGGGACTGGAGTTTTCGTGGCCCATGTCACCTTCCGTTTTCTCCTGCTGACTGGGGCTTTTGAACAAGTGTTTCTTCTGGTGCATTCCCAGAGCAGCAGCTGTTTTGCAAATTTTGGGGCACTGGAAGCAGGCATAGCCCTTCCCGTTATGCTCCCTGATATGCCTCTGCTCGTGATTCCTTTTCGTGGACAGATACAAAAAACTCTGAAAGCAGAACTGACAGTGGTATCGTTTTTCTCCCGTGTGGATCCTTTCGTGGATTTTGAGGGTCTCGTTCAAAGTGAAGGCCTTGTTGCAGTACTGACAGACGAACTCCTTCACGCCCAGGTGGATGCGCTCATGCTTCTGGAGGTTGCCGTGCACGGAGAAGCACCGGCCGCAGGTCTTGCACTGGTATGGCTTCTCTCCCGTGTGGCACCGCATGTGCATTTTGAGGGTGGAGGGGCTCTGAAACTGCTTGGCACAGAGCTCGCATGCGTAAGGCCGGGCCGTGAGATGCCGGTGGGGCCTCCCTTGGCTCCCGGCCCCTGAGGCTTTGTCTCCGTCGTCGCAGAGTTCACACTGCAGCTTAGGCATCTCTTTGTTTTCCTCTTCCTCGAAGGCCTTCTCCTGCGGAGCCTTGCCCACCACCGCACAGTCCAGGTCGGCCGGGTATCTACACTTACTGCTCGGGCTCCTGTTTTCATGCTCCTTCCTCCAGCTGGCCTTCCTCATTTTTCTCAACTGTCTGGATTTCTTCTTGGGTTTGTAGTTGTAGTACGGGCGCCACGGTTTGTCCGTGGAATCCTGGTCACTGGCATCGTCAAACATCTCGCTCATCTCCATGCACTCGGACTGGCAGAGCCCGAGAGGGTTGTCTCCGTTGGCTTCCTGGTCGCTCTCCTGGGGCAGCGTCTCCTCCGGCGTTTGATACTTGGGTCTCCGCCCTCTCTTATAGAACAGTTTAGAGCCGAGGATGTGCCTCTTCACAATGGCTTCATTTCCGATTTTCACCGTTATTTGACAAAGGGGTGCGACGTTGCTGTTTGTGGAGGTTCCAGGGAGAGCGGGCTTTGCGATGTAGGTTTCAATTTTACTCGTTTCTTTAATGGTATTTGTAGTTTTGCCCAGTGAGCCTCCAGGATCAGCAGTGAATTTGGACTCCTCTGGTACTTCTCCCCTGCTACACGGGCCGGCTTTCTTTTTCTCCTTCATGCTCTTGGGTCTGCTGACGGCCCTCCCAACTTTGTCTGGCTCGGCGGGCTTGCCGTCCTCTTTTGGGGTCTGACTGACAGTCTGGTCTGAAGGAGCTCCTCTGGGGTTGCGGCTGGTCATGGCAGCAATGGCATTGCTGTGCATTATCACCGATGAAAACTGGCTGCTGTGCACGATGACCGAGGGGGCTGAGCCGCTGTAGCTGATCACAGAGGTGGAGTTCTCACTGCCGTTACTCACAGCCAAAACTGGCACATCCCCTGCTCGGGGGTCCGAACTGACAGCGTTTTCAGTGGAAGAAACCGACACCTCTGTGGAATAAAAGTTATTGTCCAGATCCACTTTTAACTCTCCCCTCTCACCCCATTTGGTACCTTCTGCGTTTTGTATACTGGCCGAAGTGGGCACGTCCTGACGTGCTGGTGTTTCCAATGGGATGGCTGGACTGTTGGTCAAGGTGTTTACACTGTCCTGGAAATTCAGAGTAGGTAATTCAGAGCTGTGTGGATTCTGAATAACATAGGGACCAGGTGCAGGCTCATTTAGCTGACTGTTTTCTCGAGCATTTTCATAGGAAGAATGTCGGTAGCTCTTGTAAGGAGCCCTCTTGCATTTCATGGGCAGGAGCCTGTAAAGTTTATATGGATAGACACTAGGCTTCAAGCCTCCATTTGCTGTTTTCTTACTGATGGAAAGTCTGTGATCGATGGCATGAAAAGACTTCTGGTGGTTTTTGAGTATATAGTAGGTCATGAATGTCTCCAGGCAGAAAATGCACTGATACCGCCTTTCCCCTGTGTGCCAAATCTCGTGTCTTGTCCTGTACTCAGCCAAGGCAAACACTTTGTTGCAGTAATGGCAAGGATATGTTCTCCTCCAGGAGTGAACATTTGCATGTCTTCGGAGGCTGGATAAAGTCACGTAACTGCGTTTGCACACCACGCAGCTGTAGAGCATTTGCCCATTAACAAATTTAACTATGTGTTCTGTTTCTGGCAGCGTACTCCCGGGACTGGAAAAGTCACCAATCCTATTCTCAGCTAATAAAGGTTCTGGACCTGTGAATGAACTTCCATTCTGCCCGATGGTGGGATAGTTTTCTAAGAAGCGCTGATTCCCTCCAGGAACGGGCATGTGGCTGGACCTCATGCAGATCTGCTCATGCCGATCCAGCCTGTTGAGGGTGCTGAACTGCTTGTTGCAGTGCTTGCACACCAAGGGCTCCTGGGTCGGCTTGTGAAGCTGCATGTGGGCGCTGAGCAAAGTGCTGCTCTCGAAAGATTTGGAACAACAGCTGCAGTTGTAAACGAGAGGCGGCACCTCGGCGGCTGGCGGCCCAGGGACATCAGAGGATTTATTTCCCTCCGCCCTGGGAAATTGGACCTCTCCTTCGTTGTGGCTGGGAGATTTTGAAAGGGAAAGAACTGCAGCTGGCTGCGGACTTTCTTCTTGACGCACCTCCAAGTTGCTTGCTGGAGGGGGTGGTATATTTTCTGGAGCGGAATCTGATTCCTGGGGTACGGAGAGTGTCTTTGGCTTTCGGCATGTTTTCGGTTTTGCTGCAACAGCTTCAGAGTTCTCCTTCCCTGTTTTCGCAGGTGAGCTGCTGTCCTGTTCCCGGGCAGGCTGACTTCTGTAAGCCTCAGCCACGGAAGACACGGCAGACACGGCGTAGGAGTGCTCGGCGAGGGTGCGCACGGGCTCCACCTCGTGGCAGACGTCAGTCCTCTCCAGGCAGAGGCTGGTGTTCCTCATGGAGTCAGAGACCTTTTTGAAACTTGCTCTCAAGTCCAGTGGGGAGAACATGTTATTACTGTTTTCTGTTTCGATGATGGAAAATGCATTTGTGATCCTTGGCCCATTAGTGATGGCTGGTTCTTCATGCCTTTTTTCATTTTTTTCTTCCTTAACCACTCCCTTCTCAGTAATGCAGAATACATAGGGACCCGGGGAATTGGAGAAGTTGCGATCAGTAAGATCTTCCAAGAAGGATATTCCCAGCTTTTTCCCAGCAGCTGCGAGATCAGTGACAGTTTCCTGTCTCTTGACGACGACTGTGGAGCTGTAGATATAATTGAGGATTTCTGTAAACACTTCAGCTTTGAGATCATCCAGCTCCAGGACGTGGCTGGAAATACAGATGGTATGGCTCCAAAAGATGTTTTTGAAATAAAGGCTTGAAGCAGCCAGGACATTGCTGTGGGCTTTAAACTTGGTGTCTTCCACAATGATAGTGACATCACACAAAATGCCCCGAATGCGCTGCTCGTTTAAGATGGAGAGCACTGTGTCGCTGTGTAAGTTGTCCTTGAGGTCCCTGGAAAGGGACATGACTGTCATCTAAAAGAAGAAGAGAGAAGTGGTCAGAGATAAAGGTCCTTCCATGAGGAGCTCTTTGGTGTATAGGCTATTTTTGATTTCTTTGAAAATCTTACTTTATGTATGAAAATACAGAGTTTTGTAGTCTTTGTTTCTTTTTAATCTCATTTCGTTGTTGCTCCAAAGACTTGGAGTCAACCTTAGAAGCTTAATCTTTATCTTGCCCCAGCCTGTTTCTCATACCATTGCTCACAGTTGTTATAGTTGGAAATCCTCCCAGAACTTTTTCTCTGACTTTCTCCAAAGTTGTAGGCTACATATACATGTCCAAATTTGGTGTGTGTGGGGGGGCAGGGTAAGGTTCCCTGATAAATGTTAAGGGTCTCATCATCACTCAGGGCTGCTGTGTTCAATTCTTAGAATCAGGCAATGTCATGGTCCCATCACAAGACTGCTGTCTATTTCTGATGATCCACCCTAATGATTTGATCCAAACATAGCCAGCAATGCAGGAGACCTTGGTTCGATTCCTGGGTTGGGAAGATCCCCTGGAGAAGGAAAAGGCTACCCACTCCAGTATTCTGGCCTGGAGAATTCCATAGGCTGTATAGTCCATGGGGTCGCAAAGAACTGGACACGACTGAGTGACTTTCACTTTCACCTTAGTTCATGAAGCAAGAAAATTATTTTTTTTAAGTTTTCCTTAACTAAGCAGTGTGTGTGTGTGTGTGTGTGTGTGTGCGTGCGTGCGTGCACGCGCGCATGCCCTCAGTCATGTCTGACTCTTAGTGACCCCAAGGACTGTAGCCTGCCATGTTCCTCTGTCCATAGGATTTCCCATGCAAGAATACTGGAGTGGGTTGCCCTTTTCTGCTCCAGAGAATCTTCCGCACCCAGGGTCTCCTGCATTGCAGGTGGAGGCTTTACTGCTGAGCCACTGGGGAAGCTGAAGCAAGCAGTATCTGTAACTAAAGTTATTGGCTGCTCAGGGAAGAAGCAAGAACTGGAGGAATCATTCCTCATCTGTGGCTCTGAAAGGTCTCTCAGTGGAAAGTCTTGGTCTGCATGACTGAGTCTGACCACCAGGGGCCCCACCCTCTGCACTACTGGCCTGTATGGGGACCCATCTCATTCCTCTGATTTCCCTTTTATCATAGCCATAGTAGACTGGGGTGTTCAAAAATAACTCTGTGAGGTACTAAAGGCAACCCAAATGGAAACAAAACACAAAACCAGAGAAGTATGTTTCTGAGTTTATAATACTGTCTAGTCACAGGTTCTTAAATTAGCACAATTTAAAGGCACGGTGGCTCTTGCTCTGGTCTGAGGATCCCGCTCCTGTTGTACTCAGGTCATATTATTCTCTATGTTCTATAATGAGCCTGGGTTGGCCAGAGCCTACCCACTACTGTTCTAGTGAGGGACAGTCCAAAGCACCAGCTTTCATGGTTAGCTACAGTAAAAAATACACGGTGCATAGGGACTCGAGACAAAAGTGAAGCTAAAACTTACCCTTGAGAGGTGTGATGCTGTCTGTCCTGTTCTATTATCTTTCACTTAAAAAATGCTAACAGCAACTCAGCAAACTAATTTCACTATATGCTAAGAGATCACTCCTGCACTTAAACTGCAGTGCCCTGGCCAAAATACCTGCTCTGGTCTAAAAGACATACTACCCAGCTGCTGTTCATCAAGTCTCTCTCTCTCTGATCAGGTGATGTCCAGAAAGCCCATACAGCTTGCCGCTCTTTAACTCCCAGTGGCCATGTCTTCCTAGCACCGGAATAAAACGTTTAGCTCATGGCATTCATTCAGTTGGAAAGACCAGATGGCCACATTAAAGCCTCTCTCTTTCTACCTTTTTGTAAAGCAATTATGAGCTGTGCCCATTATGTTATTTAGTGTCCTTTATACAAGAATCCATTTGATAACTTCTTTTATCTCATTCAGCCACTGGAAAAAGTGCATTTCTACTAACAAATTTTTCATTAACCAGATAATGAGAACAATGCACTCACCACGTTTCTTTTTTAATTCTCGAAACAAGGAAGCTTAGAGCTAAGGTTTACCGTCGACTGTTGTAGCCACCGTGAGCCTGGGTTTCTGGTGTGACCACTGTCTCACTTTATTTAGTGATAGCTCTTCTACTCTTGTTTCACCTGCCTTTACCTGTAACCTTCCATGAATCTTTTCCAGGGATGTGGGGGATTATATCTTTAAATAAAATTAAATAAAAAGGAATCTTTATGGCCCCCTCTGTACCCCTGAAGAGAGAAAGGGTCACCCTGAATGGATTGCCAGAGTCTATCCTTCACTGGCTTACACAGATCAGTGACCTACCTACTTGGCAGGTGCCTCTTTGGTCTTCCGTGAGGTCTCTGTTTTGGGCCCCTGGGGGATCTACTTTCTCTCCCTTCTCATATCTTCTCCTGTTTGGAAGGGTCGTGTGTGCTCAGTCGTTCGGTCATGTCTGACTCTTTTCGGCCCTATGGATTGTGGACCACCAGCCTCCTCTGTCCATTGGATTTTTCAGGCAAGAATACTGGAGTCGGTTGCTATTTCCTCCTCCAGGGGATCTTCCCGACCCAGGACTCAAACCCCGTGTCTCATGCGTTGGCAGGTGGATTCTTTACCACTAGCACCACCTGGGAAGCTTGAAAAGGTCAGACCAGATCATAACAGGCTCTAGTGGACTCCCCACAGCAAGTTTTATATTGCAAGTACTAGTTATCATTAAAAGTTATCATTAGATTTGAGTTAAATCACTCAGGATCCCTGAGGCTTCAGCACATGGACAGGATTAGAGGGAGGCCAGCTGGTTGCAAACCAGCTAGTCAGGCCATCCTCTGGCCCAGGTAAGAATTAATCCATCCACCCCAGACAGTGTGAGAGCCTGGGAAGGAGTAGATGGCCTCAGCCCCACCTAAAAAGGTGAGATGGGGAGAGTTAGTATGTGAATTCAGAATTTAATTCTCTTGACCATTATTTCTTGAATATTGGCTGAGTGCTATAGGAAGACAAGAGTTCATTTCTCCTTGGAACAGAGATTTACTGAATACCTACTTTATGCTGTGGGACAGAAGTTCTCGAACCTGGCTATGTATCTGAATCACCTGGGAAGCTTTAATATAGTACAGCATTTACAGAGTCCCCTCGCAGAGATTCTTGTTTGGAATAGCTGAGGTGAGACCCTGGAACCTATATATATTTTTGTACCTTATTTAGCGAATAAGGAACATTCTATTTGTCCCTGTGATAACAAATTTGAAAGGCACACAAGTAAACACTGAAAAATCTTGTCTCAGAGGATATTCACGTGGTTTTTATCCATCTGCCATAACCAGGTCTGGGGGCTGACACTAAAATCCAGCACTGTAACAGAAACAAAAATTCTGCCCCCAAAGGTCTGCAGTATAGCAGGGAAGGTAAGACGGGTTCACACAATGCTGTAAAGCCAAGATTCTCAGTGAAGGTGCAGGATCAGGAGTGCTGGGACAAAGAGTAGCGGGGAGTGGCCCCGGGATGGGGTGAGGGAAGGCAGGAGTGCCTCACCAAACCCCCTTTCCGGGAGAGGTGACACTGACTTCAGCTCTGCCTGCTGAAGTGGACAAAGCTGAGGAACACGAAGTTCAGTCAGAACGAGGCACAGCTGAGTTTCATGCCCTCAAGAAGCTTGTAATCAAGGAGCCCATGTCACAGTTTGGAACAAAGCATCCAAATCCATAAATACAAGGTGAAAAGGCAGTGACAGTTGTCAAAGATGCAATTTCAAGTCATATTCTACATGTCCGACGTGCAACTGAGTTTGAAGTCTGAAGACCAGAGGGGACCCACTGTGGCCCTCAAACACAGCTGGTCCCTACCAGTGGTGTTTGATACAGGTAGCATTTGGACCATGGTTTTGGAAAAAAAAAAGTTGATGTCAAAGAACAGTAAGATTTAACATAAATATCAATGTGTCTTCTCTTGAGAAACAGGAAGACTGGACAACAGCGGGGCTGCTGCCCGCCTGGCAACCGGGCAGCTGCAGGCACGTGCTGCCTTTCCCGGCGCTCACTGCCCAGCGGCTTCTCTCAGCACCAAGCCCAGCCCGGCCCCGTTGGCCAGTTTGGTTTGCGCCACTGACGAGAACATGAAGTAAAATCACATTGGACCCGGAGTTTTGAACAGTCATCCTTACTTTAAGTATATCCCTAAAGTTAGAATTCAGACTTAAATGAGTTCAGGGGGGAGGCAGTCATTCCCACCAAAAATAGTATTCTTTGACTTAAAAAAAAAAAAGTGATCTCCTCTGCTATTTTTCTTCATTGAGAGTAAGTAAAAACAGAAGTCTTAGGAGTTCTTGCTAATGGAAAGCCCACAACACATTTCAGAAAAAGAAATAGAAGCTGGAAAGCAGGTGAGATTAAGTTTATATGTAATATTCTGAAACATGTACTAAAAAGCAAGTTTTGTATAATATATCTATTATTTTCAGTAGTATCACCGAGATGGAATAAATAAGCATGAAAAATGTTATTGTTACAAAACTTTTGGTGAGCCAATATTTTAAAACAATAAATCAATCTGTAATTAGATAACTGTGATCATCTGATTTATGTTACTATTTTCCTGAGTTTGTTTTTTAGCTGTAAAGCTTTTAACATACACCTTCTAAACACACAAATACATGTATGTATATATCCACATGCATGTACCAATAGATCTATGATTATATAAACATATGAACATGTGCTAGTGGAAACAGATTTTATAAGCACAACAAATATCGTGAATGTATAATTCAGCATCTAAAACAACAAGACACTTGAGAGAGAAAAGGGGATACAACTAATAACTATGCCAGATAAACAGGTATACATTGGGACTATATCCTGGGAAATGAGGATACAGGGTCATCCTGTATTTATATATACACAAAAATATACATATCTATATAAACTAAATATAAAATTCTACATTATAATTACATGTGTATATTGAGATAAAGTATACTTCATAAGTATTTTAAATGCTTTGAAGAATTTTATAAATATATGATAAACATACTTTATAATTATACTTCATACCAGGGCCATTGGGAAATTCTACTTAATTAGCATATGCAGAATCTGCTGCTGCCTTTGTCTCCTGCATTATTCCAATCTTATATAATACATTCATATTATGTAAGGATGGGCACTGAAGATGCTTTTGATGATTAAAATGACTTTTCTTTTTTCAAATTAATTTTTATTGGAGTATAGTTGCTTTACAATGTTGTGTTAGTTTCTACTATTCAGCAAAGTTAATCCACTGTATGTTTACATTTATCCTCTCTTTGTTGGATTTCCTTCCTCTTTAGGTCACCACAGAGCACCGAATTGAGTTCTCTGGGCTGTACAGTAGGTTCTTATCAGTTATCTATATATTATATATACATAACATCAATAGTGTAAATATATTAATTCTAATCTCCCAATTCATCCCACCCCACCTAAAATGACTTCTTCACTTACTTTTAGAGTTAACTAGTATTAAAAAAGTTAAAAAAAAAAAATCTATGCTGATGGTAAAATATGCAAACAGTACAGCAGCGGATTAAGGGACAAAGCAGAAGGTCCCTCCCCTCTGCCAGGCTCCTCAACTCCACTCCAGCATACACACAACACACACAACTCACGCACTCCCTACACGAGTCCTCTTCTCATAACTCAGAAAGATTTCTACGTTCTGCCTGTATGAAGCTTTAGAAGAAAAACCGCATTTCCTCCTGAGGCTCTTCTGTCCTCACCCCTAGCTCCTCTGCCTGGCAATTCCTGTAATTTACTCATCTCAGGTGACATCTCCTTCGGTCAGCCTCCTTCCTCATGAATTTTCAGTCTGGGGTTCCAACCTTTATTGTCGCATGCAATATTGTGCATTTGTACACATTTCTATCCTTCCTATTTGCTCCTTGAGTTTAGGGACAGTCTTGGTACCAATACATTGTTGATTCTGACAGTAAGTGAGCAGAGAGACATTGGCTCCTCAGGCCCCGAGCAGCAAATGGCTTAAATGACGTATTGTACTTAGAAAGCTACCTTACTTAAAGCTTTAAAAATGAGACCTGGGTGAACCCAAATTCTACTCGAGGGAAAGCAAAATTACTAGGAAAATAAAAATAAATTCCTGTTCCTTTTTTTCTTTCCTAGTTTCCTTATAACCCTGAGGGTTCTCAAAGTATGTTTCATGGATCTCTGAGTCTCCCAAGACCCTTTCAGCAAGTTTTTAAGGTCAAAACTATTTTCATAACCACACTAAGATGTCATGTGTCTTTTTTACTGTGTGAACATGTGCACTAATGGTACAAAACCAAAGACGGGGAAAACTTCTACAGCCTTATCACATATCTAGCCAGTAACAGCTGGATTAAGGAGTAATTATCATTTTATTAAATCTGGATCCTCAGAAGGACACATAAAACACTTCTGAATGCATAAGGAAAAATGATGACTACCTTGAGAAAAAGCATCTGGTGTTTCCTAGAGCTCTGAGTCAAACTTACCAATTTTTTTTTTCATGGAACATCATTTTTACTTGAAAAAAATTACAGTAAGATAAACCATGGCTATTCAGATACGGGTACTTGGGCAAATATTTTCTTAAAAATGAAATAAGTGAGTCTGTCATTTCAAGGAAGCAGCCATTTTGTTGCCAATAATAAAATCAGACTGGAGCAAAAAACAGAATTTTGGAAAACTTGTATCTACCATAATGAGCTCAACACTCCTCAATACATAATGACTTTTCTGATGATGTTGGTGGTGACGTTAATGGAAGTGATTTTTGGATACTGAGTAATGAATTTGGAAGATATACATGGCTCAGTGAACCAATATTTTCCAAATGACCAATGCATATTACCAAAAAAAATCATGCATGAGCTAAAAAGTGTAACAGAGAGCCATATATATTTACATGTAACAAACTGGGGAAAGTTCACTGATACGAATTCCATGTTGCAATTAACCTTTAAGAAAGTCCTACTGGTAGATACTGGTATAGCATCAAAGAATATCCACAACTAACTAAAAAGGTTATTACAAAACCAAAACCAAAAAAACTTCCCTTTTCCAACTACCTAGCTGTGTGAGGCTGGGTTTTTTTCATATAGTTCAACTAAAACAGCACATTGCAGCTGAATCCAGAAGCAGATTTGAAAATCCAGCTACCTTTCTATTAAGTCAGATAGTAAAGATATAGTATACCTTTGAACAGTACAGGTTTGAACTGCTTAGATCCACTTGTACACAGATTTTTTTTCAGTAAATATGTACTACAGTGCTACATGATCCACGGTTGGCTGAACCCACAGATGCAGAACTGGAGGAAGGGATACAGAGGAGGGGAGATTTTGTGGATTTTTGACCCAGTGGAGAGTCTGTGCTGTATCTAACACCTGTGTTGTTCAAGGGTCAACCATATTTGCAAAAAATAACACCACTCTTCTCACAAATTTTTGCTTTAGAAAATAGTTACTTTAAAAATAAAAATGTATCATTTTACCATGTAATTGGGTTTATTGTAGTCAATTTTTGCAAGTTAACAAATAGTTTTTAAATTCTCCTTTAAAACTTTGAATGTAACTCAGATAAACAAAAGCTCTTTGGATCCTTAAAGATTTATAAGAATGTAATGGGGTCCTGGGAATCAAAAGTTTGAGAACCACTGCTTTAAACAGTAAGAAAATATTCAAAATCATATTTAAATAAATGACTTAGAAATTATTTTACTCAATAAAATGAATCACATGTAAGACAAAGTGAATGAAAGGGTGCTAAAGTACAAAGCAGAAATACCCAGGAGTCAGGAGAAACCAAGGCACAGAGAAACACAGACACACCTTGGTCACACAGATACACACACACACTCTATAGCTGTCTTTAATTTTCTAAGCCAGAAGTGACTGCTACCTATCACTTGAGTGTGAGCATGGCTGTAAAACCAGGTGGACCAATAGTCCCTTCACACTACACTCAGGTAAAAACTGCTCCTCGATTTGCTGCCTATATTGTTTGTACAACCTATCCTGGCTTGAATCTTTGCCTTCAAGTCTCAAAGGCTGGCTTGGTTTGCCCTTGGAGTCTATCCATTCATCTACTAAATCAGCCCCTCTCCATTATATCCTGGATACCTGTTCTGGGTTTAAACTTGAAAACAATTCTTGGCAATGATCTGAGCAACTAATTCCTATATTTCCAGCCTAATTAAATCTTCCCTTCCCCAAGTAGACAAGGCAATTTTACTAAAGCACAGAAAAGTCAAAAACTTAAAATGATAGTTTCCATAACATTTTTAACTCTCCCAATGTAAACCGCCCCCCCCGCCAAAAAATCTTGAAAAACCTCTTTAAATTGTTTAACCAAGTGTAACTATTATGTAACTTTATAGAGCCTGTTAATAAAATCTGGTGTACTTTTATTAGCAAGTCTTTAAGACATCACAGATGGAGAGTGAAGTAATCCTGTCCAGTCTGCATTCTTAGTGAGAACTTGCAGTCACTCACTCAAGGCCACGCTCCAGGGCCAGACTGAATCCCATTTTTCTGTATCTTCTGATCAGAGGAAAACGCCAGGCGCCTTCTCGCAGCACCTTGGCCACTCAATTCCCAACATACATAGTAATGAAACTGAATCAACAGAGCAACTTTCTCCTCTTTCTACTGCCATGCTTCTATAAAAAGACACTTGGAAATAAAACCCAACTAAAAAAAGAACACACTGTATTAGGATACTGACCTGGAATCACGCACAAGTCAAACTCACAGTCTATTTGGGGCCAGCGCAAGACCCATACTGAAGCAGAATCTACTGCGTGGACCTGCCATTCTCCGCAGAAAGTGTTCTGACAAAGGACACCACTTCAGTGATCTGGGTCCCCATCCCACACACATCTTTGCAGTGCCTTTTCTCACAGTCACGTTGGGTGACTACGTCAGACCTCCTCACGTGACGGGGTCTTAGAAACACATGCATCAGATCTCGGAAACAGATTACAAAACAGAAGCCCTTTATGGAGTTCAGCGACGTCTAAGAAAAGGAAAATCCTCTCACGTTGCCTTCTAAATGCAGCCCAAAAGGAGCAGAGAAGAGCTGCATTTATCAGATTTTCATGCATTTAAGCTATCAGATTCAAGAAGGTGTAGCATGACAAGGGAGGTCTGTTTTTCATCTGAAATTCAGGTGGCTGGAAAAGGTAACATCAGGAAACTGCTGGAGTCCACTCAACAGGGAGGCAGCTTGGCTTGAGCCACCTTTCTTGACTATGTTGTTCTGAAAAGGCAAACATTTGGTCTCCAGACTTGTAGTTGCGTGCATATGGATTGTGAGAAGGAGTATTATCAGATTCACAAGTGACGCAACGTGCCCAGTGAAATATTTCAGGTTGCTTGTTTGGAAAGATGAAAGGGGGAAAAGGTCCTTTGTTTCTCTTTTTTTTTTATCCTTTTTGAAACACAGCAGTGTTTAGAGGAGGTAGCCTTTGGGTTCATCTCACGATTGAGCTTGCCCGGACACCTGCTTGCTTAAGAAAGCTGGCAAATGTGCTTGGAGAATCTTCTCTCTAAAGCCCTGAAGTGCTGCATCCGTTTCTTGTCCTACCAAATTCCACTGACATTTAGAGGTGCTAATGTGAAAAGGAATTTTAAAAGTCTGAATGCTGTGGGAACTGAGTTACCAGAATGACCAGGACAGGGGTCCCATCCCCTGGAACTTCTCATTTTACGGGTAAGCATATAATCTAGAGTTGGTTTCAGAAGCCAAATACCTTTTTCTTAAAGGCCTATCTGATTGAATAGCCCCATTCCTCTCAGTTGACTGTGACCTGTCAGGGAGGATGGAGGGAAGAACTATTATACATTCTGGCTTCTGAGCAAAAATGAACTTCCTGCTCATTGCGATGGGTTATCCTAAAAAAAGGACAGAGACCAACTGCTGCATGGTGTTAAAACTATCTAAATCCACCTGCCATTGCACCCTTGTTCTCCACCCCTAGCTTCCTGCACCCCAGCTTTCTGGGGACTCCTGCAAGACAATGAATCACAGTTTGCATGGACTCTTTCTGGATGAACCAGAACCTGGGCAGAGAGGAATGAACCAGGTAATACACGTGAAAAGCAGCAAGCACAGTGCTCAGCACACAGCAGGGGTTCAAAGAATACGGGTGAGAATCAGCTTGAGAACTGACTCCCAGTTCTGTGTCCTGCTCGCCTGTGACTGAACAGAACCACTTAGGCATGCAATGCGTAGGGTGGTCTTTTAACTGCACGAAGGAGATCAAGTCAGGCCCTGCCTAGAGCCCTTCAGTGGCTATCCCCAGATGTTAGGGTGGAATGAAGACCCCTCGCTGTGGCCTGTGAGGCCCTGCACTGTCCATGGGTCCCAGCCACTATTCCCAGACTCCCACCCCCTCTACCCCACTCTCTGTGCTCACACTCAGTCCTCCCTTTGCTGCCAGTCTCTCCTGGCCCAATTCCAGTCCTGCCCAGGGGGCTGGCTCACCCCTGCTTTAGGCCCAGCTCAAATGTCAACTCTGAGGGCCCACCCCATCTCTCTATTTGCTCCCGCCTCTACTTGCCCTCACATCATCTTCATGCTACATACTTCAACCTGCAATTATCACAAGTATTTGCCTGCTTGTTCGCTGTCCACTGTGTCTGCCAGAAAGTAAACTCCAGGAGGGAAAGGACCTTATCCGTCCAGTTCACGGCTGTGTCTCCAGGCCACAGGGCACAGTAGGCACTTGGGAACTATTTGAAAGCACAGAGACTCACCCTGATGAAAAGAGCCACCACACTCCTGGGCCCACTTATCTGCTCTGCTTTTCTTTTCCACAGCACTCACAGCATCCCCATACACTGCAGAATTTACTCATTATTGACTGTCCATCTGCCTGCTAGAAATTTAAGCATCATGAGGACAGAAATCTCTGATTTTCTGCACTGATGTATCTTAGGCACCTAGAACAGTGCCTGATACATCGCAGGCCCTCAAAATATTCATGTACTAGATGAACGATCCGTACTATAAACAGATACACGGTCCTAAATCAGCATTATGTATGGATAGGCACTGTATATACTTCGAATTACAAGGTTCATCTATGTGAATTTCCCCAACCAATTTTGAGTAAAACTGCTTTCATCTGATACATTTCAGGTTGTAAAGCACTTCACATATTAATCTATTTAATCCCCTTCATAATCCCGTGAGGCAGACACATAAAATGGAGACACTGCCACCAACTCAGGGTTAAATGCATTAACAGAGTCAGTGCTCATCACACGGAAGCTGCTAATCTCAGGCCCACGGTACAGATGTGGAAACGGAACCCAGGGTACTGCCTCACTCACAGCAGAGTGGTTAATTGCTGATGTGCCCAGCGCCCAGCCCCCTGCAGGCTACCGCGTCACGCAGAGCAGGAGGGAAGTCGGAGCAGCTGACTCGCCATCTCCGAGCACAAGATGGCTCTGCACCAAGCCCAAGCTGCAGGCGGGTGGTGCAGGCTCACCCCTGAAAAGCCCGAGGCAGGGAACAGACCCGGGTGGACTCCAAGAGCTAGGGCTGGTCGGTGGGTAGCCTGCCTGGGCCCCACACTCGAAAGTCACTAAAAAATGCTGCCTGACGTGAAGCAGAGTGTGCCAGAGGGGTCCCCTGAAAAACCAGCCAAGGACTGGAGCTCAGGCAAGCCGACCTGTGACCATGGCTGGTAGTTACCAGGGCAACCTGTGCGTTGCCAGAGGATGAGCCTCAGGCCCGGGACCTATCACGGCTTCCCCGGGTGTACCGTTATGGGACACAAGGCAATTTCAAGGTGCCAGCTGAACACACAGTCAGTCAGCGTCTGCCCCACAGCCCAGAATTTACTAAACAGCCGAGGCTTTTACATTACACTCACATGTAGCCAACTTAAGATTTTTAGTATTAAAAAAAAAAAAGTTGATTTTTAAAAGTTTGTTGCCAACTCAGTCCAAGGATGTGGACTGAATCCATCAGGAAGATGAGTTTTCATGTGCCTCCCCCATTCCCCCACTTGAGTATTTATTTATTTTTTTTATTTATTTATTTTGTTTTTAATTGAATTTTACTTTCCCTTTCATCTCTTTATTTTATTTTATTTTATTTTAATTCTCTTTATTACTTTTAAAAAAAAAATCACATGCTCCCCATCCTGAACCCTCCTCCTCCCAACCTCCCCATACCATCCCCCTGGGCCTTCCCAGCGCACCAGCCCCAAGCATCCAGCATCGTGCACTGAACCTGGACTGGCATCTCGTTTCATACATGACATTTCACATGTTTCAATGACATTCTCCCAAATCTTCCCACCCTCTCCCACAGAGTCCATAAGACTGTTCTATACATCAGTGTCTCTTTTGCTGTCTCGTACACAGGGTTATCGTTACCATCTTTCTAAATTCCATATACATGCGTTAGTATACTGTATTTATGTTTTTCCTTCTGGCTTACTTCACTCTGTATAATAGTCTCCAGTTTCATCCACCTCATTAGAACTGATTCAAATGTATTCTTTTTAATGGCTGAGTAATACTCCATTGTGTATATGTACCACAGCTTTCTTATCCATTCATCTGCTGATGGACATCTAGGTTGCTTCCATGTCCTGGCTATTATAAACAGTGCTGCGATGAACATTGGGGTACACGTGTCTCTTTCCCTTCTGGTTTCCTCAGTGTGTATGCCCAGCAGTGGGATTGCTGGATCATAAGGCAGTTCTATTTCCAGTTTTTAAGGAATCTCACACTGTTCTCCATAGTGGCTGTACTAATTTGCATTCCACCAACAGTGTAAGAGGGTTCCCTTTTCTCCACACCCTCTCCAGCATTTATTATTTGTAGACTTTTGGATCGCAGCCATTCTGACTGGTGTGAAATGGTACCTCATAGTGGTTTTGATTTGCATTTCTCTGATAAAGAGTGATGTTGAACATCTTTTCAAGTGTTTGTTAGCCATCTGTATGTCTTCTTTGGAGAAATGTCTATTTAAATCTTTGGCCCATTTTTTGATTGGGTCATTTATTTTTCTGGAGTTGAGCTGTAGGAGTTGCTTGTATATTTTTGAGATTAGTTGTTTGTCGGTTGCTTCATTTGCTATTATTTTCTCCCATTCTGAAGGCTGTCTTTTCACCTTGCTAATAGTTTCCTTTGATGTGCAGAAGCTTTTAAGTTTAATTAGGTCCCATTTGTTTATTTTTGCTTTTATTTCCAATATTCTGGGAGGTGGGTCATAGAGGATCCTGCTGTGATGTATGTCAGAGAGTGTTTTGCCTATGTTCTCCTCTAGGAGTTTTATAGTTTCTGGTCTTATGTTGAGATCTTTAATCCATTTTGAGTTTATTTTTGTATATGGTGTTAGAAAGTGTTCTAGTTTCATTCTTTTACAAGTGGTTGACCAGATTTCCCAGCACCACTTGTTAAAGAGATTGTCTTTAATCCACTGTATATTCTTGCCTCCTTTGTCAAAGATAAGGTGTCCATATGTGCGTGGATTTATCTCTGGGCTTTCTATTTTGTTCCATTGATCTATATTTCTGTCTTTGTGCCAGTACCATACTGTCTTGATAACTGTGGCTTTGTAGTAGAGCCTGAAGTCAGGTAGGTTGATTCCTCCAGTTCCATTTTTTCTTTCTCAAGATCACTTTGGCTATTCGAGGTTTTTTGTATTTCCATACAAATTGTGAAATTATTTGTTCTAGCTCTGTGAAGAATACTGTTGGTAGCTTGATAGGGATTGCATTGAATCTATAAATTGCTTTGGGTAGTATACTCATTTTCACTATATTGATTCTTCCAATCCATGAACATGGTATATTTCTCCATCTATTAGTGTCCTCTTTGATTTCTTTCACCAGTGTTTTATAGTTTTCTATATATAGGTCTTTAGTTTCTTTAGGTAGATATATTCCTAAGTATTTTATTCTCTTCGTTGCAATGGTGAATGGAATTGTTTCCTTAATTTCTCTTTCTGTTTTCTCATTATTAGTGTATAGGAATGCAAGGGATTTCTGTGTGTTGATTTTATATCCTGCAACTTTACTATAATCATTGATTAGTTCTAGTAATTTTCTGGTGGAGTCTTTAGGGTTTTCTATGTAGAGGATCATGTCATCTGCAAATAGTGAAAGTTTTTACTTCTTCTTTTCCAATTTGGATTCCTTTTATTTCTTTTTCTGCTCTGATTGCTGTAGCCAAAACTTCCAAAACTATGTTGAATAGTAATGGTGAAAGTGGGCACCCTTGTTTTGTTCCTGACTTTAGAGGAAAAGCTTTCAATTTTTCACCATTGAGGATAATGTTTGCTGTGGGTTTGTCATATATAGCTTTTATTATGTTGAGGTATGTTCCTTCTATTCCTGCTTTCTGGAGAGTTTTTATCATAAATGGGTGTTGAATTTTGTCAAGGCTTTCTCTGCATCTATTGAGATAATCATATGGTTTTTGTTTTTCAATTTGTTAATGTGGTGTATTACATTGATTGATTTATGGATATTGAAGAATCCTTGCATCCCTGGGATAAAGCCCACTTGGTCGTGGTGTATGATCTTTTTAATGTGTTGTTGATTCTGATTGCTAGAATTTTGTTTAGGATTTTTGCATCTATGTTCATCAGTGATATTGGCCTATAGTTTTTTTTTTTGTGGCATCTTTGTCAGGTTTTGGTATTAGGGTGATGGTGGCCTCATAGAATGAGTTTGGAAGTTTACCTTCCTCTGCAATTTTCTGGAAGAGTTTGAGCAGGATAGGTGTTAGCTCTTCTCTAAATTTTTGGTAGAATTAAAGCCCGTCTGGACCTGGGCTTTTGTTTGCTGGAAGATTTTTGATTACAGTTTCAATTTCCATGCTTGTGATGGGTCTGTTAAGGTTTTCTATTTCTTCCTGGTCGAGTTTTGGAAAGTTGTACTTTTCTAAGAATTTGTCCATTTCTTCCTCGTTGTCCATTTTATTGGCATATAATTGTTGATAATAGTCTCTTATGATCCTTTGTATTTCTATGTTGTCTGTTGTGATCTCTCCACTGTCATTACTAATTTTATTGATTTGATTTTTCTCCCTTTGTTTCTTGATGAGTCTGGCTAATGGTTTGTCAATTTTATTTATCCTTTCAAAGAACCAGCTTTTGGCTTTGTTGATTTTTGCTATGGTCTCTTTTGTTTCTTTTGCATTTATTTCTGCTCTAATTTTTAAGATTTCTTTCCTTCTACTAACCCTGGGGTTCTTCATTTCTTCCTTTTCTAGTTGTTTGAGGTGTAGAGTTAGGTTATTTATTTGACTTTTTTCTTGTTTGTTGAGGTGTGCCTGTATTGCTATGAACTTTCCCTTAGGACTGCTTTTACTGTGTCCCACAGGTTTTTGGGTTGTTGTGTTTTCATTTTCATTCGTTTCTATGCAAATTTTGATTTCTTTTTGATTTCTTCTGTGATTTGTTTGTTATTCAGCAGCGTGTTGTTCAGCCTCCATATGTTGGAATTTTTAATAGTTTTTCTCCTGTAATTGAGATCTAATCTTACTGCATTGTGGTCAGAAAAGATGCTTGGAATGATTTCTATTTTTTTGAATTTACCAAGGCTAGCTTTATGGCCCAGGATGTGATCTATCCTGGAGAAGGTTCCATGTGCGCTTGAGAAAAAGGTGAAATTCATTGTTTTGGGATGAAATGTCCTATAGATATCAATTAGGTCTAACTGGTCTATTGTATCGTTTAAAGTTTGTGTTTCTTATTAATTTTCTGTTTAGTTGATCTATCCATAGGTGTGAGTGGGGTATTAAAGTCTCCCACTATTATTGTGTTATTGTTAATTTCTCCTTTCATACTTGTTAGCATTTGTCTTACATACTGCGGTGCTCCCGTGTTGGGTGCATATATATTTATAATTGTTATATCTTCTTCTTGGATTGATCCTTTGATCATTATGTAGTGACCTTCTTTGTCTCTTTTCACAGCCTTTGTTTTAAAGTCTATTTTATCTGATATGAGTATTGCTACTCCTGCTTTCTTTTTGGTCCCTATTTGCATGGAAAATCTTTTTCCAGCCCTTCACTTTCAGTCTGTATGTGTGTCCTGTTTTGAGGTGGGTCTCCTGTAGACAACATATGTAGGGGTCTTGTTTTTGTATCCATTCAGCCAGTCTTTGTCTTTTGGTTGGGCATTCAACCCATTTACGTTTAAGGTAATTACTGATAAGTATGATCCCGTTGCCATTTACTTTATTGTTTGGGGGTTGAATTTATACACCATTTTTGTGTTTCCTGTCTAGAGAATATCCTTTAGTATTTGTTGTAGAGCTGGTTTGGTGGTGCAGAATTCTCTCAGCTTTTGCTTATCTGAGAAGCTTTTGATTTCTCCTTCATACTTGAATGAAATCCTTGCTGGGTACAATAATCTGGGCTGTAGGTTATTTTCTTTCATCATTTTAAGTATGTCTTGCCATTCCCTCCTGGCTTGAAGAGTTTCTATAGAAAGATCAGCTGTTATCCTTATGGGAATTCCCTTGTGTGTTATTTGTTGTTTTTCCCTTGCTGCTTTTAATATTTGTTCTTTGTGTTTGATCTTTGTTAATTTGAGTAATATGTGTCTTGGGGTGCTTGGGTTTATCCTGTTTGGGATTCTCTGGGTTTCTTGGACTTGGGTGATTATTTCCTTCCCCAGTTTAGGGAAGTTTTCCACTATTATCTCCTCAAGTATTTTCTCATGGTCTTTCTTTTTGTCTTCTTCTTCTGGAACCCCTATGATTCGAATGTTGTAGCGTTTAATATTGTCCTGGAGGTCTCTGAGATTGTCCTCATTTCTTTTAATTCGTTTTTCTTTTATTCTCTCTGATTCATTTATTTCTACCATTCTATCTTCTAATTCACTAATCCTATCTTCTGCCTCTGTTATTCTACTATTTATTTGCCTCCAGAGTGTTTTTAATTTCATTTATTGCATTATTCATTGTATATTGACTCTTTTTTATTTCTTCTAGGTCCTTGTTAAACCTTTCTTGCATCTTCTCAATCCTTGTCTCCAAGCTATTTATCTGTGATTCCATTTTAATTTCTAGATTTTGGATCAATTTCACTATCATTATTCGGAATTCTTTATCAGGTAGATTCCCTATCTCTTCCTCTTTTGTTTGGTTTGGTGGGCATTTATCCTGTTCCTTTATCTGCTGGCTATTCCTCTGTCTCTTCATCTTGTTTAAATTGCTGAGTATGGGGTGTCCTTTCTGTATTCTGGCAGTTTGTGGAGTTCTCTTTATTGTGGCTATTCCTCACTGTGTGTGGGTTTGTACAGGTGGCTTGTCAAGGTTTCCTGGTTAGGGAAGCTTGTGTCAGTGTTCTGATGGGTGGAACTGTATTTCTTCTCTTTGTTCAGTCGCGCTGTGGGGAGGGAGGGAGGGATGCTGCAAGCAAATAACACTGGCGTGCGCTCGCAGTGCCTCAGCCACACTGGGTCTGCCCCCGCTCACTGCGCGTGTAGCCTCCCTGCCCACACTGCTCGGGCTCTAGGTTGTTCCGCCGGGAACAATCCAAGGCTGGCCCTGGGTTGCATGTACCTCCCAGGTCCAAGCCGCTCAGGTTCAGGCACTCGGATAGTCCTCAGAGGCGCAGACTCAGTTGGGCCTGAGTATTGTGCTCTTCCCAGGTCCGAGCAGCTCAAGTGATGAGATGTTTGTGGCGCCAATGTTGCGACTTATCGCCTCCCGCCACTCGGTTATCTGGGCGCAAAACCGGCGCACCTTCTTAGGCAGATGTTAACCGTCCAGACCCCCAAGAAGTTTTAGTTAGCAAAGAAGCCTGCTTACAGTTTTATAGATAATGTCTCTCTGGGGCTGCGATTGCCCCCTTCCGGCTCTGGCTGCCTATCACCGGAGGGGGAAGGTCTGCAGCCGGCTATCTCTGTTCAATTCTTTGTTCCGTGCACGGGCCTGGCGGTCTTAGGTTGGGGCTGGCTTTTCGCGTAGTAGATATCCCACAGTCTGGTTTGTTAGCCCAAATTATTTCGCTCAGATAGTGCTCAGGGTATTCAGGCCAGATTCTTACTCTAAGCGATACAGCCCGCTGCGCCTCCCTGCCCAGCCCCGCTTGTTAATGGCGCCTGCAGGCGTCTGCGCTGCTTCTCCACTGGGGAGTTACCGTAGGACTCGCAATCTTGAGTTTTAATTGTTTGTTTATTTTTTCTTCCTGTTACGTTGCCCTCTGTGCTTCCAAAGCTCGGCACAGATTCGCAGTGAGAAGGTTTCCTGGTGTTTGGAAACTTCTCTCTTTTAAGACTCCCTTCCGGGACGGAGCTCCGTCCCTCCCTCTTTGTCTCTTTTTTTGTCTTTTATATTTTTTCCTACCTCCTTTTGAAGAGTTGGATTGCTTTTCTGGGTGCCTGATGTCCTCTGCCGGCATTCAGAAGTTGTTTTGTGGAATTTACTCGACGTTTAAATGCTCTTTTGATGAATTTGTGGGGGAGAAAGTGTTCTCCCTGTCCTACTCCTCCGCCATCTTCCCACTTGAGTATTTAGACTTGTCCTTTCATTACAGGCCTGTGGATGATACAATCTCAGGGATCATGAGACTCAGGCTGGGGACCTGTCAGTTGGGATAAAGCATGAGACCAGTGGCGATGAAGCATCAGGGGAGGGTTAGGGGAAGGGAAGCTGTGGGGTGGGGCCGCCTTTGGGAGGGAGCCTTTCCATGACAGTGAAAACAATCTCCTGGCCAACATGGATCTGAGACACGGTTAGGGAGGCTCCTTAGAACCCTGAACCCAAATTCCAGTATCTTTACCAAAGCTTAGAAGGTCTCTGTGATTTGACCTCATTTCCTGCCACTCTAACCCAACCCAGCCCTCCTTCTGTTCATTGAATATGCTGAGGATCTTCCCACCTCAGGGCCTCTGCACATGTGGCTTCTGAAGCCAAGAATGCCTTTCCAGCCCAGGCAGCAGCCTATCCTGGTCTCTATCCAACAATCCATTACCCCTCAATCAGGTTTACCTGTCCTATACTCCTCAGCAGACTCTTCTTGCATAGTATACACTATGGTTACAGGCTTCCCAGGTAGAGCTAGTGGTAAAGAACCTGCCTGCAACGCAGGAGACACGTTCTTGATCCCCGGGTAGGGAAGATCCCCTGGAGGAGGGCATGGCAACCCACTCCCGTACTCTTGCCTGGAGAATCCCATGGACAGAGGAGCCTGGAGGCTCCACAGGCTCACCAAGAGTCAGACATGACTGAAACGACTTAGCATGCACACACGCACTATGGTTGTAGTTAAGTATTATTTGATAAATGTGTGCTTTACCACAAGCATATGAATCCTGTGAAGGCTGAAAACTATTTACCACTATTTACCACAGTTTCCCCTAGCTCTCAGCACCACACTTGGCACATAACACACTGATAAACTTTTATGAAGTAAATGCAAAAACAAAAAACACCCAGACAATAAGCTTTCTAGAGCCCACCATACCTGGCACTGTTAACCAGGCTTTCTGGATCCAGAGTTAGGTCAACACGAACTGCCCTACAACTTGTCACCGATGCTAAAAGGTTGAACGTTAAAAAATCAACAAGTCTGACACTGTAAAAGGAAAAACAAAACACACACACACACAATCAACTCTGCTGGTCTAAAACTGGAGCTGGATAAGACAAGCGAGGGCTGTGCACTGCCATGAAGTTATTACGGCTCACACAAGCTAAAACAATGAAACACAGCTCTGAAGCACCAAAAAACTGCTTACTGTTATTGCTTTGGCTCAGAGAAAGGAAAAGAGTATTTCTTCAAGCTCTAACGACGTGCTTTGTTCTGTTAACGACAAAACAACAGGCCCAAAATGGAGCTGCTTATGCTATGCCTCGTGTCATCAAACTGGAACTTACTTAAGAGTTTTGGCTCTCTCTGCAATGCAATCCTAAACTAGATATCAGCTTAAATCAGGAATAGACTGATAAGCATTAGTTAGGTAGTCTGCGTGACAATCCCTGTCACCCCCTATAAGGAAAGGAACCTTGCAATAACCAACCCACCTTTTTGCCTGGTATAATTTCCTTGTTCTGTTCCCTTCTGCCAATAAAACCTCTCACCTTGTGTAGCTCTTTGGAGCTCCATTCTGTCTGCCAGATTGGATGTTGCCTGACTCATGAGTCACTAAATAAAGCCAGTAAGATCTTTAAAATGTACTCAGTTGAATTTTGTCCTTTTGTCTTTAAGCCCTAAGCATTTGGCCTTTGTCTCCTGAGTGCTTGGACTGAACTAGCAACAAACTTTTAAAAGTTAACTTAAAAAAAAAAATGCTAAAAATTTAAAGTTATCAACGTGGGGGTGCAGCATAAGGTCCTAGTGTCAGGTAATTAACAAGGCTCCATTTCCGTACCTGTGCTCCCTGCAAGCACCTCCAGGGATGTCCGCTTTCTGTAACCACTTTCAGTTCCTTCCAAGGTCATTTCCCTCACTCAGCCCCCTCTCATGAAATGCTGATCAGGAGAAGGGTCTGGGCTAAGTGAAGCACAGCTGGGTCTGTGGCCTGCTTCTGGGTCCTGTAACTGTGGATGCTTGTGTTTCCTGGTACACTGATTGGTGACCCACCCCCAAAGGCATACACAAGCCCTCTTTGCCCATCAGGCAACCAGCAGTAAGACGGAAGAGGCATCATAATGTGAGCTTACAATGGTGGTTCTCTGCAGAACTGTACATCGGACTCACCTGTGGAGTCTCAAAAAGAATAGGAGCCAGGTGACACTGCTGAGACTGAATCCGTTTCGGGAACAGGATCTGGGTAGGTGGGAGTGTGGCATCCTGCTGAAAGTTACCCAGGTATGTTGTGCACACAAGCTGGCACACGACTTCTAACTACCCTTTGACGAATCAGGTCACTGTGTCTCCTGTAGGTGTTGGAGCCCCTCTGGGCAGCCTCCCTGAGAGCTGCTTTAAAGTGACATTGACATTCCACCACACATGTGTCGGCATCCCCCACTCATTCATGGGACAGGAGGAAGCTCACCTAAATATGCCAGCCGCATGCTATGCCCCCAACACCACACAAGCACATCCCTGTGCCCAGCAGTGCTCTGCACACTCCATATACACCGTCCTGATGAAGCCTCACAGCAACCTTATTTTGAAAATGAGAAAACTGGGACTTGGAGAGGCTGTGTAATTTGACCAAGGTCATTTAGTCAGTGAGCAGCAAAACTGGGATTAAAACCTGAGCAGGATGACTCAAAAACTACACTCTCCACTATAGGTTTGGAGCACCAAAAAACAAAGTGCTTTTAGCTTTTCCTGGTATCAGAAGTTCTTTACTGGTATCAAAAGCTCCTATGCTCATGACCCCAGCCTACCAACCAGCATGTGGGTGCTTAGCAATCGGTAGCCTGGATTTGAGGGGGGCACCACCTTCAAGGGGACAGGTTATGCCCTGTGGTATGCTGTGGGGTGGGGGTCTTGTGGGGCTCATAGCCCACCCACAGTTTGCTTGGCCCCAGGCAGGTACCCTGCTGAGGGCTGCATCCCCCTGCCAGAAGGGGCTGTATCCCCCATATGCACAACGATTCTATACGGATCATCAAATGGCTCTGAAGTGAACACTTCACGTAATTCAGAATTTTCCATAAATTTCTACTTTTAATTTATTTTCTTTAAAAAATGTAAACTTCACGGGCTTCCCTGGTGGTCCAGTGGCTCAGACCTCGTGCTCCCAATGCAGGGGGCCCGGGCTTGATCCCTGTTTGGGAAACTAGATCCCACACGCTGCAACTAAGAGTTCAAATGCTGCCACGAAGATTGAAGACCCTGCATGTCGCAACTAAGACCTGGGGCAGCTAAATAAGTAATTTAAAAAAATGTCATTTTAAAAAAGTCATCAAAGTAACAGATGACACTATTAAATAAACATTATCATTTTGGTCCATTTCCATTTCAAGGTAATATTTATCAAATGTCTACCACCCTCCAGTTATTGAGTATAACACAAGAGGCTACCACAAAAAGTGGGTACAGAAGGGGCATACGGCTGCTGCTCCTGCTAAGTCGCTTCAGTCGTGTCCAACTCTGTGCGACCCCATAGATGGCAGCCCACCAGGCTCCGCCATCCCTGGGATTCTCCAGGCAAGAGTACTGGAGTGGGTTGTATAGGGGGTGATTAAAGCTACTGAACTAAGACAGCTGAGGGACCTGAGAACACTGTATTAGTCCACTCATGAAGCAGGGTTCTCCTGAAGGATAATGTGGGATACAGCAGACCATGTCCAGTCTAGCACTGTGGCTAAGAGCCTGAACTCTGATGTCAAGTTTGGCTCTCATCATGTTCTGGCTATGACCTTGGGCAAGCTTCTTACTCTGCACCTCAGCATCTTCATGTGCAAAATGGAGCTAATAATAGCATCTTATCAGGTTAAAATGAAGATTAAATGACAGTAACCATGAAGTGGTTGGCTTAATATCTGGCACAAAGTCAAGCTTAATAAACATTAGCTATTATTAGTATAACTATTACCAATTAATTATTATTAGTGGTAAATGTCAGTAGGAACAAGTATTACCAAGTCTTGACCACAGGCCCCAAATATAGGGAATGTGACATTCCTCAATGGTAGGGACAAATACTCTATTTCACTGTGTGCCGGGAGTTTGCCAGTCCCCCTCACAGTGTTTACCACCCTAGAGGGGCTCATCAACTAATCATCTTCCTAATGCCAAAAGCAGTTATTACATCTGCGCCTTAGCTAATATGTGGGAACTGAGTTGCAAGTATTATCAAAATGATTTTCTTTAGTTGCATCATATGTTAGCACTTCTTCTAAGCCTATGGAAGAAAGCGTTCGTATCTTAAATAAAAATTATCCAAGTAGGCTATTAGCAATTTTTTAGCAATTAGTAAAAGCTCGACAGGAAGGAAACTAAAATAATGTATTTAAGACAAATAATCTATACATTTCTTCTGTGTGCACTTGTCTTTTTAAGTCAGAACGTCACTCAACTTTTGGCTATAAAAACAAGGTCTGGTGCTGGTCGTTGATTGGGTCATGTGCTGGTTTTATTTTTATTTTTTGGCCATTTGGCACATGGGATCTAAGTTCTCCAACCAGGGACTGAACCCATACCCCCTGTGGTGGAAGCATGGAGTTCTACCCACTGGACTGTAGGGGAAGTCCCATGTGCTTGTTTCATATGGTGAAATTCTTTCATTTTCTAAGAAAGCCTTCCCTGTGTTCTGCTTCATCATCTGTCCTATCTCTTTAGTCTCTTGGCAGACCACATTTGCTCCTCTGCCCTCACACTGAGGGGATTTTTACAAGGGTAAGTTCTTAAGACCTCCTCTCTCTTACTTTAAACTAGGAACCTAATAACAGTAGTTTGGTTATGATTTATTTTAGAGAACATTTTGATGTTCTGCATTTTTCATGTTAAAGTCTTTTTAATTTATGTCTCAGTTTAATGGATTCATTAGGTTGTGGCTGATTCAGTGAAATTTTTTTTGAAAATCTGGGTTTGGTCTGGGGTTTTGCACATTTATGTGCTGATTCTGGATTTTGGTTCAAGCTGCCATTGAATCATTGAATTCCCTGATTAAAATTTTTGACAACTGTCAGAAGGAGCCAGTTGTTCCAAGCTTTCTTTTTCTTGGTCCCCAAGCTGTCCTTTCTCCTCCTGTGGAGTTATCTTTGTCCTCAGAGGGCAGAGCAGGGCCCCTGCTTACACACTCCTGGGCTCAAACTCCAGTTCTGCTACTTAGTAGCTGTATGAATTTAAACAAGTTAATTAGCATCTCAAGACTTGGGCTTTTTTTTTTTTTTAAATCTATAAAATGGATATAATAGTGCAACTTAGTTCTTAATAGGATTAGAAGGGACAATCCAGATAAACCATAGTATCTCAGTCTATTGCTCTTTTACACTCTGATAATTTTCCATGAAAATTCCAGAAAACAAAACAATCCCAGCAACTCTTTTCTTTAGCTCATCTCATTATGATAATAGCAACCAATTTAACGCCTGTTGGTTGAAAGGGTGTTGGAAGCAGGGGGTCATTTTGTAAGTGGGGATTTCCCTGGGGCTGAAGTGGAGCAATGAGTGGCCTGGAGAGTCCCTGGCTTTAAGGGCTTCCAAGGAGCCTGGGCAACTTAATTCTGGTGGGCCGGACAGGCAGGAGTTACGGGACTCAGGTCAGGCTGACCCCAAAAGAAGAGAAGTTAGAAAAACATACTTGTGAAAAAGAAGTACAAAAATAAATACTCAGCAAAATAAGGGACTGTGGGTAACACATTGTGTGTTAGTCGCTCAGTCCTGTCCGACTCTTTGTGACCCCACGGACTGTAGCCGACCAGGCTCCTCTGTCCATGGAATTCTCCAGGCAAGAATACTGGAGTGGGTTGCCATTTTCTTCTCCAGGGGATCTTCCTGACCTAGGGATAGAACCTGGGTCTCCTGCATTACAGGCAGATTCTTTACCATCTGAGCCTGTTAGGGAAGTCTGTTAATATGGGTATAGTAATGTAATTAAAAGAACACTTTCAAAGAACAGGTATATGTATCATAATATAGTATCAATAAAGCCAGTAACTATGTGTAAACAGGTGCAAAATCTGTGATTCTATTATTTGGGGGAGCCCTGCATGCCTATTACACATATTTCTACCAACCCAACTATGAAGAATAAGCAGAGAAAAAGAGGTTGGGTTCACAACAACCAGGGAGAGCTTCTACCCCTTGAGTGGCCTCTTCAGGGCCACGGGTCGCCCTTTTCAGCCTAGTAAAGGCGCTGAGCAACACTGCTCTCGACCGTCATCTTAGCTCTGAATAAGATTATTGCTCAGCTTCTTCACATACAGAAATGCCAAGAACATCCAGATGGCTAGTCTCACCATTATTAGGGGTCAGGGTTGGGGAGGGAAAGCATTCTAAGCCCCATTGCTCTGTTCCCTTTACACCTTCCATCTGTTCCATCCTCACCTTGTGGAGAGGGGTCCTTGAAGCACAACAGGGCAAGCGATGCCCTGAGTGGCGATCAATGCCAGCAAGAAGGAGAGCGGACGAAGCAGAGTCCTGGACCAGGAGAGGTGGGGCTGGATACAGGATATGGGAGATGGAGGCCAGAGGGAAGGGGCCCGGGGCTCCCTCCTGAGGCCTCTGTACTGATGCCCCCCCTACCCTGCTAGGAGATAGGACCCCGGGTGCTGTTCCACAACTCCTTGGAAGGTCTGGCTTACTGTGTCACTGAACCTGCCCACTCTACTCTCCCAGGTGTCAAGGGCATAATAGCAGGGTTAGAGACACACAAGTAAATTCCCCATGGCAGACCTTCACTTTGAGAGCAGGCAGTTCCTCTAAGGGATCAGCCCCTCATGATCCCTGAGGAGCCTTTCCCAGGGCAGCAACTCTTTCATGCTTGTATCCTGAAGTTCTTTTCCACTTGACGACTGGAGTACATTCCCAGTTCCCAGTGCTACATCCACAAGATGGTGCTGAGTCCACACAAAGAGATGCTCTTGGGTCCTGAGTCACTGGGGATCCAGTCCCCAAAACCTTGCTCAAAATGGGCAGATGAACGAATTTTGTTTCAAAATAAATAGACCTTGGGTGTTTTAGATAACAAAAAGCATAGAGCAAGTTTCTTAGTGGAGCATGCCTTCTAACTACTTCTTCATTTGCTATAGATGGATTCTCGAGATTCTTCAGACCAGGAGTAGGGACCACTCCACCCAGTGTGGGAATTTCCTCCTTAGAGGAGCAGTCCTCATGCAGAGCCCTCAGTTGTGACCTCTGCATGTGACAGCCCTTCGAAGGTTTGCATGTCCCTTCCCCGGGCTAAACATCTCTAGTTCCTTCAACTAGGCCCCAGCAAAGAGAATTTTATAGACAAGGAACTTTAGATAGTTTCGTCCAACCCTCTCATTTTAGATGTGAGAAAATGGAGGCACAGAGAAGTAGAATGACTTGTATAAGGTCTCATGGTATCACTAAAACAGGTTTCCAGATTTCTGGCTCCATACACCGTAAGCATATCACCATACTCCTCGACTGACAGCCACCAAACCTGCTCACTGACACAGGACCTTAGAATGTTTTTGACTTCCCTAAGCCTCAGTCTCTTCACATATTAATTGGAGCAAATCATACAGCCCTCGTGGGCTGCTGGGGGGATTCAAGGAGAGTACCAGGTGGCGCTAGTGGTAAAGAGCCCACCTGCCAACGCAGGAGACGTAAGAGATGCGAGTTCGATCCCTGAGTTGGGAAGATCCCCAGGAGAAGGAAATGGCAACCCACTCCAGTATTCTTGCCTAGAGAACCCCATGGACAGAGAAGCCTGGTGGGCTAGAGTCCATGGGGTTGCAAAGAATCAGATGTGACTGAAGCAACTTCACACACACACACACACACACACACACACACACAGAAGGGCACCTAGCCAGGGCAAGTACATAGCAAATAGTAAGTGTGTGATAATTGATTTTATTTATAATATTCAGACTCTTTTTTTGGCATGGAGTTCTCCTTTCTGCCTTTGTAGTCTTCTTCTTCCGTGGCTTCCCAACTTCCAAGGCTGAATTTTTAAACTGATTCTCAAAAATTCATGTAGGCTTCCCATGTAGCTCAGCTGGTAAAGAATCTATCTACAATGCAGGAGACCTGAGTTCCACTCCTGGGTCAGGAAGATCCCCTGAAGAAGGAAATGGCAACCCATTCCAGTATCCTTGCGTGGAGAATCTCCTGGACAGAGGAGCCTGGCGGGCTACAGTTCATGGGGTCACAAGAGTTGGATATGACTTAGTGTTATCTTTCTTTCTTTCAAAAATTCACTCATTCTTGTGAAATGCAGTTGTGTTCCTTCGATCCATAATTTTTAGTCTGTTGGAATATTTCAGAAAGACAATGCTATCTTAAAATATAACTACTGATTCCTTGAACATGATATGCTGACTCCTCCTTCAGAAACTTCCAAGTAAGTCTAGGGTGGTAATGTCTGTGGCAAAAGGCAGTCTCCTCCAAAGACTGGCAGAATGTGATCATTCTTTTTACCCACTCAGACTTCATTTTAACATCAGGACTGTTATACTGATGACGACTTAGAAAATATTCTTCAATTTGTTAGAATAAAAAAAGATAAAGCTCAGTATCACCTAAAAGAGGAAGAAGGTTACAGCCACACTATCAGGAAGCAACCCTGACTTTGCGAAGAGAAGCTCTGGTGTGTTAATACACTAATATGTTTGGATGAAGACACTGGGACCTCAGGGTAAGTGAACTTTTACCCTGAGACCTCAAAACTTCAGAGTTGCTGGGGGGTAAAGTTGTTGGGAATAGACTATGAGCTAAAGAACAAGATGGCAAGGCCCTGGAGCTGATCTGTGGTTCCTGGGCTGGTCCCTGGTTGCAGGCATTCTCCCAACTCCATTGCTGGAGAAGGCACCCCACTCCAGTACTCTTGCCTGGAAAATTCCATGGATGGAGGAGTCTGGTAGGCTGCAGTCCATGGGGTCGCAAAGAGTCGGACACGACTGAGTGATTTCACTTTCCCTTTCCACTTTCATGCACTGGAGAAGGAAATGGCAACCCACTCCAGTGTTCTTGCCTGGAGAATCCCAGGGATGGGGGAGCCTGGTGGGCTGCTGTCTATGGGGTCGCACAGAGTCGGACACGACTGAAGTGACTTAGCAGCAGCAGCAGCAGCTCCACTGTATCAACAAGCACAGGAATACTAATTCTCCAAACATTCTTCTCTTTCCCTCATCCTAACTAGCTCAGGCCACTTGTTTTTCAGGGGCTCCCATCCCAGCATCCTCGGATCCTGCTGCTCTGGAGAATACAGCCAGCCTATAATCATTCCAGTGCCCGTATCTGCTCACCCAGAAAAACACTGCCTTCCCCATCCTGCAGCTTTCCAAACACCAACCTTCTGGAAACTTTCTTGTTCAACAAAGGCAGAACAAAAAGAAAGAACACCTCACCTTACTCCTGTTTAGCTCTCTACCATTTATAAAGCAGGCTTCCCTGGTGGCTCAATGGTAAAGAATCTGCCTGCCAGGCAGGAGACATGAGTTGTATCCCTGGGTCGGGAAGATCCCCTGGAGAAGGAAATGGCAACCGACTCCAGTACTCTTCCCTAGGAAATCCCATGAACAGAGGAGTCTGGCGGGGCTACAGTCTATAGGGTCGCAAAGAGTCGGACATGACTTAGTGACCAAACAACGACGACGTCTACAAAGCACTTCCGCACACAACATCTGATCTCCTTTCTCACAACACCCCTGTGGACTGTGAAATAATATTTCCATTTCAAAGATGAAGATGTTAAAGCTCAGAAAAATTAAACCAAAATCCAAACACCACATGGCTTTAAGTTGACCAGGTTGAGTTTTTCAACCCTGATCGTGTGACTCTGGATCAAATTCTTTCTAGCATACTTAAAAGGAAGACTGTATTTATGTGATTCTAAGTTTTAGTAAATATAAACCACTATCTCATCTTCTGATTGGTATGTTTAGTAGCTGTGTATCTTTGTCGGCCAAAGTCAATGTCAAATGTGTACTTGCCACTCAAAAAACTACACATCATCAGCTATTTTTACCAATAAAATGGGGTTTTCCTGTTCAGCCTATGTACCACAGACATACTGCTGACTAGCTGATCATTTATGCATTTTACTTCATATTCTCTGCCATTCTGCATGACTTGACCATACAGTGCTTTATTTAATTCATTCTGTAAAATGGGAATGATGCCTGAGATGATTATGATGATAGTTAAATGAGGCATGATTACAGAGACCTCAGCTAGCAGGTGTTCCCTTCAGTTCAGTTCAGTGACTCAGTCGTGTCTGACTCTTTGCGACCCCATGGTCTGCAGCATGCCAGGCTTCCCTGTCCATCACCAACTCCAAGAGCTTACTCAAACTCAAGTCCATTGAGTTGGTGATGCCATCCAACCATCTCATTCTCTGTCATCCCCTTCTCCTCCTGCCTTTGACCTTTCCCAACACCAGGGTCTTTTCCAATGAGTCAGTTCTTCACACCAGGTGGCCAAAATACTGATTTCCTTTAGGATTGACTGGTTTGATCTCCTTGCAGTCCAAGAGTCTTCTCCAACACCACAGTTCATAAGCATCAATTCTTTGGCGCTCGTCCTTCTCTATGGTCCAACTCTTAGATCCATACATGACTAATGGAAAAACCATAGCTTTGACTAGATTTGACTAGCTTTTAACTAGGTGGTCACTTAATGGTATTATATACTACTGCTTCTACTGCTACAACTTCATTACATTCACTAAAACCAAGTAGAGTTTTTTAAAAATATTTATTTATTTGGCTGCACCAGGACTATGCACTAAGGATCTTCATTCTTTATTGTGGCACACAGGATCATTTTAGTTGTGGCATGCGAACTCTCAGTTGCGGAATGTGGGATCTAGTTTCCTTACTAGGGATCAGACTTGGGCCCCCTGCTTTGGGAGTGTGGAGTTTGAGCCACTGGACCACCAAGGAAGTCCCTTAAGTAGACTTTTGTTTTCTAAAAAGTGCCTGATGTACTACAAGGCAGTATGGATACCATGATTCAGAGAAGCAGAAAAATGATTTCGTCCCCTTGGCCTTATTTAATCCTTTATTTCTTTTCAGAAAGCTCCTGGAGCCCACAGTCCAATGGAGGACACAGACATGCAGACAAACAGCTCCTCCGTGATGATGGAAGTGCTCTAATGAGCACGCCCAGGGCTTTGAAGGAGGCAGCCTTACACTGAGTTTGGGGAAGAATAGTCAGGGAAAATGAGGTGGAACCAAGTCTTGAGAGACAGGGAGAATTTCTCTGGGATCTAAGAAGGAAAAAGGCATTCTATTCTAATAAGAGGTCAGGCAAAGGCAAAGGAGCAGGAAACAGAATGACGCATTTGGAGACTGGCAAAGAGGTGGGGCTTCCCACATGGCTCAGTGTTAATGAATCTCCAATGCAGGAGACGCAAGAGACACGGGTTGGATCCCTGGACTGGAAAGATCCCCTGGAGAAGGGCATGGCAACCCACTCCAGTATTCTTGCCTGGGAAATCCCATGGCCAGAGGAACCTGGTGGGCTACAGTCTGTGGGGTTGCAGAGAGTCAGACCTGACTTAGTGACTAAACACACAAAGAGGTGGGATGTCTGCTGCACAGACGTTGGGCAGGGCCGGATGGGAGATGGAGATGGAGAGACTGGCAGGGACCTTGATCCTCTAGCCTGGTAGAGAAACCTTACCTGCATACTTGAATCACCTATGAGAACTCGAGAACATGAACACTCAGGCTCCATCTCGAGATTCTAATTTGTTTGGTCTTGAGTAAAAAGAAAAAACTCTCCAGGTGATTCTAATGTGCACCCAGGACAATGGTGAGTACTTTAAAAGATCTGAAGCAGAATCATTTAGACAAATATGCAGACAGGTCATTCTGGGAGCAGTTTGATGAGAAGGATGTCTGGAGGGGGCCGGAAAGAAGGCAAGGAGACAGCTGGGGATGACAAAGAGAGAAATAAGTAAAAGCTATTTGAATGGAAGAATCAACTAGTTATAAACTCGAGGAGAGAGAAAGGGGGAACAAGACCAGAGGGCTGGTCTGGCAGAAGAAGAATTAAGTCAGTGTGGCCTCTGAGGAGCCTGGTGGGAGACGCAGCTGGCACTCTCAAGCAGGACGCCTCCACAGTGGACTTTGATCCACGATGGACTTTGATGCTACGAGGAAGCTGGGCTGAGGATGCAGCCATGCATCGCACTGACACACAAGCTGGCTGCACACAAGAGCATGGATGCTGCCCAAGGAAAGCAGATGAAAAAGAAATAGGGCAGAAGAAGGAACTTGACCAATACCAATACTGAGAGGTGATTGGATGTATCAGAATCACCTGGAGGTTCTTACTAAAAATTTAGTTTCTTGGTGCTACCCTAGACTGAATCACAACAGCCAGGGGGTAAGACCCCAGAAACTGATTTTTCCCAAGTTCCCAGGCACTTCTGAATCAAGGTTAGGCTGGACACTGTATCAGTTTGCTAACATTGCCATAACAAACTACCACAAACTTGGTGACTTAAAACAACAGAGATTTATTCTCTCACAGCTAATGGAGGCCAGAGGTCCAAAACCAAGACGTAGGCAGGGCCGTGCCCTCTCTGAAGCCCCCAGGGGGAGAATCCTTCCTGCCTCTTCCAGCTTGTGATGGTTCTACGGGCCCTTGGCCTGTGGCTGCATAACTCCAATCTCTGCCTTCATGTTCACATGGCCCTCCCCTCTTTCTGCATCTCTCTTCTGTGTGTCTCTTATAAGGACACTTGCCATTGGATTCAGGGTCCACCTGATAATCCAGGATGAATTCATCTCAAGATCCTTAAACATTTACATCTGTGAAGACCCCCTTTTTCCCCCAAATGTCACATTCACAGCTTTGGGGATGTAGAAACATCCTTGGCGGGCTACCAGACACCATGACAATAACTTGACTGGGTGGATGGGAGAGGGGACTGGAGTCCAGAACTCCAAGCTAAGTTCTCCAACAGTGGCAGGAAGAGGTGGGAAAAAGAAAACACTCTCTCTCTCAACCGAGAGAGAGTCATCTGCTAAGTACACAGCTCCACTTCTAAGTCTCGTGCAGCCCTAGGGATCCCAGGCCACTAAGTATCCAGGACTCCATCTGAAAGTACTTTAGAAAACAGAAAAAAGCACCACAATTACCGATTGATAAAATACTAGACCACGTTACCCTCAAAATAGAGGTGAGAGCTTTGAAGGGCTGAAAAGGCTTTTATTAATTTGCTTTCTAAACTAAGTGAATTTGATATGAAGCTAGGATTTCATCTCTAAGATGCTGTGGCCATTTTCTCCTCACCACCTTAGTAACTTCCAGTCCAAACAATAAGTCACCATGGGAGCATGGCATCAGTTATTTCCATTTTCTGAAATATTTCCTAGGAGGGATTTCCCTGGCAGTCAGGGGGTACGGGTTTGATCCTTGGTTGGGGAGCTAAGATCCCATATGCTTTGTGGCCCAAAACCCAAAAAAACATTAAAAAAAAATCCACAGAAGCAATAATGTAACAAATTTAATAAAGACTTTAAAAAACAGTGCACATCAAAAAAAATTTTTTTAAAAAGTGTTTCCAAGGAGCGGGCGATATTCTTCAGTCACCAACTCTGAAGAAGGTTCAGTTATACCCCACTTCTCATCACCTACCAGTGCCCCAAAATCTTCACGGACTGACCTCATTTTTATATCTACACATGCTCTACCTTCAAAGTTCTATATTATTACTATTTGGTGGGCTCCCTGATGCACAAAAGTGGTCTATCCTCTAACAAGGAATTCCCCTGCTTGGCAAAAGGGTTTGCATGGCCAAAGGGTCAATGGCAAGTGGTGGGGGTGTGTGAGTAAGGAGTCCGGTACTTGGCTGAAGTTAAAGTTGCAGCCAGGGGACAAAGCCTTCAGGATCAGATTCCCAGCGTGGTCAAAACCACCCCATCATACAAGCCTACAGTGTAATGTGAAAGGCACACCTCTCCATAGCCTCCACCCAGAGACTGTCCCAAAGAGACTGTGTGGAGGTACACAACCAAAAAGAAACCAAGTTTCCGTATCTGCTGGGGAAACGACAATAGTTATCATGGTGATGATGATGGTGCCAATGACGATAAAAGCTAATATTTACTGAGCACTTTCTACGTGCCAGGCCCTGTGCTGAGTGTTTGCAGACATTATGACTCACTTAGCACCAAGAGAGCTGATGAAAAGGAGAGTGATTAAAAGATGTTTAGAAAAAAGGGAAGGCATTATAAATTCCAGGATGTTCGGAAGGTCAGTAGAGTGTCAACAGAGAAAGGGAGGACAATTCTCACATTGTCCCAGCCTAGGATGAGTTAGGAAGTAGCTAACTGCCTAATATTTCAGAAAGCATTCTTGGGCCAAGGAGGTCAATATCACAGACCAAGTTTATCAAGATATGCCTGCAGTCCCGTTTTCACCCCATTGCCCAAGACCATCCAGATCAGCCTTGGCATTTAGCTGCCTTGGGAGTGACGTGGCCAGATAAGATGGGGCTTCCTTTGGTGGGTTCTTCCTGTTGCATCCTGAAATGGGCACTCTGAGCACAGAGCAGCTTAATCAAGGCTGCTTTGTCTGATGCCCCTCCAGATATCCTTGGACACAAAAGCTGTGTTCTCCTGACGAATCACTGCCCATATGAGATGGACACACTTCACAGCCAAAGTAGCTCCTTTCTTTGCTGTGACATGGAGAAGGCTCGATGGCCACGAATTTTTCTTGGGCTGGGCCTTGGAGAGCTCCAAGCCCAACGCTCTGCAGGAAAAGGCTGGGCAGGTTGCCACTGAGGAAATCCAGCCTGGTGGATTGAGTCAGATGGCGAAGCTCTACAGCTGCCGAGCAGAGCAGCAGTCCAGAGGCTGAGTAGGCCTGCGGACCTGGCTCATTCAGCCCTACGGTATTTTAAAAGTTTTCATGTCCTCCAGTTTGCCATGATCTAACCTTTCTATCTTCTTAAATCCAGCCTACATTGAACATTCATATCACCTTCCTGTCCCTGTATATATCAGCATTTTAGACCCTAATCTACAATGACATAGAGATAGATCACTTAGGCCTTAAAGTACCGGTGATTCCTACAGTGATTCACAGGCCTCCTAAAATTTAAATGGTGAGATACCAGTATTCAAGCTTTCAAAATTACAGAAGTACTCCATTTTAATGAAGAAGAGGGGGTCAGAAGCCCTAACATGGAATATCTTTGGGTCACATAATATTCCTTCACATTCCCTCCAGTCTGTTCACTCCCATGTGGAAAATTTCCTACTGTATGAGTCCTGGGAGACAAAAAGGGTAGATATCAAATTCTCCACTTTGATTCAAACTGTTTTATTTTTAAATTTTTATTTGTTTATTTTTGGTTGTACTGCAAAGCTTGCAGGCTCTTAGTTCCCTGACCAGGGATTGAACCTTGGTTCCAGCAGTGAAAGCACGGAATAATAACCACTGGACCACCAGGGCATTCCCTAAAGTCATTGTAATGATACGGTCTGCTCAAACTCTGAGAAAGGGAAGATAACTCCTCATCAGACCTCCACACAATCAGACTCACACTCTCAGAGGCATCCATTTTTAGAGAGGGTTCCAGGGGCTTCCCTGGAGGTCCAGTGGCTAAGATGCCGCTTCCACTGCACGGGGTGCAGGTTTGATCCTCTGTTGGGAAACGAAGATCCTGCATCCCATGCAGCATGGCCAAAAAAATTTTTTTAACTAAAAAAATAAATCTAGGAAAAGAGGTTTCCATATTCATCATTAGCAGGTGATGTAACAAGGGAAGCAGTAACTACAGAGGATGCACAGCTCCTTACGGATAAGGGCATTTTGAATTGATATCATGCTCCTTCACTGCATTACCCAGAGAATAACAATTCTAGAAACTAGATCACAGAAGCACAGCCTGGATGTCAAGCAAAAGGGTCAACACAATAAAGCCTAAACCAGCAAGATCACAAGTGTCCTTGGGGAATCTCAGAGAAGTTCTCAGTGGAACAACAGAGATCTCTTCAAGGAAGCAACCGTACCTGGTCTAGAGACTTTGGGGGTGCTGGCGCAGAGCTAATCCCTTGGTCTGGAGACCAAGTAAGCATTTGTCATACTGTGGGCGGGGGGGCAGGGGCAGGTGGGAACCTCCTGGAGAACAGCTCCTGATGCTCTTGCCCCACTCTGCCATACTTCCTCTCCACCGTCAACAGACAAACCTGTGTTCCCAGCAGATCCTCACCTGGATCCATCCAAAATGCCAATGTACGGAGATGATTTTTACGGCCCTGGGCTGTCAGCTATTTATTTGAGTCCACGTAGATACTTTCCTTGCACACACATTCCTTCTCTTTTGTTTTCCACAATCTCTCCCCCCAGTGTTTTCCATCATTTCTCTCCACCTCCCGTTTTCCCAGTTTGAAGCCACCACTGGCAATACCGCAATCTCTGGAAAGAGGCCAGGCATGACACACACTTTGTGGAACTGTCACCTCGCCCTGCGGTTCAGGAGGTGCTGGAGACTGGAGGGACCGTCCAACAAGCCCACCAGCTGGGCTGACACATGACCAGAGGCCCAGAAGCTTTTCTGTACTGCAGAAATGTTACCAAAACTCTGGCCAGACACACACATGGATGCACAATGGTTCAGACAAAAGAAACCGACTGGGAAAAACTGTGGGGCGGGGGGAGGGCAGAGTATTAAAGGAACTAAATTCCTGTTTGCTTCTGCCAAGTTTACCCACAAAATAAATCTGATCAAAACTGAATGAAGGTTTCTGGCAGTAGGTATCCAAACAGTTCCCCCTGCTCACCTGTTTTAGAATGAAATGATCAGGGGGCGAAGGGAACAGGGAACAATTACGTCAATAAATATGTTGCCTGAATTAAAAAAAAAAAAAGTAAAGTTCCCCAGACAAACCTTAACTCAGTGTAGATATTAGCCCACAATAGACTGTTTAGAAAAATTATGCTTTAAATACACTGATTAAGAAAAAAAAAAATCTAAAAATAGGCTGTTCTGTAGAACAGCTCGAGTCTCTGCCTGTGCTTTCATTTTAGAAAACAAATGCTCATGGACTCCTCGGGGGAGGGGTTTAGCACAGGGATTCAAACTCACAGAAAATGGCTACCGGGTTTCAGAAACCTGAACGCAACAACCAGGGGCACTCAGGGGACCTTCTGGAAACACAGGGCACTTACCTTTCACAACAGTCAGTGCTAGAGACAGATATAACCTGGTTTGTTTTGCCCCGCCAGCGACATAAATCATGGCCTCCAAAGTGTTTGTTTGCTGAACGCCACAATGACTAATCACCCGACTTTTATTTTTCTCCCTGAGCCAGAGAACCTCATGTGGGGGGCGGGGAACAGGTCATTTTTAGTGTAAGGGAGCTGCTAGGATTGGAGGTAAGATTCCCGTTTAAGCTTCATACATGAAAAAGAGAAGTTAAGGACCTCGAAAAGTATTTCCTAAAATAGGGACGCGCAGTCTTCTTATCAGACATGCCAATCATTCAATAGAAAAGAAAGTCTTAAAATAGATCATTCAAACATGGTACAAAGCTCTTGAGAGATTTCCTGAAACTTGTCAAAAAACAAAAATGAATATTCAGACTTAAATAAACAACCAAACAAGGTCAGAACTCACTTCACAGTGTATATTCATTTACAGGGAAAAAACAAAATGTTCTCCCAGGTAATTTACAATGCTTCTGTGCAAAAAAAGTCAACTTGCAGGGCAGAGTGGCTAAAGCAAACTCCAGAATTGCTAGACCTTGACAGGAAAAAATCTTAAAGGTCAGGCTTTTTTTTTTCAAACCCGATTTAGCACAGCACCCGGGGTGGGCCAGTTCTCTAATGTCTGAGTAAAACCCCATTTGGGGCTTCATTTCACTGCCACGTCATCGCTTTTTCCATCTATCCCTGTGCCTTCGGCTTCCTCAAAGTGGTCCTCCCACCCCTTCCCGTTTTAAAGCAAAGATGGAACATGCATTAGTCTGAGGGAAAGGGTGGAACAGGCAACAGAAGGAAATTTGCAGCAGGGACCCGAGATGCAGTGAGACTGGCCATGGCCTCCCCTACGAGTATCAAGGACCACCCGAGACCTTGGCACACCTGCTCTCTGAGTTTGGGTCAAGGACTATAGGACCAGAATAGACAGTCTACACAGGGACAGACCAGAATGCTGAGTAGATTCTGAGACCAAAAAACTCTTCCCTTTGGTCTAGAAGTGAATTGGCGTTCCATTAGAGCTAATCAGAAATGGCCATGCCTGCGTGAAAATGCTTATGTGTTTGGGGAGATGGATTCTGAATGCCGCTGTCTTCTGCCTGGCGAGATAATAAATTCAGCTCTGTTTTTACTGAATCGCTGGTCTTATTATCTAGTGATAATCAACTCTGCAAATAATCACAAGTGTTCTAACACACAAACAAGAAAAATAACACAAACAGAACGGGACCTAGAAACAATATCCCATGCACAAAGCAGGAAGTGGCAGCTTGTATCTATCTCACCTGGCACAAAGCCAGCCTTCAAGGGGTGGCCGAAAGACCCCCAGGATGCTCTTTTAGCACTTGAACAGCCACTGGATTCCTCAGGACCACAGGGCGACGAGGACCACGTGCACAGGTGTGACCAGCAACATGGGCTGTGCGAGCTGGGTCTTCCTCTTTATACTCGAGAAAATGCTTCGTTCCTCTCAAAACTAAATTATTGGAGACCTTAGAAATTTTCACTTAAATAAGAGAGGAAAAAATGCTTTAAAAAATAGGAGACAGCCTTCTGCCTCTCTTAGCTTAAAAGGAAAATTTTCTTGACTCTCTTAATTGACAAGAATCCAAGAGCTTCGATGGAACAGGAAGTTTGCATTGTGGTGTCTTTCTGGTGACGTTTGTGAGAAGCCTAGCAGGCATGGCGGGCTGCTCTCGTCAACAGAACAGTTGGAGAGAGCCAGTGCTTCCTTGGGCTTGGCTTGCTGACTGCCCATTCCTGCTCTCCTGATAATCCACCTTATGACAGGACCTACCCGTTTCTGTAGCAAACTGCAACAGGCAAGGGACACTAGCTTCTGTTCCCCGTCTGCCACAAGTGGTGTGACCCTGAGCAAATCCTATGACTTCCCTGCACTTCCGTTCCCTTATCTGGAATGTGAAGAGGCTGGGCTAGTTTATTTCCTCAGGTTCTTTCCAGCCATAAAGTTTCAAACCATGATTCCTTACCTCCCATTTTGTCACCTATTGACTGATTCCCCAGCCAGTAGAAAAAAATCCTCATTTCCTCCAAAGCAGAACATCTCTCCCACCCTTAAACCCATGCACTTTCCTCAAAAGGGTATGGGGTAAAGGGCGGACTCAAGGTCTGGCCAGTACAAGTACACCTTGGAGAACAGTGGGAGGGAGCTTCGCAACTGGGATCTCTGGCCAACCTCAGACGTGGAGTTACCATCTGCTTGTTTTAGCACACCTGCTTTTCTGCTGGGGAGGAAGTAGAATTACTGCTGCAAGGAGCCTTTTCTATCACTGAACCAAACTTTCTCAGGTTACAGGTGAGGAAATCAAGCCAGCACAGTTCTGTGCCTTTCCTTCCCAAGGCTGCACACTGGGTCACGGGAGCCAGTCCCAGGTCTCCAGTCCGATCTTTTACAGGATGCTCTTTGACCTCCCCCTCAAGCCCCCACTGCAGGGCTCTGGGCTCTTTCCCCTGTAGAATTCCTTAGGGCCCCAGGGCAATCCCCTAAGGAACTGTTTTAAACTTTCAAAGTGACAGAGCAACTCTGGGAACATAAAGCCCCACACAGGGACAGTGACAGCTATAAAGTGAAAGTGAAAGTAAAGTCGCTCAGTCGTGTCTGACTCTTTGAGACCCCATGGACTGTGGCTCGCCAGGCTCCTCCATCCATGGGATCTTCCAGGCAAGATTACCGGAGTGGGTTGCCATTTCCTTTTCCAGATGATTTTCCTGACCCAGGGATCGAACCTAGGTCTCCTGCATTACAGGCAGATGCTTTACAGTCTGAGCCACCAGGGAAGTCTAATGACAGCTATAGCAAGAGGTCAAACAAATCTTTGACCTTATCAGTGCAGCAATCCACTGGTATCTTCGGTCTAAAAGACAAGCCTGCAGCAGCACTTGGATGGTAGATAAGAACAGGTGAGAAAGACAGGGAGGCCCTGAGGGTAGGGTCCTGATCTGATGATACTTAGCACCAAGCTCATATTTGTTGAATGAATTCAAGTTTGCACATTACCTCTGTCCATTCGCTTCTTGTCAAAAATTCTGAGATTACTGGAATACCAGGGGCAAGGGTCTCTAAACCACAATCAGGAACGATGAGCTATTTCACGCTCTCAGTATGTGACTGGGGAAACTACATGGGGTGTGGAGACAGAAGGCTGGACTTTGGAGCCAGATAAGAGCCCAAAGTGTGAAAAACTCATGTTTACAACATCAGACTGAACCTCTCAGACTCAATTTCTGCCACACCAGTTATCTGGAGATTAGAGTAAGATGGCCGAGATAATGCATGTAAGGGGCAGGATGGACTCCATGAAATTCAGTTCAGTCTTCTCCCCTCAGGGCCTATGGGTTTCGACATAGAAGCCCTGATTCTAAGCAAGGCTCCAGGACACTGGCATCCTGTTCCCAAAAAAGTGAACTGTCAGTGGAATGCCAACAACAGTTATAAAATGAATCAGTAGAGTTTTAATAAACATATCCCCATTGAGTCATCTGATTTTTAAATTACATACAAGGAATGTAAAGTGCAATTTAATAAACATGAGTCAAATATGTTTTATATTCTCCATAAATATCTTAACACCAAACATGTATGTATGTCTCAATCCTTTCCTGTGAATAAATAAAGAGAGCTGGGAGGAGGAGGAGAAAAAAAGGATAAATTATTCTCTCACCTATAAAATGAGGTTGGAAACAATGTGAACTAGTCTAAAAAGTATATGATTACAAGATGTAAAGAAAAAAGAAATATGACACGGATGTTTGTCAACCAGAAGACAGAGTCAGATAGACAGATGCATCAAACTATTTTAATGGTGTGCTTGTGCACTGTTACTGCCATTAAATATGTTATTGATAACAACACTTAAAGTTGCACTGGTTTTTCAAACTCTGAGCATAGGAACAGGGTGTTACCACTTACTCCACAGGAAAAGAAGTTGATATGAGGGCTGTGTCACCCAGTACTGCTGTGGCTACACCGCAGATGGCAACAGTGGGGTGTGATAAGACTACCATTCCTTCACTATCTGGGATCAACGTGTCTTTATCTTATTACAAAATAATTCGTAAACATGAATAACACAAAACTTTTGAGTACAGGCACGTCTTTATGGATTTTAAATGAACCTATCAAGTCTCAGGTTTATCTCCTTTCTCTGCTTCCTAAAATCTGGCATTTGCTAATCTTCATCACTGCAGTACTTGCTTAAAATGAACATTCTCAGGAGTCTGCCCGAAATTTACTGAATTTGAGTCTCTGTGCCAAGGACCTGAGAACCTACATTTTAGTCAATCTCTCAGGTGTAATCTTTTATAAAAAGATTTTTTTTTGATGTGGACCATTTTTAAACTCTTTATTGTATGTATTACAATATTTCTTCTGTTTCGTGTTCTGGTTTTTTGGCCGTGAGGTGTGTGGGAACTTATCTCTCCTACCACAGATCGAACCCACACCACCTGCATTGGAAGGTGAAGTCTTAACCACTGGACCACCAGGGAGCTCCTTCCCAGGTAGATTCTTATCCATACTAAACTGCAGGTCATTTGAACTCTCACAGGATGGACTAGCTATCATGGAAGGTATGCGTGTGCCATGACTAGATGAACATGCTAAAATAAGTCATAAAAATAAGCCTTTAGGTATAGACAGATATTAGACAAAAATACATATACCTAAAAAATTGTAAGGGGAATGGAATTAGCATTTATTAATTGCCTACTATGGCATGGATCCTGACCAAGTTATATATTACTCAATCTCCAAAACAATCCTATTTGAGTTATGGATGGAAAAAGTTAGGCTTAGAGAGTAACTTTTCTGAAGTCACAACCCTGGAAAATGGCCCAGCTAGGTTGTGAAATAGATTTATCTGACCCCAGCCTTCTCATTCCATTGTACTAAGCTCATATGCCCATGAAATACATACACACACGTGCGCGTGCACACACACACACACACACTCTCTCTTTCTCCTGTCATACAACAGTCACGTGGCAAAAGGCAAAATACAAACCTGATTACTGTTAGAAACCTTTACATCAACAGCAATGTAGTTTTTAAGAACTTTCTATCAACGGATATTCTTTGGTCGTCTGTTGACAACAGAATAAAGAGGACAACAACCGTCAAAACCACATTTAACATCTTGAAATTTTAGTAATCGGAAGTGTGTTTTGGGGCTTGCTAGGATAAAATTTTTGCAGTGATTCTTGATTTGTGCAAACTAACACATTTTTTTTTGGAAATGAAACCACTTGATATCCATTCTGCAAGTCATAGCATGTTACAAAGGAAAACAACAAATAAGGGATCTAGCACTTGTCAATCCAATGGCCGTCTTGGGCCTCATATCCCCTGTCTCGTTCATCTGGGCTTCCCTGGTGGCCAAGTGGTAAAGAATCTGGCTGCAATGCAGGAGACCCGGGTTCACTCCCTGAGTGGGGCAGATCCCCTGGAGGAGGGCATGGCAACTGACTCTAGTACTCTTGCCTGGGAATCGTGACCGAAGCGACTAAGCAGAAGCCTAACACTTCACGCTCTCTCCTCTGGGAAACCCTCTAGTGCTGGCTTCCAGAGCCCTGTTCTCCCATTCTTCTTTGCTCTCTTGTCAGACTTTTTGCTAGGTCCTCCATAACGTCCTTCTTTTCTCAGAAGGCTCCATCCTCAAGCTTTGCCTCTCTACGGTTTTTCACTGGAAAATTTGTTCTCTCATCTCTTAACTTTTTTTATATCAGTGATTCTAAACTAGCCCTGGCCTCCCTCTGGGGTGCAAAACCACTGATCATCTAGGGGACATCATACTTCATACTTCAACACTTCAAACTCAGCCCCTCGAAAATGTAGTCGCTCACCCTTCTCCAAGTTGTCTTCATGGGTACCACTGCTCTGGAAATCTCAGTGTCAGCTTTAGCTGTTTTTTCTCTACTCAGATGTCAGATTGGGTCAGTTTTTCCCTTTGCGTCTGTTCCTTTCCCATTTCACTGCTATCATCCATTTCCGGCGTTCCCCAAGTTCCCTCCACCCTGCCTTTTCCTTGGTGGATTCTGGTGCCCTTCTAACTGGTCTCCCTGTCTCTGGTTTCTGCCCTGCCTTTTCTTCTGATTTCAAAGTAGGTACTCGATAAATATTTGCTGTGACATTTATAGAACTCCTAGAAGTTTGCAAAGCACACTCACACTCAACATCTCATTTGTTCCATTTGAAGCTTAAGTTTATTACAAGTAGCATTCCAGGCTTACAATCTGATTTCTGTTACTTGAGGCAATCACTGGAGCTACTTCTAACTTTGAACCTTGTAAATTAAAGCATCTCTTAAATTGCTTTACTTTTGAAGATTCAGTGTCTTGTGTGGCCTACAAGCTAAAAGAGAAGAGCATTTCAAGTCAGAGAGAGAGCCCCCTTGCCAAAATGCTTTTTTCTCTGCTGATAAAGGTGATGGTAACAGCAAAATCAAAATTTAAAAGAAACTCCTTTCTGAAGATTTTTAAAAAAAGTTTTTCCTATTTATCCCGTTGGTATCCTATTTACAAGTCAATCTCCAACATCCTTGGAAGCTGATATTCTGGCATGGTAACAGAAAAATTCTAACAGTTGAGCAATAATTCCTCACTAAGAGAAGGAACATGACCATTATCATGACTGTAAAAACAGAGTAATATGTTTGGTCTTAAATACCCAAATAAGTGCCTTAAATACCCAAATAAGAGCTCAATAAACATTTGTTGAATGAATAAATGGATTCAGAGCCAACCTTACTATTGTTTATAAATTGAAAGCATCAGTGTCCACAGAGGGATGGAAAAGTATGTTAAATTTGAAAAAACAAAAAAACTTGCATCAAGGGGCCAGAACTGTGATACATCAACTACCCTGGTCTCTTCTGGGTCCACTCCAACTGCTGCAGAAGTAGGCGGAGGAGACGGGGGCTACTGGCAGGCACTGTCCTCTTGACTCGGCCTCTCCGGAGTTAAGGTTTCAAGCTCCTGGAGGGCAAGCACTCTACCTTGAACTTTGTGGTCCTAGCTCTGTGCTCTGCATACCGAATGTGCATCATAAAAGTGGTCTGAGAGGCAAAGTCCTCCATGACCTGCCTGCACTTTCACCTTTCAATCCTTCACATTTATACTTTCTTACTTCGCAGAGGTAGTGTGAGGAGTGAGTAAGAACACAGCACTTAAAGCATTTAACATACTGCCTTGCACTCACACACAAAAGTGCTTGATCAATGGTAGTTGTTATCACCGTCATCTGGGGCTCTGTCTATGCCTCAAAGGTGGAGCTTAGTGTGCTGGGCTGTCAATACCTGTCGGTGCAAACAGCGTGCGTCCTGGGGGTGGACTCTTCATGTGTTTATCCTCAGCGCCTAGCACAGTGTTCCCCCTGTAGCAGGCCCAGAAGCTGACTGCACAGATGGCAATCGAGATGCAAGCTTCAGGCCTGCCCCAACTCAGCCCACTGGGTCTCCCTGAAGAGTCATTTAAACTCTCTGGGCCTTGGTGACGTCTGTGGGTCCTTCCGGCCTGAAGAAGCCAGAAGACAAGGCTCACAGAAGCTCTCACAACAGTCACTGGCAGAACTGGAACTAGAAGGCTTTCATCCCCCCTTCATCACCAGGCACCTCACACATCACGTCTCCTTAATAACAGCTTGCCTAAATGTCATTGTCACTTTGTAATCCCCAAACCTGGTGGATTGCTGGCCACAAAGCATAAGCTCCTTGGGAGCGGTTTAGTCCCTCGGAAAAAAACATTGCCTATTTCAAGTAGAGAACAAAAGACGTAAATTTGATTACCTCAGTTAGAACAGACCAGCTTTAACAGAGTTAGCGTCTTGAGCTTTGGAAGAAATCACTTGGAAATCCTTGGTTCTGAGTCCTCCATTTCCTCCACATCTAGATCTAAAAAGAAGTAAAGCAAAAAAAATAATGTCTCATGACTAGGTGCCAAGACTGAACGTATCAGACACAAAAGTGACTTCCATCAGCATATGGACTGAACACCTACTGTCAGTCCAGCACTGGGCAAAGCAAATGATATAGGTGATTTCATACAGTCCTCAAAACATAGGAGACATCCCCCCATTTTACAGCTACATCAAAAGAGGCTCTGAAAGGTCACAGAATCTGTTCAAGGTCACAGAGCTACTCTATGTTAGACCTGGGACTTAAACACAGGTTCACCCCAGATTCCAAATCCTGGGTTATTAACCTGTAAATCAGCGTTTAAAAACTTTTTTGACAGTGACCCACCATTTTTTAAAATCATATTACATAAACTGAAAGTCCAAAGCCTGAAAACAACGCTTACTCTTGCACCCTGATATTTTCTATTTTATATTGCATTATATATTCTATATCTTCAAAAAAAAAATCTGGTAGCAACCCACTATACTGATTTCACAATCCTCTAATGGGTCTCAATTCTTGCTAGAAAAACACTACCCTCAGAGATAGTACCTCACTAGAAGTTTCTCAGAAACCGCGGACCTAATCCTCCTATGCTTTTTAACCATGAGAACCTGACCGAGTCATTGAGCTTCATAATTAGGAGAAAAGTTTCTAACCTTTAAAATATGTCTAAGGCACCAAAATACGTATCATCCATTATGGATCCTTAGAAGAGAGATTTAATTTGGGCCAAAGTCCAGAATGGAATTAGTCACTTACCTATAGGAGAGGAGTTATAAAGTGGCACCGCAGACAGACTAAAACCTCAGGTGATTTATAATATATGCTGCAAAAAGTGGCTAACAGCGGGCGGTCATGTTGTACCAACAGTGGAGACCTAACTACTGCCGAAGTAGGAGGCTGAGATTGCAAAGCCCTGGGGGCAGGGCCCTGCCTTTGCACTTCCCATTCAATTCCAGGGGCTTTGGTGTTCAACCAAGGAAATCCTCAGGTTCCGGATGGGTCAGGACGGGGGTCCAAGTCGCGGTCCGAGGGAGGGGAGATGCGACTGTCAGCGCCGTTCCCGAGCCTGCTGGACCGGAGCCCGTCACGTCCCCCGCCCTTGGGTGCGCGTTGGTCCCCGGACCCCCGCCCTTCAGCATAGCCTTGCAGATGGGCCACAGCTGCGGCGCAACGTGCCCGACTCCGCGGCTGGACCCCGACTCCCAGGGCGCAGGCCCGGGCGTCCGGGCACCTGCGGGCGCCGGGTCCCCGCAACACCTCGGCTCTCCGGAGTCCGCGGAGCTCCCAGCCCAGCGCGAGCGTCCCCCGGCCGGGTTTTGAGGCTCCTTCCCGGGAGAGCACGGGTCGGGCCGGCCTCGCCTCGCCCGCCCGCCCGCACACGGCCCCTGCGCTGGCACTTACAGGGCTCGGCCGCTGCCCCGCGAGCGCGTTCCCCGGGGGTCCATGGCGCTTCCGGACCCGCGAGTCAGGCCGCGGCGTCTCGCAGCACCGCCCAGAAAATGGACGCCGGCGGCTCGGCTCGGCCGGCCCGGCCCGCCCCCGGCGCGGGGTTGGGGACGCCACCCGGCCGGGAAGAAGGCTCCTCGGCCTCAGCCGCGGGCCGGGCTCCGGGGCACCAACGAGCGAGCCTAGGCCCAGGCCTCGGGAGGACAGGGGCAGGGCCGGGACGTGGGGGGCGGGGGACACACCTCGGCCCCGCAAAACCCCAAACCCAACCTGGACGCGACGGGAAAGGTGGGGGGCCCACGACGGCCCCAGATGCCACCAAGGGGGCTGCGGCCTCAGCCTCTCTCCTCTCGGGAGATCCCAGAACCCGCCCCAAGGGCAACCACTTAGGGGTCTACGGCCACAAAACCTAGTCCGTACCAGAACCAGGCCTGGGTTTGCAGACGGGTCCCCAGGTTCCGCATCCAGATCCCAGACAGCATCCAACCCCTGCCCGTTTAAGAGAGGCAGGTTTCAGAGTAAGTCAACTGCAGTTTTCATTTAAATTCTCAGGAATCGAGTGTCACCTGCGCTTTCCCATGGCTGCCAGGAGATATCTAGACAGATTTTCCCAACGTGCTGTGAAAACTAGTTCGCGCAAAAGACCCAGGCCTCCTGAAATCGCGCTGACTGCCTGCTATGCTAGACCTTTCGTCCAAAGATCCAGGGGACTGCTCATTGAAAAAGTATTTACTGAGGCCTGCCACAAACTCGCCTTATGGAGGAGCTAACAGCCTAGTTAGCTATATTGTAGAGGTTTTGTTTTCTTGTTTTCTACAAACCATCCACCTTCTCCGCATTTTGGTGGTATGAGTCTTATTTTTTATATTTTCTTTTGAAAAGATGCACTCCCAGGTTACAGTTTAAAAAGATAAGTCTGTTCTTTGCATGACTTAACATCCTGTTTTTAGTTTGGAATACAGCGCTCTGCATCCTAGTTCCTGATCACGTTTTAAGATTGTGAACATTCTTACAGAAAACAAACCTATGGTTACTAAAGGGCAAACGTGGGGGTGGGGGCGGCAGGGAAAAATCAGGAGCTTGGGATGAATATACACACATTACTGTAAGACAGATAAGCAACAAGGGACCTCCTGTATAGCACAGAGACTCTACTCAATATTCTGTGATAACTATAAGAGAAAAGAATTGGAAAAAGAATGAATATATGTATATGTATAACTAAATTGCATTGCTGTACCCCTGAAACTAACACAATATTGTAAATCAACTATACTCCAATAAAATTTTTTAAAAGTCCCAATGTAAAAGGAAAAAAAGATTGTGATGATTCTGAGGAATAAAGTAGAATCCAATATTATATACAAAGTTGGTAAAACATTTTAATAATCAAGGAGAAATGTACTGACTTAAAGTCAAATAAAAGCATCATGTAATTTAAAAATAAAGACAGGGTTTTGAAGGCTGATAGGTTGGGCAACATGCACACACATGTACACTAGCCATTCCTAACTTCCTCAAAGCCAAGCGTCCTTTATTCTTTCTCTGTGGGTCACGTTCAAAAAGAGCTATTCCACTAAATTGCATTTATTAACTAATGATTTATCTTCCCACTAAAAAAACAACAACCCTGGCATGTTTTTGTGTATGCCATTGCCCATCAGAACTTCAACCAAAACCTGAGCGAACCCATTGTTAATCATGGATTCCAAACTAAAGAAATCTCTGGTCTGATTGCAACTTTATGTGTTTCCATTGAGCCTTTGGGAAAACTGCTGCTGCTGCTGCTGCCAAGTCGCTTCAGTCGTGTCCGACTCTGTGCGACCCCAGAGACAGCAGCCCACCAGGCTCCCCCATCCCTGGGATTCTCCAGGCAAGAACACTGGAGTGGGTTGCCACTTCCTTCTCCATTTGGGAAAACTAGGCATGGGCATTAGGAACCTCAGGTTGGGAAGTGCCAGTATGAGGTATTGCTCTCCACGCTGCCCTGCTGCGACTGGAGGTGGGAGGGTGGCACAGCGAGGCAGTTTGGCCTTTGGATTCTGCCTGCTTGGGTTTAAAGCCTAGCTTTGTCATTTACGAGGCTACTCGCTGACTTTAGGCAAGCTACTTAACCTCCCTGAGCCTCAGCTTGCTCATCTGTAAAATGGGGCTGATTTTAATATTACACTTACCTCATAGGGCTTTTTGATAGTTAAATGGGATAATATGTGTGAAGCATCTGCATTATGCTTGTTGGTGCTGGAAGTCAAGTATTCAGAGTTCTAAGTTTCTACCACCAAGCAGTAAGATCATAGTTCCCATGTGTAAAGCAACTTTTATGCCCTAGAAAATTTCCATGGGTAAGCTCCCAGGGTCACATGCTGAGTGACATAAAGGGATTTAAATACAGGTCTGACTGTACACTCCACTTTCTGTGCTGCTAACATGTTCCCCGTGGTACCTTGTCAACAGCTTGTTAAGGTTGAAATCAGCTCTGGCTTTCCTAAGAGGCTTAGCAAGTGAATGGCTCCTTACATCCACTTGCAAATTCACGAACAGTGGCATTTCTTTCTCATTAGGGCCAAATGTTTCTCCAGAAGTGAGTAGATTTCCCCCAAATTGTTATTAATAACTAAAATATCACAGCAACAGTTTTAAACACTGCAGCCTAAAACTTACATAATCATCCTGTCCTTCAAAATTTTCCACCCTTCCTCATAACCAGTTACATATTCTCTCTCTTAATCATTCTTCTGAGTATGGGGAACTATCTGGAAATTTCCAAGAATGTCCCAATTTGTTATAATATTCATTCTTTTCTATAAAGATTTATTCCTTTCAAAGCAACTAAGTATGATATATTTTCATATCTTTATAATACTTTTCATTTCAGTGTATTAGCAAATAAGAAAAAAATATCCTAAGACTTTTAAGTCTTAAATTTCTACTATTAGTAGTTCTTCACCATCTCCCCAGCATGGCTCCTGATCCTTTTCTAGTGGCCTTTTGTAGGAAGTTTTCCTTGTTTTCTACCTCATTTTGTTTAATCCCTGCATGATTTCTATTATGCTACAACTGCCTGTTTGAGCTTTCTGATTTAAGATTCTTGGCCAATTTACTGTCCCCCTTCTTTCTCTTTTTTAAGGTTTCCATATTCTCATCATATATAAAAAGTCTAAAGCATGTCTCATAAACCCACTTGCTTCCTTTGTTTTCCACCATGGGTTAGGAATCTGTAAGTCATTCCACCTCCCATTCTTCCTGTACTCTGTTAATTTATTGTTTTATTTCTCTCTTCCCCTCATCCTGGGCACTCACCAGGTTCTATCACTTGGCTTCCTCTTCTATAGCTGCTTCTCTCTTTCCCTTTAAGCATTTTAAGAAAGTCCCTGTCCAAATCTTCTATAATCCCTGCCACATTTCTGAAAGGCCTCTTGTGATGTCATGTTGAGAAGTCTACCAAAGTCCTTGCAGAGGTAGGGTGTGGACAGGGGTGGCAGCTCCCCACCCCTGGGAGCCAGGCAGGAAGTAGTAGGAACTGGGGCCTAGAGGGTCATTCATGTCCCACCTAAGTGGGGAGTGGGGGTGTCACTCCCCAGCCCCAGACTCATTGTTGTCAGATAAGAATGCCAGATCTGCAGAGTTTTCCAATGGAGCCCAAATCAGGATTTTTATATAAAATATATAAAATGTTGACCACATTAAAAAAAGAAAATGAATTTGTATCTGATCAAGCCTTTAGCTGTAACTCTAATTTACAGAAAACCTCTGAGACGGAGGAACATGTAAAACAGCATGAAGGAATGCAATCTCAAATTTCTGACTGTGGGAAACTATGAGTCAGACAAATTGTTTCTTCAACAAAATTTTTATGATGATACCAAGGATGACAGGAAGAGAGGGAAGGAAACCTATTGGTTAAATAAAATTTAAGGAAATATTAATTGCAGTATGAACCTTATTTAGAATTGTACTTTGAGCACTTTTTTTTTTTTAATGACCTAACTGGACAGATTTGAATGCTGACTGTAATATTAGCAAAGAATTATTGTTATTTGTTGATATGATAATGATACTGTGGTTATTTTTCTTTTTTACTAGTTGACATTTTTCATGTATTTTTTTAGTATTCCACATTTTAAAAACTTTTTATTTAGACCTGTTTCAAAGTCATGGAAGACTTATTAGAGCAGTACCAAAAAACCCTATGTATACCACACCTATATCTACCTTTTTATCTTTTTTTTCTTGATTCATTTGTAAGTTGCAAATATTATTATTTATTGTAATAATTATTTATAAATATATAATAATATATTATATAATATTATATATTATAAATATATAATAATTATTTATTGTAATAATTGTAATAATATTGTAAGTTGCAAATAATGTTATTATTGCAAAAATATTATTATTATTATTATTCTATACCTAAATACTTTAGCATTTATTTCCTTTAAAAAAGTCTTCTCTCTTAGTATCTTTATCTTTTAGAGACTCATACTGATAGATGGGGAAACAGTGGAAACAGTGTGAGACTTTATTTTTCTGGGCTCCAAAATCACTGCAGATGGTGATTGCAACCATGAAATTAAAAGACGCTTACTCCTTGGAAGGAAAGTTATGACCAACCTAGACAGCATATTAAGAAGCAGAGACATTACTTTGCCAACAAAGGTCCGTCTAGTCAAGGCTATGGTTTTTCCAGTGGTCACGTATGGACGTGAGAGTTGGACTGTGAAGAAAGCTGAGCGCCGAAGAATTGATGCTTTTGAATTGTGGTGTTGGAGAAGACTCTTGAGGGTCCCTTGGACTGCAAGGAGGTCCAACCAGTCCATCCTAAAGGAGATCAGTCCTGGGTGTTCATTGGAAGGACTGATGCTGAAGCTGAAACTCCAATACTTTGGCCACCTCATGCGAAGAGTTGACTCACTGGAAAAGACCCTGATGCTAAGAAAGTAGAGGGCAGGGGGAGAAGGGGACAACAGAGGATGAGATGGCTGGATGGCATCACCGACTTGATGGACATGAGTTTGAGTAAACTCCGGGAGTTGGTGATGGACAGGGAGGCCTGGCGTGCTACAATTCATGGGGTTGCAAAGAGTCGGACACGACTGAGCGAATGAACTGAACTGAACTGAACTAAAGTATTTAGAGATAAAGCGATGTGATCTGGAATTTGCTTTAAAATAATACAGATGAGGATTTACATGAAACAAGATTGGCTAGTTATTGAGAATTGTTGAAACAGCCATGACTATACAGGATTTCATTGAAGTAGTTTTTCCATATTGTACACATGTTTAAGATTTTCATAATAAAGTTTTAAAAGATTATGTTAATGAAAGACTTTAAAGTGATATGCCATGCTTACGGTATAGCAAGTAAATAAAAAGATACGAAATTGCCTATTATCTCAATCTCAAAATATTATCTCAACTATTAGAAAAATTAATGGGCATAGATAAAGGGCTAAAAGAATGCATGTCAAGCTGGTAACATTCCAAATTATTTCAAAGTAAGTATATATTACTTTTATAATTAGAAGGAAAAAGAGTAATATAGTTCAAAAAACAGAAAACAAAGTTGGCAATGGATTCAATTAAAACTATTGTTAGAAGTCAAACAAAGCATATATGTAGGTTGGACTGACCAGTGGGCCCCCAGTTTGCAGCTTTTGACTTAGAAAATGAGTCCACAAAACTGTATCCTACAGGCCAATTTCACCTGCCAAGTGTTTTTGTATAACCTACAAGCTAAAGATGGTTTCAACATCTTTAAATGATTGAAAAAAAAAACAACAAAAGAAAAACAATATTTCATGACATGAAAAGTTACATGAAAATCAAATTTCGTTGCGCATAAGTGAAATTTTATTGGGACACAGCCATAGCCGTTCATTTCTGTATCTATGACAGTACATACATTATATATAATTCATATTATATTTTAGTATATTTTAAATTTCATCAATAGTTTGTGAAAAATTGTTTTCTTTGTTGTTATATAAATATGCAGATAACATCCTCAGTTTTGCCTCCACTCACAGAGCTAAAATACTTACTATCTGGCCCTTTACAGAAAAAGGCTGCCAACCTCTGGTTTAAAAGCGGGCTTCCCATGTGACCTTAAAGCATCTTGATTTAGCAGAAAGAGCACTGGACTAGGAGTTAAGCGAGGCCACTTAACTCTCTGAGTGACCTAGAGAAGTCACAACTTCTCTGGGCCACAGTTCTCTCAATACGACCGAATAAAGTGAACCTACCATTCCCACAGCAACTGAAGTCTGGGGTTCATGTTCCCATAAGAGCTGAGCAAGAGGTACAGGATGATGGCAGCATTACGTGCTGATGTGCCAGCCATGGGCAGTGCTTCTGGAGACCATGGAACTCAAACAATCAGAATCTCCACTGCGGGTGGCTTAATGGGCACTCAGAGCAGGGCGTGGATAGGCGGGTGAAGAGCAAGGGAAGAGGCTTTGTGAGCTTCAGAAGCTGAGCTGCATGCCTGCTGAGGGCAACATGACTTTGGGCAAAAGTGTTTCTAATATTTTCCATGCATCTAAGGCCATGGAATTCTCCAGGCAAGAATCCTGGAGTGGGCAGCCTTTCCCTTCTCCAGGGGATCTTCCTGACCCAAAGGTTCAAAGTTGAGTCTCCTGCATTTCAGGCAGATTCTTTACCATCTGAGCCACCAGGAAAGCCACCTAAAAGGCATATTTTGGGTCTATCTCCGGGCTGAGCTTTGTGGAAAACGAAAAGAATTGGTGACAACACATGTAAAAATCTGCCCATTTAAAATTTAGTCCAGATCCAGTCAAGTGACAGTGGCAGGGCTAGGGTGGTCCCAGCATGAAAATAGGAGCATGAAAATAGGAGCCTTGGGACAGAGACTTTCTGGATCCTGGGATAAATCACCCTTAGTGAGGCCAATCTGTAGGCTCTTTGTCACAGCCACGGTGGGACAGTGGAGCCCCAAGGCCAACATCATGACTGAAGCCAGACAGAACATGGGAGCACCCAGCCCATACACAGCCTGCACCTCAGGGGCTCTCCCAGCCTCTTTTTACTCCTTGCAACCCCTCCTACTCTTTCTCCTGTGCCCGGCAACCCCAGCTTCAGGGTGCGGCACAGCAGCCTGCCTCCTGACTGCCGGCTTTGTTCCCTCTTCCTGATTTCCTGCACCCCCCTCCCCACCTCCTTGCTGCCCTCTCCGTCCGCAGTCCTTCCATCTCTCCACTTTGCCCCACAGATGACCATCCCACTCGCTTTCACATCGTTTCCCCGATACCTTGCATTTTCTAATCTTTCAGAGTAACCCCTCTGTTTCCCTACTACGGGTCCCCTACTTCCCTTCCACAGCTCAAGAAACAAGAGAAAAGGGGAAAAAAATTACAAGGGCACTGCCCTTCTGGGATTTAACCACATTCTCAGCTGGTGGCTTTTGTTTTCTTGTCTCACTGGCTTGTAAGGCCCTCGGGGCAGGGACACCACGTCATGCTCGGCGCTGGGGAAGATGGGCAGGACTGTGAGGCCTTAATTAGAGCAAGGCCTCAGACAGGGTAGAAGATTTCAGCAGGCAAAAAAAAAAAAAAGGAATTTCAAAATATCTATTTGGCAGCAATGACCACAGGGTAAGGAAGAGGTTTATTTAATCACATAAAGAAAATCATGAAAACTTCACAGCTTTTTATGAACACAGAAAAAAAATATTTATACTGGCATTTGAAAAACAAAATTGAACCAGAAAACAAACTTCCTCCGTAGGCCAAATATAGTGACTGTAGACACAAACGCTAGTCTCGAACCCTGAACTAGAACAGCTGCAGAAGCAAGAAAACCATTAAAGGAAAAGATGCAAAACGAATCACAAGATCAAAAGAGCTATTTTCTGGTCAATGAGATGTTTGGGCCATGGCAGTGTCATGCTGGGCTCACCTAACAAAGATAAGGGCTTTGGCAACTGGTCTTTGATTTACCTGCTTCCCACAGAAGCAGAACAGGGCTTCAAGGAGACCCCCCACGAGCTGTCAGGGAAGGTAAAAAAAGCAGAAACATCTTGCCTGAATCACAAATTCAATTTTTTTGCATTCAAGGGCTTCTCAACTTAACATCTGCTCATGAATGCGAAAGAGTGGCAGCCCTTATGGAGGTCACCTGGCAAGGCAGGCAGACCAGCTTGGAGCAGGGCAGCCAGACATACGGTGGCTTATTAGGAGCCAAGACATTTCGGGAAGGTGACCGAGGATAAGACACAGAGTCCCGGGGAAGAACCATCCTTGCCATCGGTTGCAATGCCCCCAAAGTGAAGGCTGACCTCCAGGAAACAGTATAAAAGGCCACTAAGAGAATAGCATGCCATTCATTCATTTCTTTCTGAAACAGAGAGGGCGTACAATTGTACCTGTCCATTCAATGCCCTAGCTTTGTACACAAACCTGGACATGAGCTTCATAGGGAGTTTTATGTCACATTTCCATTCTGTTTGGGGGGCAGTGGTCTCTGTCACATAGGAGATGCTCAACAAATATTTGAAGAAGTGAACTGACTTGGTGAAGCCCCCTCCCACTCACCCCTACCCCCACTGATGAACAATAGTCTACTCCAAAGGGCTAGAACATTCTTCAGTGCAGTGGAATGTTTCATGGCTGGTCAAATCCAAACAAAGTGGACTGAGTCAGGCCACTTCTAACTTCTGATAAGCAAAGCCCAATAAATTGTGAATCAATTATAGAAGGGGCTTTTGAAACATTCAGAAGACGTTGAAGGGCCTTGTTTCTAACTTGCAGAGCAAACCTATCCCTTTGTTCTTGGAGCTTCTTTAGCAGACGAACCTAAAAGGCACAAAAGATTTCTGGTTCTGAAGAATTTCCTTAGCATTATTTGTTCAAATAGAGAAACATCAGTCCAAGCAGCAAAGTCTTTAGAAAGCCACCAACAAACAAGCAAAGAGTTCTGCAGAAACTGAAGCATTTGAGGCGTTAGAGGACAAAGGCAATTTACTGGCAAGATGGGACAGACCCTTCCACTTCTTGCCTTTGAAAAAAAAAAATTAAAGGAAGTGGCTCTCTCAGTGTTTTGCCATGAGTCAAAGTTCTGGAGTTCTTAAGAAAAACAAAGCAAGAGGCTTCCCAGAAATTTCCTCGCTCCAGGATTCCTTTCTTTTGCGGATTTCTTGGGTTAAACTGAACCTGTGCCTGAATTTCACCACCACCTAGGACTGCAATGTTCAGAGCGTCACTGCATCTTTGGAGCAGTGCTGGGGTGAGGCTGGGCCAAAGGCAATGCCTCTCATGGCACCAAGTTCTGGGAATTTGGGAGTCTGGGCCACTGTCTCACTGCAGGGGCAGCTTACCTAAGCCAGGCTCAACCCACGAAGTCTCAGACATGACTCTGATACAATGGCAATAACTCATTAGAAAGGAAAGTTTGCGGTCTGAGTATGAACAACTCTCTGCCTGGTAATGCTCTCCATCAGATCTTCACCTGTCTGGATCCATCTCACCATCGAGGTTTTCACCTAAATACCACCTCCTACAATGCTTTGCCTGGCCAACCCTTCTCAAGTGGCTCTTCTCCTCCCAAAAAGATACCCTCGCTTTTTAAAACTTTATCTTCTCTTTCTTACTTGCACTTGTCTTCTATAATTATTTGTTTACATATTTATTTTTGTGCCCCTGGCCCCCCACCCCTCCACCACACTAGGGGTGGGTCTATGAGAGGCAGGCCCAGATCTCTGTTGTTTGTTACTCTATTTCTAGCCTCCGGAATATGACCGGTAGGTAGTAGGTACTCAATATGTGTGTTGAATGTTTAATTACCAAAAAAGCTGTGAAGGATAGCATTTCCCATGGAAAGGAGCTGCTAGAATGAACCATATGGTACCAGGAACTCAAAGGCATCGTGTATCAAAAAGAAAAGTGCTAGATCATTTTCAAGATTCGTCTCCCCATATCAACCAGCCCTAAGATGTGGTCTGGGTACTCAGACCCTCTATGGGGGGAATCCATGGAAATCATTGACGTAGATCAACATCACTGTAGTAGCAAGAGATGCAATCTTGGTATTCTCACCGAGTTAAGGCTTGGGAAAAAAATCCTATTCTCTAAAATAATAACAATAATAATAATAATATTAGATAACAATGATATATTATTTGATGATAATAATTATCAAATCTTATTATTATTATAAGATTTGAGAATTGTAGACTCCAAATCATTCAGGTAGAAACCCACAGGTTCATCCATTTCGTTTTGGTGGGAGCCAAGCAGTTGTTCGCACATTCTTTCTGTCGCACCTGCCTTGGCCTGCCCAGCGTAAACACCTTAGCCAAAAAGTGTAAATGGGTGGAGCACTGCCTTTTCAACAATGAGCAGGAAAAAGTGTGATTCTCTACAATTGGCATGAAGTGTTTTTGGCTAATTTAGAAAATCCAATGATAATTGTAAATGGGTAAGTTTAGAAAAGCTTTGTGTTTGGTAAACATTTCTGTGAAATATGAAGGCAAAGCATTAAGGCAAAACACACAAAGTAATAAATAATAATTATTCTTCCATTCACTGTTCTATTTATTACAATGACAATGATACAATAAACTTCCCACCCATCTTATTTGGCTTTCAAGCTCCTTGACTTATGTTTCAAATTCTTTTAGGAGAGACCAAGAGCAAAGAATGAAAAATGCCAGAAAAAAAAACCATGAGGTATGAAAATCTACAAGATGACGCAACCATGCTTGAGTTAAAAACAAAAGGATCGACATTTTACAGAGAAGTAATACACTGTTGAATCTCTCTGGCATTCAGTTGGAGGGTAAAACAATTCCATTGAATCCATCTAATCTTGTGATTAAGATTCAAATGGTTTCAAAATGATTAATTTGTACCAGCCTATCAAAATAGAAGACATTGAGTTGTAATCTTTCTGAACAGCAATAGTGTTTTAATTACAAATGCCAGGCTCATTATTTTCTCAAGAGCAAATGACGATTAGCCTAGTCCTACTGCAACTGTTAATGCTGCTGATGCTAAAATAAATAGGCAATATGGAATCAGGGCTCTGACATTTCCCTTCAGTTTATGATCTTCTGATTGATGCTATATGCAAAATGTACTTAGTCATTTTAAGTCACAGGCAAGCAGGAAAATGGCTCCCAAATAGCAAAAAAAAAAAAAAAGAAAAGAAAAGAAAAGGAGGGGGAAAAAAAGATGTTACAGGAAGAATATTTCATGGCAAGCCCACAGAACAAAATCACTGTGAGCTGAATCGTGTTCTAATACAATTGAACCAGAGAAAAGCTCCAAGCAAGATATTTAAGTTGGCCTCAAAACAACAACAACACAACAACAACAAATCTTTAGTCCACTAGAGGTTTGATTTTACAGACAGTGCTTTGGGATATTAGACAAACTGCTAGGATAAAGCAACTATTTACACAGATGGTTGTGCATTTCAACGTTCTGCACGTTGGAGCAAACCTCAGGGAGGTTTTGGGTTTAGCAGCATCTTCCTCCTAACACACCTACAAAGACATTTCTCACAGAGACTCAGTATGCACTTATTGTGGGGGTGGGCTCAGGTTTGGGTCCGTCTCTACCGATAGCTCAGAGGTTACCTATGGAGGGATCAGGCAGAACAAGAGCATAAGCATTTTCTGATTCTGAGAATTTCTGAGATACCTTTTGTTTCAGTGGCGCTGGTGAACTCGTGATAATGAAACTACACCTTTGCACACAAGCCTTGACCAGCATTCTGGAACACGTTACAAAGAAAAAACCTTAATTTTGAAAGTACTGAGCACAAAGGAGGAAAGAAAAAGCTCTTACTATGCAAGGTTTCTCTCTATGTACAGAATTATGGCTTAATTTTTAAGGCATGAAGACCGCATTTTAAAACGTCTAAAACCAGTTCAGACTCTGCAAGAGAGGAAAAGAACTGCACAATTTTCATGAAACATTTGGTTTTTCTTAAGACAATCTTTTGCATATCTGTTACTGCATTTTTAAATAAGATGTGGTTACTAAGGAAACAAGTTCTGGCCCAGTGTTAATTTGAAACCAAAATATATTTGAGAAGTTAAGCTCAAAGGAAAGAACCCATGAAATAATTTTGAAAAGTGCCAGAATTTGGTACTTACAGAACCACAGCTGTATGGTCTGCAATGAACCATTCTAGGGGCTCTTTTATTCAGTGAAGCTCTCTTTCTTCTAACAGAGTCATCTATATTTAATATTTCCCCCTTTAAAAATTATAATTCCTTGTCTCCCCAAATAACAGATATATAAATAATGAACTTATTCTTGTGTATCATTTAAAATTGATTTTGGAAGCATCTAAGTTTTTATTTTCATCTTTCATATAACACGTTTAAAGACCGCTTCTTAAAATTTAAATATTTTAAATGTTTCTTATTAAGCTTGTTTGCGCTGTTCGAAATTATCTCCAGAAACCCATTTATTTTTAGTTTCAAGCTAACATGGAGCTGAATCCACAGACTTTTCAAAAAATTCTTTTGTTGTCTGATGGCGCCACACCTATCATATATATGATTTTTTAAAAGGAATCATCTCACTTTTATAGCAGAATCATCTTAGAAGTTTATAAAAGTTATGTATTTATATAGAATCTAAATAGGAAAGGCCATCCAAGTGAATACCCCCACCTCACAATTACAACTGTCTTATTTAATTTTTGTTTTAAAAGTCATATTTTAATCTAATATTCTTGCTACATGGCTCAAAAAAAATCTATAAAACATGCAAATTTCAACCTACCTGTATTGTATCACTTAATGCAGTGCTAGCATGACAAGACACTCAGCCATTTTTATGTAAAGCGATGGAGACCCACTGATTTCTCCGTCTTCTTGCTCTCAAGTTTTAGATGCAATTGTCACACACACACAAAACCATACGCAGAACAGCTTGAATGTACTGTGATCACGAGAACTGAATTTATCAACAGGAAAACAGGTTTGAAAAAACAAGTTTCTCATCCAAGGTTTCTCTGAGGCTGCAACCAAGGAGGTAGTGTGTTGAATTTTTTTCCCTTCCTCCTCTGAGAGTTCAAAGCCCGGAGCTGACCACTGCAAAGGCCACTGTCACATTTGCTGAAAATCAAACCACTGATACCAGCACTGAAAATACGAATTCAAGAACCAAGTTGCTTGCACACCATGGAGTGCATCAGAGTTAAAAATAGATTCCACCTTGCCTTCTACCTGCATAATAAACATGTAAGTTTCAAGTGTTTAATTTGATATTCACATTAATTAACAATACAACATACATTATTTAAAAGACAGCAAATGCAAGAAGAAAGGGGAGACACCATCTGGTAGCAGAGTTTAGTTGTTGTTTTTGTTTTTAGGGTTGTTTTTTTTTTTGGCTTTGTTAAAAAAAAAAAAAAAGGTAAAAATCTATTTTGAATGTGATGAAAAGCAAACATCCAGAAGCAAATGAATCGGAACTGAAAGGTGATGCTGAAATAGCTAAGGCTGTAATGAGGCAAAAACAAGTCTTCGCTACCAGATGATATGGCATCCCGAGCATTTACATACTCACATCTGAAATACTAGGCAACGTGTAATGAATTCTCTACACAGCATGCACACACAGCACAAGCACGGCTAATCCTGCCTGCCATCTTAGCTCACAGAAGCCAGATACGCACTGCATGCAGCACACGAGCTCTGGGGAAGGAGGAGGCAGGGGACAGCTCACCTTAAATGCGGTATCTGATTAATGTTGTAAGTGACATTGCATATCAGCCTCAGAGTCTTGGTTCAACTGAGTAGGAGGGAACAAAGAAAAATGTCATCAACTGGTGATGCAAGATGAGCCCAATCACTAAACACTGTTTAGCAAACTCCAAATTCTGCAACCAGGCAGTAGAAGGCATTTCATACAGTTCAGCAGAGCTGCTGCACAATGACTGGGTCCTTCTGCTTCTGAGAATCAAACGGTCCTTTTTGCTAAGGAAGAAAATAAGCTGGAACGAACACTGTCATATCTTCTTCTTGAAAGCTTTCAATACAGTATGTATCTGGCTCGGGATGCATTTTATAGACTGTTGATTTCATAGAATTGCTAGCAAACAACAACAACAAAAACAAACCTTTTAAAGCTATTGTAAAGTAAAGAGTCGTAGCATTTCTAGACTATTTTTCAGAATCCTAACTGGTGCCGGCAGGCTTGTAGAAGAATGCATGATCAGCTGTCTGTATCCGTGCTTTAACCTCTAACCACAAGTCGTGTAAATGTATTCAGCTAAATGTATCTGCAGTACAGAACAGCAGATAGCTCCTCATCAGAATGGTATGAAAATGTGAATGAATTTGCTTAAACTTAGAAGCAGAATAAAAGCAGTTACAGAAAGATAAATTAATGCTGAGTTCCTTTGGATGTCTAGCTGACCATCATGAACAATAAAAGCTGTCCTTAGGACACTGACCTAAATAATGTTAAGTCTTGCAACAGCATACTGTACTTGCTCAGTATCTGGGAAATGTAAAATGATTTTTCTCCTTTTCCCCCCTCCAAAAGCTAAATTGTCGAGTAACAAGCCATTCACAGGAATGCCAAGAGGCTTTGTGTGTATGTATCATGCAAACTGTAAGGGAAGAAATGGTGTTGAGCTGACATTCGATGTTTCTTTGTTTTACTTTGAGGCTTATCTTAGCTATGCTCCCACGATGACATTGACATCATGGAGGTCAGAGCTGACACTGGGGTGCTATCCGTTTTATGAGTGAAATGTTTTCCGAAAATTAAATCTCATCTACTCAAACACCGAATTTCATGTCTTCTTCAATATCCCCTCCCTAACCCCGCTGCTCAAGATTGATGGGCTTTACTTTGGCTGTATGTAATAAATCGGAATCACCTTCCGTAGAGGCTCTGATACATAATCGTAGGAATTAAATTTTTAAAGAAAAAAACCTTCAAGAATCCTTAGGCATTCCCTTTCAGTCTTTCATATCAACACACACACACAATTGAAGCTCAAATTGCAGTGAAATGTTTAACATGTGGAACAAAAAAAATGTGGAAAGAGCTGCTTATTCAGGATTTTGAAGAAATGCCTAATAAGCAAAGACTGTTTTGCTACAAAACCAGTGTCACCATGTTCCCAAAGAGAGGAAAACAGCATAGCCTGCTAGAAAAATTTCCTCCAGATCCTGCCGGCAGGTAAAAAATCAGAAAAGCATTTCATTTATCATGCTGTAAAAAACATGAAGTCTTTTATTTTTAAGGAAATAGACCAGATTCTTTTCAACTCTTTCTTCAGCTACAAAGAAACCATACCCACCCCCACCCTTAGATCCTGGATGTAAGCCAACATTTTCATAAAATGCTATGAGACTGATTTTGAGTATATAATACTATGTTTTTTCTTCCTCATATTTCTCCAAAAGTCTTTAATTGCCTATTACATCACTAAATATGCTAACGTTCATTAATTTCAACATGTGCAAAAATGAATCCATCTTTTCTGGGGTTGCCTCTATTTTCTGTAAGGACTGACTGCAAATAATCAGATCAGCAAAACATTCCAGTCCCCTAGAATTTTTTTAAAGGAGAAAATGTATTTGAACATCTTAACCTAGGTACTAGGTTTCACTATCAGATCCTTTGTTTCTAACTCTCGTTCTGTCTCCTTCCACAGCACCCAAGCGATTTTTAGCTCAATGTATGGAAAGTGCCCAACCTACCTCTAACCTGTACTCTGAGTTGGGCTGGACAGATGGTCGGTCATACCTGAACCACACTGAGTCCTCTTCTCTTTGGAGCACATTTCTCTCCCACAACTATTCCAGAAATAAACGTGGCTTTAACGGAAATAGTAGCTTCTGGTCTAATACCAATGGTGGAGCCATCTTTCCCACCCCCACAGCATTGCTCTATGAGCTCTGGTTAGCACTGACAGCGACAGAAAATTAGAATGGAGTGTCCTTAGGCTAATTCCTTCTTTACTATGGCAGTTGAGAATTAGAGAGACTATAGCGCTCAGTTACAAGGTACCAGTTTAATGTATGGTCATCTATAAAGCAGAGTCCTGGGAGTGGGGTTGGAGGAGGTTGAACTGAAAACCTAGGCATGTGATGCTCTTGGTGTCTGTCCAGATATTCCTCAGCAATAACTCAGACATTCACATTAAAATACTCACAAATTATCATGGAAGCTAAATACACACAATATGGAATCTACTCTGGACACACAAAATGAAGTCGCTGCCTCCTCTGCCTAAGACAATAAATGACAGTGACAAGGACAGTAATCCACACCAGGTCCCACAAGAGGAGTGCACAGTGTCACATCCACTTTGTAGGGGCAGGGTGGTGAAGATGGGCAGGTCCCTGACTGCTGCTCGGAAGCCAGGTGCCAGGGCAGGCGGTTTCCAAACCTCCCTGTGGGGTTCTCTGTCTACTCTTTTGTCAAAACGAGTCTAAACCATGTATTGGTTTATTTTGTGAAGTTCCAAAACATTCAACGAACAAATGTGGCTCGTTTACCAAACCTGCTTGTATTAAACAAATTTGAACTGTAGTTGAGAGCACCTAGATGGATGAGCTTGTTTAGACAGACGTTCTCAACCAGTAAATCCTGTTTTGCACTTAAAAAAAAAAAAATATGCTCATGCCCAAATTACTTAAGCTTTGTCGTGATTACAAGTGGCAAGGGTATGCACTCACTTATGATTTTTAAAAATTGCCTGCTTGTCAACCTCCTCGGGGCATAGGCACAAATGTTCGTTTATCAGACAAATGCCTTTTCCATGATGAAAATTTTAACCTGTTTTTGCCACTTTGATGAGTCAAGCACAAGGAACCCAAAATAATCTGGCAGCAGCAGGCTGGAGAAGGACAGAGCTAACAGTAAGGGGTGCCTCTTTCACTTTGATTAATGCCCTTACTTGCTTACAGTCTCCTTCTACAGTCTGAGTTCATTTTATTTTCAGTCCTGTGGGTTCAAGTCAAATTGCATGACTTATGCAAAGTACATAATTCAAGTATGAACAAAGCTTGACTCTCTGTTTAAAAAAAACAAAACATAAAGTCAAGGCACTGAGTCCCAGAGGAATCCTTCGTTTATAAACATTTGGATTGGTTTGCACATTTCTTCGCTCCATTCACTGCATTAAAAACTACAGCTGGTTTCCGTTTATACCTAATATAGATATTCAGCATTTGTGGGTAAATTTGTTACCAGGTTCAGCTATTCTAATCTCAATTTTTAAAAATAAAATGTTTACCAGATGTAACATTTCTGCTTAAGTTCTTAGAATTTAAACGTTTTTATGAGGTTGCTTTTTACATTTGTTTGTAGGATGTTCACAGAAGCAACATAGTGACAATTTACCAGTGACTAAAAATGCCTTTGGATGCTATTTTAGCCTAAATTCTTAGGAAAGTCCAGTGCTACTTTAAACATCTACATTTTGCCTAAAGATGTAGGTGGGAACTTCTGCTTTCTAACTAAGTCTATAGTAGCTACCATTTATTGAAAACCTACAACGTACTCAATATTTTAGCTATCCCTGGTAGCTCAGCTGGTAAAGAATCCACCTACAATGCAGGAGACCCTGGTTCTATTCCTGGGTTGGGAAGATCCCTGGAGAAGGGATAGGCTACCCACTCCAGTATTCATGGATTTCCCTGGTGGCTCAGATGGTAAAGAATCCGCCCACGTTGCGGGAGACTTCGACTTGGGAAGACCCCCTGAGGAGGGCATGGCAACCCACTCCAGTATTCTTGCCTGGAGAATCCCCATGGACAGAGGAGCCTGGTGGGCTACAGTCCATGAGGTCACAAAGAGTCAGACATAACTGAGCAACTAAGCACAGCACATATTATTTAATTCTCACCCAATGCCATTTCCTTCTCCAGGGGATCTTCCCGACCCGGAGATTGAACCCAGGTCTCCCGCATTGTAGACAGACGCTTTACCATCTGAGCCAACAGGAATAATCCTGCAAGATGAATTATCATCACCTTTAGGTGAGGAACTAATTGAGATTACCAGTCACACACAGCAGAGTTAGGATTCAAACTAAGTCCAGTTGATTCCAAAGTCTGGGTCTTTCCACCAATCTAAGGAGGATAAAACCTGCTTCATCCACACTCTGCCCTGATGTGAGAATCTTCTTACTGCGCAGACTTGCGGTAGAGAAGACTTCCACTCCCTGGAGCCAGGATCATCCCTGTTGAGATGAAACAGTTTCAACTCTCCAGGCTCTGGGAACCGTGGGGACCAACGGCAGACAGTTTGGACCAGCAAGTGGAAAAGAATAAGAGAAGAGGAATTAACTGGACTGTGTTGGAAAGTTAAGGGTAGAAACCAGGATAACAATTTTGGTCAGAGATTTGTCATCATTTGGAAATGTTTTATCAGGCGAAATCAGTGGAAAAGCTTATGTATCCATCTGAACAAACTACTTCACCTAATGAAGTCCCGTCTTTCTGTGGTACAGATGAGGAAACCAAGGTTATGAGAGAGATGGTCATTGGCCCAAGATCACACACTTAATAAGTGAGTTTACTCATTTCCTATATTAAAATTTTTCTACAAGCCTGCATTTGTGGATAAATCTGTTATCTGGTTGTTAGATGGTCCTAATCTAAATTATCAAAGAAAAATCAGTATAACAATCAAGATGGACCTGGTTTCTACTCACAAATAGTATTTCTGTCCTAAACAGATAACGTAAGTCTGTATGATGAGTTCCTTCCCCAAAAATATTTTATTTTTTAAAAGATTTTTTTTTTTGATGCAGACCATTGTTAAAGTCTTTATTGAATTTTTTACAATATTGCTCCCATTTTATGTTTTGGTTTTTTGGCTGTGTGGCATATGGGATCTTAACCCCTGGCCAGGGATTGAACCTACACCCTCTGCATCAGAAGGTGAAGTCCCAACCACTGGACCACCAGGGAGGTCTCCCTAACACATTTTTAAAACGAACTTTTGAATAGGAAATTTTGCTCAACCAAGTTTAGTGTTTCAAGTGCATCATTTTAACAATTACCTCTTTATGTGGACATCTGCTTTTACCCCCATTTAACATCCCCTCCAGCTCTGAAGGTTTGGGATTCTAAAAAATCCAGCCTAGCTTGCTTCCTAGGTTGGTTAGGCCAAGAGCTGCACTCTGAGCCTCCTGCTTTCAGGTTATATGGCCAGTTGACTGTCTCGCTCATTGGCAGTAATTCTAGATGGCAACCAGAGAGTTTGGAAACAGGGTTTTCTAATCAACTCTATGAGCTCTAGCCTGCTTGGGATAGAAATATAAGAGGAGGATTATCTCTCTCAACCCTCCTAAAGCAGTAGAACAAAGGGTTAGATAAATGGACGAGCATGATGAGTTTGAGCTCCCAGAAGCCTGCTCCAGTTCTTTTGCTGCTATTGTTCAGCCACTCAGTTGTCTTTGACTCTTTGCGATGCCATAGTCGGCAGCATGTTAGGCTTCCCTGTCCTTAAGCATCTCCCGGAGTTTGCTCAAGACATGAGCTTTCTCACTTTCATCCATCAGCATCTGTATAATATGTGGACAAGGAGCACAGATTTGATGGCAAGGAGCCCTGGGGACCAAACTGAGGTTACCCTCAAGGAAAGGGCTGCAGGGAGAAGGGAATGTGAACCATGGCGCTTTAGACTGAGACAAAGTGGTGACTGACTTTGTGTTTCCAGGGAGACTGTGGTAGACAACGTCCCCCTTCACCCTCATCCAGCTCAGACTCTCCTGTGGGAATACTGTCAGCAGGGCTCACCATCATTTTCAATATCGCAAACTCAGCTCTAGCAGGAGATTGCCCCTGCTTTCACTGTGCAGCGCATTGGAAACGTGGCACTAATAAGCATCTCGCCTGCCCACGAGGCCAAGAGCATTCCTGCATCCTCAGTCCCACATTGGCTTGCAGTCATCACTGTTTGCCACACCCAAGATGGAGAGCAAATGGAACAACAGGGTCTTCTAGATCCTGAACTGACCAAAGACATTCAGCAAGAAGGCCAAATTTCTTCTTTCTAGAGAGATTGGCAACTAGTTTGAAGAGGGAAGGTGGGGATGTAAATGATGGTAGAGAAGGAAGAAATCTTACAGATGGGGAAAATCTATCCTCACATGAGAGGATAATCCTCTCCTTATATCTCTGTGCATCCTGGGCAACAAATATTCCACGACAACCTGGGAACAAAGTCATTTGCTTTTTTTTCTCTCAGATAAATGACTTCGTGTTTCTGAAAGGTCATGACCATCAACCTCTTCTCACCAGAGCAGCTTAACAAACCTCAGTGAATCTTTACTTCCTTTGCACTAAAGATAAAAGCACAGTAGTTTTTGTTGTATTGAACTATCTGCCTTTACTCATGTCTCTGGCTGGCACCCTGTGAGACCTGTGTCTCTCCCATGGCAAACAGAGCATTGCCTAATGTGATGGAGGGACTTCTACGGGTAGGCTCTTAATTGACCAACACCAAATTAGGGGTCCTTTCTCTGCTCCACTCCCAGTGGAATCCTCAGCTTTATCTCCTGAAACCACTTCCTAAAATGAGAAAACTTGTTCCATGAGTTAAGGAAGGGATCTGGGGACTAAAAATACCTATGGAAGTCTTTCAAGTTCTTAATCACTTGTTTACCAAGGTGAGGGGCGGGGGGACAAGTTGTCTGGCGAGCGGACCACAGGCTATGTTTACATCTGTCCCTCCTAGAACAGGGAAAGGGGAGACAGAAATTAAGAGAGGCCTGATGACAACACCACAGCCTCCAAAATGTGCCTCAACATTTCCCCATGCTGTCAGTGGCAGAGCCCATTACACAGAATTACAGGATGGGCAAGGCACATGGGAAGGTGTCATCTGGACCTTTCTTGAAGGGAGGAGAAAATCAGAGTCACGGAGTGTGATATCTGAAGACCTCAGCAACCAGGATAAAAGCCAGATTCCTAAATTACGAGTATTCTGCTCTTTGCAGTTCAACACACTGGCTCAACTAATTTAAAAAAAAATCCACCTTTCACTTGAGCGGATGCCTCAAAAATGATTATAGAATAAGTGAGTTAACAAATAGATTCCAGTATAGAGGGTTTTAACTTCTTTCCCAATTCCTCCCAGAAGAAAATGTTTAGCTATTTAACTTTTTTAAAGCTCAACAGAACATAATTTGAAGCAAAAATAGTAAATATCAGCCAAAATTATCACCTGAGACCCAGTATCATTTGAGAAGTATCAAGAGAAGCAGACTTGATTGCTATATTAAGTCAATCAGATTAAGTTCAGCCAGCTGAAGTAGCCTTTATCCTATTTGGTTTGCAAAGAAAAAAAAAAAATCTCATGAGTTAGCATTAGCAGCTAAAAATAAGTTGCAGGTTTCATTTTCCGTTGTTCAGTACAGTTTTGAAACCAAAAGGTGCAAAACTAGGAGATTCACCAACGCCTACTGAAGATCAACAACTCAAATAGTCAGTCCCCTTTTGGGCACAGCGTCCTGATTACAACTCACAGCCAGGCCTGAGACACGTACACTTGGGCCCCTCTCCCCATGGTCTCTTGAGATGACTGCCCCTAATAAATAAGATGCGGCAGGAAATTAGGGGCTGAGGCCAGTCCTGGGGGGGGACAGTGGCTTGTGTGTGTTTCTTGTCATATCCGGATAGAATGCCACATAGACAGCAGCCCCATAGGCACAGCTTTGATCTTAGATGGCGCTGGGGACCCCTCCACAGAACAACTGAGTAAATAATGCTAGAATTTCGCTCGGATGAGGCCCTGAAGGTAATGAGCACAGCGGGGAGGCCTTGACCTAAATGCCCCAGGACCTTGTGCAATTCCCTACTTCGAACCCCGGCAGCTCACGATAAGTTTAATTTCAAAACTGTCTTCCCAGGGCCAAGTCTGGCAAAAAGGTGTTTGACAGAGGCGCAAATGCTTCAGAGGGAAGGCAGCCATCGCAGGCTGGGGCGTTCAGCTGTGGCACGGGGCCCGGAGAGAGCAGAGCTGGTGAGAGAAAGCCCTCTACTGAATGAGAGTGCTGGGGGGCGGGGGATGCGCAGAGAAGGGTTAATCTCCTTCCATTAGAGGAGGGGCCCTTTGGTGAAGGTGAAGAGAATAATCTGTATGAAGAGCAGGGAAGATAAAGAGCCATTCCAGAGAAGAAATTACTGTGCTGGGGCTGGAAGGATGATTCGTCCTAGAGTTTCACCGTGAGACCGTTTCTTAGATCTGAGTCTTCACCTCGCTTTGAAGTTACAGCCTCAGGGTGGGGGAAGGGGGGATTGTCACACGTAGCCCTGCAAGACTTGAGCTTCGATTGCATCTGAGATGGGCCAACTCTGACTGATTTCGAGATGCAGAGGGTGAGGCCGCCTTAGAAGCCGAACCATAAATTAGCAATAAACAATGGGAGTTGCTCACAACAGAGAAGCCAGTGGCTGCATCCCCCTTTCTTGGGGGTGAGGAGCAACCTCTCTCTTTAATTAAACTTAAACTTTTAAAAAGTTGTTTTTTTTTTTTTTTTCTAATTTTATTTTATTTTTAAACTTTACATAATTGTATTAGTTTTGCCAAATATCAAAATGAATCCGCCACAGGTATACATGTGTTCCCCATCCCGAACCCTCCTCCCTTCTCCCTCCCCATACCATCCCTCTGGGCCGTCCAGTGCACCAGCCCCAAGCATCCAGCATCGTGGGGGGAACTAGTTTACTATTCACAAGAAGTTGCAAAAACAGTACAGTAGCTGTATGATGTCACCTGTCTTCTCAGAATGACACTATCTTGTATCAATACTACTGTAATACAGTCTCTAAACCAAGAAGGTAATACTAATACCGGTACAACACTGTTAACTTAGGTACAGACTACTACTTCAGATTTTAGCAGTTTTTACATGCACTTGTGTGTGTGTGTGTGTGTCAAGAGTTCCATGAAATGTTATCACATGTGAAGACTGGAGTAGCTGTCAACACAATCCTGATACAAGACCAAACCATCACCACAAAGAAACCCCCTGTGCGACCCCACCGTAGTCACACCTTCCCCCAAGCCTAGCCCCTGGCACTGATCTGTTCTCAGCACTGTAATTTTGCCCCTTTGATAATGTGATATAAATGGAATCTTGCAGTCTGTAACCCTTTAGGACTGACTTTCTCTCACCCAGCAGAATGCCCTTATGAGCCATTCAAGTTGGATGGGTAGATGTGACTTTTTATTGCTGAATAGTATTCCATGATATGAATGTATCAGTTTGTTATCCATTCACCCACTGAAGGGCATTTGGCGGGTATCCAGTTTTAAGCTAGAACAAATAAAAAGGCTATGAATATTCATGTGACTGCTAAGTCGCTTCAGTGAAGTCCAATTCTTTGTGACCCCATGGCTCCTCTGTCAATGGAATTCTCCAGACAAAAATACTAGAGTGGGTTGCCATGCCTCCTCCTCCAGGGGACCTTCCTGACTCAGGGATCAAACCCAAGTCTCATGTCTCCTGAATTGGCAGGCAGGTTCTTGACCATTATTGCCACCTGGAAGCCCCATTTGTGAAGGTACTTAGGTTCATTTGTGTAAACCTAAGTTATCATTTCTCTTCTGTAAATATCCAAGAGTGGGAATATATGGTATATATATGCTAACCTTTATTAAAAACTATCAAACTCTTTCAGAGTGTTGTACCATTTATACTCCCACCAGCAATGTATGAGTGATCCATTTTCTCTATATCCTCACCAGCATTTGGTAACATCATTTTTTTTTTTTTTTTTTAATTTTAGCCATCCTGATAGACTCATCGGGGCTCATTTTGATGGTCCCCAGTCAAGATGGCAGTCACTTGTGGGGCCTCCAAAGCTTGACTGGTGTGGCTTCAGGTTTCTCTCACTGTTCCAGCTTTCCAAATACTGTCTACATAGCAATGTGCTGTTTGGCATTTTGATGATGGAAAATGAGGCTCTTGATATAGGGTGAAGCCTCAGGTTTGTCCAGTTGCTCCTGACATCAGTAGTAGGACTTCACCATCTGGGAATGTTGGGTTTCTTTAAGGCAGTATTTCTTGGCCCAGCAGGCAGACTTGATACCGGTGACATTCACTCCCGTGGAGTACTATGAAGGCCATGATATAACAGCCATGAGGTGGGGACAGACTTTGCCTGGACTGGGGTCTTCCTGAAGCTTTAGCCAGAGACTGTGTAAGTGCTTTTTATTCCTAAAGTTAGTACCTTATTAGCACGGGGTGGTGGGATGGTGGTGGGACATGAAGTCAGCACAGACAGGTAAGGACGGGATCACCAGTGGCACCACTGGTGTCAGATGTCAGAGGCCCCACTGAACACTTCTTGCCCTTGGCCCCTCTACTCTGTTGACTGCTCAAGACTCTCCTGCAGCATGTGGACACCTTGTCTGGATGGCATGGACCTCTGACTTCTACCTCCTGGGAGTTAGATTTGAGGCAATGTGTCACCACCACAGGGAGCTTCGCAACCTAGGGATCCAGGTCCTGCCAGCAAGTAGAATTCCATCTGAGTAGCAGAAGGTGCCTCAGCCAAGGAAGGTGTTCAGATGACCAGGGAATCGGGCTTTGAAAAGGGCCAACCCCATGGGGATGACTCAAACAGCCCCAGCCATGTCTGGAAAGTCATCCTCCATCTGTTGTACCCCTGATTCAAGGGAGGCTGTGAACCTTCCCAGAACCCATACCCATCAAGACCCTGCTTCCACAGGTTTGGCCAGGAGGTCAAGAATCAGGAGGGTAGTGATCCTGCATCAGGATAGCCAAGAGATAATGGAGACCCTGCACAGAAGCAGGGAAGCTCGGTGATCTTAGGTAGATTCCCTCATGCTTCTGTATGGAAGACGGATGCTGTGAATGTTCTCCTCTGGGTTCCTCTTGGTTCTGGCTCTTGTGCTTCACCTGATGCATTCACAGGAGATGCATGTGAACTTGGGCATGGAGGAATCTAGATGGTGTCTTACAGAACCTGATCATGAACTGGGGACTGTTGGGGGCTGAACAGTCTCTGGAAGCTGAACTTGAGGCTGAACCTGAAAGCCAAATGATGAGATGGTGGTCTGATGACTGAGAAGAGTTATGCAGATGGGATGGATAGTCACACTTCCTCTTAGAAGGTGGTGAGAATTTTAGAATTTGATTGTTGTTTATTCACTATGTTCTCTTATTTTCCAGGTTTCCATTCTTGGGGACCTTTTCTCTAACTCACTGCTCCATTTGGCCATGTGCTCTTACTTACCTCCCATCAGAAGGCAGCCAAGCACATAGCACCTTTCAGATACAATGAGGTAGGTGGAGACGGGGGCAGTACCTCGCCTGACCATGAATTTGGGTAATGAGACTCCATCCTTAAGGCTGAACCACGGCAGCGCCCCTCAGCTCTGGCTTTGGCTTTTCCACTCATGACTCCCGTGACCTAACATTTGCCCACAGTGTAAATCTTGCTCTGTCCCTGCTCTGTTCTCTTGGCTTCTGACTCTGGACCCCACCTCCTACTTGGCTCTTACGGCCTGGATCCACATGGCTGCCCTATGTCTTCCTCGGACTAAGTGTTATTATCTCGGTGCTCAGAGCACAGGGTAGTCTCTTACGGTGTCCCTCACAGGGTCTGGGCTGCCCACACGTATCCTGAGATATGCCCTGCCTATCAGAAGGCAGATACACATTCTCTGGTAGAACCAGGGGCTCACTTTAGGAGTCAGTCTTCTCACAGTGCCTTGTCTCTACTAATGTACCAGAGAAGAACAAATCTGACTCCATATTGGAGCTATTCTTCCAGCTCTAACCCTTGCACTCTGTTGCCTGTGCTTAGGCATGCTGGCTCAACACTTTGTGAAAAAGAATGCTGCCAGTAGTCCAAAATGTACATGATATCCCATTCTCAAGACTGTGACCTTTAAAAGTATAACACTTCTCCATTCATATAGAGATAAAAAGTTGCATAACAGAGCATAACATTTGTCTTGCTGGAGGTTTATAGGAACATTGTGACCAGATCTATGTAGAAGGCTGTAAGAACAAAGGATTCCAACATCTAGATGTTTGCAACAACCAGTCAAATCTGTTCCTGTTTTAGTATAAAAGAAGCCTGAACTCTAACTTGGGTAAGATGGTTGCTGGCTTTCTGCATAAAGTTGGTATTTTTTGACCCAACAACTTGTCTCTCAATTTATTGTCCTGTTGCACAGTAAGCAGTACAAGCTAGGACTTAGTGATGCTACTCAGAGGTTGGGTGGATCCAGGCCCTTTGTCACTCAAGTTCTAGTTCTTCCTCTGCCACTAGATCTCTGCGTAACAACCACAAGTGAGTGAATCAACTATTCTGTGGCTCAGTTATCTTATACTTACAGTAAAGTTTCCAGACTCCCTAGCTGATAAACTTTCAACTGTATTACATCACGATTAAGGAGAAATCTAAAATTCAGAAGCCAAAAAACACCTTTAAGTTAAATTCTAGTTTGGATGTACTAGCTTACAGTTCCTTGACTTTTTTCTGTCTAGTAAGTATTGCTGAAAAATGAGTGTTTATTAAATTGAACACAATATTATCAATAATCCTCAGGCCTTAATGTGCATAGGGACTGGGAGGGTATATTAAAATACATATTCCTAGACCCTGTCCTCAGAGCTTTCCATGCCACTGGGGCCTAGGAACATGCATTTTAACATGAGAAACTGAAGGGGACTTAGATTTTGAAATAGACATTGGTGACTTTTCAGGGGCTGACTTACGCATTAGGAACTTTAAAAATAGGCCATTTGACCTACTGATTCAATTCTAGGAATTTTCCCTTAGATGTCCACCAAGATTTATTTATAAGAATGTTTTTACGTTTATAACAGCAGAACACTAGAGGCAATAAAAATGTACATAAAAAAGAATGGATAAATTAAGACATATCCATGCAATGGAAACACAGCCATTAAAAATAAAAATTTCAAAAGATCATCTAGTGACTTGGAAAAATGTTTACAACATAATGTTAAGTGGGGTGAAATCATTTAGTGACTTGGAAAAATAGTTATAACATATATAAAATTTAAAAAGAGGCATATAAAATAGCATTTCAATAATGTTCAAAAGAAGAAAAGAATATATATGAAAAAACTGACAAGAAATACATCAACATGTTAATATTGAATTGTTGGTTGGCTGTTAGATTACTGCAGATTGTTGGTTTCTTCTTGATACTTTTCTTTATTTTCCAGATTTTGTATAGTGACTAGTTATGGCTCTTTTTATTTGAAAAACAATGCTAAATTTTTTTTTTTAAGTAAAGAAAAAGAATTTGACTCATGAGGAATGAAAAGAGAGGGAAGAGAGACCTCTTAGGAGCCTGGTCCAGCCATGGCCTTGCTGCTGTAAGAGGACTTGGAAGACAGACTGAGTCTGGTGCTGGGGTGAATTTTAAGCTACATTCTCTTTTGCAAAGTACCTTGGTATAGTCAATGCCCAGGAATTTGGGTCAACGAGAAAATCCTTTTCACTAGATACTAATTTCTTGCTACACTCGAAGATAACAGACTATAGGAACAGGGACATGGGAGGGAATTCAGTTTGAACAACATCTTTACTGCTCTTGAGTTGATCTCATGCTTGTTGCCTCTGTGTATAATCCCCGTGGCCTCACCCTAGAGCACCATGCAGACTGACTACACTCTGCTTAGGGGCTCCTGGACAGATGATAGGCTTCATTCCAGCTTGGGAGACTCCACCCAGGGCCAGAGCTTCCATGGAGCTTCCAGCCTTCTTCCATGGAGGCTTTCAAAGCCTCTTCTGGCCAATGCACTGGAAGCCCCATTGAGTGCCAGGAAGCATCCTTTTTTGGCAGACAGATGGCTCAACTTTACTTTCTCTCATGGATCTCAGTGATCCATGAGTCAAACCTGAGTAAGAGTGGAAGATACTTGGTTAGGCCCCTGGCCTAGGGGGCCTAACCTTTCCAAATGTCCTTGAAATTTTTACACCACATGCTTTGGCCAGTTAGGAAATGGTGCTAAGGATTTCAGGTTCAAGTCAATTTAGAAAGATCAATAAATAAATATGCTTGCAGTATTATTAGCAATATCAAAATCCTAACACCAATACTGATCACAAAGACGGTAATTGTTTTCATCAACACCCTAACTTGCCACATATTTTCCTAAGTTGTCCAAACCATTTCACATATATTACCTTACTTATTCTGACAGAATCTCAGCTTTACACTTTTAAAAATACCGTTTTGGAGGTGGGAGGAAGCTATAAAGTTCTGATGAAAACCAGAGGCTTGAGTTAAAAACAAAACCCTGAAGTCTTCAGTGTGGTGTTTTCCAACTGTGTTCTTGACAAGAAGTCAGGGGATTTCAGCATGAGAAATCACGAAGCCCCATTACCATGAATTCTCAGCTTTGGTGACTGTGATGTGGCCTGATTGCAAAATCTTCCAAACAGAACATTCATAATGCTGACCCAGGGCAAGAGGGGGGCATGTACTTCTGTGCCCTGAAAAGTATAAAACTTTTAACCTGGGGTTAAAAATAATCAACTGGTCCAAGCACTGCCTGCATCAGCAAACTGTGCCCAGACCACATCTGAATCAATAGACATGATTCTAAGTTCTGAAAAGACTATGTAGCCTCACATTGAATCGTACTCCTCATATGAATTGGAGAATGGGGAAAAACCCAAACATATTATATATATATTAAACTGAATCACTTTGCTATACACCAGAAACTAACACAACATTGTATAAATCAACTATACTTCATGGCAACCCACTCCAGTACTCTTGCCTAGAAAATTCCATGGATGGAGGAACCTGGTGGGCTACAGCCTACGGGGACACAAAGAGTCGTACATGACTGAGTGACTTCACTCACTTCAACAAAAATTTTTAACTAAAATAAAATATAAAATTATAAGTTAAGGAAGCTTGAGAAAGTCTAACTTTCCCCATAATATCTACTTTGATGCATTTTTGAAAACGTTGAAGGTCAAAGTATTTACAAAGTGTGCTTGTTACCCTTGCCTCACTGGTGGGTCTGTAGTGTTAACCTAGCATGCTGTACCAGCCCGATGAAGGGGTTGTGTTGATGGCAGTGAAATTTTGATTTGGTGGTAGCACATCTCTCTCTGCCACACTAGGCAGCTAGACATTAAAAATCAAGTTGATCCCAGCTCACTCCCTCACTCCTTTGTCAATTCCTGCATCCTTAGTACTTTGAGGAGTCATTCTTACATGGCAGTTGAAGTTAACAATCTGTGACTAACAGTCTCCCCAGTGAATAGACCCTGACTCCTTTTCCTTCTTAACCATGGTCTTGACCCCGCCCTTCCTGGCAGACTCCTTTAGGCTTGGACATGTAGCAATAGATCATTCCCACTCGACGCCAGCTTTTGAAACCTGGTACTTGTTCTCAGCTTACTCCTTGTGGCTGCTCCCTAGTTGCAGGTCCTGGGCTCTCCCAGTTAACTTGGTTTTATCTTTAGTTTTCTCCGCTAACCCAGCCAGCTCTCCACTCAGTAGGTTCTTTTGGGACCCACCAAACCAAGAAAGGCAATGGCAACCCACTCCAGTACTCTTGCCTGGCAAATCCCATGGACGGAGGAGCCTGGTAGGCTGCAGTGGCAGGGGGTCGCTAAGAGTCAGACACAACTGAGCGACTTCACTTTCATGCACTGGAGAAGGAAATGGCAACCCACTTCAGTGTTCTTGGCTGGAGAATCCCAGGGACGGGGGAGCCTGGTGGGCTGCTGTCTATGGCGTCACACAGAATTGGACACAACTGAAGCAACTTAGCAGCAGCAGCAGCAAACCAAAAAAATGGACTTTCAAAGGTTGAAGCATTTTTGCAACAAATCCACTCATTCTTCTATCCCACTCCTCCTGATGTGAGGGACTGGGCGGGGGCGAGGCAGCAGTAATAGGAGATGAGGCCAGGCTCTGAGAGCTGTGTTAAGTCAGTCAGTAGCTGGCCTTCCCACACAATGGACAATGTGTATTCTTCAGGGTGTGGGTGTGAGTGCCAGAAATGTCAAGTCCAGGAGTAAGATATAATCCAAAACCAGAGTGTCTAGCCAGATATTGACAATGAAACTAGAGAAGTAGGTACCAGGCAGCTCAGGCAAGGACTGGAAACCATTTTTATAGTCTGTGTGCTGCTAAAGTGAGCACGTGCAGCCCATTTGTATTGGAGATCTTTACGATGCCTTGCGGCCATCATAGAGGCACCACCATATGGTTTCCGATATTTTCCAGCAAGGGGGATACTGCACCAAGACCAACAATGATGAAAAGACTGCATAACATATAAAATCAGTTCAGGGTTCTTCAAACAGGGCTTATAACCTTACCACTCATGATTGCAGTAAATGTTTTGCAACTTTTCCTGAAAAGAAAACGCTAGAACTATACATCAAATCCTTTGGGTAGAATTAATACCCTCAGCTGGAGCCTTTTTTAGTTTACTTTCACATGTTTCTCTTATAACTTGGTTTCAGGATCCCATCTTGTCAGGAATTTCCCCCTCTATCCCCAATATTAAAAATTATGCCAAGATCTAGAGCAGGGTAGCTTCCCAAAGCCCCCAGGAGCAAACTGAACTATGATCTAAAAAAAAGAAAAGAAAAGAAAAAAAAAGAAAACAACCCACCAAGAGCTTTCCTAGTGACCACTAGGAGAACAGGTTCTATTGGACAATTCCTACAAGCATGACAGAGCCAGAATGGTCTTAAACCAAAAGGACCCTGGAGGGGGAAAAAGTGGAGGGAAGAATGCCTTTCGTGGTTCACTGGCCACTGGTGGCCTAGTGGTGTTTATGTAAAGGCTCAGCATTAGGACAGACAGAGGCTTCTTGAAAAATCTGCTCCTTGCCCTGCTGCTGCTGCTATGTCACTTTAGTCATGTCCGACTCTGTGCGACCCCATAGACGGCAGCCCACCAGGCTTCCCATCCCTGGGATTCTCCAGGCAAGAACACTGGAGTGGGTTGCCATTTCCTTCTCCAATGCATGAAAGTGAAAAGTGAAAGTGAAGTCACTCAGTCGTGTCTGACTCTAGCGACCCCATGGACTGCAGCCCACCAGGCTCCTCCGTCCATGGGATTTTCTAGGCAAAAGTACTGGAGTGGGGTGCCATTGCCTTCTCTGGCTCCTTGCCCACTCCTTACCAAAAAGTGTTAGTTATATTAATATAATTCTAAATATCTGATCTCTTTTTACTTCCCCCACTACTTCATTCTGCTATCTTATTTTTGAGCATCCCTAAGTTCCTCATTATGCCTTGCAGAGCAGACGACCTCTTCGTCAGAAACACTCCAGAGCTGTTACTGGAAAGTGGCTGCCCCCCATCCAGGGACTACATTTCCCAGATGCCTTTGCAGTTAGAAGCTGTCATGTGACTAGAATTTTAGCCAATAGAATGTGAGTAGATGTGTCCTGGCCACTTCTAGGCAGGGGCCATAAAAATCTCCATGTGCACTTTTTCACACTCTTTTTTCCTCCTCCACTGGGAAGTGGAAACAATCCCAGGTGATCTTTAAAACAACATACTGCAGAAGGTGGAGCCTCTCTCAACCTACGTCTCTGAATGAATGTGTGACCTCTATTGTTATGTGACCAAGAAATAAACTTCTATTGTGTTTGAGTCATTATACCTTTTTCAGTCTATTACAGCAATTAGCCTATCTTAACTATTACTATTATCCTCTTTGATACAGCTGTTATTGTTGTATGCAGAAGTCCCCATGCCTTCTTCCCTTTCCCTGTACCTTGCTGCTGCTGCTAAGTTGCTTCAGTCGTGTCCGACTCTGTTTGACCCCACAGACGGCAGTCCACGAGGCTCCCCTGTCCCTGGGATTCTCCAGGCAAGAACACTGGAGTGGGTTGCCATTTCCTTCTCCAATGCATGAAAGTGAAAAGTGAAAGTGAAGTCGCTCAGTCGTGTCCGACTCGTAGGGACCCCACGGACTGTAGCCCACCAGGCTCCTCCATCCATGGGAATTTCCAGGCAAGACAACAAAATAAAAGAACAGATTTAGTCAACTAAATTCAAGCAGCCATTAGGGACAAATGACACTCACCAAATCAATGGTCGCAGCGTTCAGATCTTATAGCCAGATGAGGAGCGGTTTAGCAGAGCCTCACTTCTAGACAACCTGATATATTAAGATAAAACAAAAAGTAAAATGTAAGATCTACTAAACAGATGTATTAGCAAGCAATGGTTAATCTTCAAAGGGTGTTGTCAGTTTACAAAGGAATCTGCCGCTCTTTTCCAGTAAGCAACAAGCTTCTCAATTGCATTTATAACATAAGATACATTTAAAAATACCCTTACCCCATCATTATAGAACAGAATTTATGAAGAACAATTCTACTCGGCTAAGTACACTATACAAAGACTAGATAATGACTCAGGAGATGACTTTGGATGCCAGGAGAACTGGGTATGATTTCTATGTCTGTGTGCTCTGCAATTCTTATGAACAGGTTAAAACTTTTCTCGTGGGAACTTAACTTTCTGGGGTAGAAACTTCCAGAGCTTGTAAAATTATAGGCTACACCAAGACTTAAACTTGATTCAGTGAAATTAAAACAGACATCAAAGATACATTATCATCAGTCTCTGCGTTTCATATCATCCCAGATGCAATGGCACAAGCAGGAATGAAAATAAGCTCTCTGAAAACAGGGAGATGAGACAGCGGAGGCGCATGAACTGGAACAACCACAGAGAACCAGAAACACGCTGCGTATGGGTGGCAGGTTGTGGTCATTTTCTTACCAGAGCTGCCAACTTTTAGCAGGTTAGGTGTGAAAATACCACTTGACAGCACAGGGCACATATTTGCCTAGAATGGGGTTTATTTTTGTTTCTGATGATTTGGTATAAGATCCAGGAAACAAACATTTCAGAACTCTGAACAAACATGCTGGCCGTCCAAAACAGAGCACTAGCGGGGAAGGACGAAGAGGAAACAGAACAAGAGGGGTGACGGGGAAAGGCACGATGTGGGCCCTTTTCACCAGAATTTGGCCTCACTCTGTGTGTGTGTATTTTTTTTTTTTTTTTTTTTAAGAGGAAATGCATCCTGGTCTGGGCCTGTGGAGAAGAGAAAGATCAGAGAGATCCCCTCGGTGCCATGTTTGGAGGGTCTCCTAGACGAAGCCCCCACACCCTCCCCCTGGGCTGGGGCCTGCCAGGCGCAGGTGTCAGGGAACAAGATGGCGCCCCACAGTGAAGGGCGCGGTGTGAGGGGGTCTGGGGGCGGCCTGCACTTACTCCGAGGCGCTGGCTCCTCTGAAACCCAGACGCTGCCAATTCCCTGGGCTCAGGAGTTCTAACCGCCTTCTTGCTCTGGGTTCTTCACTTCTGGTCGAGATCAGCTCCACATATTTTTCTGATGATGTCACCCATTCTGACTTCCTACATTTTGAAAGTTGATATAGAAGTAAAACCTTCCGTGAGGCTTCAGAAAAAAAAAACCCCAAAAAAAGCAGCAGCATAAAAGAAAACCAAGGTGTGCTGTGGGGCGATGGAGAGGAGGAGGAGAGAGGCAGTTGCCTCCTTATTTTGAGATTTGCTGCAGCCTGCGAGTGCCACTCCCCAGCCAGTTTCCTGGCTGCAGAGGGAGGCCAGTGGCCGGGCGTGGGTGACGTCAGGGCCAGGCCTGAGTCATCGCCAGCGGCCCGTCTGCCCTGCCACTCGGAGGGGGACAAAAGGAACCTTTGATGTCCAGAGGCCCTCCTCTCGGGACACTCGCCTGTACGAGCAGCAGGCCAGAACATTCCTGCCGCCTCCCCACCCCCGGCCGCCCTTCCTACTTCCGGAACCGTCCCTGGCAGATTCAGCAAGGCCTCCTCAGGGGACATCGCCCTCCTGCATGGCAGAGGCAAGGCCACTCTCTGGCAAAGAAGCAGCAGCGGAGGGGGTGTCTCTGGGGATTTCTCACTTCACCCTCTGGCATCCCCCACCTCCCACTTCCCTGTGGTGCCACCTTACCCAGGGAATCGCAGAGGTTTGAAAAGAGTGCGGGAAAGGTGGAAGGTGTTCTTGTCACCCTCCCTGGACAGCGCACAGTGCTCAGGGTCTATTCTCTGCCCTTGTGCCCTGACTCTGCACCTCTGCACCCTGACCTCTGGGTACCAGTATGAGTTTGTGCTGCCTGGATTCAAGGGGTCTTCTCTCTTTAAGAGGGGGATTTATATCCCAGTGCCTGCCACAGGGTGCAGTAAACGCTCGGTGAATACACGAATGATAGTTTTAAAATAAAATAGTAGAGAACATATATTGTGTGCTTGTAGTGAATGTTGGCACTTCTGGGCTAAGTGCTTTACAAAGATTATTTCATTTATGGTTTTCATGACGAAACTATGAGGCAGGTACTGTTATTATCCCCAGCTCCTCAGATGAGGTGCTCAGAGAGATTAAGACACTTCTCTGAAGTCTCACAGCTAGTTAATGGCAGAATCTAGATCGCCTGATCTCAAACCCTGTGTTCTCAAGCATGACACTGAGTGACTGAGCGAATGAAGGAATATAGACCAAGAGCAGCCTGTCCAGGTGAGGGGAAATGGGAGTAATGATGGGGCTTGAAACCAAATCCTACAAGGAAATAGTGGAGCAATTAGGTACGATCTGTCTACAGTAGTAGGCCTCAGGCTCTTCTGATGGGTCAACACCACGTCTGAGGGTTCCTGGGATACCCAGAGTGGCCAAGGGGGTAAGTCCAGTCAGGTCCAAGTGGCAGTGAGGAGCCAGGAGGTTTGATGGCACATGGTGACTGCAGGATCTGAGATCACAGTGGACAGAACAGGAGCCACGTCCTAGACTTGTCTTAATAGCCCTGTGGCCTCATGGGTGTAGGAGGGAGGCTGAGTGCAGCTCAAGGCACGAGCCTGGGGAAGACAGGACAGGGAAGGGCCTTCCCTGATGGTCCAGGGACTATGACCCTGTGCTCCCAATGCAGGGGGCCCAGGTTCGATCCCTGGTCAGGGAACTAGATCCTACATGTCGCAACTTTTGCATGCGGCAACTAAAGATCCTGCGTGCCACAGCTAACACCCAGTGCAGCCAAATAAAAAAAAAAAAAAGAAAAGGGAAGACATGAGAGCATTCTCAAAGACCCCAAGACTTGGAGAATGTGTTGGAACTACCATATCATTTCAAAGCACCAGGAGGAAATGGGAGTGACAGGAGCCAGAACTAGATCTGACAGTGGCAGTCACAGCCCTGAGCACTGCCCTGCCAGGAATCAGCTGCCCTTCTAAGATGGAGAGAGAATCCCGCTGGGGGTTGTGCTGGGCCAGGGTGAGGAGGGCTGGCAAGAGGAGACATCTGATGATGGGGCTATCCGGGCCCTGGATAAGAATGACCTTGGAGATCCCTTCTCCCGCTATGGTTCATAATTCTGTGGTTTGTACTTTTCCGTTATTCCAAGAGGAAGACAAAAGCCAGGACTTTTCAGCCCAGTGGGCAGTGGGCAGGGAGATGCTGGTGGCCTCAGTAAAGCCACTCCATGGCTCTTCTTTCCACCGTGGGACAGGGCGTTCAGTCACGGGATCCCTCTACTGGGCTCAGGAAATCGATGCCTCTGTTCGATGGGGACGTTGTGTCATTACCTTGTTCCTGGAACCACTGCCAGTTGCCACTCTGAGGAATTACACCTGTGCTGTGGGGTCTGACTCCCCAGGCAGGTGGAAATAGCAGAAGTGAGTTTCATAAGGGAGAAAGCCACATGCTTTGGACGGAGGGAGTAGCAACAACTGACCGGAGTCACTGTCAGCGTCCGCACAGAGCCTGACCTTGGGCCGAGGAAAGCGCTGCAAGCTCCAGGCGTGTTTTGGCACAGGTTTGCTGATTCTTTTCTTATCTACAGAAAATGTCTCTGGGCACCTCCCTGTTGCTTCCCCAAAGACTCCGTGGCCATGCTTGATTCACACACATGGGTGTTTATGTCTCTAATTAGACGAACAGAGGCTGATTATTTTTTCAGTCTACCTTGTGGGACCAAGAAAATGTGAAGAGAAAGATAAAGCGAAGACAGAGAAACAATGAGTAGGCACCAAGAGAAATGCCGCTCCTGGCATTGTTTGCTCTGGGGGTTGATTCTAACAGTGAGGATTAAATCAGAGAATTGGGCCAAACATCTATTTGGGGACACAGAGGTGTAAGTACAGTGACACCCCAACCTCTATCCCATCTGGAGAGCCCTCCTCTTCAGTGCAATAAATGTGGTTATATACTGGAAATTCAAAAACAAAAGCAAAGGCTTAGAAGACTTACCTATCCTTACTGCCTCCAATTTCTCTCATTTCAACACCTTTTTAAAAACAATTTTTTAATTATTATGGTATAATTTTTATGTCAAAAAGTTAACCCACTTACAGTGTACACATCAATGGATTTTAGTCTATTCACAGAAGTGTGTGATCCATAACCTCATTTTTTAAGAAGTATTTATTTACCTATTTAATTTACTTGGCTGGGCTGGGTCTTAGTTGCAGCATCCAAAACTCTTAGTTGCAGCATGTGGGATCTAGTTTCCTTACCAGGGATCAAACCTGGGCCCCCTGCAATGGGAGCATGGAGTCTTAGCCACTGGATCACCAGGGAAGTCCCCATAACCTCATTGGAGAACATTTTGTCATCCCCCAAAGAACACTTGTGCCCAGTAGCAGTCATTCCTCATCTGCCCCCAGTCCCAGCACTGGACAAACACTAACCTTCTGTCTCTATAGATTTGCCTCTTCTGGACATTTCGTACAAATGGTATCATGCAATATATGGCCTTTTGTGTTTAGCTTCTTTCATTCAGCATAGTGGTCTTCAGGTTCGCCCATATTGTAGAATATGTCAGTACTTCATTCCTTTTTGTGCCCAAACAATATTCCATTTTGTGATTATACTATGTTTTGTTTATTCATACATCAGCTTACGGACACATTTTGAGCTGTTACGAATAATGTTGCCATGAAATCTGAGTACAAGTTTTCATGTGGATATATGTTTTCATGTCTCTCGCATGCATACCAAAGAGTAGAATTCCTGGGTCATAAGATAACTCTATGTTTAACATTTTGAGGAACTGTTAAACTGTTTTCCAAAGAGCTGTACCATTTCACATTCCCATCAGTGATGTGTGAGAACTCTGCTTCTCCACACCTGCACCAACAATCTTATTGTCTGTCTTTTTGGATTTTAGCCATCCTACTAGGTATGATGTAGTATCATATTTCAGTTTTGATTTGTATTACCCCAATAACAGAGTTTTGCCAAGAGAATGCACTCATCATAGCAAGCACTCTTTTCCATCAACACAAGAGAAGATTCTACACATGGACATGACCAGATGGTCAATACTGAAATCAGAATGATTATATTCTTTGCAGCCAAAGATGGAGAAGCTCTATATAGTCAGCAAAAACAAGACTGGGAGCTCAGATTATGAACTCCTTATTGCCAAATTCTGACTTAAATTGAAGAAAGTAGGGAAAACCACTAGACCATTCAGGTATGACCTAAATCAAATCCCTTACGATTATACAGTGGAAGTGACAAATAGATTCAAGGGACTAGATCTGATAGAGTGCCTGAAGAACTATGGATGGAGGTTTGTGACATTGTACAGGAGGCAGTGATCAAGACTACGCCCAAGAAAAAGAAATGCAAAAAGGCAAAATGGTTGTCTGAGGAGGCCTTACAAATAGCTGAGAAAAGAAGAGACGCTAAAGGCAAAGGAGAAGAGGAAAGATATACCCATTTGAATGCAGAGTGCCAAAGAATAGCAAGGAGAGATAAGAAAGCCTTCCTCAGTGATCAATGCAAAGAAATAGAGGAAAACAATAGAATGGGAAAGACTAGAGATCTCTTCAAGAAAATTAGAGATACCAAGGGAACATTTCATACAAAGATGGACACAATAAAGGACAGAAATGGTATGGACCTAACAGAAGCAGAAGATATTAAGAAGAGGTGGCAAGAATACACAGAAGAATTACACACAAAAAAGATTTTCATGACCCAGATAACCATGATGGTATGATCACTCACCTAGAGCCAGATATCCTGGAATGTGAGGTCAAGTGAGCCTTAGGAAACATCACTACAAACAAAGCTAGTGGAGGTGGTGTAATTCTAGTTGAGCTATTTCAAATCCTAAAAGATGATGCTGTGAAAGTGTTGCACTCAATATGCCAGCAAATTTGGGACACAGCAGTGGCCACAGGACTGCAAAAGGTCAGTTTTCGTTCCAATCCCAAAGAAAGGCACGGTCAAAGTATGTTCAAACTACTGCACAATTGCACTCATTTCACACGATAGCAAAGTAATGCTCAAAATTCCCCAAAGCCAGTCTTCAACAGTACATGAACCGTGAACTTCCAGATGTTCAAGCTGGATTTAGAAAAGGCAGAGGAACCAGAGATCAAATTGCCAACATCCGTTGGATCATCAAAAAAGCAAGAGAGTTCCAGAAAAACATCTACTTCTGCTTTATTGACTACTCCAAAGCCTTTGCGGAGAAGGCTATGGCGCCCCACTTCGGTACTCTTGCCTGGAAAACCCTATGGACGGAGGAGCCTGGTAGGCTGCAGTCCATGGGATCGCGAGGAGTCGGACACGACTGAGTGAATTCACTTTCACTTTTCACTTTCATGCATTGGAGAAGGAAATGGCAACCCACTCCAGTGTTCTTGCCTGGAGAATCCCAGGGATGGAGGAGCCTGGTGGGCTGCCATCTATGGGGTCGCACAGAGTTGGACACGACTGAAGCAACTTAGCAGCAGCAGAAGCAGCAGCAGCCAAAGCCTTTGACTGTGTGGATCACCACAAACTGTGGAAAATTCTTCAAGAGATGGGGATACCAGACCACCTTACCTGCCTCCTGAGAAATCTGTATGCAGGTCAAGAAGCAACAGTTAGAACTGGACATGGAACAACAGGCTGGTTCCAAATTGGGAAAGGAGTACGTCAAGGCTGTATATTGTCACCCTGCTTATTTAACTTATATGCAGAGTACATCATGCGAAATGCTGGGCTGGATGAAGCACAAGCTGGAATTAAGATTGATGGGAGAAATATCAACAACCTCAGATATGCAGATGACACCACCCTTATGGCAGAAAGCAAAGAAGAACTAAAAAGCCTCTTCATGAAAGTGAAAGAAGAGAGTGAAAAAGCTGGCTTAAATCCCAACATTTAGAAAATGAAGATTATGGCATCAAGTCCCATCCCTTCATGGCTAATAGATGGGGAAACAATGGAAACAATGACAGACTTTATTTTGGGGGTCCCCAAAATCATTGCAGATGGTGACTGCAGCCATGAAATTAATAGATGCTTGCTCCTTGGAAGAAAAGCTATGACCAACCTAGACAGCATACTGAAAACCAGAGATCTTACTTTGCCAACAAAGGTCCATCTAGTCAAAGCTATGGTTTTTCCAGTAGTCATGTATGGATGTGAGAGTTGGACTATAAAGAAAGCTGAGTGCCAAAGAATTGATGCTTTAGAAATGTGGTGTTGGAGAAGACTTTTGAGAGTCCCTTGCACAGCAAGGAGATCCAACCAGTCCATCCTAAAGGAAATCAGTCCTGAATAGTCATTGGAAGGACTAATGCTGAAGCTCCAGTACTTTGGCCACTTGATTCGAAGAACTGACTCACTGGAAAAGACCCTGATGCTGGGAAAGATCAAAGGCAGGAGGAGAAGGAGATGACAGAGGATGAGATGGTTGGATGGTATCACTGACTAGATGGACATGAATTTGAGCAAGCTCCTGGAGTTGGTAATGGACAGGGAAGCCTGGCGTGCTGCAGTCCATGAAGTCACAAAGAGTCGGACATGACTGAGCGACTGAACTGACTGACTCATCCTAATAACTAATACTGTTGAGAATCTTTTCGTGAATTTATTGGCCATTTGTATAACTTCTTTGAAGAATTGTCTATACAAATATTTTATTCATTTTTAAATTAAATTGTTCATCTTTTTTATTAATATTTTATGTATAGGGATTCTTAATATATTTTGGATACAAAATTTTTTATCAGACATATATTCTACAAATACATATCCTTTCTGTAGTTATTTCTTTTTCTTTATGGTCTTTGAAGGAGAAAAATATTTTAACTTTGATGAAATCTAACTTATTACTCTTTTATCATTTGTGCTTCTGATGCCATACCTGAGAAACTATTGTCTAACCTAAGGTCATACAGATGTACACCTGAGTTTTCTAAGAGTTTTAGGGTTTTAGTTCTTACCTCAGGTCTACATGCACGTGTATGTGATTGGTCGCTTCAGTCGTGTCCAGCTCTTTGCGACCCTGTGGACCGTAGCCCGATAGGGTCCTCTGTCCATGGGATTCTCCAGGCAAGAATATTGGAGTGGGTTGCCATGCTGTCCTCCAGGGGACCTTCCAGACCTAGGGATGGAACCCGTATCTCCTGCGTCTCCTGCATTGGAGGGCAGATTCTTCACTGCTGAGCCACCGGTGAAGCCCTCTAGATCTATGATTCACTTTATTTTTTATGTAAGGTAGAGATCCAAATTCATTCTTTTCACATGGATGTCTATTTGTTCCAGAACTGTTTGTTGAAAAGACTACTCTCACCAGAATTCTGCACATCTAAAACTGATCTAAAATTCTAAAAAGTTATTTTAAAAAATAGTCTATTCTTTCCCCCATTGAATTTTCCTGACTGTTTTGTCAAAAATCAACTGACCGTAAGTATTAGTTTATTCCTGGACCCTTCATTCTAGTCCATGGATCGAGATGTGAGTTCTTACACGAGCAGCACACTGTTTTATTTACTGTAGCTTCATAAAAAGTTTGGAAATTAGTAAGTGTGAGTCTACAACTTTGTTCTTTTTCACGATGATTTTGGCTATTCTGAATCTTTGGCATGTCCATATGATTTTCAGGATTATCTTCTCAATTTCTGCCAAATATCCAGCTGGGATTTTGATGGAGATTGTATATTCCACCTATAGATCAATTTTGGGAGTATTTGTCCACATTTATTAGCTGCATGCCTTTAAGTTTACTTAGCCTATATCAGCCTCCTTTTCTAATCAAAAAAAAAAAAGAAAAAAAATCTCGTGTGTGTAACGAAGATTAAAAGAGATAATGCTTATGCAACCCCACTGAAACCATGACCTACCTGGGCCAGTCTCAGGATGATGTTAGAGTCTGAGATATCCAGCCTAGTCACCACAAAGAAATTCAGATTAATTTATATTCAATACTTGCATTTCTCTAACAGCAACAGATCCCCCTGAAATTCTTCTTAATATCCTTTTTCTCCTTGTATCCAAGCCCCTTACACCCCGCAGCTTCAGCGTCCCCTTCTTTCTCCCAAGCTCCGTACAAAGCTTTTTCTCCAGCCCTAACCAACATTCTTCCAGTCTGTCTACTTCTGTCCAGTTCTCCTTCTGATGGGGCTGGAAAAGAAACTGGACAGGCAAAGCCAGAACTCTTTTTAGTGAGTGGGAAGAAAGGAAAATCAGTGAGCACTAAGCTTAATTTATGTCCCATCATTCATATGAAGTGCTTGGTGCAATGTCTAATGTATAAGAAGGGCTCAATACATGTAGAGCTTTTACTTTTTGTTGTGGTGGAGGTTACATCATGCCCATCCATACTTTACGATGATGGTGCAGGATTTCAATCAGGACCTCTGAGAATCCAGCCTGGACTCTATGGACCAGCGGCCCATCCTCACTCATGGAGGTGAATTTGAAATTGTTGCTCATTTTTTCTTCCTCCTCAAAGAATCAGCCCCTAGGAAAATGTATAAAGTTCACGTCTGAGGCTCCCTGAGTCATGTGTGGGAGTTATATCTCTGTTTCCTCCCTCCCTTAGCACCAGGGCCCTATGCTTCCTCCCCTCCTCCCATGAAAACTTCTGGTACAATATGTCTAAAACTGAAAGTCAGGACTCATTATCTACTGCGTCACAACTAGCATCAGTTTCAAGTGACAGAATGAAAGAAAACAGAAAATTTCCAAGTGTATCACACATCAGAATTTTGTTTCAGTTTTATAATGTGTGTGAATTCGGTCACTCTGTGAAATGTATTTCTTATTGTGGTTCAGGGTTTTTTAAAAGTTTAAAACAGTATTGGAGTAAGATCTTTCACTTTCGTGAAGGTATTTATTATCTCCTAAGAGCATAAAGTAACACCGTTCCAAGTAGCCTGTCCATTTTGATGGGGATTGAAACCTTATGTTTCATCAGCAGTAAAGGATTTGTAATTTATAACACTTTGGTGGAGGAATATCTTCAGTAACCTGTGTTGATCTGCCCTCACCTGGCTCCCTCCCTGCAACCACCTCCCCAGCAGGCTACCTCTTAGCCATCACCTCTTCTCACTCCCGCAGTATGGGCAAATCCACACGCTGAACTTGCATGGGGGTTTCTATTTTCAAAACTCTTTCACTTACTCCATCTCATTTGATTCTCACAACTATCCCATGAAGTTGGCAGGTCGGAGCCAATCCATACTTGACCTTAGTATGGAACCCTAAGCAAGTAACTTCTCAGTCTATCTCCTCAGCTTTCTTACATATAACCAGAAAGGTTAAGAGACTTGGCCAACATCACACAGCCTGGAAGTGGCAGGACCAGGAAGAGAACTAGATCTTTCACCTCTTAGTCTCCTTGTCCCATAGACTCTCCTCACCGAGACACATAATTTCTTTTTAGTGATGTTGATTCATCTAACTGCCTTACAAACAGCGTGGAAAAAGCGAAGAACATTTTGCACTCTTCCACCATATCTAACAACACGACTTTTACGGCACAAAGCACAAGACAAATAGTTCTTCATGCCTCGTGGTTAAGGGTTATCACTCTCGACATCAAAGGCTATTTATTAAAGACTGGGGCGTTGGGAACGGAGACAGCCAAGTCCACCGAGGGGAAAACAAATTTTCCTGTGTGCTCTGTTTTGTCCTTTGTATTGCAGAGTGCTCCCTCTAGTGGCGCTGGAGAAAACAGCTTCTGGAAAGCATATTTATAGATTCCACTTTGTTGTGATTAGAGAAGGCTGGGGCTTAGTGGGAGCGTGGACAGCACCTGTTTCAAGGTCTCTCTTCAGTGATGAGAAATCGAGGACTAGAGCAGTGGTTCTCAACTGGGGCGATTCCGCCCCCAGGAAACATTCGGCAGCGTCTGTAGACATTTTTGGCTGTTTTTTGTTTGGGGTTAGGGGGATGCTACTGTCATGGATATGTAGAAGCCAGGGATGTTGCTAAAAATCCTGTAATACACAGGACAGCTCCCCACCTCCCCCAACAAAGAATTATCCAGTCCCAAAGAATTATCCAACAAAGAATTATCCAGTCCCTCAGTAGTGCTGAGGTGGATCAGAGATATGGTGTGACCCTCCCGAGAAGGGTCCCCCACCATCGCTTTATTAAGATATAATTGACACATAAACAAAGACTTGCAGCTTATTCCCAGTTTTCAGCAGCTCAGACTAATGGCTCCCTTTCATTTCTTTTAAGGTATTTTAAAATTAGAATAGAGAAAAATACGAGAGCAATACATGCTTATGCTGCTAAGTCACTTTAGTCGTGTCCGACTCTGTGCGACTCCATAGACGGCAGTCCACCAGGTTCCCTGTCCCTGGGATTCTCCAGGCAAGAACACTGGAGTGGGTTGCCATTTCCTTCTTCAATGCAGGAAAGCGAAAAGGGAAAGTGAAGTCGCTCAGTCGTGTCCAACCCTCAGCAACCCCACGGACTGCAGCCTTCCAGGCTCCTCCGTCCATAGGGTTTTCCAGGCAAGAGTACTGGAGTGGGGTGCCATTGCCTTCTCCATACACGCTTATAATTAAAAGCAAAGTAATAAAATCCTTTCACATAATCAGTGTTAACATCCTTGGTGGTTTATTAGGAGGGACTATATTAAAATGCCAACTTCAGATCACTTCTGACTTAAAATGGCAATGTCCTATGGTAATACTTAATATTCATCTGCTTCTCCATGTGCTCATCAAGACAAGCCTCAATCCACATATAGAGGATTCTTGTAAATTTGCTTGTTGTATACAAAAGCTGGGTTGCTTCACAACTTGCTTTTGTAATTTAGTAAATTCTGAATCTCTCTTCAGATCAAAAATAAGGATCTCCTGGAGACTTCCCTGGTTATCCAATCGTTAAGACTCCTCTTTTCCACTGCAGGGGGCACAGGTTCAATCCCTGGTTAGGGAACTAAGATGCTGTATGCCACGTGGCACACCACAAAAATAAATAAATGGAAATAATCTGTTTATAATATATTATTATATATGTCATATTATATGTATTATAATAATCTCCTGTTTGTTTCCAGAAGTTGGGGATGCTGAGTACCACGGACTCCAAGAAACTTGAAGTGAAATGAAGTGAAAGTTGCTTAGTCGTGTCTGACTCTTTGCAACCCCATGGACTATACAGTCCATGGAATTCTCCAGGCCAGAATACTGGAGTGGGTAGCCTTTTCCTTCTCCAGGGGATCTTCCCAACCCAGGGATCGAACCCAGGTCTCCTGCATTGCAAGCTGATTCTTTACCGGCTGAGCCACAAAAGAAGCCCAAGAATACTGAAGTGGGTAGCCTATTCCTTCTCCATTGGGTCTTCCCGACCCAGGAATTGAACCAGGATCTCCTGCACTGAAGGCTGATTCTTTACCAACGGGGCTATCAGAGAAATCCCATTCAAGAAATTTAGATGGCCTATAATAGAGGATGAGATGGTTGGATGGCATCACTGATGCAATGGAAATGAACTTGGGCAAACTCCAAGAGATGATGGTAAGGGACAGGGAGGCCTGGCATCCTGCAGTCCATGGAGTCACAAAGAGTTGGGGATTCTACTGGGCTACTGAACAACAACAAAAAAGATGATACTGCCTCACATGGTAGGGCTTTAATATCTCTCTGATGGTAGCAAGTTCACTCTTGTAGAGAGTTTGGCTCAGGATTGGGATCTTCTGTAACATGCTATCTAACTAGAAATAAATAACGTCCTTTTGCTATTGTATTAATTATTACAGATACTTTCTAGGTATAGCAGATAATACTGGTTTTCAACTGATTGTGGGGCTATAAACCTTTATTTCCTAGCAAATTCCAAAATGTACTGGCCAATTTTATGTGCCAACTTGACTGGATCACAGGGTGCCCAGATACCTGGCTAAACAATATTTCTGAGTGTGTCTGTGAGTATGTTTTTAGACGAGATTAGCGTTTCAGTTGGTAGACTGAGTAAAGTAGATGGACTTCCCTGGTGTGGTTCCTGGGCGGTGTGATTGAGTGTCAGACAATCAGTTGAGGGCGTGACTACTACATAAAGGCGGAGACGGAGAATCTGGCCTCTTTCTGTCTTCTTGCTCGAGTTGGGCCATCAACGTTCTCCTGCCCTTTGACTGAGATGTACATCAGGGGCTGTCCTGGTTCTCAGGACTATGCCACTGGCTTTCCTGGGGCTACACCTTGCAGATGGTATAGGGGACTTCTAGGCCCCTATAATTGTGTGACCAATTCCTTATAATAAATCCTCTCTGTCTCTCTCTGTGTCTTTCTGTCTCTCTGTCTATATTTGGGTACATATACGTGTGTGTATCTATGTATATATATACCCATATGTGTGTGTGTGTGTCTATATATATATATGAGATAATATATCTCCTATTAGTTCTATTTTTCTGGAGAACTCTGAAGCCAACTCAAATAAGATTGTTTTAATGAGGGACCTCTCTGGTGGTCCGCTGGAATCCACCTTGCAATGCAGAGGACTTGGATTCAGTCCCTGGCAGGGGAACTAAAATCCCACATACCATGGAGGAACTAAGCCCATGCATGGCAACCAAGTCTGTGAACTACAACGAAAGATCAGCGTGATGCAATGAGAGTGCCACAACTAAGATACCACGCAGCCAAATAAATACATATTTTTAAAAAGAATGTTTTAATGGTATAAGGTAGATTCAAGTTTGGGAAAGAGTAATCTAACTCATTGGTATGGCAAATCATATGCTGCTCAGTCATTCTGGTAGACAGAGCTTTTGCCCCAGGTATTTTTGTTTGTTTGGCCACTAGAGCAATGCTGCAATAAATATTCTTCCATTTATACTGTCATACTTCTACTCCTGTGGAATAGGTTGTCCAAATGAGATTGTTGACTCAAATGTTTTGTGTGTATTTTTAAGTTTAATAGATATTTACAGATGGTTTTTTTAAAAAGCTGAAGCAAGTCATACTCCTACCAGCAGTATATGAGACGAAATATTCTCTCATGCCTTTGCCATCATTGGGTATTATCACACTTTTTAAGTTTTACCCATCTGATGGGTAAAATTTGGCATCTTGTTTTTGTTTTAATTTGCATTTTCTTGACTCTAAGTATAGTTGTTAAGAGCAGAGTCTGAAGCCAAAATGCTGACACTTAATGTCTGTATTTCCTTAACTAAGATTCTTAATTCTTTTCACATTTGCCAAACAGAGATAAAGTACCCATCACAGGGTTGCTATGAAGATTACATAAGTAACTAGATGTAAAGCTCTACGAACAGTGCCCAGATTATAGTGATAACTATATAGGTTTTAGTATTATGGGTGAGTTTGAATAACTTTTAGTAATTTTATTGATCATTTGTTTGTCTCCTTGGTGAATTGCCTTTCCATGTCCTTTGCCTATTTTCCTGTTGATTTGTTCTTTTCTTATCAATTTGCAGGTGCTCTTTTATATCAGGTATTTTAGGCACATATTAGCTGTGTGTTGCAAATACACACTTTTCTCTACTTTGTCACTGATCTTTTGATACTATGTGTAGTATATTTTTACATATCCAACACATTTAAATCTGTCACCAAGTGCTTTCTCTTATGGCTTTTGTGCTTTTTGTCTTCTCTAAGATCGCTTTGGTTTTTAATGTTAAGCAAATGTACTCCTGGGCTTCCCTGGTGGCCCAGTGGTAAAGAATATGCCCGCCAATGCAGGAGACACGGGTTCCACCTCTGAGCCAGGAAGATCCCACATGCAATGGAGAAAGTAAGCCCGTGTGCCACAACTACTGAGCCTATGCTTTAGAGCCCGTGCGCCACAAGAGAAGCCACGGCAATGAGAAGCCCTTGCACCGCAGCTGGAGAGTAGCCCCTACTCGCCGCAACCAAAGAAAAGCCCACACACAGCAACAAAGACCCAGCACAGCCAGAAATAAATAAATAAAATTAGAAACAAACAAACAGAGAAACAAATGTACTCCTAATTTTGAAATATATTTTCAACCATTTTTAATCCATTATTTAAATCTCCATGATTATGACCTATGGTAGTGAGAACAAAAGCCACAAATTAATATCTAATAAGTTATCTTGTTATCCACAAGAGTCTTTCCATCTTGAAAAACACTTTTCATTTGATCTTGTTGCCCAATCTTTCTCCTGCTTCTGTTTAAAATGTTTTGTACTTTTTCATTTGTTATTTTTTTTTTACCATCTATCTCCTCTTTTCTCAAAGCTCTACAATCTACTACCTTCTTGTGTCCTCTTTCTAGAAGATAATAATTAAAGATATACAACATAATTAAGGGCTTCTCTGGTTGCTCAGCTGGTAAGGAATATACCTGCAATGCAGGAGACCCCAGGTTGATCCCTAGGTCAGGGAGATCCCCTGAAGAAGGGATAGGCTACCCACTCCAGTATTCTTGCCTGGAGAATTCCATGGACAGACGAATCGAGCAGGCTACAGTCCATGGGGTTGCAAAGAGTTGGACATGACTGAGTGACTTTCACTTTCACTTTTTCACTTTCAGTGACCAAGAACCAATGCCATCACCTTCTTCTTGGTCTTCGTTCTCCTTGTCCTCACTGTATCATTTGACTGTCCTGGTCACTGCCATCTTTGGGAAAGACTGTCCTTTGTTGGACTAAGAATGCTGTTCCATCCCGAGTCTTCTTTGGCCCTTGTAGCAATCATTGTTGTTTGCCTGCCCCCAAATACCCCCCTCTCTCTTCCTTCTTGCTGGCAGAGACCACGACCCATCATAGAAGTTGACAATGTCAGACAAGCACATTTTCAGCATACCCAAGCTGAGGCATGGATATGTGCTGTGGTCCTGACAGTGGTCCCTGAGGGAAAGTCTGTGGGGTAGGCTACACAGGCTACACAGTGTAGGAAAAAGTTTGCTCTTGTTAAAAACCAAAATGCATGCTTCTGTAAGCAACTATATGAAGAAGTGATAGCTTAAAGAGAAACAAGATGTCCTGCAACAATGAGGAGAAAAGTCAGAGCATAAAAGCTACTATACTCAGATGATAGAGAGAAAGATAGAAGAATGTGGGTTCTTGGCAACACTGGTAAGCCATGAACCAATCCAGAAATGCCCATCTCCAGATTTCCTGTGAGTAAGATAATATGTCCCTGTTATTTAAGTTGTTTATAGCTCTATGTCTTCTGCGTGCAGCTAAAATTTCCTTATTGAGTGCTCACATGACCCCGAAACAGCTACTCATTCTAATGGCTCTCTTTGGCCTTCCAGCCTCTTTCCACTATCTGCATCTAGAACATTCTCTCTAAAGAGCCGCTTTGATCAGAGAATTCTGTTGCTCAAACCATCAATGGTAATATTATGCCAAGCAGAAAAAGCCTGTTACTGAAGACCACATATTATATGATTTCTTTCATATGAAATGTCCAGAACAGAGATTAGTGGTTTCTTAGCCCTGGAATGGGGATGAAGGGTTAAGAGGTGACAGACAAAGAATATAAAGTTTCTTCTTTTTTCTTTTATTCTTTTTGCCGCACTGCCAGACTTGTGGGATCTTAATTCCCTGACCAAGGTTCAAACCTGTGCCTCCTGCATTGAAAGTGTCCACTGGACCACCAGGAAAGTCCCTAAGATTTCTTTCTGAAGTGATGCAAATGTTCTAAAATTGACTGTGATGCTGGTTGGACATATCCGTGAATGTATTGAAAACCACTGAATTATACACTTTAAATGGATGAATTATGTGATATATGAATTGTATCTCAATAAAGATATTAGAAAAAAAAAAGCCTTTAGTGGTGATCCATTACTTAGAGAGTATAAAGCACAAATTCATTACCCTAGCATTCCAGGCTCTTCGCCCTGCAGACTCAAACTACATTCTAACTTAATCCTTTGCCACTTTCATATAAAGTAGACTATTGAACAGATCATGAGTGGTTCCTGAAAAGTGACCCGTGCTTTTCTGCTTCTCTGTCTTTGCTCCTATGTTCCTTTGGCCTAGACGGCCTTTCCCATCACCCTGTTGCTGCTGCTGCTAAGTCGCTTCAGTCGTGTCCAACTCTGTGCCACCCCATAGACGGCAGCCACCAGGCTCCCCTGTCCCTGGCACTGGCAACCCACTCCAGTGTTCTTGCCTGGAAAATCCCACCAGTCTAGTCTCTTAAAATTTAACTTGCTTTCAAGGTCCGGTTCAAATGTTTTCCCTCATCTTCCCAGGCAGAAATGCCCCTTGCTCCTCTGAATTCAAAGAATTCAGTATACTTCATGTGGTGTTTATCTGTCTCATTTGCAGGCTTGTGGACACACAACCTCACTGACTGTATTAGCACCACAGTTTCCAAATCAAAAGTTGGGTGGTAATACTCTCTTAGTAAGAAAGTGTACTGCGGGCTTCCCTGGTGGCTCAGTGGTAAAGAATCCGCCTGCCAGTGCAGGAGACGTGGGTTTGATCTCTGGCCTAGGAAGATCCTACAACTAAACCCACGTGCCACAACTACTGAGCCTGTGCTCTAGAGTCTGGGAGCCATGACTACTGAAGCCCGAACACTCTAGAGCCCCATGCTCCGTGACAAGAGAAGTCACTTCAATGAAAAGCTCAAGCACAGCAACCAGAGAGCAGCCCCAGCTCATCATAACTAAAGAAAAGCCTGAGGAGCAACAAAGATCCAGCACAGCCAAATCAATCAATACTAACTTTTTAATAAAAAATAAAGACTATTTAAAAAAAGAAAGAAAGAATATTGCAAATCAGGACCATTTTAGGAAGTTTAAATAATGTGATTGCCAAAATAGTCTTCCCGCTAGAGTGGATGATCTTTGCTGGACATAGATTAGTGCTGCTCATCCTTTCCCCGCTTTGCAGACTGGATGTCTCTCAGGTGGATGAAAGAACTTGGTTTCCCTTTTGCTTCACGATGCATGGGAAAATGGAGTTAGGTGCTTATAATGAGTGGTCTAGGAATCAGCGAACTAAAATGGACTGGAATGGGTAATTTAACTCAGAAGACCATTATATCTACTACTGCGGGCAGGAATCCCTTAGAAGAAATGGAGTAGCCATCACGGTCAACAAAAGAGTCCGAAATGCAGTACTTGGATGCAATCTCAAAAACGACAGAATGATCTCTGTTCGTTTCCAAGGCAAACCATTCAATATCACAGTAATCCAAGTCTATGCCCCAACCAGTAACGCTGAAGAAGCTGAAGTTGAACGGTTCTATGAAGACCTACAAGACCTTTTAGAACTAACACCCAAAAAAGATGTCCTTTTCATTATAGGGGACTGGAATGCAAAAGTAGGAAATCAAGAAACACCTGGAGTCACAGGCAAATTTGGCCTCGGAATAGGGAATGAAGCAGGGCAAAGACTAATAGAGTTTTGCCAAGAAAATGCACTGGTCATAGCAAACACCCTCTTCCAACAACACAAGAAAAGACTCTACACATGGACATCACCAGATGGTCAACACCGAAATCAGAATGATTATATTCTTTGCAGCCAAAGATGGAGAAGCTCTACATAGTCAACAAAAACAAGACCAGGAGCTGACTGTGGCTCAGATCATGAACTCCTTATTGCCAAATTCAGACTGAAATTGAAGAAAGTAGGGAAAACCACTAGACCATTCAGGTATGACCTAAATCAAATCCCTTATGATTATACAGTGGAAGTGACAAATAGATTCAAGGGCCTAGATCTGATAGATAGAGTGCCTGATAAACTATGGAATGAGGTCCATGACATTGTACAGGAGACAGGGATCAAGACCATCCCCATGGAAAACAAATGCCAAAAAGCAAAATGGCTGTCTGGGGAGGCCTTACAAATAGCTGTGAAAAGAAGAGAAGCAAAAAGCAAAGGAGAAAAGGAAAGATATAAACATCTGAATGCAGAGTTCCAAAGAATAGCAAGAAGAGATGAGAAAGCCTTCCTCAGCAATCAGTGTAAAGAAATAGAGGAAAACAACAGAATGGGAAAGACTAGAGATCTCTTCAAGAAAATTAGAGATACCAAGGGGACATTTCATGCAAAGTTGGGCTCGATAAAGGACAGAAATGGTATGGATCTAACAGAAGCAGAAGATATTAAGAAGAGGTGGCAAGAATACACAGAAGAACTGTACAAAAAAGATCTTCACGACCCATATAATTATGATGGTGTGATCACTGACCTAGAGCCAGACATCCTGGAATGTGAAGTCAAGTGGGCCTTGGAAAGCATCACTACGAACAAAGCTAGTGAAGGTGATGGAGTTCCAGTTGAGCTATTTCAAATCCTGGAAGATGATGCTGTGAAAGTGCTGCACTCAATATGCCAGCAAATTTGGAAAACTCAGCAGTGGCCACAGAACTGGAAAAGGTCAGTTTTCATTCCAATCCCAAAGAAAGGCAATGTCAAAGAATGCTCAAACTACTGCACAATTGCACTCATCTCACACGCTAGTAAAGTAATGCTCAAAATTCTCCAAGCCAGGCTTCAGCAATACGTGAACCGTGAACTTCCTGATGTTCAAGCTGGTTTTAGAAAAGGCAGAGGAACCAGAGATCAAATTGCCAACATCCACTGGATCATGGAAAAAGCAAGAGAGTTCCAGAAAAGCATCTATTTCTGCTTTATTGACTATGCCAAAGCCTTTGACTGTGCGGATCACAATAAACTGTGGAAAATTCTTCAAGAGATGGAAATACCAGACCACCTGACCTGCCTCTTGAGAAATCTGTATGCAGGTCAGGAAGCAGCAGTTAGAACTGGACATGGGACAACAGACTGGTTCCAAATAGGAAAAGGAGTACGTCAAGGCTGTATATTGTCACCCTGCCTATTTAACTTATATGCAGAGTACATCATGAGAAACACTGGACTCAAGAAACACAAGCTGGAATCAAGATTGCCGGGAGAAATATCAATAACCTCAGATATGCAGATGACGCCACCCTTATGGCAGAAAGTGAAGAGGAACTCAAAAGCCTCTTGATGAAAGTGAAAGAGGAGAGTGAAAAAGTTGGCTTAAAGCTCAACATTCAGAAAACGAAGATCATAGCATCCCATCCCACCACTTCATGGGAAATAGATGGGGAAACAGTGGAAACAGTGTCAGACTTTATATTTTGGGGCTCCAAAATCACTGCAGATGGTGACTTCAGCCATGAAATTAAAAGACGCTTACTCCTTGGAAGGAAAGTTATGACCAACCTAGATAGCATATTGAAAAGCAGAGACATTACTTTGCCAACAAAGGTCCGTCTAGTCAAGGCTATGGTTTTTCCGGTGGTCATGTATGGATGTGAGAGTTGGACTGTGAAGAAGGCTGAGCACCGAAGAATTGATGCTTTTGAACTGTGGTGTTGGAGAAGACTCTTGAGAGTCCCTTGGACTGCAAGGAGATCCAACCAGTCCATTCTAAAGGAGATCAGCCCTTGGATTTCTTTGGAGGGAATGATGCTGAAGCTGAAACTCCAGTACTTTGGCCACCTCATGCGAAGAGTTGACTCATTGGAAAAGACTGTGATGCTGGGAGGGATTGGGGGCAGGAGGAGAAGGGGATGACAGAGGATGAGATGTCTGGATGGCATCACTGACTCGATGGAGGTGAGTCTGAGTAAACTCTGGGAGTTGGTGATGGACAGGGAGGCCTGGCGTGCTGCGATTCATGAGGTGGCAAAGAGTCGGACACAACTGAGCGACTGAACTGAATGAACTGAAATGAGTGGTCTGTGTCAAAGAATGGTCTGGTGGTTAGTGAACCCCTGTGTTATATGCCAAATAAATAAAAGCTAGATTGAAGATACAAACATTTTTAAAAACTATGAAAGTAGAAAAAATAAAAAAAATAAAAGAATATTTTTATAAACCCTATGATGTAGGAGACCTTTCTAAATAAATCATAAAATCCCAGATACCATGAAGAAAGTCAGTGATGATTTTCTCTCTATGAAAACCCAAGCCTTCTGGCCAGCAAAAGATACCATAAAAAGTTAAAGACAAATAACAGAGTCTGAGAAGATATTTTAAAGAGCTATAATAGTTAAAAGATGTATATCAGTACTAGCTAAAAAAAAAAAAAAGAAAAGAAACAATACATGAAAAAAGGGCAGAGAATATGAACAAGTGATTCATAGAAAAAATAGAAGTAACAAATGGCATATGAAATATGCTTATGAGAGAGTCATTTCCTAGGCAGGTTGATAAGTCTAGGGGTCCCCAAGGAGAGAGGGATCTGGAATTCTCAAGGAGGAAGAAAGCACAAACTTTTTTTCCTCTACATTCCTTAGGATTATATAACAATAATGTATCCTGCCTGAGGACAGTCTCTGGATTAAACCTTCTGGCTAATCCTGTTTTCTTAAAATGTAAATTATGGGAGTAGGTCTGGTGAGGTCTGTACAACCTCCAGACATTCTTTTGAATCATTGGAGAGTATATAACTCGACTGCTAACGCTAGCAAGGGGGTACTCTTTCTGCCCACTTCTGATGCCTATGTCAGAAGCTTTCTCTATCCCCTTTATACTTTAATAAAACTTTATTACACAAAAGCTCTGAGTGATCAAGCCTTGTCTCTGGCCCAGGATTGAATTCTTCTCCTCCGGAGGCCAAGAATCCCGGCATCTTTTCATGGTTCAGCAGCAACTTTTCACTTAACATCATTAGCATCAGGGAAATGGAGACAATGTGTGAGGGTCATTGGCCTGCCAGATGGATCAACATGGAAGAGATTGAGACCATCAGAAACTGTCAGATGTACAGAGAAAAGATCAAACATATAGTAGTGTTGCATATGTAATATATACAATTTTTAAAGAACAATTTGGTAGGATCTAATTATTTCTGTCCTGAATAGGTATTATTCATAATTCCACAACCAACTTTTAAAAAGCCATTCTTGATGACTAAAGAAGAGAATCTCAGATCCTTCCTATCCCAATTTCCCCATTCTAAGAGGCTTATAGAGAACACTTTTTTTTTTTAAATGTGAACCATTTTTAAAGTCTTTATTGAATTTTTTACAATGTTGTTTCTGTTTTATTTTTTTTTTTTTTTTTTTTTGGCCAGGAGGCATGTGGGATCTTAACTCCCTGACCAGGGATCAAACTCATGCCTCCTGAACTGGAAGCAAATCTTAACTGAAGGATTGCCAGGGAAGTCCCCTAGAGCACACTTTTAAAGATAATTTTCTGTTGCTTACAACTGAATAAGGAATCCTGACAGTGATTACTGTCTTTAAAAGCCCTACTCTATCTCTTTAAGTGAGAATCAAATTTTAAAATTCTCCTTTGTTTGCCTGGACTGATATTAGCCATATTACCTGCTTATTTCTTAACATGGTGCAGGACCAACTGACTGACTCTACAAGCAGGGGCAAGGACTGGTGCGGAGGATGGGGGGGTAGATGGGGGGCAGGGAGTGAAGGAGAGGGGGAGGGGTGGATGGGGGGAGTAAATATGTCCTGATTCCCTTCTGCCTGGCTTCCCTTGATCAAGGGTCAGTTGAATGCTTTTCATTTTCCTGCTGTTGGTTTCCCTGCTTTAATATAATGTTGGGTCTTGGTTTAGAGTTTAGAATCTTTGTTGTTGCTTAGTTGCTAAATTGTGACCGACTCTGCGATCCCATGGACTGTAGCCCTCCAGGTTCCCCTGCCCATGGGATTCTCCAGGCAAGAATACTGGAGTGGGTTGCTATCTCCTTCTCCAGGGGATCTTCCTGACCCAGGGGTCAAACTCTATCTCCTGCATTGGCAGGTAGATTCTTTACCACTGAGCCACCCTTATAATCTTTACAGTCTACCAAATATGCAGATTTTTCCCAATCCTGGTATATTCCCTTTCCCACTGTCCTTCTTAAATAGGGTCATAGCAGTCTTATAACCCAGGGGTCCCCAACCTCTGAGCTCTAATACCTGATGATCTGAGGTGGAGCTGATGAAATAATAATAGTAATAACGTGCACAATGAACATAATGAGCTTGAATCATCCTGAAACCATCCCCTACTCCACTCAGTCTGTAGAAAAATTGTTTTCCACAAAACCGATCCCTGGTGCCAAAAAGGTTGGGGACCACAGATTTGATGAATTAGAAAAAGGTGTCCCTTCAGGCACAGCCTCCCACCAGGCTTCAGGGCTCTGTGAGTGGAGCAAAAGGGGTCTTCAGGCCCTCCTGAGTCCCGAGCCACTATACTATCAGCCCTGCTCCTCAAGCCAGCCCTAGACCAATGACTGCACAGGAAATCTTTGCAAATTGCCATTTCCTCATTTCACGTGGTCACAGGACACAGTGGTACCTGCTACAGTTAATGCTGCAGACACGTGGTTTGGGTTTCTTTCCTCAGCTTCTCCTGCTAAGCTGCCCTTTGAGATTTCATCAGGGGTGCAAGTCTCCTGCGTTAATGTTTTTAGCCACCACTGCCCCACCCCCACCACACACACAAACACACACCCCACAGCTCAGTGTTCACACATGAAACAGTGAGTGAAGGGAGAAAATAATCGGTGTTTTATCCTTTCTTTTTTTTTTTTTTACTGCCGCGCCATTATCAGCAAAAAAGAATGATAAGATAATTTTCTTCTTGGCCTTGAGTTTTAAGTTCTGGGCTTCCTTTCCTCAGGGGAAAAGAAATACTCCTTTGTGCTTCGGAGTCTTAAACAGAGAAGTTTCTAGGCCCCGGGTTAAGGCCCTTTGACTCAGGTCTTTGGTTGGAAACCAGTACATTTTAAGAAGAATTATTCAGGATGGCAGAGAACGTGCTGCTTTTAAAGAGAGGATATGTAGCCCAGCCTTATCAGTGGCTTCGCTGAGATGGAGAAGTCTGTGTGTGCTTGTATGTGTATGGGGTAGTGGGGGCAGGTTTCCAAGTGGCAGGGGGTCAGTGTCCTACCACCCCAGCAGACACTCAGATGAGGGGTTACCTGAAAGCCAGTGGGTACTGCACACCACACACTCCTGCTTCGAGAGCCTGGGTGGGGGTCGCCACAGATAACTGTGGTCAGTGGTAAGAGGAACGTAGCATCAAGAAGCCTCTCTGTGGTCCTTCAAGACCAAAAAGGGCAGCACATCGGATAGCAGAAGGAGAGGTGCAACCACGGCACCCACCGTGGCCTATGAATCAGGATAGTCCTCTTTCCTGGGCCTGTGAGACCTTGAGAGACCCAATAATGATGATTATTGGGTCTCTTCCACAATCTTGGAGAGTGAGAAATCTAAAGCCAAGTTTAATTTGATTTTAGAGAAATAGAGAACATAACACATCTAGGTATGCCAGAGCAGTTCTTCCCTGTCAACTGCAATTCTTACCTGTTACATTTCTCTCTATAATGTAATCCATAGAATTCCACTTTGGAATGAGAGGGGCTCCTGCATTTTGACCAGAGCTTCCTTACCTCCATCCTCTCATCATAATCTTTACCTCTTATAAATCTCTTCTCTAAACAACATGCATAGTTTCATTCATAGGATGTATATATTAATTTGGTGGAAACATATGTGTTCTCGTGAGTTTCCCAGGTGGTCTACTCTCCGTTTTCAAAAAAGATAGAGGAGACTTTCCTGGTGGCTCAGTGGATAAGAATCCACCTGCCAATGCAGGAGACATAGGTTTGATCCCTGATCTGGGAAGATCCCACAGGCTGCGGGGCAACAAATGCCACGTGCCACAACTACTGAGCCTGTGCTCTAGAGCCTGGGAGCCATAACTACCGAAGCCTTTGCACCCTAGAGCCTCTGCTCCACCGCCGGAGAAGCCACTGCAGGGAGAAGCCTGTGCACAGCAACTAGAGACACTTGCCCCAACCAGAGAAAAACCAAAGAGCAATGAAAACCCAGTGCTGCTGCTGCTGCTGCTGCGTCGCTTCAGTAGTGTCCGACTCTGTGCGACCCCACAGACGACAGCCTGCTAGGCTCCTCTGTCCCTGGGATTCTCCAGGCAAGAATACTGGAGTGGGTTGCCATTTCCTTCTCCAATGCATGAAAGTGAAAAGTGAAAGTGAACTCGCTCAGTCATATCTGACTTTTAGCGACCCCATGGACTGCAGCCTACCAGGCTCCTCCGTCCATGGGATTCTCCAGGCAAGAATACTGGAGTGGGGTGCCATTGCCTTCTCCAAAACCCAGTGCAGCCATAAGTAAATAATAAAAAGCCATTATTTCTTAAAAAAAAAAAAGTTAACAAAAAGGATTTATATCCACTAAGGCACTATGGAAGGTGCAGACTCCACCAATGAGTAATAAGGTCTCTATAATCCATTGAGAGAGACAGAAGTGCACAGAAATTATGGCAACTCAAAGACATGTTTCTCTCTCCTTCTTCACCCTGCTCCCTCCCCACCACCCCTACCTGCTGGAAAACTGAAATAGCTGTTGTATTGGCGGGTGATTGGTTCTCAGTTTTCCTCCATGAGTTCCAATGCCAACTCTTGCTTTCTGTTTAGTGACATAAGTGAAGACATCATCAAGAAATTTCTAGATTGCTTCCTTGTAAAGGCTGTGGGTTGAAGGATAAGCCTTTGGTTTGTCTGAGCTGAGGTAAGGGATGCAAAATGGCACAGGCTAGAGAAGGGGGTCACCCTTGGGTGAAAGAGGTCAGAGCTCCCTGGAAGAAGACAGGATTAGGATCAGGTTGGGGATGCGGGTTGGCTTGGGGAGAATAAAAGGGGGAGGGAAGCAGGAGGAGGAGAAACTGAAGGAGATGGAGACAGAGAGTTTGGTGGAGAGAGGAAGAGAGAGGGTCTGAGTAGTCCCAGTGAACGAGCAGAGGGTTGGCAGAAAGGAATTGTTTTCTCTTTGGAGGAAGCTTTGCTGTGCTAATATTATACTGTGCGAGGGTCTTCCCAGGTAACACTAGTGATAAAGAAGCTGCCTGCCAGTGCAAGAGATAAAGGAGACGTGGGTTCCATGCCTGGGTCGGGAAGATTCCTTTGCAAGAGGGCATGGCAGCCCACTCCAGTATTCTTGCCTGGAGAATCCCATGGACAGAGGAGCCTGGTGGGATAGGCTTGCAGAGTTGGACACGACTGAAGTGACAGCACACCCCTACATGCTGCGTTAGGCTCCCACCTTGGCCTGCACTAGGCTACGTTTCGAGGTTTTTGGATGGGGAGAGAAGGCTTTTTGTTTGGTTGGTTGGGTTTCTGAGTGGAAATCAGCTCTAAGACTAAAGGCAGCTTATTGTTATTTGGGGTTGTTCCTGCTTCGATTTTGTGGTCAAGTTTCCTCAGCCTTCTGTATCTGGGCATGTTTGGTGTCTGAGCCCATTGGCCTGTGGGCCCATAATGTTTACATATATGACCTTTAAGGCTGCAGCATGGTTTGAATTTCTTCCCCAGTCCCCTCACCCAGCAGTACTGTTGTTTCTGCCATTTTCTTAGCCCTTCCCATGGCCCAATCTAGCCAGCCCTCCCTGTTGAATGCTTCTTCGACTTGTTTCCTTCCTTATCTTTCTTTAAACTTGAAGCTCTTTCACTGACCTTATTCTCATCTTCACTCTACAACATACTTTGAATCCTATGATTCCATGAAATTTGGATTCTGAGAGTTCAGATGATCACCTGGGTCTTTCATAACCTGTACACACCTTGAGGACAGAAAGACAGATGTGTGTGTGTGTGTCCACATAAGCAGGCAAGGTGCTGAATGATTCTCCTTCCCCAAGATCTGCCCAAGATAACCACATAGCTCCCTCCCTCACTGCCTTGCAGAGAATAGCAGCCCTCTTGCTCACTCCTAAGCTCCTTTTCCTGCCTTATTGTGTGATATATTATACATTTATTTATTAAATTACTGAATATCTATCTCCCCTGCTCCCCTGGGATGTAAGCTCTATGAGGGCAAGCACCTCATCTATACCTCAGGCCTAGAACCAGACTGGCATAAATGCTTATGTATGTATGAATTCCTGGTAATTTCAGGTACTCAGTCAAGGAGGAACTGAATTAAAGAATTGGAAGTCTATGTCTAAAACTACAGCCTCATATAACAAGGCTTTCACTTTGTGTTGAAGTCTTCAGCAACCTGAGGATCAAATTGCATCTTCTTTTTCTCTTCCATAGAGATTTTTTAAATCCTCAAAAAATACCAACTTAACTCAGATAAAAATAATATACTGTTAGATGAGGATTGCATTGACTATTTTCAGTTTATAATATTGAATCTGAAAGAAGCAAAAAGGAAAGACAGATTTTTATAATTTTTCCTTTGTAAGACAATTCTGTTTTGTATATGGGACTTGGACTATGAATTTGAATTGGCCTTTGGAATGAAAGTTTGTCATCTGTCTTTTAAAAAAAATTGTGTATCAGTTATCAGAATTCATGAAACACATGACTTCCCTGGTGGTACAATGGATAAGAATCTGCCTGCCAATGCAGGGGACACAGATTCAATGCTCCTGGTCAGGGAAGCCTGCACATGCCCCAGAGCAACTAAACCCGTGTACTGCAACAACCGAAGCCACAGCCATGAGAAGCCTGCGCTCCACAACAAAGAGTAGCCTCCGCTAACCACAACTAGAGAAAGCCCACAAGCAGCAACAAAGACCCAACACCACCAAAAATCAATAAATAATTAATTAAAAAAAGAATTTATGAAACATGTAAGTATAACTATAAAGCCAAGACTTCATACTTGTAAAGGATAAGTATGAGCCAAGCAACTGGTTAATTGTTCCCAAGCCAAATATTGCTAGCAGTGAGGTGAGCTCTCAGGAGCTCCCAGCACCTCCTCCTTGAGTCCTGAGCAGAGTTGTCTCCCTGACCCAGAGGTTTTTCACTTGCTTTTCTTTGGAGTTTTGCAACCCGTGTTTTATGGTTTTTAAAGCTTTGTCAAAATAATCAAGCACATTGTGAAGATAAAAGCAGTGGTTTTCTTACTTCCTCAGTCCTATTCTGCAAAGGCAACCACTTCTGACCTTCCAAAGCATTTTTTCTGGTGGGTACCTCCACGTCCATGTGTGTGTTGCTTCGGTTGTGTCCAACTCTTTGCAACCCTATAGACTGTAGCGCGCCAGGCTCCTCTGTCCATGGTATTTCCCAGGCAAAGATACTGGAGTGAGTTGCCATGCCCTCCTCCAGGGGATCTTCCCGACATAGGGATTGAATCCCTGTCTCATGTCTCCTGCATTAGGAGGCAAGTTCTTTACCACTAGCACCACCTGGAAAGCCCAGATAACTCCATATGTTCCTTTTAATAATACGCTTATGTTGATACGCATGATGAGTCCCTTTTAAGAGAGTCAGGGTGGGGGAGTAGAGGAGAGAAGTGAGCTTACCAACAGAACAAAAATTTGAAAAATTTGAATTATATCTATATATATATATATATATATATATATATATATATACATACAACACTGTATGCTAAAAGGCATTGGAGTTATTTTTCAACATTCCAAGAAAAAAATGATTTCAATGTAAAAATCTCCTCCTCTTAGCCAAGGTGTCAATTAAATGTGAAAAGTGAATACAAGGTGGAGGAAAATTGATTGCTTATACATGCTTCCTAAAGAAGTTACTTAAGGATCTGGCTTCAGTAAACCAAGGGAGTAAAACCAAAAAGAACAAGATGTGGGATTTGGGAAATAATCGAATACAGGGAAGATGCTGAGTGATTCTGTTGCAGGAGCCTGGAGAGCAAACTGTCCAAATTGGAGTGTTTCAGCATTAAAGAGGGCTTCCCAGGTGGCACTAGTGGTAAAGAACCTGCCTGCCAATGCAGGAGACATAAGAGACGAGGGTTCGATTCCTGGGTCAGGAAGAGCCCCTGGAGGAGGCATGGCAACCCACTCCAGTATTCTTGCCTGGAAAATCGCATGGACAGAGGAGCCTGGTGGGTTACAGTCCATGGGGTCACAAAGAGTCAGACACGACTGAAGCAACCTAGCACGCACGGGGGCAACGAAGGAGATTTGAGAGACTGCTTGATCAGATAAGGAGGTTAGGTAGACTTGAGAATAAAATAATGGCAAAGATTCCCACAAAGGCAAATACAAACTCCCGGGAGGAAAAGCCAAAAAGCTATACAGGAAAAGATATGTAATCAGAGTGATTACTAGCCCAACGGCACACAGTACTTTCAGTCACAATAATGTAGACTCTTTTATTCATTTTCAATGCCTAGACTATTGAGAGAACACAAAAAACTCAGTTTGGTTCTCAGAACAGATTATAAACATCATAGAGGACCTCTTTGACATCCTTGATGTGTAAATTTTATAAGTCTAGGAGACTCATGGCTTTCACCTCTGGGGGAAACAATCTATATTTCACATTATCTGATTTTTCTTTCTGTAAATTCTGTTGGTCAGATGTAGGACATCCTAGATTAGCCTCTAACACTTTTTTCTCTTACAATTTCCATCTCTTTGTCCTTTCTCTGGGAGACTTCCTTGAATTTATATTCTAATGCTTCTGTTAAAATTTTCATATAAATGTGTTTTTTAACCTACAGGGACTATTTATACTTCTCTGATTATTTCTTTTTCATTGTATTCTGTTCTTTTACAATGAAATATCTTTTCAAATTTCTCTGAGGACTGTAGCGGGAGATTTCTTTCTTCCTTTCTGTTTCATGTCTTTACTCTTTTCTCTGGGTCACTCTTGTGTTCGGGTCCATCTATCTTTACGTTGTGACCATTCTTCACAACATCTTCAGTTGTCTTTACTTCAGAACGAGGCAATGAAATACTATTTTTTTTTTTTTTTGCATAAAGGTTGCACCTTTCTGTTGTGGGTGACCTAGCTCTGCCTGTTACTTCCTGTGTGATCTTAGGCAAGTTAATTAACCACTCTGTTCTTCAGGTTCTCCTAGAGTTGTGAACATTCAATTAATTAATATATAATATATTCATTACAGTGCTATATAACTATTTGCTGCTTCTATTACTTTGACTATGATTACTTTGCAGAGATCCAGCTACAGAATTCCTAAATCCCAGACTTTCAGAGTCTTAGCTATGGGGCCATAACATATCGTGGAAAGCAGAACAAGGTTGTTAATACTTACTGAGAGGAGAGATGCAGAAGGGAATCCCTATCTGGCTGCCAAATGCGGTGAGAGGCCAATTGCTCCTTTGTGCCATTTTATCAGTCACCATAACTTCAGCCTCATCATTCACTCAGCGGCTGTTTATGAATTGCCTGGTGTCCCAAGTTCTGTCTTGCAAAAGGTTCCCTTCTCTGTTCTATCCTCCTCCAAATTCCCACTCATGTAACATAAACTTAGCTTCCTCTATTCTCTTTACTCTGCCACTGCCCCTCTATCCACTGTCTACCCTCCAGAAATTCTTGGAAACCTATTATCTGCTGAGAGTCCCTCTGCTATTACTGGTTCAGTTCAGTTCAGTCGCTCAGTCGTGTCCGACTCTTTGTGACCCCTTGAATCGCAGCACACCAGGCCTCCCTGTCCATCACCAACTCCCGGAATTCACTCAGACTCACATCCATCAAGTCAGTGATGCCATCCAACCATCTCATCCTCTGTCGTCCCCTTCTCCTCCTGCCCCCAATACCTCCCAGTATCAGAGTCTTTTCCAATGAGTTAACTCTTCGCATGAGGTGGCCAAAGGACTGGAGTTTCAGCTTTAGCATCAGTCCTTCCAAAAAAAATCCCAGGGCTGATCTCCTTCAGAATGGACTGGGTGGATCTCCTTGCAGTCCAAGGGACTCTCAAGAGTCTTCTCCAACACCACAGTTCAAAAGCATCAATTCTTCGGAGCTCAGCCTTCTTCACAGTCCAACTCTCACATCCATACATAACCACAGGAAAAACCATAGCCTTGACTAGACGGACCTGAGTTGGCAAAGTAATGTCTCTGCTTTTGAATATGCTATCTAGGTTGGTCATAACTTTCCTTCCAAGGAGTAAGCGTCTTTTAATTTCATGGCTGAAGTCACCATCTGCAGTGATTTTGGAACCCAGAAAAATAAAGTCTGACACTGTTTCCACTGTTTCCCCATCTATTTCCCATGAAGTGATGGGACCAGATGCCATGATCTTCGTTTTCTGAATGTTGAGCTTTAGGCCAACTTTTTCACTCTCCTCTTTCACTTTCATCAAGAGGCTTTTGAGTTCCTCTTCACTTTCTGCCATAAGGGTGGTGTCATCTGCATATCTGAGGTTATTGATATTTCTCCCGGCAATCTTGATTCCAGCTTGTGTTTCTTCCAGCCCAGCGTTTCTCATGATGTACTCTGCATATAAGTTAAATAAGCAGGGTGACAATATACTGCCTTGACGTACTCCTTTTCCTATTTGGAACCAGTCTGTTGTTCCACGTCCAGTTCTAACTGTTGCTTCCTGACCTGCATACAAATTTCTCAAGAGGCAGGTCAGGTAGTCTAGTATTCCCATCTATTACTGGTATTTATCACTTTTTCAAAGTCATTATTATCATTTTAGTGGGGTTTTGGCAAGGATAAAACCAAGCATGCTTCATCTCCCATCTTTTTAATGATTTTTCTCATTTATATTAATATATGACATTGATTGATGTTTACATGTACAATCAAGCTTACATTCCAGGAATAAGTCCTACTTGGTCTTTATGCATTAGACATTTTAAAATTACTGGATTCAATTTACTATTATTTTTTTATTTGAATATAATTGCTTAAGGAACATGAGGACACAGAAGGGAAAGGGGAGGGTGGGATGAATTGAGAGATAAAGATTGACCTACATACACTACAGTGTGTAAAACAGATAGCTAGTGGGAACCTGCTGTAAAGCCCAGGAAGCTCAGTTCAGTGCTCTGTGATGGCCTGCAGGGGTGGGATGACATGGGGGTGGGAGGGACGTTCAAGAGGGAGGGGCTATGTGTCTACATCCAGCTGATACACTTCATTGTACGGCAGAACGATGTCTGCCGTCTTTAATTAGGCATCCATACTCTCTCATGATAGATACAGCATCAGTTTCCGTGCTTGAAATCCTGGCTCATTAACAGGCTTTTCTTTCACTTGTAGGGTACTTTAAGTTTGGGCAAGATGTGGAAGGGAAGGAAGAAAGGAAGTAGTAGCCAAAGTGGCTTGCTACAGTTGAGGGCGCTTAGAGGACAGTCTACTAATGCATTCCCCTCCTGGAGTTCCCCTCCTGGAGTGATACAGTCAATCTGAATTTGCAGTCAGCAGAAGAAAGGGTTTTAGGCAAAGGTTCAGGAAAGATATTACAAGTAATGACCAACATAAATCACTTAAAGAGGGAGGTATAAATTACTTCCCCGTTTCGATGCAGTGATTGTGAGTATTTCGTTTACAGTAACTACTACCAGATAATTCCTCTGTGATGTTATTGCTGGAAGTCAGTGAGTACATCAGCTCAAGAATGAATGTGAGCTATTTCTGCAAAATACAAAAGAGTGGCAATTCTATTATGAATGACAATCATTCGTGGGCTCATGATGCACTATTTCCATTACATTTATCCTATGAATGTATTGAGTAAAACTAGGCCACTGCTTTCAAGTCCAAGATAGTAGAATTCACAACCATTTATGATATTTAAGTATTTTAAAATTTTACTGGTAAGTAATAATAATTTCCATAGATTCTGAGAGGCCCTTAAAAGAAATAATTACAGAATATAATATATTGGTACCTACAACCTTAATTAAAGAATTTCCAAAGGCTTCAGAGGAGCCTGGAAAATTCCATGGACGGAGGAGCCTGGTGGGCTGCGATCTATGGGGTCGCACAGAGTCGGACACAACTGAAGTGACTTAGCAGCAGCAGCATGGAGGAGCCTGGTAGGCTGCAGTCCATGGGGTTGCTAGGAGTCAGACATGACTGAGCAACTTCACTTTCACTTTTCACTTTCATGCATTGGAGAAGGAAATGGCAGCCCACTCCAGTGTTCTTGCCTGGAGAATCCCAGGGACGGGGGAGCCTGCTGGGCTGCCGTCTATGGGGTTGCACAGAGTTGGACACGACTGAAGCGACTTAGCAGCAGCAGCAGCAGCTTTTGTTAAGGGCTTCCCTGGTGGCTCAGTGGTAAGCAATCCGCCCGCCAGTGCAGGAGATGTGAGTTCAATCCCTGGGCCAGGAAGATGCCCTGGAGCAGAAAATGGCAACCCACTCCAGTATACTTGCCTGGGAAATCCCACGTATAGGGGAGCCTGACGGGCTATAGTCCATGAGTTGCAAAGAGTCGGATACAACTTAGTGACTAAACTCAAAAGCTTTGTTAAAGAAAAATTTCTTCTTAATTGAAGTATAGTTGATTTACAATATTGTGTTAAAAATACGTTTTTAACATGATATATGTTATTCTCTGCCCAGAACAATAGAAATTACCACATGTTTACAACAGAGGTAATTTAATGCAGGGAATTGGTTACACAGTTGATGGACGATCTGAGAAGCTTAGATTACTGATAGTGCAAGTCACTGCCCAGACTGGGCCAGAGGGAAAGTCATAGAAGATAGTGTTACCAGAGCCCAGAGGCTGGGGTCACTGATGGTGGCTGGAAGCACAGCTGGTCCTATTAGCAAGGGCTGGAACCTTGCTAAGGTACTATCAGAAATGTCACAAAAAGGCCAGAGGCTTCCTGGGAGAGATACACCCTGACTTTCCCCTTACCCTAATCCAGTGCTTCTCATCGCCTGAACCAGGCTGGAACACATGTGACCTCAGTTCAGTTCAGTTCAGTTCAGTTCTGTCACTCAGTCATGTCAGACTCTTTGCGACCTCATGGACAACAGCATGCAAGGCTTCCCTGTCCATCACCAACTCCTGAAACTTGCTCAGACTCCTGTCCATCTAGTTGATGATGCCATCCAACCATCTCATTCTCTGTCATCCCCTTTTCCTCCTGCCTTCAATCTCTCTGAGCATCAGGGTCTTTTCAAATGAGTCGGTTCTTCACATCAGGTGGCCAAAGTATTGGAGTTTCAGCTTCAGCATCAGTCCTTCCAGTGAAAATTCAGGACTGATTTCCTTTAGGATTGAATGGTTGGATCACCTTGCTGTCCAAGGGACTCTCAAGAGTCTTATCCAACACCACAGTTCAAAAGCATCAATTCTTTGGCGCTCAACTTTCTTTATAGTCCAACTCTCACATCCATACATGACTCCTGGAAAAACCATAGCTTTGACTAAGATGGACCATTGTTGGCAAAGTAATGTCTCTGGTTTTTAGTATGCTGTCTAGGTTGGTCATAGCTTTTTTTCCAAGGAGCAAGCATCTATTAATTTCATGGCTGCAGTCACCATATGCAATGATTTCGGGGGCCCTGAAAATAAAGTCTGTCACTGTTTACATTGTTTTCCCATCTATTTGCCATGAAGTGATGGGACTGGATGCCATAATCTTCATTTTCTAAATGTTGAGATTTAAGCCAGCTTTTTCACTCTCTTCTTTCACTTTCATGAAGAGGCTTTTTAGTTCTTCGCTTTCTGCCATATCATCTACATATGATATGGCATATGTCATCTGTATATCTGAGGTTGTTGATATTTCTCCCGTCAATCCTGATTCCAGCTTGTGCTTCATCCAGCCTGGCATTTCGGATGATGTACTCTGCATATAAGTTAAATAAGCAGGGTGACAATATACAGCCTTGATGTACTCCTTTCCCAGTTTGGAACTAGCCTGTTGTTCCATGTCCAGTTCTAACTGTTGCTTCTAGACCTGCATACAGATTTCTCAGGAGGCAGGTAAGGTGGTCTGGTGTTCCCATCTCTTTAAGAATTTTCCACAGTTTGTTGTGATCACACAGTCAAAGGCTTTGGTGTAATCAATAAAGCAGAAGTAGATGTTTTTCTGGAATTCTCTTGCTATTTCGATGATCCAACAGATGTTGGCAATTTGATGTCTGGTCCTCTGCTTTTTCTAAATCCAGCTTGAACATCTGGAAGCTCACGGTTCACATACTGTTGAAGACTGACTTGGAGAATATTGAGCATTACTTTGCTATCGTGTGAAATGAGTGCAATTGTGCAGTAGTTTGAATGTACTTTGTCCTTACCTTTCTTTGGAATTGGAATGAAAAGTGACCTTCTGCAGTCCTGTGGCCACTGCTGAGTTTTCCAAATTTGCTGGCTTATTGAGTGCAACACTTTCACAGCATCATCTTTTAGGATTTGAAATAGCTCAACTAGAATTCCATCACTTCCACTAGCTTTGTTTGTAGTGATGCTTCCTAAGGCCCACTTGACCTCGCATTCCGGGATGTCTGGCTCTAGATGAGTGATCACATCATCACGGTTATCTGGGCCATGAAGATCTTTTTTTGTATAATTCTTCTGTGTATTCTTGGCACCTCTTCTTAATATATTCTGCTTCTGTTAGGTCCATACCATTTCTGTCCTTTATTGTGCCCATCTTTGCATGAAATGTTCCCATGATATCTCTAATTTTCTTGCAGAGATCTCTAGTCTTTCCCATTCTATTGTTTTCCTCTATTTCTTTGCATTGATCACTAAGGAAGGCTTTCTTATCTCTCCTTGCTATTCTTTGGAACTCTGCATTCAAATGGGTATATCTTTCCTTTTCTCCTTTGCCTTTAGCTTCTCTTCTTTTTCTCAGCTATTTGTAAGGCCTCCTCAGACAGCCATTTTGCCTTTTTGCATTTCTTTTTCTTGGGGATGGTCTCGATCACTGCCTTCTGTACGATGTCCATTCCTAGTTCATCAGGCACTCTGTCTATCAGATCTAGTCCCTTGACTCTATTTCTCACTTCAACTGTATAATCGTAAGGGATTTGATTTAGGTCATACCTGAATGATCTAGAGGTTTTCCCTACTTTCTTCAATTTAAGTCTGAATTTGGCAATAAGGAGTTCATGATCTGAGTGACAGTCAGCTCCCAGTCTTGTTTTTGCTGACTGTATAGAGCTTCTCTATCTTTGGCTGCAAAGAATATAATCAGTCTGATTTTGGTGTTGACCATCTGGTGATGTCCATGTGTAGAGTCTTTTCTTGTGTTGTTGGAAGAGGGTGTTTGCTATGACCAGTGCATTCTCTTGGCACAACTCTGTTAGTCTTTGCCCTGCTTCATTTTGTTCTCCAAGGCCAAAGTTGTCTGTTATTCCAGGTATGTCTTGACTTCCTACTTTTGCATTCCCCTATGATGAAAAGGGCATCTTTTTTTGGTGTTAGTTCTAGAACGACTTGTAGGTCTTCATAGAACCATTCAGCTTCAGCTTCTTCAGCATTACTGGTTGGGGCATAGACTTGGATTACTGTGATATTGAATGGTTTGCCTTGGAAAGGAACAGAGATCATTCTGTAGTTTTTGAGATTGCATCCAAGTACTGCATTTTGCACTCTTTTGTTAACCATGAGGGATACTCCATTTCTTTCATGGGATTCTTGCCCACAGTAGTAGATATAATGGTCATCTGAATTAAATTTGCCCATTCCAATCCATTGTAGTTCACTGATTCCTAAAATGTTGATGGTCACTCTTGCTATCTTCTGTTTGACCACTTCCAATTTACCTTGATTCATGGAGCTACCATTCCAGGTTTCTATGCAATATTGTTCTTTACAGCATCAGAGTTTACTTCTATCACCAGTCACATCCACAACTGAGCATTGCTTTCACTTTGGCTCCTTCTTCATTCTTTCTGGAGTTATTTCTTCACTCTTCTTCAGTAGCATATTGGACACCTACCAACCTGGAGAGTTCATTTTTCATTGTCATAATTTTTTCCTTTTCATACTGTTCATGGGGTTGTCAAGGCAAGAATATTGAAGTGTTGCCATTCCCTTTTCCAGTGGACCACATCTTGTCAAAATTCTCCACCATGACCCGTCTGTTGGGTGGCCCTACACAGCATGACTCATTGTTTCATTGAATTAGACAAGGCTGTGATCCATGTGATCAGTTTAGTTAGTTTTCTGTGATTGTGGTTTTCATTCTATCTGCCCTCTGATGGATAAGGATAAGAGGCTTATGGAAGCTTCCTGGTGGGAGAGACTGACTGCAAAGGAAACTGGGTCTTGTTCTGATGGGCGAGGCCATGCTCAGTAAATCTTTAATCCAATTTTCTGTTGATGGGCGGGGCTGTGTTCCCTCCATTGTTTGATCCTAGACCAAACTATGGTGGAGGTAATGAAGATAATGGCAACCTCCTGCAAAAGGTCCTATGCACACACTGCCGCACTCAGTGCCCCTGACCCTGCAGCAGGCTACTGCCCACCCTCCATTGAAGACTCTTGGGTGCTCACAGGTAAGTCTAGGTCAGTCTCTTGTAGGATCACTGCCCCTTTCTCCTTGGTCCTGATGCACACAAGGTTTTGTTTGTGCCCTCCAAGAGTCTGTTTCCCCAGTCTCCCGTGCAAGATCTGTAATCAAATTCCAAAGGCCTCCAAATTCCCTGGGGGTTCTCAGTCCATTTGCCAGATTCCCAGTTTGGGAAATCTGTTGTGAGTCCTAGAACTTTCTTAAGATTTTGAGAATTTATTTGGTATAATTGTTCTGCAGTTTGTGTGTTGTCTGTTTTGCGACTGTATGGTGGGGTTAATTTCGGGGAGCGAGCTCCGCCCCTGGCAAAGGTCATGAGGAAGGAGGCTTGGCATACGCAAAGGCGGGATCAAGCCTCAGGAGTCTCCCTGGAAATTCTCAAGCAATCTACCCCCAAAACCAGAGTCTGCCTACTTTCTGCTTTGTGCTTTCACCTGTCCCCCACTACCTCTCTCAGAAAAAAGAGTTAGCTTACAGCTCCAGTTAATAATTCCTGGGTGTGACAGTGTTTCAACCTACAAACTCCCTTGGAAGTCCTCTAGCCTGCCTGAATAGGTTTTTCCGGCCACATGTGATTGCTCAGAGCCTCCAAACTGTGAGAGGCATGAGATGTTCTAAACTGTCTAAATACAGATTCCTTTGAGCAGTCAAAAGATTGATTAGAAATTGTATTGGTGAAGGGATTTTCACTTGTTGGGCCAATATTTGCTGCTAAGTCTCCATATCCCTTACCTGCTGTGTTCCTGGCAGTGTATTGATTAATATAATTGGTGTAAATAGTAGCTTTAATGTTTGTAACCTGGGACCCTTGAGTTAATTCTTTTTCTTGTTATAGCCCACCACACCTTTGCTCTGTAGGAATGCAACTTTAATACTTTTTGGAGGCTGGCACCTGACTTTAGAATAATCACCTTTAGAGGAAAAGGCCTCCGGGCCAGAAGATGATGCAAATCACCTAAACTTTTGCATATGATAAGTTTGCAGGAAGAAAGCCTGGCTTACTGCGTGACTCTACCCCTTCCCCCATTATCTTCTATGCATAACTTAAGGTATAAAAACTACTTTGGAAAATAAAGTGCGGGCCTTGTTCACCGAAACTTAGTCTCACCATGTCGTTCTTTCTCTTACCTTCTGGCTGAATTATTCAGCCTCTTTTCTCCACTGAATTTCCTCACTGAGCTATCCTTATTCTATTACTCTTTATATCCTTAATTAACGTTTAATTAAGCAGTTGTTTCCTGATCCTCGCCAACGCCGTCCCCGCTTGGAATTCCCTGGATCCACTGGGGCTGGACCCCGGCAGTTAATAGTGACCTCTTCCAGGAGGGCTTATGCCACAGGTCTGCTGCACCCAGAGTCCCTGCCCCTGTGGCAGGCTACTGCTGACCTATACCTTTGCAGGAGACTCAAACACAGGTCCGGCTCAGACACAAGATGGTATAGTAGAAGGATGTGTGCTCATCTTCTCCTGCCAGAACCCCAAAATTGTAACTCACTGCTGAATAACCATCAATATAACAATGTTGAATTCCATGAAAAAAAGATACCCCACATCCAAGGACAAAGGAGAAGCCCCAGCAAGATGGTAGGAGGGGCAAAATCCCATTTAGAATCAAACCCCATACCCACCAGAGATGCTCGGAGGGCTCAAACAAAGCACATCAGGGCCCAGAGACCCCACAGAGACTGAGTCAGGTGACCTGGAAACCTGGTAAACCACAGTGGCCAGTTCCCCTGAGACTCAGTAAAGCAGAAAAGGTGAGGAATGAATCTGAGACAAATAGGCCCATGATCTGAGCAACATGAACATAATATTACAGTATGGACATGCATTAGGTTAAATATATAAGTGTCTATGTATAATATAAACTTATGTGTGTATATCAATACCTCTGCAGCTCTGTTTGCATTCAGATGAAACTGAAGCCATAGTCTTAGCCAGTTGAACCAGGACTATCAATGGGTTAAGATCAGATTCAAGAGATTTCCCTGGTGGTCCAATGGCTAAGACTCCCTGCTCCCAGTGCAGGAGGCCCAGGTTTGATCCCTGGTCAGGGCGCTAGATCCCACATGCCACAACTAAGACTGGGCACAGCGCCCTCCCCTCCCCCCAAAATTAGGTTCAAATGAGCCATAAATTATTGCTAATATAGCTGCCAATTAAATGACACTATCATTTTTAAAATCAGGAAACACATTAACCAGCTTTTGGATGTGGAAACCATTTCCTTCCTCTCATTTTATCTCTAATTCTAACACTAGAAGCCTAACATCTAAGATATACAACTACAGTTTCCATGATGGCAAAAGTGCTCATGCACACAGAACACACACTCTGTATGGCTTTTGAACTGACACCACCTAAATTTAAGATTCTTCAGCAAATGTCATGAGTATAAAAGAAGAATATTTTGAAACCCCAGCTTTGCTTAAAAAATGAAGAATAGTTCTTTGATTCTTCCTTTATAAAAGCTAGTAGTGGAAGTACTGGGCAGCTGTTCTCTCACACTAATTTCCTCCTGGCAGACAGCAGAATAAAACATTCATGGTAGACAGTGCCTTCTTTCAGGGATTCTGAAATCTACTGGGTTTGTGCACCTTAGTCTTCTTCAGGTGTGAGCACTAAGTCATAAAGGAAACGGGAGAGTCTGAGACATGCCTTCTGCCTGAGCTTTCTAGAAAGTCTGATGCTACACAGAGCAGGCCAGGCTGGAGCAAATTGTACATTGACTCATTTCCTATTTACCCTGAGTCTGAATGTCTCACCCCAACTCCCTTAACAAGACTTTCAAACCAAGGGGAAATAAAAACATTAAGAGACTGTAGACTGAGCTGCCCTTTTCACCCTCACCCTTTGCTGTAATGGAACAATAGCTTGGATGAACAAAAGGAAACTGTACAATTAATTCTAAGTAATTATAATAAAAAGGGGTAGAAGGGAGAAAATGAGAAAGAGTAGCATAAATTAAAGGGGGAGGAGCTACCAAAGAAACTTCCCAGCTAATGGGAAGTATTTATCTCAAGGCTGCTATCCTCACCCCCACCCCAGCCTCACAGTTATTCACAGTGACTCCTGGTAATTGGTTAGCCCTGTGGGCTGATCCCGGATCATTTGGCTAGCTGGACTCCCAAGCTCACTAAGTCAGATGGTGGGATGAAAAACCAGGTGCCAGTATTTTTTTTTAACATCCCTGTGATTCTTCTTTTTCAGCTGGGGTTGCAGGGATGAGGGGAGTAGGGGGTGGGGAGCAGCAGGGAGGAGGCCTGCAGAACTTGCCCGGCCAGGGGTCAAACCCTCAGTCCTTGCAGTGGAAGTGCTGAGTCATCCAGACAGGATTGAAAACTTGGAGGTTACCTCCTGCCTTGGGCTGAACGTGGTCAAAGGGTGAACACTGGGGTTTGGAAGGTGATTTCTTTAACTGGTAAGAAATCATAGTCACTATTTAGGGAACTGGCTGCCAGTCGAGGGTTGTTCCAGGAAATTTCTTCCCAGAGAGTAGCCTCACGAAGCCAGAAACTACTATCCCAGCCCCTGCTGAGGAGAGGCACTGCAGGCTCTGAGCACAAGTTCTTGGTGGGGGAGGAGGGTGAGCTTGTCTTCTGAGAGGCCTTTGGGGACTCCACAGCGGTGTTTTCAGTTGCCACCAAGATGGGAGCTTTGAGAGGAAGCTAAATTGTTGGAATGGGTAAAGGAGGGATGGGGAGGGAAACTATTAGACTGGTGAAAAAGTAATTGTGGTTTCAGACCATGAATTTTAAATCATTACAGCTAAGCTCAAACACATCTTTATTAATTAAAATAGGAACCATTACAATCAACATATTTTTGCCAATGAGACATAACTTTGCTTATTCCTGTAGCATAAAAATCTGTGCTTCGGGATTTGATGAACTCTTGAAAGTATTTTCTGCCTCCTGCTAGTTGTGGAAGCATTTTCTCTGGAAAAAGTTGTCGAGATACTTGAAGAGGTGATAGTCAGTTGGTGAGAGGTCAGGTGAATATGACAGATGAAGCAAAACTTTGTAGCCCAATTCATTCAACTTTCGAAGTGTTGGTTGTGCAATATTCGGTCAGGCATTGTTGTGGTCCTTTCTGTTGACCAATGCCAGCTGCCGATGTTGCAGCTTTTGGTGCATCTCATTGATTTGCTGATCATACATCTCAGAAGTAATGGTTTTGTCAGGATTCAGAAAACTATAGTAGGTCATACCGGCAGCAGACCACCAAACAGTGACCATGATCCTTTTTGTTTTTGGTGCAAGTTTGGGACTTCCTTGGTGGCTCAGATGGTAAAGCATCTGCCTACAATGCAGGAGACCTGGGTTCGATCCCTGGGTCAGGAAGATCCTCTGGAGAAGGAAATGGCAACCCACTCCAGTACTCTTGCCTGGAAAATCCCATGGACAGAGGAGCATGGTAGGCTCCTACAGTCCATGGGGTCACAAACAGTCCAACACGACTGAGCGACTTCACTCACTCACTCACTGGCTTTGGGAAGTACTTTGGAGCTTCTTCGAAGTCCAACCACTGAACTGGTGATGGCCAGTTGTCGTTTAAAATCCACTTTTCGTTGCATGTCACAATCTGATCAAGAAATGGTTTGTTGTTGTTTCGTAGAATAAGAGAAGATGACACTTCAAAAAAGACAACTTTTTTGATTTGTGGTCAGTTCATGAGGCACCCACTTTTTCACCTTTCCAATTTGCTTCAAACGCCAAATGACTGTAGAATGGTCGACATTGAGTTCTTGAGCAACTTCTCATGTAGTTGTAAGATCAGCTTTGATGATGGCTCTCAATTGTCATTGTCAACTTCTGATAGCTCCCTTATTCAGCTTCTTTCTTTTGCAAAAGTTCTCAGAACATGTCCAGGGAAGGGTTGCAGATATACAGTAAAGTTTATATCCTTGATGACAAGCAGTGTCCAGATATATATCAGGCCCAGCTACCTTCTCAGGAAGATAGAAAATTACTTTTATTTCTTCCCTAGAATTGGAGCTTTCCAGGTGGTGCTAGCAATAAAGAACCTACCTGCTAATGCAGGAGCATAAAGGACTCAGATTCAATCCCTGGGTAAGGAAGATCCCTTGGAAGAGGGCATGGCAACCCACTCCAGTATTATTGCTTGGAGAATCCCATGGACAGAGGAGCCTGGCAGGCTACAGCCCATAGTGTTGCAAAGAGTTGGACACGACTGAAGCAACTTGGCACAGGATTAACAGAAGGGCTTCTTGTCATACCAACTGTAGTGGGCAGAATAATGACCCCCAAAAGATGTCCACATCCTACTCCCTAGAAGCTATGGACATGTTACTTCACATGGCAAAGGGGGCTTTGCAGAAGTGGTTAAGGTCATGAACCTTGAGGCAGGAAGATTATGCTGGATTATCTGGGTGAACACATTATAAGGATTTCACAGGAGTCCTTAGCCTTCCCAGCTGACGTCAGTAAGGGAGGCGTGACTATGGAAGAAGGGCTGCGGGGATACAATGTCACTGACTTTGAAGACGGAGGACAAGAGCCACGAGCCAAGGAAGGTGGCCAGCTTCTATAGCTGGGAGGATGGGGAGAGTGGTTCTCCCCAGGAGCCCCCAGAAGGAAACACAGCCCTGTTGACACCTTGACTTTGGTCCAGTGGGACCCTTGTCAATCCACTCACCCAGAGAACTGTCAGATAATAAGTATGTGTTTTAAGCCACCAAGTATTGGGTTGGCCAAAAAGTTCCTTTGGTTTTTAAATAAAAAATAAAAGACACATTTTTGGTTTTCACCAACAACTCTATGGAACAATGTATTCACTGTTTTGTTCCACTATCTTCTGCCACTTTTCAGACAACTTCATAATTCCATCTTCCCAAAACTTTTTGTCTTTCTGAGCAAAGAACAGTTCCATGTGCCTTTTATAGTTTTCCAGGGAATTTAATTTTTTTCCATTAAGAGAATCTTGTAAAGACTGAAATAAATGGCAATCCGGAGGTGCAATGTCTGGTGATTACAGTGGATGAATCAGAATTTCCCAGCCAAGCTGTAACAGTTCTTGTTTGGTCATCAGAGAAACATGTGGTCTTACGTTATCCTAGCGGAAGATTTTGCATTTTCTGCTGACTAATTCCAGACACTTTTCCTCCAGTGCTGCTTTTAGTTGGTTTAAGTGGGAAGAGTACCTGCTGGAACTAATCATTTGGTTTTCTGAGAAGGAGTTCATACCCTTCCAGTCCCACCATATACACAACATCACCTTCTTTGGATGAAGCCCAGCCTTTGGTGTGGTGGTTGGTGGTTCATTTCACTTGCCCTATGATCTCTTCTGTCCCACATTATTATACACTATCCACTTTTTATCACCTGTCACAACTTGTTTTTAAAAAGGAACATTTTCATTACATTTAAGTAGAGAATCACATGTGGAAATATGGTCAAGAAGGATTTTTTTTCCCTTAAAGTATGTGCAACCCAAACATCAAAGTGACTGATGAAACCAAGCTGGTGCAAATGATTTTCAAGGCTTGATTTGGATATTTTAAGTATATCGGCTAAATCCTTCAAGGCCTAAAGATGGTTGTTCTTAATTAATGTCTCAATTTGACCATTATCAGCTTCAACTGGTCTACCAAACCATGAGCATCATCCAGCGAGAAATCTCCAGCACAAAACTTCACAACCCACTTTTGCCCTGTTTGATCAGTCATAGCAACTTCTCCATACATTGTGCAGATCTTTTTTTGCATTTCAGCTATGTTTTTAGCTTTCTTGAAATAATAAAGCATAATATGCCAGAAACGTTGCTTGTTTCCATCCAACTTCAATGTTAAAATGACTACACAAAATTGACCAATTTTGATGTTTTTAAAAAATGCACATTGATATGACAGCTGTCACAATACAATCTAAGAAAATTGTTTTGAATGAAGTTAAAGACAACTAAGTGCCACTAGAGCCATCTTACAGAAAACACCAAATGCCCTTTATTGCTAACCCAATATATGGTGGTTTTTCCAGCAACAATGGAAAACTATTACAGAGCTGACTAAGAGGTAACCAAAGTTGACCAGAGTTTAAGGTCTCTTGTCCTGCTATTATTAGAATACAAAGTACACCCGGGTTCTTAAGGCAAATGGGACACGTGAAGCAAATTTTGTACTTTGGACTTACTATTAGAGCCACAACCCCCAGAGTTCCCAGGATCCAAGTTTTCTCTCTTCTACTGTTAGAGATTCTTGGATGGAAAAGTTTGAGAATCACTCAGAAGAGACTCCACTGGCCTCATTCATAATTTGCACAATGGAGCGTATCACTGTGGCATGCAGACAAGAGAGAAAACTGACATGAATCTGAGCCATGTAACCTTCTCAAGGATACACCGTGTTTGAGGCACAGCTTTTATGGTTATTCTTTACCCAGAAGGAGGATCATATTTTGGTATCTGCTTGATCTTGGCTTTACCATGGTCACTCAAAATGTCAGTCCATTTCTTTCTCTTCAGTGGCTCCAGAAATTTTCACTTGGTCTGCCTTGAAATCTTCAACCAGCAGAGAGCCAAGCATACCACCCTCTGCTCTATGGACCAGAAGACCATGTGTGGACAGGAAATCTAAGCATGCTGTGGTCTTAGGCACCATCTTCCAGCATCTGTGACCACCAGGGGCGGGGCAACCCACCCGCTCAGCCCACTTTGCTCAGAGTTCTTTTCCACCATCTTCCCTCCTCCACTCCTGGGAGCTGTCCAGCCTGCAGTTTGGAGGGCTCATATTTTGGCCTCATGCCAAGTCTGTCTCCAAGGGCTGCATGTCTGCTCCCAGATTCTCCAGTCACACTGACTTTATGACTTAACACCAGAGCTCCCAGTGATGCTGCTGTCCTGCTCCTCAGATGGAACCTCCTGGAATCCTGAGGAAGGTCCGAAGTTTTCACTGGAGTCTGTCTCCACTACTGGGGTCTTGTATACTGTGAATTGGCCATTTTTTCCCTTTGCCAGTTTTTTAATTGGGCTATTAATCTTTTCATTATTGAGCTGTAAAAGTTATTACACATTCTAGATACAAGTCCCTTACCAGAAATACAATTTATGGGACTTCCCTGGCCATCCAGTGGTTAAGACTTTGCCTTCCAATGGAGGGGGTGAGGGTTCAGTCGCTGGTCAGAGAGTTAAGATCTCAGATGCCTCTTGGCCAAAAAAACAAAACATAAAACAGAAGCCGTATTGTTACAAGTTCTATAAAGACTTTTAAAAAATGACCCACATCAAAAAAATCTTAAAAGAGAAATACAATTTGCAAATATTATATTTTCTCCTATTCTGTGGGCTGACTTCTCTAGCATAGTAGGTATTCAATGGATCCAATTGAATTCCTCTTAGGTCTAAGGCAAAGCCTTTACCTTCCACTAAACTTCAAATTTATTTCTTAGAGTATAAGAAAAGACAAATAAAAATAAACAATATGAGTAATGTGGACTGGACATATGCATTTTTGAAAAAATCTAAAATGTGTTTTTTTCTTTTTTGGCCATGCCACATGACTTATGAGATCTTAGTTCCCTGACCAGGGGTTGAACCCATGCCCTGTGCAGTGGAAACATGGAGTCTTAGCCACTGGACTTCCAGGGAAATCCTGTAAAATATAAGTGGTTTCTAAACAACAGATTTTAACAAAGCACTTAATCTTTCCAGGCCTCAATTCCCTCTGCTGTAAACTGGAGAGCAATTTGGGAGCTTGAACTTGATTATCTCTTAAGTTTGTTTCTACTCTAAAATTTAACAAATTTAATAATAACAGAGGTTGAGACCATTCCTCATGGTATGCTGGGTTTAGAGCAAACCACTTCAGAGTAATGACCCTGTCTGTCTTGCTTGCTCCTGTATTCCAAGTACAAAGTGCTGTGAGCTACATATAGTAGGTAATTAGCTAGATGAATGGAGAAGGAAATGGCAACCCACTCCAGTATTCTTGCCTAGAGGATCCTGTGGACAGAGGAGTCTGGTGGGTTGCCATCTACGGGGTTGCACAGAGTCGGACCACGACTGAAGCGACTTAGCACGCATGCATGCATTGGAGAAGGAAATGGCAACCCACTCCAGTATTCTTGCCTGGAGAATTCCGTGGACAGAGGAGCCTGGTGGGCTGCCATCTATGGGGCTGCACAGAGTCGGACACGACTGAAGCAACTTAGCAGCAGCAGCAGCAGCTACATGAATCAGATCAGATCAGATCAGATCAGTCGCTCAGTCGTGTCCAACTCTTTGCCACCCCATGAATCGCAGCCCGCCAGGCCTCCCTGTCCAACACCAACTCCCGGAGTTCACTGAGATTCACGTCCATCGAGACAGTGATGCCATCCAGCCATCTTATCTTCTGTCGTCCTCTTCTCCTCCTGCCCCCAATTCCTCCCAGCATCAGAGTCTTTTCCAATGAGTCAACTCTTCGCATGAGGTGGCCAAAGTACTGGAGTTTCAGCTTCAGCATCATTCCTTCCAAAGAAATCCCAGGGCTGATCTCCTTCAGAATGGACTGGCTGGATCTCCTTGCAGTCCAAGGGATGAATAGTTCTACTCAATTCCCAGTAGTAAACTCATTAAGTGCCACACTTGTAAATGCATCAATGTTTCCCAAGTGTATCTCTAGTGTGGATTCAGTTCTGATGGATCCATTGGCTGATTCAGCACTTCCATCTGCAGGTCTAACAGTCATCACAATGGCAATGTGTCAAAAACAGAACTCTTGATTCTCCTCACCTCCCCATATTTACTCCCTACTCCCATACCAGATTTTCTCACTTCAGTAATGGTACCATCTCCAATGAGATGCTCAGGCAAAAACCTAGGAGTCATTCTTAACTGCTCTTCTTTCTCCTTAAGGGTTATCCAATTCACCAAAAAGCTTTATCAGTTCTACTTCCAAAACATGCTAATTCAGCCACTCTTAGCCACTCAGCTTACCACTCTGGCTCATACCACTATCTTCTCTTCCCAGGATTCCTACCGGGCCTTCTAACTGAGGTCCTTGAATCTACACTACCCTACCTACAATATTCCTTCTTATGGGAGACGGATGATTCTAAAAACTTAATCCATACCATACCACTCCCCTGTTCAAAACTCTCCAACAACTTCCTATCACAGCAGGAATCCATCTGAAGCCTTAACCATGACCTAGAAAGTTCAAGTGATCAGGACGTGGCTTCTCTCTGGCCTAACCTCCACATCTCCCTGCCTTGCGGACTCCAGTCTGGACTTGCTGACCTCCTCTGCTCTTTAGAAATGCCCTGCCCAGCATGTTCCACCACAGGGCCTCTGAACCTGCTGATCTCTGCCTGGTTCACCTGAGTTTTCAGCATGGCTTGCTCAGGTCTCTGCTTAAATGTCACCGCCTCAGAGAGGCCTTATTCAAGACCCTTTCTAAAGAAGCCCTTTCTGGGACTTCCCTGGTGGTCCAGTGGCTGACATCACCTTCCAGGGTGTGAGTTAATCCCTGGTTGGGGAGATCCCACAGGCCTCTCAGCCAAAAATCCAAAATTCAAAACAGAAGCAATATTGTAACAGATTCAATACAGACTTTAAAAATAATAAAACTAAAACATAAGGAAGCCCCTTCTGCACCTCTCTGTCCCTTTATTCTGCTTTCTATTCATTCATGGTACTTAGCATCCCCTAAGTTACAGTATGTATTTGTCTGTTTATGTCTTAATCATTTCCCTGACTAGAAGGTAAGCTCTGTGAAGGTAAAGATCTCCTTTTTGTTTATTCAGTGCCATATTCCTGGCACTGGGTACCATTTCCAGCACATTATAGACATTCAATAAATATCATTGACTAAATAAATAAATCTACGATATCACAGTTTATCATCTGAAAGCAAGCCCTGGGTTTGTGCCCGGGCTGTCTGCTCAATAACTGAACAGCTTGGTCAAATCATCCAAACTCTCTAGGTCTCAGTTTCCTTATTTAAAAAAATTAACTGGTAATACCTATCATGAAGGATGTTGTGGGACTTAGAGATAAAGGATAAAAGTGCCGGATACAACGTACTCACTTCATAGACCTACAGTGACTCATAAAAGTAAACACCTTTCTCTATGCATCACTTGGTTCAGGGGCAAAGGCAGTCATCAAAACTGCTCTCTTAGAACCAGGACTTATTGATGGGACATGGCACACTGGAGGCTGAGGAAGGAAAGGAATCCATTTTGGTGCAGGAGACTCAGAGACCTGGGCTCATATGCCAGTCAGAGTAGCCAGCCTTAGAGATACTACTTCTGGATTCAAGTCAAGGCACTGCTTTGTTCTGTGGACGGCAGCAGGGTTGGAGGCAATGATTCAAAATGACCTCAGCTTTTGTCTAATCTGGTCCTGTGACCAGACCACAGGCGATACCTTGTCAGTAATTTCCTTTGCTGCTCTCCGCTAAGAGGCCCATCATCACGGTAAAATACTGGGAGCTGCTACAAAGGAGGAGGCAACTCTATGAGTTCTGTTTTTTTCTTAAAAGATGTCTTTTGTTTGTTTACAATTTTATTTATTTACTTATCTATTTGACTGCACCGGGTCTTAGTTGAGGCATGTGGGCTCTCTAGTTGTGGCATGCAGAATCTAGTTCCCTGATTAGGGATCACACCCAGGACCCTTGCATTGGGAGTGTAGAGTCATAGCCCACTAGACCACCAGGAAAGTCCTGCTGTATGTGTTTTGACATGCAAAGATCTTCAACACATATTTCCAAGTGAAAATCTTGTACAAACACACACTAATGACACTCTACTGGACTTCTATACAGGTTTCTATAAACGTACGGAAGCACATAGAAAGGGACAGAAATCCTGTCAAATACCCTCATTTTCACAGAGAAGTGGACAGGTGATAAAACTGCAGGTAGGTGTCAAAGGAGACTTCAGCTTTATCCAAAATACATTTATACAAAGAGATGGTTACTTCTGTAATTAAAAATTATTTTAAAAAACCTCCCAAACAAGCTGATGCTAAAATACCACATTTAAGGTCAAATGAAGTGATTTGCCATCCCCCTAAGTGGCATTTCTCCAATGGGTCAGTCTCACCCCCAAGGGGTGTTGGAAATGCCTGGTGGCATTTTGTTGACATCCAGGGTATTGGCATTTAGTTCCCCAAAGAGGGGGATGTTAGGTATCTAGTGTGCCAGAAAGTCCCACACCGCAAAGTAGGACCTCTGCCCAAATGCCAACAGTGGTCTTTGTGAGAGACACTATAGAAGTTTGGGTGGGTTGTACTTATAGATTCATCTGTGACTCCCAGTTAGAAACTTTCTGTCTTTGATTTGAACTACCCAGATGCCTGGGCCATGTTCCATCTGGATATATGAAATAGTAAATTTTATACCTGATGGTCTTGGGAAGGAAGTTGAAAAGCATGTTAGTTGCTCCGGCTGGGATAGCCAAGTGGCTTGGGTTTTATGTCTCTGTGTAAAGTATGCAAATATTTCTGATAAGGGTTGTCCAAGGCACCAGCCAGTGCCCTTGTACCTAACTGAGACCTGAAGACAAATGTCCCAGCAGCCAGCAGTTGGGGCAGGGCTGACAGCCTTCCAGGGAAAGTCGGGAGAGGTCCTTTTCCAGTGGTTAGCGATTTCCACACCAGACTGGCTGCCCTCAGATCCCTGCAGCCCTTGGGAAGCAGCTCCCAGCTCATAGTAATGAGAGCTTGAAAGTGGACAATCATCAAAACAGAATGAACCTGTTATATTTTCCCCTTCAGTTCTCTGCTCTCTGACACTGTTATGGTACATGCATTCACAAATATAAATTGGGCATCTCCTCTGTGTCAAAGATATAGCAGAGAATGAGACAGACATGCTTCCATTCTAGCAAGGAAGACACCATAACAAAGCAGATCATTTTAAACAGTGATGACCATTAGGATGAAACATTGACAGAGACTAGGGGTGGGGTCGACGTATGACAGAGTCCAGCAGAGACCTCTGTAGGGAGGTGGTCTGAGGAAGGGAGCTTAACTCTGGGGAGAATAACCGTGCTGGCTCTGGGAACTGGGATGGCAGCTGTGGATGCCCTGTGCCTTTGGGGGCTGTTCTTTCAGCTCAGCCACCTAGGACAGTGGATGTGGGTTAGACCTTTACCTGCTCCAAGGCAGGTAAAATTATGATGAATGACATTCACACTTCTTATTTTGTCTACCAGCTTTCTCCACCCAGGATTTCACCTGCATCTCAGAAGTTGATTTCATTCATTTTGGAGGTGTAGAGGTCAGACAACTAGCGTAGGATTTTACAAATTATTGGTAATTAAAAACACTTCTATGGCACTTGCTTTGTGTCAGGCACTGCTCTGAATGCTTGACAAATGTTAAGCCATTTTGTCTCCACAACAAAAATACATACTAGGTCCTGGGGAGGAGTATAATCATCAGTTCACACGTGAGACTCTGGGGCTGTTTTTCCCATCATGGCCCCTTCCATGATGGTGTGGTCCTGCATTAGCACTGGGCTGGGGACACGGCAGCACTGGCTATCTGATTCAAGCTATCAAATCAGAATCTGTTCTCTCCAGTGATCCTTATGAAGACCATGGATCCAGCCCTTCTGTTCCTTTTTAGAGAAAGACCTCAAGGATGAGTCTTCCATCGTTAGCTAATTGTTCAAAATTCAGCAAGTGCTTTGTTTTAGCATACCTTTCCCCTTCCTTAAAGCTCAGTTTTCAGGTAGGGGAACCAAGCACAGATGGGCAGAATCAACCAGGTAGCCAAGGCACATCTAAGCAGGACATTGTACCTGCAGAGGGCTGGTGTTGGTGGTGAGAAGGAGAAGGTACGGAAGAGATGTTCAAACCTCAAGACGTTGTTCCTGCCTCAGAGAGCACCTTGTTCCCGTGTGGACAGAGGACACCTGAGTGCCAAATGGGGTAGAGACAGAGCTCCTTCATCTTCCCAGTGAAATCCCATGCCATCCCAGGAACAACTAACTGAAGTCAATGTAACCATCACAAATCCTTGATGGGAGAAAGAAAGGGACAGAGGAAGAAAGAAAGCGGGGTTGGGAGTAAGGGAGAAAAGGAGAGAAAGAAAGAAATGATTGATAGAAAGAAAGAAGGAGGGAGGGAGGGAAAGAGAGAAGGAAAGAAGGAGGGAGGAGGCGGGAGGAGGAGGCAGGGGGAGGGAGGAGGGCAGGGAGAGGAGGTGGAGGAAGAGAAGGGCAGATCAGGGAGAAGATCTTAGGTTGTGGGGTATCCCCACACCCCTACAAGGAGATGCCTCAGAGGGAATATGCATTTCCCTGTGCAGCTCTGTAGCTGAGACTGGATCTAACATTTAAAGGCTTTTTTCCTAACACATGGCCCCTGAAAGCACAATAATCACATTGCCTGGTTGTCAGCCAAAAAACACAGTCTGCTCTGGTGCTAAAGGAAAAACCGACTGTGTTGGGCTTGCTGGGAGACATATGCGTCCCATACCTTCTGGGTGATTTGAAGGATTTTCCAGAGACATTTTGATTACGTGTAGTTTCATTTTGGGCTTCCCTGGTGTCTCAGTCGGTAAAGAATCTGCCTGCAATTCAGGAGACCGGGGTTTGATCCCTGGGTTGGGAAAATCGCCTGGAGGAGGGCATGGCAACCCACTCCAGTGTTCTTGCCTGGAGAATCCCATGGACGGCGGAGCCTGGTGGGCTACAGTCCACAGGGTTGCAAAGAGTCGGACACAACTGAGCGACTAGGTAGCAACAGCAACAGCAGTTTCATTTTATGTAGCTGGTTTCAGTCACTGCTCTGTACGGAAGATATCGCACTGTGTGTGAAGGTCTCATGCGTTCTGACTTCCTCTGTCACCAGAGCTGAGAAGCCACTAACCGCGTCTGGTCTTAGGCTGCAGAGTCCATGCGGGCAGAGAAGCAACAAGGCTGCAGCCTCCGGAGGAAGCAAGAGCCTCACAGTTAGTGACTGATTCAGACGATGCAAATCCCCTGCTTCAACATCCCTTTGCTCACTTAATAGACTCATGGGCTCAGAACCCCTGCAGCGCAGGGTCTGTCAGCCGGCTTGCCTTGTCGGGTCCCACACCAGGCCTTCTACAGTCAGCCTGACGCCCTGGTGACCCCTCCTCTCCACTCAGCACAGGACGGACCCAGGCTCTCCCTCTTACAATGTGATGGGCAGCCAGACAACTGTGGGCTCTGGTGCAAGGAAGACCCATAGACTCTGGGCTGGTGAGGGGGGCAACAGGCAGAGGGTGGCAGAGAGAACTAGGGTGAGGAAATCTGGGGTGAGCCACTAAGGCAGTCGGCAGCTGCCCCTGCCTTCCTTGCCTGTGCCTTGCACCGCCCAGCCTCTCTCACTGAGCTGGTCCACTCCATCCTATCTCCTGCATGCAAGCGAGGCTTTAGGGGCCCTGGCTTCACACTGACTCCTGGGGGGCTCCAAGGCCTGCAGAGAAGAGACAGTCTAACTGTTGAATGATTCACTTCAGAGTTTTCATCACTTGTGACCTCTGGTCACCCAAAAGGCAAACTTCTAAGCATTCAGACGGTCTCAGCAAGTTTATGTGTCCCTTTCGTACAGGTCAGCTCTTTTTACTGGGTTCTGTGTAAAGTGCCCACTCTGAGCCAAAACCTTCCTTTTCTGATGGTTTCTTAGTGTTACAGGCACCACTTTTCAGCAGTGGGCACGAGTTTTTCCTACTATTTATCACTTGAGCCATGAAAATAATCACAATGGTTTTCAAATTTTCAGCACATACTTTTTTTTTAGTGTGACTTGAGACCCCCATGCCGAAGAGGTGTAAGCCTAATTAGCTCTGGGCTTCTTCTTTCTGTGCCCCACCCCCCACTCTCGGCCACAGGTGCTCCTAAAACCCAAGGGCCCTGGGAACAAACATAGGGTGCACAGTTCAGGGCGGCAGCTTGTTTCATCCTTATCTCAGGCAAACATCAAGGAGCACCTGTTAATATTACAGATGTACTCTAGCCTGCCCTGAGCTCTGGGAATACTCTGGAAACATAGCAAAGTGAGAGACGCGTCCCTGACACAAAGGAAAGGCAGGAAGATAAGATGCCAGAAGCCATCAACCCTGCCCAGTCCAAGGGGGTCACAAGTACACTTAAGGCTAGGGGCTCAGAGATGGGTGGAGAGGCCAGGTGAGACTTGGGCAGGGCTTCTGTAGATTTACATAAGAAGAGACAGTAAAACCTGAAAGGTGAGTGTGGTGGGTACAGCCTGACAAGAGAAGCGTGGGCAAGGTTGGAAAAGTCTGTGCGGCGTCCAGGGAAGAGTTAGCTGATGAATTTGTTTTGAGAACAGGGTGTTCAGAATGGGAAAATGGGAAGGAGCCAGAATTCGAATGGAAGGCTAGGAAAATTCAACTCATTTCAGAGGCCATGAAAAGACTTGAATGATTCAATTTAGGGGAAAAAAAATTAGGACAAAGGAAAACAAGATAAGAACAAGAATCAGACACTGCACGCTGCTGAGATGCGCTGTCTGACACCGTCTGCAGGAAAAGAGAGGGGTGAGCAAAGGGGAGACGTTGATGACACATTTCCCCACTGCTGACCCTCCCCCCAAAGGGTCACATGCCCTGAGACCAGAGAAGGCAAAATGCACTATCACCACTTATTCATCAGACATCGATCAGCGTGGTGACTCACGAGAAGTCACCCAAAGAAGGACTCCGGGGGTCCTGACTCACAGGCCTTCCCAGAAGAAGCCTCTCCATCAGGAACACGTGAGCTCCAAACACTTGTGCAGCTGCCAGAGAGTACAATCTCCCCCCTAGCTCTGTGCTTCTCAGATCTTCCCCTTTCCACCCAAATCCAGGAATGGGGAACACCCAACATCTCTTCCAGCCCAGGCTCAGCTTACAACGCACAGCCAAAGGAATTCAGAGAAGAACGGCCTTCTGTTGAAACCCTTCCGAGATCATCACAGTGAAACACCCACACACAACATGCACACACAGGTATTCTGGGAGCAGATATGAGCAACTGTGACGAATGGGTCCTGGAAAGGTGAGGGATGCACTCGGCTTGCCCTGAGGGAAGGACCTCAATGCTACAAACTTCTCTGGGGGTGACGGTTTAAGATGCTCCCTCATTGGACACGGTTTGATGGCAACACGTGTGGGCTGGCTGGCTCTCTCTGCCTTTGTGTCCCCTACGTGGTGCTATGGATAGGAGTCTGTCTGCCAATGCAGGGGACACAGGATCGATCCCTGGTCTGGGAAGATTCCACATGCTGCAGAGAAGCTGAGGCACAGCTGCTGAAGCCTGCGCCCCCTAGAGCCAGCGTGCTGCAACTACCGAAGCCTTCATACCTAGGGCCCCTGCTCTGTAACCAGAGAGCCACCACAATGAGAAGCCCGCTCACCACAACTGGAGAGTAGCCCCTACTCTCCTCAACTAGAGAAAAACCTGCTTGCAGCAAGGTAGACCCAGCGCAGCACAATAACAAAGAAAGATTGCATTAAAAAAAAAAAAAGGAATCCAGAGAGGTGGCGGAGGATGGGAGGCAAGTGAGGCATAGAGTCTGAGTACCCTACACAAGATTCCCCAACAAGGCAGTGGGTGGCCCCCTCTCATCCTGGCCTTGCAGATGCAGAGGCTGTGCTTTGTCCAACAGCTCCACAGGATGGACAAGAAATGACTTCATCAGAAAAGGGGACAAAGAGGAAGAGGAAGGTGCCGCACATCCCCCCATCATGGGAGGAGGGGAAGGCTTTCCGGGAGGGAGGTTGTGCAGGTCTCCCCGGCACCTCTGCTGAATTTCCAGGAGAATTCTCTGTTCTGGAGACCCAGGGGAGGGCACGGTGGTGGCCTTACAGTCAGGAGAGCACGTCAGCTAGTGACTCAGCGCTGATGGGAAGGCCAGACCTCCCTGAGGTCACTGACTGCAGTCAACACTGGGCTGTTTCACCTCCCAACTCCTGTCCCCACAGGTGAGGAGGGAACACAGACAGCCTCCTGGTGACAGTGACCCCCCCCCCCCCCCCGCCATGCAATATGCATGCCATCTCCTCTTCACTGGTTTGCTAATCCAGCTAGTTTTCTAAATTTACAAATACAATAGTGTGCATCTGATTTAACAAAAATCCCAAACAGGACTAAAGGCTGTCCAATAAAAAGGAGCAACAGAGGTGCGGGATAATTTTCTAGTTCTTGACACACTGGTGCAAGGCAAGCTTTGGGGCACTTCCACCTTTGTCCCGGAGGAACTCGCCCTGCATTGGCTGTGCATCCACTCCCACTCTCCTCCGCCCCATCCCTAAGCTTTGGCCCCTGGACTATCATGGTTCCGTGGCAACAAAGTTTATAACATCCTTGCTCTGTTCTAGAAATAGAATTGTTTGTGCTTCATCTGGAGCTTGATTCTTAAAAACAACCAACATTTACGATATTCTGGTTGTGCAAGAACTGTCCTCCCCAGAGGCAAGAGGACACCCTCGGAGAAGAACATGCAGATGTGCCACTAAACCTGCTGCTCAGTGGAAAGGAAATTAACTAAATTGGGAGGATTAGGGAGGGTATGGAGTGAAGCCTTCCAGTTGTTTTTGCTCGGCATGTTGAAGGCGTTTTCTCTAACTCCTGTCCTTGAGTTGGCGTGAAGGATGGGCGAACAGTGGTCTTCATTCATGGACTATTCATCTGTATTTTTTGCACACTATGTGCTGTGTACTGTGTTAAGTATTTAAGATGCATATAAGAACTGTTCTCACCTTCAAAATCTCCCCAGGGAGAAGGAAAATCGAAGAAAAATTGAAGGCAGGACACTCCAAGAAGACAGCGCTTTCTGTTTTGTTCATTGCTGTGTTTTTTAGTTTTTAGACTAGCCAATTACTGCATTCATGACTGAGCACAACGGCTGAGTTATGCACAGTGGTGGTGGGGGAGAAGGGGGAAGGGGGCGCCTATCAGAACACTAAGGAGGAGCCCTGAGGGCACCTGCCTCAGGCTTGAAGCCCAAGAAGGAGGAGGACACGGGAGGAAGTTGAACAAGGGGATTTCCACTTGTATGGTAGAAGCAGAAGGTGAAGCTGGGAACGTGGCAGGAGATGAGGGGACAATGACAAGAGGAGGCAATTCATGAAGGGACTTGTGTGCCAGGCTGACGAGCCTGGCCTTTATTCCAGGGGTGAGGGAGAATCCTGGAGGGCTGTCCCAGGGGAGTGGTGTGGTCAGGTCTGTGCGTTAGAGACATCCCTGCATGGGCAGGTGGTGGGTGGATGAGCTGGAGGTGGGAATCCAGCTAGGGGACTGAGGCTGTCTCTGGGATGAGATGTGTTAAGAAGCTGAACTGAAGCTTCTTAACTCAGGCTACTTTCTTTGCACAGAAGGCTCAACTCCTGGAAACATTCAGAAGGTGGCACGATTCTGTAGCTCAGGGGCTTTGTGGAACAGCTCAGCACAGGGTGAGCTCCTGATCTGGGTTGCTGAGCAGGGGGTGGTGACATCATCCGCCAAGAGAGAGACTGAAAGAGCAGTGGCCTCAGCAAGTTTCAGGAGCTCTGAGTACCACTGTGTGCTGTGCGTGTAAGGACGTCTTTAGACAGCTGGATCTATTTACTGATGAGAGGGTTATGGCAAGTAAGTTGTAGATGAAGCCAAGGACGGAACGATTTAGGCTAGCAGGCACATGGAAGTGCATGATACACACCACCTGTAAAGATGGATAGACACGAAGGCCATGGAGACTGGGAGAGCTGTTTTGAAAAGAGAGTATCACTGTTTCATTGAATGAATGAATGAGTGTGTCTATTAAATGATTTATCCCTGCCATTCCTCCTGGCTCCTCCCTCTTGAAGTAACTTCAAGCACTAGACCAGATGACCAGAATCTGTCCCCATTCATCTTGGGGTAACAGCCACCAGAGGCAGCACCTAATTCTTGATGTGACTACAAAGTCTGTCTTGGATTTTCAGGAAATATTGAAAGTCAGAAAGACTCTCATCGGGCTGTACTTTATTCAGAGTTCCTTAGTTTGGAGATGATATACTGTTTTTGTTCTAGGAAAGCATTCATGGTACCATATTACATTTACTTGTCAAGCTTCCTCAGGCTGCTTTAGGCTGTGATAGTAGTTTCTTACACTTTCCTCGATTTTTGTTTTATTTTGGTTTGGTTTTGGCCATAACACATGGCATGCAGGATCCGAGTTCCCTGACCAGAAATCAAACCTCTGGCCTGCAGCGGAAGCATGGAGTCTCAACCACTGGACCTCCAGAAGCTAACTTTCCTTGGTTTTGATGATTCTGACTGTTTTGAGGGGGCTTCCCTTCTGGCTCAGTCGGTAAAGAACCCACCCACCAGTGCAAGAGACACAAGAGACGTGGCTTCGATCCCTGGGTTGGGAAGATCTCCTGGAGAAGGATCAGGTAAGTCAGGTATTTATAGAATTCCCTTCAATGTGGGTTTGTCTGTTGTTTTCTCATTATTACACTGGCGTTACAGAAACTGGAGAGGAAGACCATAGAGGGAAAGTGCCATTCTCATCGTCAAGATGCACACTGTTGACTTAAGTTATCACTGCTGATGTTGACCTTGGTCCTGGCTGAGTCCATCTCTGCCAGGTTTCTCCACTGTAAAGTCACTCCCTGACCCCTTCCAGACTGCTCCCTTCAGGAGGAAGTCACACTTAAGGAGTGCAGAGTTCTTTACCCCCCTCCTTGAGGGAGGAGGCAGTTAGCTCAAATCTCTGCCTTTTCAGTATCCACAAAAGAGAAAATCTCTTCAGCCTCCTTTCAGACGGTCTTTTAGGAACACACAGACCTGTCAGCTATGGAGCCCAGCTGATATTGTGCAGGGCCCTGGGGGGCTCCTAAGCACAGAGACTTTCTGTGCCCCCATTTCTTTGATTATAGGGAACAGCCTTCATTCAGCCTCCAGGACCTTTCCTGGGTTCCAAAGGGCAGATTCAAGCAGTTGTGAATCAGAGACTGGAGGCGATGTGAGACCAAGGAGAAACAGTCAAGAGCAGCCTTGGGGCAAGGTCTTGTTTCCCACCAATGGAAACACACAAGAGTTATCTTTGAGCTGTTTGGTGAATACTGAAACCGCCTCCCCGCCCCCCCCCCCACCCCCGCAACGCCCCCCACTGCCCTGAGGTGAGAGAAGTTAACGATTAACTGGTAGGCTGCCCATAAGCATGCAGACCCCAGACCAGATGAAAAGAGAAGGTTGATGATGCTTACTCCTGCTTACCTTACCACCAGCCCATCAGAAGAATATCCATGAACTGATCACGCCCTCTTTGGACAATGGCTATAAAACTTCTCACTATCTTCCCCAAGTGGGGACACACGGTTTTGAGGGCATTAGCCCACTGTGGCCCTCTTTGCCCGATGAAGTAATAAAGTTATCCTTTTCTACTTCACCCAAAACTCCAAGTCCAAGATTTGATTCAGCACCAGTGTACAGAGAAACTGAGCTTTCAGATTATGACTTTAAAGGGACCTTTTCCAGGACTTAACATTTCTAAATGTTATCTGTGTGCACCTCAAAATACTATATGCCATGTTTAAAATGCAAGCAGTGACTTCCCTCCAGGCAGGCACTGGTTTACTGCTGGGCCTCCAGGCCTGGAGTTTCCCTTTTAAGCAAGCCTGGACGATGTCTTGTCCAGGGGCCCGTCTGGCAACCTTGTCTACCCTGCTGGTGTCATGTATGATGTTGACCTAACTTAAAAGTCAGGAATAAGTGAAAATTCCCCACAAGAGGAAGAGTCAGAAAGGAAGTGCTTGAAAAGAATAATGCTGTTTCATTGTATTATGTAATGTCCCCACTTTGTTATAACAACAGCACTCACTTCTATAAACCAAGAGTATCACAATAAAGACACACATGGTCAGAGACGGCATCATACAAAGGAGGTAAGGTGAGGAATTCTCCACCAAGACTGTAGAAAGAATTCTTTCAAGACTTGGTGAAACTCCAACAAGAGTAAATGCCATGTGAGTCAGGAAACATCGTGCTTGTGTCTTAGGATAATACATTTTTGTATCAATGATTTAATAAAGAATTACTGTGCTCTGGTAAGATAGGATCCCCCCCTCCCTCCGGCCCCCGCCCCCCACCACTTGGGTTTCCTCCAGTGTCTGTGCGCTGCTGACCCTTGTGGCCTCCCCACAGGGTAAGGAGAAGTGACAAGCCAATTGTTTTTCTCTCTTACTCTATTTTCCTCCTTAGTGCCTGGACTTTGAAGTTCATTGTCATGTAAACATTAACTTGCTTCTTAAATAAAGCCACAGAAAGCAAACTGCAATCTGAGCATATGATTTACCCAAACTCTTTCCCATGAGCTCTAAGGATTCTAATTTCTTCTCTACCAAGATGTCTCTGTCTCATAGAATTACTTTTGAAATAGGCTTAAATTATCATCAACATCATCATTATTATTTTGTTATTGAAGTGCTTTCCAAAGAATACCCATCAGAGATGATGTTAGGTGGTAATAACAAACCAAGTTTCTTTTTAAAATGTATTTAGGTTAAAAAAAAAAAAAAAGTTTGACACTGTAAAGCAATTATCCTCCAACAAACAATAAGAAAAAAGAAAAAAATTTTCTGATTTAAAGGAAAAAAACATGTTAAATGGAGGCACAAGTGGCAAAACACAGGACAAAAATCATCACTGGTTGAAGTTTGGGACCCACTGAACTCTTGCACTAATCAGTTTCACATGTGAAATTTGTTGTACACAAAAAGCCTGAATCATAACTTTGGGAACACCCCATAGCAACTAAGAAAGTACAGTTTTACTTTTTGGCAGTAGCCAGTCACCATCTACCTATGTTACCAACAGTTTTCTTTTATAATATAGTTGTGCTGATCATGAGAGTCTAAATCATGCTGGCAAATCCTTCAAAACAAATTACATGCTTCATTAATACAATCTTTGCAAGACTGGTGTTAAAACAGGTTTCTCTGAATTTTGCTTTGGAAATGTTTTTATATTTTTCTAAAACATTGTATTTTTTATTTTTTCATTATATTTTTAATTTTTCATTATATTTATTTTTATTATATATCTAAAAGTTATATTTTATTCTCCCCAAATTAAAATGATATAAAATTATAGTGAGCTTTTCTAACACCAAGAACCTTAATATACGTCACTATCTGAACTGCTGAAGAAACAACACCTTAGTTTTGAGATCTTGACTTTATAAAAGTGAGATGTCTTAATTATTTCCCTTTTCTATCCATCAAGGTGGTGTGTTTATTTGCCACATATGTGTCATGTAGAATTATTTTGCTGAACTTGAACTATGTAGCTTGTATGGTATCAAATAAATAAAAGATTAAAATTGTTAATTTCCTTAATCTTTTTCTGTCCTGAGATGTTTTTCATTGACATGTAATAAAATATCTTTGAGTTGTTCATCCCTCTCCACAGTAGGAAGTCTATATATTTGTAAATTTATTTAATCCACAATTTCAGATTAATTGGCCTTTTCTAAATACCAAACTGGCCAGCTGCAGTCAATTTGATCACTTCCATGATCATCTTGCATTTATCCATAACTAAAGCACTTGGTTGTTTTAATTTGCTTTGGAGAACTGGGCATAGAACAAATGGCAATTACATTACAGAGTTTTGAATTTACCTTAAAATATGAGCACTGCTTTTTATCTTTATGCTTAAGTTCCAAGAAACACTTTTTGATTGTTCTTGTTATTCTGGTTGTCTACTATCATTTTATCTTTATAAATACATCCTTTAATTTGCAAAGTGACTTAATTTGTTTTATTGATTCTAGGTGTCAGTGATAATGCCACTAATTAGCTTTGAAAACATAACTATATCATCGTACTATTTTTGAGCAATAAATGAGCATTCTTTCCATCCATGGCAATCTCCAATCCTTTCCTTCCCTGCCCCCCCTTTCCTTTTATCTTTCTCTCTTTCCTTCATCAAATATTTATTAGGCATTTGCCTGTCCAGCACATACTAGATGTGGAGAATCAATGATGGATAAAACTCTCAGTCCGCCAAGAAGCTTATTCTATTGATTTAAAAATTTTTTCTTCCTGTTTATTCTAAAGGTCATTAGGACAAAACACACTAATGAAATTCATGGACAACTTTCACTGAGTTGGAGAAAAAGTATACCACCAACCTTTAGCAGCTGCAGTGAAATCTGTCTTCTCTGGGGGCTTGGCCTATATCAACAATTCTTCTTTTCCCCAAGAGCTGGCTCTGGGGCAGGCATTCTTCCTCCTCTAGCATGAATAACCTTGGCTGGGAATGTTTGGTTGGACACCAGTTGGATGAGACCCAGAGCAGCCAGAGAGCCCTCCTAGAAACCCTAGGCGCCCACACTTGTTTGGTGTGGCCGCATGAGACCTCTGGTACAGAGCTTCTGTAGAAAACCACAAATGCACAGGAAATTGGGGAAAATCAGATAAAGGCAAACCATTAAATGACACATGAACAGAAAGGAAACAGTTAAGAATTAACCCAAACTAATTTAAGGCTATAAGAATGAGTGGTGCAACGGTTTAGTTAATAAGTAGCTGGTCTCCAAAACTAGGACACTGGAGCCAAATGACTAAGGGCTTTTAGAGCCATCAAGGGACAGGTGGAAGGAGAAATGGGCTCACCACAGAGAGAATCACAAATGGCTGTGGGTGGTAGGAGAAGGCACTGCATCCTTGAGTCATATAGATTCGTACACGCACTCATCTACCTCTACATAAATCTATTGATCCATTCAGCAAACACTTGTAGAGTACCACTGTTCCAGATGATGATGCTGCGGCCACAGCAGTGAGCACAACCTTGACAATCAGGAGCCTGCTGGAGGCACCATGAGCAACTGGCTGGAATTTAGGTAGGGATTATACATCGAGAATCCCTACCTAAATTTCAGAGTCGGACACAACTGAAGAGACTTGGCAGCAGCAGCAGCATACATCGAGAATAGGGAGAAAATACTTGCAAACGATGTGACTGACAAGGGCTTAATTTCCAAAATACACAAACAGCTCATATAACTCAACAACAACAACAACAAAGAAACCAAACAACAAAAACAAAAAAACCCCAAACAACCCAATCAAAAAAATGAGCAGAAGACCTAGAGACTTTTGTCCAAAGGAGAGATACAGATGGCCAATAGGCACATGAAAAGATGCTCAACATCACTCATTATTAGAGAAATGCAAATCAAAACTATAATGAGGTACCTTCTCATGACGGTCAGAATGGCCATCATTAAAAAGCCTACAAATAATAAATGCTGGAGAAGGTGTGGAGAAAAGGGAACCCTCCTACACTATTGGTGGGAATGTAAGTTGATACAGCCACTGTGAAAACAGTATGGAGGTTCCTCAGAAAATTTAAAATAGAATTACCATATGGTCCAGCAATCCCTCTCTTGGGCATATATGCAGAAAAAAATATGGTTAAAAAGATACATGCACCCCTCTGTTTATAGCAGCGCTGTTTACACTAACCAAAACATGGAAACCATCTAAATATCCATTGACAGATGAGAGGATAAAGAAGATGAGGTGCATATATACAGTGGAATACTACTCAGCCATAAAAAGAGCAAAATAATGCCATTTGCTGCAACATGGATGCAACGAGAGATTATCATACTAAGTGAAGTAAGTCAGAAAGAGAAAGATAAATACCATATGGTATCACTTACATGTGGAATCTAAAATAAGACAAATGAACCTATCTATGAAACAGGAAAAAAAAATTAGGGACAGAGAGAATAGACTGATGGTTGCCAAGGAGGAGGGGAATGGGAGACGGCAGGAAAGTCTGGGATTAGCAGATGCAAATTGGCATATATAGAGTGGATAAACAACAAGGTCCTACTGTATGGCAGAGGAAACTATACTCAATATCCTGTGATAAACCATAATGGAAAAGAAAATGAAAAAAAATGTACAGGTAAAAATGTACAGGTAGGTATAACTGAGTCACTTTGCTGGTACAGCAGTAATTAAAACAACATTGTAATTCAACTTTACTTCAGTAAAAAATAAACAAGAAACTGAAATCTGCTGAGTTGTGGCTAGTTTCTGCAGAATACCAAGGCCCCTAGAACCTTCCACTGGAACAAGCTGTCACCGACTCCCCCATCCTTTCCCTAGTCTGAGGTCGTCTCCTCCTTCTTTCATTCACTCAGCCTAGTGAGGCCATGTTCACCATCCACATCTTTAGGCTCAAGACTCTCTACTCAGGCCTCCAGATGGCCACCTTGCTGTGTCCTTTTCTCTGTGTGTGCACAACCTTGGTGTGTCTCACGTGTCCCCAGATTTACTCTTCTTATAAAACCAGTCAGATTGGATTAGGACCCACTCTAATGGCCTCATTTAACTTAATAACCTTTTTAAAGGTCCCATTTCCAAATATACAGTCACATTATGAAGTGACGGATGTTAGGGCTTTAACATATGAAATCAGGGGGCTATGATTCAGCCCATAACACCACCACCCCACTGCTGGAAGATTTTTGCTTTCTGGTTGCCCTGCGATTCACTGTGTGGAAAATGGCATGAACCACAGAGAAAGCCAGTGACCACAGGGCCTTCTACTTCCGAAAACCATGCCTGCCTCGAACCAAGAGAGAAGAGAGAGTCTTAGGGTCTGCACACCCTTATGCATACCTACACCTTGTTGCCGAGAGACATGGTTCATGCCCTCCTAGGATCTGAAGCAAATTCCCAAGTTTTAAGAAACAGAGGCAGTTTCTACTAAAGGCAGCTTACCCTATTTTTTACCTTAGGATCACACGGGAAAGAGTCAAACCTTTGACTATCAGACAAAGGAGTCTTCAAAGATCTTGGTTGCTTTAGAGGCAAACTACAATGTAATAATAGAGCCAAGACAAGAGGAAGTGCCTCTGCAAGGCACAGTTAGTAGCATTCTGAAAATTAGTGTTTCCTGTTTGTTTCAAACCTTCTTCTTCTACAGGGACCTTGCTTAGTGTTAACAGGTCCTGTTTGCCAGTGGCTCTAGGTCAGCTTACTGAAAGCCAGTTGTTTCCATTCTACCTTCCTAGCAGCTGACACGTCCACCCCCTTCCCCTCCCTCTTATCAAGTTTCTTCAGTTGTTTCGAATCGGTCTCAGTTCTCCCACGGCCGTTTGTTCTCACTTCCCTCAGTCCTTTCAAGTACCTTTTGGTTTCTCCAAACCCTCTGCCCTTTCCCCGTCACTCATCAATCCCAATCTGGCCAAATCACCCCCCGGTCCCACAGATCCTTCCCCTTACACTCCAGTCCGTGATCCACTCCGGCCACATCATTCCCTAGCCCCACCCACTCTGTCCTAGCTCCCCCTACTACCCCAAAGGAAATACAGACTACCCCCCCCCCCCAAACTTTAAACTTTTCATTTTGTATTGGGGTATAGCCAGTTAACAATGTTGTGGTAGTTTCAGGTGAACAGCAAAGGGACCTAGTCATACACATACATATATCTCTTCTCCCCTGAACTCCCATTCCGAACAAGGCTGGCAAATAACATTGAGTAGAGTTCCATGTGCTCTACAATAGGTCCTTGTTGGTTATCCATTTTGAATAAAGCAGTGTGTACATGACCTTCCCAAACTCCCTGACTATCCCTTCCGCTTGGCAATCATAAGATTGTTTTCTGAGTCAACATAGACTTTTTAATGGTGATTTTTTTTAAGCTACACTGGATCTTTGTTGTTGCACAGGGCTTTCTCTAGTTGCGGCGCACAGGCTTCTTATTGCTGTGACTTCTCTTGCTGCAGAGCACAGGCTCCAGGATGTGTGGACTCAGTAGCTGTGGTTCCCGGGCTCTGGAGCACAAACTCAGTAGTTGTGGCACAAGTGCTTAGTTGCTCCAAAGCATGTGGGACTTTTCCCAGACCAGGGATTGAACCTGTCTCTTGAACAGGCAGATTCTTTACCACTGAGCCACCAGAGAAGCCCCCAGCTGTATTTCTGAATCTGTGAATTGCCTGTTCATACTCTTTGTCCATTTTTCAATTTGGTTGCCTTTTTCTTATTGATTTATGTATTTGTGTTCTGTCTTTTATCTTTTATATTTTCTCATGAATATTTTCCCATAGATGGTCCTTCTCTTCTAACTAACTGGGCTGCAATAGACTGAATAGGCCTTAAAATGCTGTCATGCAGTTATAATGGAATTCTGAACGACTAAGATTTTGCAAAAATATTCAAAGGTTATTTTAAAAATTCCATCCAGTAAGAATTGTTGTAAACTTTATAAACAGCAAAAGCAGCCAAGTAAATATGGTGCATGGATCAGTAAATTGGGTTTCAGAAAATGGGTCTGCTTCTTCTACCAATATATGTCTCAACACCTCAAAATGTGACTGCGTTTATTTGTTTTTAATATGTCTATTTCCCCTTTATTGCCTTTACTCATTTCTTTTTTAGTCACACAGCAATACATGTTATTGTGGAAAGATTTAAAATACACATATATGTGTGCACAACTGTAGCAAACATTTTTGTGCTTGCCAACAGGCATTCCCCCCTCACCCATGATAGCCAAGCCCACATTTTGTTCAGGTATCCCCTCAAATCTGTTAATTGGATTATATAATTCTTTAATTTTCTACTTGGTTTATGAATGTCTGGGAAAGTAACATTAAGAAGAGGGGTAGGAGAAACCCAGAAACCATGATTTCATAGCCCCAGGTCCTCAGGGTGACATGGGAGCAGGTCCGCTCAGTGGCAGTAAAGTGAGCCTGCCTTTGTACCTGTTGTGGGTTCCATTTAGAAGGTGCTCACCCAAGTTCTAAAAGGGGTCTGAAGTGGATTCAGTGTGTGGCAGTTTACAGAACCGGTGAGCTGGAAAACCTAGTTGATGTCTATTCTTGTACGGGCTTTAGGTGAGGGAACTTAGCAAAGATGTGATGCGTGACAGACACTGGTATCCTGCTTGACCTTAGGGGAGAAGGGACTAACCCAGAGAAGGGAAGGTCTTTTCATGAGGGGCTTTGTAACTTGAACTGACAGCCTTGTGAATGGAGAGACTGCATATGTGGCAAGAGATGGGGAGACTCTCAGGTTACAAGTCAAATATCACAAATATGTTGTTGACACAGACTCAGAGAGCCACGAGCACAACATTCTTTAGAGTCCAACAGTGCACACTTGGGTCCAGTACGCCAGATGAATATGCTGCAAAACAAAAAAAAAAAAAAAAACCCACTTACATAGAGGAAGAGGAATCTTCTCCTCCGTGTGTTCAATTTTTGTAATAAAATATTCCACATACAAAAAATTTAATATGTAAGAGATAAAGAAGGTGAATAAACACCACATATCAATCAGCTAGAATAAGAAACAACATTACCAATCCCTTTGAAGCCCATATACACATTTCTGTTTAATACTCTGAACTGAAAACTGAACACGATGTCTACACCTCACTTCATATGTCACTGGCCAGAACTGCATTGCAAGCCCATACTTAAACATGTCATTTCAAGGGTGACTGGATGTTTGTGAGTGCTTGCACAGTAGTTTTCAAACTTTTTGGTCTCAGAACCCCTTTCCATTCTTAAAAATTATTGAGGATGCCAAAGAGCTTTTGTTAATGTGGATTATATCTATCCATCAGGACCATATTAGAAATTGAAACTAAGAAACTTTTTAAATATTTCATTTAAAATTACAGTAATAAATCCAATACTTGTTAATGAACACACATACACTTTTTAAGAAAAATATACTTTCCAAAACAAAAAGTAATTAGTACTTTACTAGTAATCAGTGGAGAAGGCAATGGCAACCCACTCCAGTACTCTTGCCTGGCAAATCCCATGGACAGAGGAGCCTGGTAGGCTGCAGTCCATGGGGTCGCTGAGGGTCGGACATGACTGAGCGACTTCACTTTCACTTTTCACTTTCATGCATTGGAGAAGGGAAATGGCAACCCACTCCAGTGTTCTTGCCTGGAGAATCCCAGGAACATGGGAGCCTGGTGGGCTGCCATCTATGGGGTCGCACAGAGTCGGACACGACTGAAGTGACTTAGCAGCAGCAGCAGCAGCAGCAGTAATCAGTATTTTACATTTTTGCAAATCTGTCTGGCTTAATAGAAGACAGCTGAATTCTCATACTTGCTTCTGCATTCCAGTCGGTTCTAACATTATTTTGGGTGAAGTATATGAAGAAAATTTGACCTCACAGAGATAAGTAGTTGGAAATGAGGGGAGTACTTTAATAGTCTTTTCAGATAATTTTGGATATTCTTATTTGCATGCTAAGTCACTTCAGTCATGTCCAACTCTTTGTGACACTATGGACTGTAGCCCACCAGGCTCCACTATCCATGGGATGTGCCAGGCAAGAATATTGGAGTGGATTGCCATGCCCTCCTCCAAGGGATCTTCCTGATCCAGGGATCAAAAACGTCGCTAAGTCTCCTGGATTGCAGGTGGGTTCTTTACCACTAGTGCCACCTGGGAAGCCCCATTTTATTTGATATCATGCCAAAACCTAACAAATGATAGCTTCTTAAAGGTTAGTAGCAATGTGGAATCTAAAACTGCATCAATGAACTCTTCGTATTCTGTGCCATTAAAAATCCATTGGGCTATCTTTACACAATGGGTATTACTCAGCCAAAAAAGAATACATTTGAATCAGTTCTAATGAGGTGGATGAAACTGGAGCCTATTATACAGAGTGAAGTAAGCCAGAAGGAAAAACATAAATACAGTATACTAACATATATATGGAATTTAGAAAGATGGTAACAATAACCCGATTATGCGAGACAGCAAAGAGACACTGATGTATAGAACAGTCTTATGGACTCTGTGGGAGAGGAGAGGGTGGGAAGATTTGGGAGAATGGCATTGAAACATGTAAAAAATATCATGTGAGAAACGAGTTGCCAGTCCAGGTTCGATGCATGATGCTGGATGCTTGGGGCTGGTGCACTGGGGATGGCCCAGAGGGATGGTATGGGGGGGAGGGAGGAGGGAGGAGGTTCAGGATGGGGAACACATGTATACCTGTGGCGGATTCATTTTGATATTTTGCAAAACTAATACAATTATGTAAAGTTTAAGGGGTCACACAGAGTGTTCTTGCCTGGGAATCCACGGGGAGCCTGGTGGGCTGCCGTCTATGGGGTCACAGAGAGTCGGACACGACTGAAGTGACTTAGCAGCAACATCATCACCAAGCTCATCAGAAGAATCTTTTAAGCATGCAAAGCTGTCAAGATATTTACATGGTAGTATGGGTTTCCCTGGGCTTCCCTGGTAGCTCAGCTGGTAAAGAATCTCCCTGTAATGCAGGAGACCCTGGTTCGATCCCTGGGTCAGGAAATTCCCCTGCAGAAAGGATAGGCTATCCACTCCAGTATTTTTGGGCTCCCCTGGTGGCTCAGATGGTAAAGAATCTGCCTGCAACGCGGGAGACCTGGGGTGGGAAGATCCCCTGGAGGAGGGCATGGCAACCCACTCCAATATTCTTTCTTGGAGAATGCCATGGACAGAGGAGCCTGGGGGACTACAGTCCATGGGATCACAAAGAGTCGGACACAACTGAGTGATTAAGCACAGCACAGCATGGGTTTCCCTAGTGGTTCAGATGGTAAAGAATCCACATATAATGCAGGAGACCTGAGTTTGATCCCTGGGTGGGGAAGATCCCCTGGACAAAGGAATGGCTACCTACTTCAGTATACATGCCTAGAGAATTCCAAGGCCAGAGGAAAGCCTGGAGAGGCTATAGTCCATGGGGTCACAGAGTCAGACATGACTGAGTGACTAAGCATGTGCGTGCACACATACACAAACACACTCGCACGGCAGTTATGTTTTTCAAATTCTAATTTTTGCTTGAAAGGCCACATTTTATCGTTGTCAACAATAATCTCAGTTGCTTCTCTTGAAATGACAACCTGACTTTTATCTTCTAGAAAATTTCTACTAAATATCCAAGTCCAAAAAAGATCACTGTTGTCCAGTCATTCAAGATAAGAGATGCTTTTTAAAAGAGAATCTAGTGCAGCTAGCAAATCAAACAAGCACAGAATTGCTTTTTGTTGAGCAAGTGACACTTATTACCACCTCCAGGGGAGGAGTCCCACTGCATGGAGGCTAGTAGTTGGTATAACAACATCTTCCACCAGAGTATCAGCCCGAGGGTGTCAACCTGCTCCATGGTTGTAGGTATTGGTGTTGCAAAAAGACACAATTCACAGAGGCAATGTGTGCACAATGCTTTACTCTTTACCAGTGAAGAGAAAGAGCAAGATCAGCTTCACTGATGACAGTCCCTATGGCCAGCAGATCTGTATGCACTCTTCTTGTGCTATAAGCAAAGGCCCCAATTCTCTCCCTGCTGCAAACAGATACAGCAGTAGGGTTGGTTGGGTGTCACATGATGCACACGGTTAAGCAGAACAAAGAAGTACGCATCCAGTCCAGAATAGGAAAAGATATTCCCAAACAAAGGCATATGCCCAGCCCAGACTGTGAGAGCTCTTTATATCTTTGTAAGGAAATGTTCTGGGCCCAAAGCACATTCTTATACAACAGTACAGGGGTTGAAAGACTGAGCACGTAACTACCTTTCCTAACACTTTTTTCAAGATGAGCAGTTATCTTCAGATGCAGCAGACTTGCTTTATTATAGTTCCCATTCTGTCACACAGAATAACAAAAGGACACATACTCCAGGCTCAGAATTGAGTAAAAGGAACACTTTTTTACAGCTTCATTAAGGACATTCTGTTAATAGAAGAAACAGGCCCCAAATGGAGTCACTTGTGCTAAGCCCCACGTCAGCAAACCAAGACTTAATACCTAACCTAACAGAAGTTTCAGCCTCTCCCTGGAATGTGACCTTTAGCCAGTCAGTGTAAAATTTCATGAGCAGCAAGTAATCCTGATAAACCCCTGTATTTCACCAAAGGAAGATGATCTTGCTTGAAACTCTGAAAAATGTGTTCATCTGCCTGTTTAAAGATACATATAGTTCTGTCTTTTGAGACCTCTCACCCCCTTTCACCTATACCCTAACCCTCCCATTTTGCTTCAGTAGCTGTCAGTCACTTAAATGTCCTACAGTTCCTTCTTAGTCCACTCTTTTCCTTCAATTTTCTTCTTTTCCTCCAAATGGTCCAGACCCTCTTTTTCATTCCAATCCTACCAGTTGCTCCCATTTCTAGCCAGGATGCTCTAAGTAGCTTCCCAGGAGCAAGATGAAAATAGGCAGCAGGGCCCAGATAAGGTGTTGCTGGGGTCTGAGGGAATGAAGCTGGGACTGGAGGGTCTGAGGAAGGGGGCTGACTTTGTACAGAATCCAAGCATTTAAGGATATGGGCTGGACCAGTCCTATATACCCATAGTGCTGGGGCCACTGGAAACATCTTGGGAACCGCAATAGCAGGTCAGGATCCACAAGTTTCTCCCCTCCGTGCTACTGTCCACACCTGTCCCACAGTCCACAGCTTCGATTCCTGCAGCTACTGCTAGAAGAAGCAAAGTTGTAAGACCAACATGGGGAGCCCTGTGAGTTATGCCCTTTATGGCCAGGTCTTCACTTCTTCCCAGTGCAAGACGGGCAATGCAGCATTGGGAATAAGCTTTACCCAAGACCAAGACCACTGTAAGGACTGATGCTGAAGCTGAAACTCCAATACTTTGGCCACCTGATGCGAAGAACTGACTCCTTGGAAAAGACCCTGATGTTGGGAAAGATTGAAGGCAGGAGGAGAAGGGGGAGACAGGGGATGAGATGGTTGGATGGCATCACCGACTCGATGGACATGAGTTTGAGTAAGCTCTGGGAGTTAGTGATGGACAGGGAAGCCTGGCGCGCTACAGTTCATGGGGTCGCAAAGAGTCGGACACGACTGAGCGACAGAACTGAACTGAACCGAACTGAACTGAAGACCATCGAGCCATCGGCCTCTATTCCCAGGGACCGTCCAGAGGTGGGGACAGAGAACGCGGCGGTGGGAGTGTACGGCGGCTTTGGGCCTGGTCGTGCGCGCCAGAGGGAAAGCGGAATAATGCACTGAAAGGCTGTTGCCAGGTCCTTCCCCTCTGACGTCCCGGTTTCTGACTCACTGACGACCCCTGGAGGTAGACAATCCGTAAAACCTCTTCTACCCTCTCAGGCACCGACTCCACCGCCAAACTCGCCCTAACTTCCGCTTTCAGGCAAAGAGCACAATTCCGGGGTGGGGCCCCGCGAGGCCTTGTGGGAATGGAATATTGTCAGGAGGATTCTGGGAGTCGTAGTTCCTACTGGTCCTTATGCGCACGCGCATTTTCGTCTTCGCCTCCCTGGGCTTCTGATGCTCCGCCCGGCGGGAAAGAGACACGTGAGGTTGTGTGTGGCTGGCCTGTAACTTGCGCGGGCTCAGGCTTTGTCCTCTGGGGAGTCCTCTGGGGAGGGGTCCCCAAGTGAAACGTGACGGACGGACTTGGATCTTCTGTCAATTACAATTGCCAGTTGTAATCGGGCAATTACAGCGGCAAGTGATAATCGCCGAGATGCAGGGTGTAGGAGTGCGTAAAGGCTGGGAGGACGAGGCATCAGAGCCAAAGCTTGGGGGTGCGGAATAGAACCAGGCCCAGCAGCGACGCATTTAAAAGAACGGGGCCTCGAGAGCGCAGAGTGCCCAGCGAGCAAGGCCGCGGTCGTGAAAGGACCCCGAGTCACACGGAGGAGATCTCGGGCGTTATCCCCTGACAGTATAAATCTGTTCTGGATTTCGGTGGGGCGCGCTACCTAGGCATCCTAACTTCAGAAAAATAAGGGCACTGTGGCTGCTGTCCGGAGGGGGCTCGAGGGAAGGGCATTGAAGACCGAGTAGTAGTGCAGGGGTAGGCGATGGGATCCGACGGTGGCAGTGGACTCGGGATGAGGGGGATGCGGGGTTCAAGGAGAGAGAGGAGTTGAGGATTCTCGCACTTCTCGTGTGGGCCTCCGGCCGGTCTGTAGATTGTCTCACTTAGTGAAATTCTTACCCAGAATCTGTTTCAACACCCCACCCACCCTCGCCAAAGACTTGAGGGGTCCAGGAGTGAGCACACAATGTACACTGACACAAAGAACATCCATGCACATAACCACAGGCTGTGTTATACTCACCCTTGTGAGCACACGGGTGTGTAAATAAACACATAGCTGCTCATAACCACATGCTCACAATACTCCCTACCCCAGACAAAGACCCTAGTAAATGTATCCTTCCTCTCAGCTCAAAGAGCCCTCTGCCCAGAGCTGAGGGTGCCCTGCAGGTTGGGCTGCATGTAACCTGCAAACCGAAAGGACACACGTTGATATCCTTGGGCTTCTCTCTGGAAACTTCATACACAGCATTTATCCTTCCACCCTACCACACCCATGCCCACTGTGACTCTCTAACTCTTCCTACCTTAATCTTCCCGCCACCCTGGACTGATGTGAGAGAGAAATGGGGCTTGAATTTAGCTAAGGGTTTTTTCCTGTCTGAATGTGTTTGCTGAGGATCTTCCCAGAGCAATAGTTCTGAAGATATTTGTGTGTGCTGGATTCTTTGGAGATTCCAACGAAAGCTGTGACCCCTCTTCCAAGATAACACACCTCTTTGTATCCACACTATCTGGAAACAAAATTTAAACCCACCAGGGAGCCCTGGTTAAGAACCTCTGTGCTGCTGCTGCTGCTGCTACTAAGTCGCTTCAGTCGTGTCTGACTCTGTGCGACCCCATAGACGGCAGCCCATCAGGCTCCCTGATCCCTGGGATTCTCCAGGCAAGAACACTGGAGTGGGGTGCCATTTCCTTCTCCAATGCATGAAAGTAAAAAGGGAAAGTGAAGTCGCTCAGTCGTGTCCGACTCTTAGCGACCCCATGGACTGCAGCCTACCAGGCTCTTCCATCCATGGGATTTTCCAGGCAAGAGTACTGGAGTGGGGTGCCATTGCCTTCTCTGAAGAACCTCTGTAGAGGTAGATAAGAAGGTCAGTTTCCTGGTTGTCCCCTCTGGAGTCTTCAGGTGGCTCTAGAGGGGAGAAGAGTGGGCCCCCGAGTTCAAAGAGGAATCAGAGTATGAGGAAGGAGCAGTCTCTCCTCCCACCCAACTGTTACCTCTAGTGATGGAGCCAGGCCTTCCGTCTTGCCACACCTCGGCTGGGCAGAGTCAGTCATAAACACTAAATGGTTAGTGGGAGAGTCAGCCAGGCAGGTAGTTCAAGCTTTGTTGTTGTTTAGTTGCTAAGTCGTGTCCGACTCTTTGTGACCCCATGGACTAGTATGCTGGGCCTCCCTGTCCCTTGCTATCTCCCTAAGTTTGCCCAAGTTCACGTCCATTGAATCCGTGATGCTATCCAACCACCTCATCCTCTGTTGCCCCTTTCTCCTTTTGTCTTCAATCTTTCCTAGCATCACGATCTTTTCCAATAAGTTGGCTATTTGCATCAGGTGGCCAAAGTATGAAGCTGAAGCTCCAATACTTTGGCCACCTGTTGCAAACAGTTTAAGCTTTCAGATGTTTAATTATTTAGGCTTAGTAGTTCAGTTAGAAAGACAGTAGGTTGGGACTTCGCTGGTGGTCCAGAGGTTAAGAATCTGCCTGCCAATGCAAGCAGCTGGAACACAATCCCTGGTCCAGGGAGATCCCACATGCTCCAGAGCAACTAAGCCTGTGTGCCTAGAGCCTTTGCTCTGCAACAAAAGAAGCCACCACAATGAGAAGCCCACATACCACAATGAAGAGTAGCCCCTAGAGAAAGCCTGTGCGCAGCAACAAAGACCCAGAGCAGGTAAAAAAAAAAAAAATTAATAAGATTCCAAAAAAAAGACAGTAGGTCAATCAAATGATTTGTGACTTAGAAACTTAATCAGCCAACCAGCCAGTACTCAGGATTAATTTTTCAGATGGACAGTAGACCATCAGGATCCATCATTTAGAAGGTCAATTTAATGGTCTGTTTATCAGGGAGCCAGTTATGAGCCTGCCAAACAGCTGGTTCATCAGTTAGATAAAAGGGCATTTGGGGTGAGACTATATGGAGACAGAATGTCTCTTCTTGTTACATCTTGAAGACAGTGTAGGTAGGTGAAGAGAAGACTTGACTCCTAGGCCACAAGAGGGAGCTTCAGCTTGCTGGGAAAGAGGCCTCATCTGTGCATGCCTACGTGCTAACTGGCTTCTCCGTTTACTATTTGCAGGGAAAAGAGGAAAAACTGCTGAACAAGGGGCAGGCCGAGTTGCCACTAGAGGGCAGTGTGGCGTCCCTTCACTAGCACAAGCCGCTTTGCATTTGTGGGAGCCCCAGTCACTGACCAGCTTCTGAAGAAAGGGTCCTGAAAGGATTTATCATTTGGGCAGTGCCTAACTAAGACACAAGGGGCTCCATGCTGGAAGCAAGCAGCTAGCTGCCCACCAGAAGGACTTGCCTTTCCTGGGCCCTGGGGAGGAGGGAGGTTGGAGGATGCCTCACTGGTGGGCCCCAGGAACAGGGAGGGGTGCAGCTCCCTAAAGTAGAGGCACGGAGGGAAAGTAGTCCTCTGCTGAGATGCACATCACTTCCTGGGCTGCTTTGCCTTCAGTGCCTCTTGGGGCCACAGAGGGGCCAGACCCATGGCCTCGGCCTCCGGACTCCCATTCCTTTGCTGAACTTTGGTCAGCTGCTGCTTCTGCAGTGGACAGCAACTCTAACTCAAGCAGGAAGCTGGGGATTAGACAGAGATGATGAAGGAAACGAGGAAAGGATGAGCAATGAGCTTTATCTCCCTTGGGAAATCATTGAGATGTTTATAATAAGGTGTCACTTTGTGCTTTTTATCAAAGCACACATGCAGGACTCAGAAGAATTGAGTTATTTTTTTCCCCAAAGGTAAGTGCATGAGCCTGGGGAACTATACCTCCCAGTTATGCCTAGAGCATAATGCTGTGCCTCCAGGTGGCTTCCTGGCTTTAAAAAAAGGGCAGGGACATATTCTAGTTCTGGCTGGTTTTGGTAACTCAGCACAGTTAAAAGAAAGAGTAAGTGGGGGGCAGTAGTGGAGGCTTCATTGTGGGGATGACCCACGCTGCCCAGGGCTTTACCTGTACTCTCGTGGGAGGTGTCATCCTGGTTTACAGATGAGGAACCCGATGCCTGAGGCCTTATACCTGGGAAGTGATACAGAACTGGTCTTGAACTCTATGTGGCTCAGTGGTAAAGAATCCACCTGCCAACGCAGCAGACGTAGGTTCATTCCCTGGGTCAAGAAGATCCCCTGGAGGAGGAAATGGCAACCCACTCCAGTATTCTTCTCTGGGAAATCCCATGGACAGAAGAGTCTGATGGGCTACGGTCCATGGAATCACAAAGAATCAGACATGACTGAGCAACTGAGCACGCACATACAGGTAAGGGGACACAGGCAGGAAAGGGAGGGTGAAGGGCTGGAGGTTGCTAGGTCCTGGGGAAGTTTCTAGGGGGGCTCTGGATATATGTTTTAATTTCATTCAGTTTTAATGAAAAAATTAAAATATGTCTCACCAATTGTCTTACGCCAGTTCAGAAGAACCGCATCTCATTTCTGGTAGCTTTCCATGGCCAGTGTCTACTATATGAACACACAGCTCTAAATATCACCATTTGAAGATCAGTGTGGTTATCTTTGATTAAAATGTTTACTTTAGGGTTTCCCTGGTGGCTCAGTGGTAAAGAATCCGCCTGCCAATGCAGGAGACATGGGTTTGATCCCTGATCTGAGAAGATTCCACATGCCATGGGGCAACCAAGCCCGTGTGCTACAACTATTGAGCCTGTGCTGTAGAGCCTGGGAACTGCAGCTACTGAGTCCATATGCCACAACTACTGAACCCAAGTGCTCTGGAGCCCATGCTCTGCAAACAGAGAGGCCACCGCAATGAGAAGCCTGCACACCGCAACGAGAGAGGAGCCCATGCAGCAACAAAGATCTAGCACAGCCATAAATAAATAATCAAATTATTTTTTAAAATGTCTACTTTGGATAGTCAGGAAAAGCTGGATATGCATCCTGAGTCAACACAATGATACAATTGCTATTCAGTCCTGCCAACTACTTTCAAAGCTGGTCGTTTTTTTGTGGAAAGATTAAATTGATAAACTCAGTCAGTTGACTGATGATTTTATAAAGCCACCTGGCTGTCAAAATGCCAAAATGTTTGTGTCAGGAATACTATATATTCTTTTAGTAAAATCTTGAAAGAAAAAAGGGAATTACTTTAAAAATATTAAAAAGTATGTCTCATCTATATCATGAAATCATGAAATATTTTCTATGGCTATAAAAGAGCTGTCTTTCCTTCCTTCTCTTTCTTTCTTTCCCCCACCTCTCCTCTCAATATGGAAATCTTTAAGACATTCTGTTAAGGGAAACAACGAGAAATATGTCTAAGACATACTGTTAAAGGAAACAAAATATATTTTGAAGGAAGGAAGTCACAGGACAATATAAGTTGAATAATCTTGTTCCTATTTAAAAATTATACATATATCTGTATCTGCAAGTTAAATTTCTGGAAGAATACTTTTCAAGCAGCTCATCGTGTTCCCTCTGGAGGTAGGATTAGAGAACTTCTCCTTTGAAGTTGTTTTCAGTATTGTTTGACTGTTTCCCCATGTGCATGTATTAATTTTAATCATGAAAACAACAAAGCTGGTTATGCAGTGTGCACACCCACACTTGCCATAATCTAAGTCATTGAGACCATTGCCCTGAAACCAAGGACAAACTCCAGCACCCTCAGCTGGGTGCTCAGTGTTTGTTTATAGAAATGAAATGTGTCAGAACTAGATACTGAGGAGGATAGTTTAATGCCATGCATACCCAATGTCTCGGAGAAGGCAATGGCACCCCACTCCAGTACTCTTGCCTGGAAAATCCCATGGACAGAGGAGCCTGGTAGGCTGCAGTCCATGGGGTCGCTGAGGGTCGGACACGACTGAGCGACTTCACTTTCAGTTTTCACTGTCATGCATTGGAGAAGGAAATAGCAATTCACTCCAGTGTTCTTGCTTGGAGAATCCCAGGGACGGGGGAGCCTGGTGGGCTGCCGTCTATGGGGTCACACAGAGTCGGACACGACTGAAGCGACTTAGCAGCAGCAGCAGCAGCATACCCAGTGTCTTAGGAGGCAAAACCTCTGCACTTTTAATATTGGCTCTTATGCAAAATATCCACCTTTACCAAAACAGATGTTGCAAAATTGATTTTTAAAATATCTCCTGATTCACCTTTACTTTAAAATCTTCAAGCTGTGTTTACCAGTTCTGATTTAGATAGATTGCGAGTGGGAGCAAAAAAAAAAAAACTTGCATAGGCTTTAAATATTCAAAAGACAACACACAGCAAGGAGATCAAACCAGTCAATTCTAAAGGAAATCAACCCTGAGTATTTATTGAAGGACTGATACTGAAGCTGAAGCTCCAGTACTTTGGCTATCTGATAAGAGCCGACTTATTGGAAAAGACCCTGATGCTGAGAAAGATTGAGTGGAGGAGGAGAAGGAGACGACAGAGGATGAGATGGTTGCATGGCATCACCAACTCCAGGGACATGAGTTTGAGCAAACTCTGGGAGATAGTGAAGGACAGGGAAGCCTGGCATGCTGCAGTCCATGGGGTCACAAGGAGTTGAACACGACTTACTGACTGGACGACAATACACGATTTTCAGCAATAAAAGAAGACTTTAAGATAAACTGTCACCCAGTCCAGGGCCACCAGCTGTGACACACCCTTGACCACCAAGTCCTGATGCTCCTGTCAGGGAAGGAAGCTGTAGCCCCTCTGTGGCCCAGGGCAGGACTCTGTCCCTTCCGGTCACCCTAGCAGGCCCGGCTTGGCCCGTTGCTAGTCACACTGGCCTCCCTTCCCCATGTGTACTGTAGAGTTTTCTAATTTAAAATGCTTTTATTTAAGATAAAACAATTAAAACTCACTTGAAAAGAAACAGTGACTTATAGGTACAAACCATGAGTTACATGTATGAATATTCTTCAAAAATTTATTAATAGAAACAGATGTATTCAAATGAAACACTGGACAAAAACAGACAAAAAAGGCTGGAATGGCAACGACATTGGAGAATCTCACTTTACATTTCTTTGCACAGAACTAGCACCATTTTAGGCAGAAATCACAGATTTAATTATAATTGCTTCTAATATATAAAATACCTTATAAAGATTATTTAACTATCTAGTAACAAAGTTCTTCCAAAAACTTATTTAAAAATCAATTTGAATTTACCATTTGAAACTGACGAAAATGGTTTAAAAATTGATCCAATTCTACTGCTTGTCAAAGGGAATGAGCCATCATTAGTTTTATTGGGAGAAAGTGCCTGAATTCAGCTTCTAGTTCCCTTCTAACCACCAAGCAGACACAGTAAATTGAATATTTCATAGGAATAAGAGCACATCTAAAACTGGTCTTAGAAAATATTTTCCTAGACTATAAAAATACTAAATGGAATACAAAGATTTCAGCATGTACAGCAAACAGACTACAGCAGACAAATATCGAAGACATACTCAAAACTATCTTATACCACAATCATCATGAACATCAAGTATTATTCTAGTAATTTTTTTATGATTCATTCTGATTCAATGTTTGTTTCCCCCTCAAGTTTTGTTATAATGTCAGATACAGACCAGATTCTGTGTTTCTAGCAGGTTACTGGAGGCACCACTGAATAATTCTGGGTATTCAACTGGTTCTCTCAAAAAGTGCTGAACGTGCAATTGTAGTGCAGCCTGGTTCTTAGAATGGGGGTCAGCAAACCACAGCCCTCAGGCCACAGCTGGCCCACTGCCTCTTTTGTGTGGCCTGTGACAGCCATGCTTAACTCATCCATGGGTCATCTGTGGTTGCTTTCATGTTACAAGAGCAGCGTCGAGCTGCTGTGACAGGCGCTATAGGTGGCCTTTTGGTCCAGAGTCTATAATATTTACTATCTGGCCCTTTATGGAAAAAGTTTGCCCACCCCTGTTTTAAATGAATCACTTCAGGAAACCATTCACTGAACAAGGACAAGGTGAGGTTGTCCCAGATGAAGAGGAGCTTTGGCTGAAGTTTGCTGATTCCATCACACAGTACCAAGGCAGATCTAAAGAATACACATTTGAAATGGCAGCTTTGGGCACTGAAATATTATTCTGGCATCAAGTAAAGTCTCGCTGGAATAAAGTACCTTCCTTTCTCTGTGAACTGACCACTGTGTCTCAAGTTACTCACGTACCTAATTACAGTAACATATGCCCTGTTCAACCCCAAATCCACGTGGGCCCCAAGCATGATTTCTGGCCTTTAAAAACCACCTTGTAACTTTAGCAGCCAACAGAACTAGAAGTGGACCTTCCCATCCTTTTGAATTGGCATAGATTCTCAGCGCTGCATCGTGTACCTTTTAGAACCCTTCCCTGTGACATGCTTCATAATAATTGGTACTACCACCACCCAGGGCCACAAACATGTCCTTTTTGATGAAGCGGACTAAATTTTCGAGGGGACACATGGGCTTGGGAGACCGCCTGTGGTGGTCCTGGCAGAATGAAGTGTAGAACGTGATGTCAACACCGTCATAGAGGATCCGGACGGAGTGCTCCCGGGGTTTCTCCCTGTCCTGCCAGAGCTCAAAGACCAACCTGGCCGCAAACCGTGGGAATCTGGCTCCCGTAAGGCCCAAGGCACTGAGAATCGGGGCCAGAGTAACGTCATGAGCAGAGTAGAGGGTGAAGAGCGCCTCCTTCTTGCCCTCTGCTGTGTGCTGCATGCGGCTGACAGTTTGGTTCAGGATGGGGTGGGCACCCAGGAGCGCGTACCCCAGGTACAGCTTCTTCTCCTGCCTCTCTCTCTCATCCTCTATCTGATGCGTCTTGATCACCTTGAAGTGGTCCATGGTGATACAGCCATTCTTGGTGCAGGGGAAGCTGACATTGTGGCAGAAGAGGCAGAGCAGGGAGTCTATGGGGTTGGCAGCCCGGAGCTGCTTGGTGGGGATGTCCACGATCCGGGCCATCTCCTCGTAGGTCCTTTCCAGCTGCCTGTTATTCAAACGTAATAGGTACTGCCGACGCTGCTCCTTCTCCAGGTACTGGTTCCTCAGTGGGCAATAGCAGTTCCCAGAGCAGAACAGAGCACTGGGCTGGTGCCTGAAATAAACCTTCTTCCAGTCAAAATCTGGCAGAAAGCCATAGAGCAGAGCCAGCCCACTCTGCAGCGTCCGGCTCTTGCCAGTGGTCTCTAAGTGAAGCTGCTCTGCAGCCCAGTCACTCGGCAGGAGCTTGTGTTTCTTCAAGTAGATGTCCCTCAGCAGCTGGCCGTTCTGCAGGTGCTGCACGACCCCTGAAACACAAGAGCACCACACGCTTGCCTCACTACCAGCTCAGTGAAAGGGACAGCCAGGGGAGTTGAGGCGCGCCCAATGCTGGAAGGCTTCAGACACTGTATGGTTACATCCTCGAGCCTGGCCTCCACTGCAAGGGACCCTCCAGAAGGGGCTCCCACCAGCATGTTGAAGGGGATTTCGCACAAAGGGATGAGCAGAGTGGGGCCCTGTCCTCTGGACCCACACCTTTCCAGGGAGTACAGGGACCATCTGTCTGCCTCAGTCCCTCCTCTGGAGGAGGGTTGTGACTGGTGGGGCTCAGATGTAAGACCAGCCTGCTGGGGGAGGTGCGGGAGGTAACAGAGCCTAAGGAGAGCTTTCTCTCTCCTGCCCAGGGACAAATCTCCTCAGAGTGCCTGGAGCTCACAGAAATCAGCCAGGCAAGGAGAACAAGTCAAATCCTGGCTGCCCAGTTCCCTTCTTCACGCCATACTCCCTATTCTCCCAGCCCAAGGCTCTCTGCTCACCTTCTGGGTCCATTCTGCCCAGTCCTGCCCTTTACCTGCCCATGAGCAAGGATACTCTCCCTGCACAGATATGGAATGATCTCCCAGGTACCTAGATGGAATATTTGGGGGAAAAAAAGAGAGAAAATTGCTGAACAGCGTGTTTACTATGCTCCTTTTAAATTAAAATGAGGGGGAAAATAAGAACGTTATGTAAGCAGGTGCCTGTGTTTTGTATAAAGAAACTTTGGAAAGGCACACGATGGTTATCTGGGGGTGACAGGGGCACAGAAATGGGGGGTGGTGATAGAACGTGGGTAGCAGCATGAATTTTAAGTTTCCCTTTAGTAGTTACAGTTTTGAACTACACACAGGAACTATGCCACAGTACAGTTAAAAAAAAAAACAAAAACAAACACTGAAAAAGCCTTATCTCAAGTAGGAGAAGGCAATCCAAGATAAGAGCAAGCTCACTCTCCAGCCAACAGGATGTTGGGATGGCCTTTCAGTGTGAGATCGGAGTTCCCTGAGTGTAAACCACGGGCAGGCCCTGTGACCAGTGATGCCACTTATTCAGATGCCCGACTGGTCTGAAAAGCCCAACCAAAAAGATAAGACAACTTCAGGCTGAAATGTGTGGGACAGAGTGAACAGTGTTGGCCCAGGAAGGGGAACAGCTCAGGGGGAAAAAAATAACATGAAGGCTATCTAGATCCTACTCCGAATGAAGAGTATTGAGAGCAGAGTCCCCTCAGAGATCTGGGCTGGGACAGGTCTTAGCATTTCCAAATGACTTGCACAGAGGGGCCAACACCCAGAATCTGTGTCTGGCCCCCAGTTTCTTCTGGGCCTACCCTGCATTCTGAGGCCACCTATGAAAGGCCACCAGACCTTTCTCCTTTATTCCTCACAAAAAAAACCAACAAAGAAAGCAGAAGGAAACTGAGGCCCAAGCCATTCACAGTTAAGATGTGGCCGAGCCAGAGCTTCAGCTCCCATGTGGGCCCAACCTGTGCTCTTAGTCCCGGCTCACATCACCTTCTCCCTACATGTTCATGCCGAAATATTACCCATTCAGGGTGTCTCCTTCTCTCCAAACACAACTTGCATCTTCACAACCTGGCTCCTGTCCTTCCCTTTCTCTTCCCAGTGAAATCCTCATCCTGACTCCAATACTATAATTCCTTTTCTGTCCTTCTCTTTCTCCCCCAGGTGAAATTAACCATTCCCTCCTGTTCACACAGGCTGCTGGACTTCTGAGGCATTCGCTGCATTTGCTGAGCCTAGCATGTGCTAGAACTGTGCTCAGCGCTTTACACACACTGTCAAATGCAACTGGCTACCAGCTCTGTCGGGAATATGTTACATGCCCCACTTCATAGGTCTGTCTACTCCAAAGCCTGTGTTTATTCTGTAAGAACCTGCAGCTGGCAGCAGCACCCTCAGGGGCCTCCATGCCGTGCCATCCAGTCGCCCTCCTGCCCTACACATGGCAGCTGCTAAAGCACCTGGGACAGAGTAGACACTATTGACCAACTGCATCTTACACGGTTCCTGTGAGGTCCCCAAAGTGTGTCACTTATAAATGATTATTCCAACAGCGATGCAAAATTTCAAATAGATAAAAATGACCATTAAAAGAGACCAAGGGAATAGGAGCAAACTACCACAAATAAGATTTCTCCGGCAAGGCTAATTTGAAAAACACTGATGATAATAGGTCAATTGGAAAGAAAGATGGGAATGAGTAAACTACTTGATGCGATTACCCTGACCTCCCAGCCAGCTGATGGACACTGACCCTCAAGGACGCCATCAGATTCTCTCAAGAACGTGACCGTGTAAGTTCATCTCTACATGTGGCCAGGACTGTCTCCATTGACAGACACACAGCAAAACCATAGCAGCAGAGACAGACGGCTTTTTTATCGCTGGGACCAGTCTCTGGAGGCCTAGTCATATTCTTGCCCTTAGAGTCTGTGAGTCATCCTCAGTCTTTATAATAAATGTCCTTTTTTTTCTTTTTGGCTTGAGTTGGTTTCTGTTACTCACCACCAGTGGTTCTCAGCAAGCACAGTTCTGTCCTCAGGGAGGGTTAGGGTTGTCATGGTAACATGGGGAGGAACATTGCTGACCCCTTGTGGGTGGGGGCCAAGGGCTGGACAGTCTTCACGAGGAACTGTTCTCTGTTCTGAATAACTTTTGAATGTACAAGATACTCCCATATGTGAAAATCCTTCAAGTTTTAATACTTTAATCCTTGAAGTTTTAATACTTCAATTTCAAAACTGTTTTTTTGTGTCTACAGACATAAAACCATTTTTGCATAACATCAACATCTACTGAATTTTCCAGAAATAAATTAAGGGACATCTGTCTTTTGTCTTGATCACATTTGTCAAATAAATCATGTCCTGATATACGGGGTATTAAGAGTCATCAATGTACGGGGTATTAAGTGTCATCAATGTACATCCTTTGATCAGTCTGCATTTGCAGCTGTCACCACACCCATCTACACTTACGAGCAAGCAATTGATTACTTCATTCTCTTTTCTAACAAAGGTGTGATCAAACATTTATAGTGAGATATGTACAATTACATAATAAAATCATTTCCTTTTGTTTTTACTTCATATTACAGGTAGGATACCTGATATAACTGTTTTGTAAAATTATGTATATAGAACGGTTATATTTGAATTTCACTTTGGGATAGTTCAGAGAGCACCACAAAATACTTGTTAATAAAAGGGGGCTCTGGTTCTGGTAGGAGAAGGACTCCTCTATTTTTATTTATTTGTTTTTAAAATATTTATTCATTTGGCTGCTCCAGGTCTTAGATGCAGCATACAAGATCTTCAGTTGTGGCATGTGGGATAGAGTTCCCGGTTCAGGGACTGAACCCGGGCCCCCTGCGTTGGGAGCACAGAGTCTTAGCCATGGACCACAAGGGAAATCCCAGGACTCCTGCTTTAAACTAATGCAGAGCTTGCGCATGTGGAACTAATTAGCAAAAGCTTTTGACAAAACTCCTTGTTCAAGGCTAGTCCTCCAGAGCCTTCATCTTGCCCCACTTGGTCATTTACTATCATTCTCCCCAATAATAATAGTTTTCAAAACATGGGGAAACCAATGGGGTTTGATGGACCTTCTTTCCATCAAAGCTGAGGTCCTAAGATGCTGGTGGATCAAGAAACAAAATATGGTCATCCTGATTCCTCCAGAAAGACCAGTGACCACACAAAGGTCCTCTGAGGTCTCAGACTGAAGACAGGAAGCTGGAACCTCTCGGGGGCACCAGTTCTTTCTCGTGCCAACCCACAGTTAACTCACCAACCTATGCTGACAGTGTACTGGCTGCACAGTAGTATGAGCAGGGCCGCAGAGGGAGAGATGGCTTTTGTGAGGAACACACTTGCAGGCTCCATGTGTGGTGGGGCTCTACCATATGCATGTCCCTCAGATCTGGGCACTGAAACCTTTTCGCTGTTTCGTCTTAAGTATCTAAGAATATGGGACTGGTTACATACATCGTGGCCTATCCATAGTGGAAGAATATGCAGCTATCAGAAATTATGTTGTTGATGAACACATATTGGTAGGGAAAGATTATCACAATACATTATTAAGTGAAAAAGTGGGCTACAAAATAGTGCTGAGGAAGATACAACCTGTGAGAATGAGTGTGTGTGTGTGTGTGCATACCCATGACTGCATACAGATATTAACACTGCTGCTGCTAAGTCACTTCAGTCGTGTCCGACTCTGTGCGACCCCATAGACGGCAGCCCACCAGGCTCCCCTGTCCCTGGGATTCTCCAGGTAAGAACACTGGAGTGGGTTGCCATTTCCTTCTCCAATGCATGAAAGTGAAAAGTGAAAGTGAAGTTGCTCAGTCGTATCCAACTCTTAGTGACCCCATGGACTACAAGCTACCAGGTGCCTCCATCCATGGGATTTTCCAGGCAAAAGTACTGGAGTGGGGTGCCATTGCCTTCTCCGGATATTAACACTAATGGTTATTAATTTCTTTGGTGAGATTATGAGTGCTTTAGATTCGTCTTCCTTTTGCCTAATTGTCATTCCTACTTTCTCTTCCATGAATATATATATTTTTAATAATAAGAGAAAAGGCTATTTTTAATATGTAGAAATCAGATGGGACTTCCCTGGTTGGAGCAGTGGATAGGAATCCACCTACCAAAGCAGGGGACATAGGTTTGATCCTTGTTTGATCTGGGAAGATCCCACATGCCTTAGATAACTAAGCCTGTGCTCCACAACTACTGAGCCCACATGTGAGAAAAGTCACTGAAATGAGAAGCCAGTGCAGTGCAATGAAGAGTAGCCCCCACGTGTTGCAACTAGAGAAAGCCTGCACACAGCAGTGAAGACCCAGTGCGACCAAAAATAATAAATGTATTTTTAAAAAGCAATGTTTAACGAGATACCTTGGTGAGCTCTCAGCCGCTTCAGGTCCTAGTGCTGACTCACCCTCGCGCCCACAGCGTCTCACCCGAGGCCCGCTGCTCGCGTCTACCACACACGGGAGTGGGTGGTAGAGTAAGTGGAGGAATGGTCGATGTACTGACCTGTCTGCGTGAGCTCTCCCATCTCACACAGCTGGTGACTGGAGTAAAGAGGCAGCGAGTGCAAGGGGCTTTCGAAAGAGGCTCCAGGTCCTTTTGACATGTGATTCACAAAAGCCTCCAGTTTAGAGTGATACGGCTTCCTAAAGAAACAACAGAGAGTTGGCGGTCAACGTGCTCTGAAAAAGTCCACAACGATTTCACCTGCAACAAGCAGTATCCCAAGTGAGCCATGCCCTTTCTCACCCGCAATAATAGTACATTCCCAGCTCACGATTACTCGCCTGCTGACACCTACATATAAACCCCCGACTCAGTAAGGCCAGCCTGAGCCCCTGCCATCTCCGAGTGCCCATCTTCTCAAGCCCTGTGGGGGTTAGCGCTGACCTCACGCACTCTGTTCCCCAGCCCGCACCGCTCCTGTCTCCCTCTCCAGGAGGCCACTGACCTTACCAGGCAGCCAAGCCTAGGTTGGGGGTCGTCCTCGATTTCTCCTTCCCCTGCCCTTGCCCATGTGCCGTCCTGGGCTGCTCTGCTCCTCTCTCCTATCCCTGCATCCCTGAGTAGGTTTTGGCTCCGTTCCAAGGAGCCTCATGCGCCCATTAGCCTACTCTGGCCCTGCCTGACTCTGAGGCCCAGGGCTCCCCAGTGCTGTTCTCTGGCCACACATAGCATCTGCCTTCAGTACCCCACACTTGTTCTTGCACCCTTCCAAGACTTTCCACATGCTGCCTCTTCCTCCTAGAAAAGGCCACCCAACTTTCACTGGGGTAACCTTTAATCCTTCACTTACATGACCTCTGGAAAATCTCTTGTGAAAAAAATTAACTGATCAGGATAACCCATATCTCTACAGCTCACTATGCATTTTGCACATATGGTATCTCACTGCATGTGGGGTGATAATGAAGAGTGGGAAAAAAACAGGTTATGTATGAGATCTTATGAAATTTATATTATTTATATTTCTGCCATGAAGTCACATGTGGTAAATCAAGATTTATCAGTCTAATCACAAATACACAATTTCCCTGAATAATGAAATTACCTATGAATATATATATACATTTTCTCTGAATAATGAGATGATCTATGAATATACACACCTTTCCCTTGAATAATGAAATGGCCTATGACTGTTTATACATTGTCCAGCTAAACAGAGGTGGACAGATAGAGTAGTTCCCAACTAAACTAAAGCAGCATGAAAAGAAGCAAAGATAAATTGTTTAATGGCAGACCCCTGCTGTCTGAAAACCTAATTAACTTTGGCAATGCTTTTACAATGGCTGCAAAAATGGGTTTATTATCTTTCGAAAACATAAAGCTAAAAAAAAAAAACCATTACAAAAATATGTTTTAGAGAATGCTAATTCTGACATACAGTGTATAGTCTAATAAATCACCCTGTATTGCTACAAGACATTATGGCTTTCCATAAAAACAGAGGATGTTATTTTCCCTGAGGCTGAAACACATATATATTTGCAAACTGGGAAATAAAATGTCCAGACTGATAATGAGGCTGCTGAAATGAATCCACATAAACAAAGGCTATCTATCAACAGGAGTCAGATATTCTGCTCCAGGCCATTATTTCAGGTTGGTGATGTCTGAGGATCCAAGAAAGCTTTGCTACCAATTTTAGAAATGAAATTTCCCCACTCAAAGTGTTTGCTGGGAGGTCCCAGGTTTTCAGGGAATCTGATTGCTTAATGATGCTTTAATATCTAACTGTATTCATGGAAACCTGTTTCTGATATGGAAAAATGACAATTCATGGAAGAAAAACTTTACTTATGGATAATATAACAAAAGACTGAGTCTTTTAATCAGGAAGAGGACCAGGTAACCTGAGTCCTTGGGCCTGTCCTGGATCTGAATGATCAGGTCCTGAGGCAGGAGATATATGGGCCCCAGAGTGAGCGGCTGTAATCTGTCTCCTGAAGACAGATATTTCAAGATAAAGATAAAGCAGGAGCAAGAGGAAGCTGAGTCCTGCTTGGATAAAAGATAAAGAGACCACATATTTCTCTTTCTTGAGGTCAGAGACCCCCAAACTATGCATGCAAAGAACGGATCCTTAGGAGAGGGGGTGCTAGACCATAATATGTTCTGTCAACTTCCCTGAGACCTCTGCACTGGAATCTATCCTGGCTAAAAGATGCACGTGCACACACGGGAGGGCCTTTAGCCAGACCAATTATGGACTTAAAGCCAGACAAAGCAAGATGACCGGCCAGGGGAAACCCGGAAGAACTGCCTCCAAAAGCACAGGACTCTCTCTCTGAGCCAGCCCATGCTTCCTCTGCACATATATGCTCTCTTAATAAACATTTTAGTTATCTCACTACTTTTCATCTCTTTGCTGAATTCTTTCTTCAAAGCAGACAAGAACTAGGGAGCACAGCAGCCTAGGTTCAAACCCTGGTAGGGGAACTGAGATTCCTGCTTCAAGCCATCACAGCTGAGGCCGCCCCACAGCCTCCCAAGATCAGTTCTTCCCACCTCATATACCGCTCCACACCTGGAGTGAGAGGGTCCCTAGCACACAGTAGATACCTCAAAAACACATGTAAATGAATTCAACTGGGAAGTGCCCCACACTTAGATGCTTCAAGAAAAGTCCAAGCTTTCTATAATCTGTAGCAATGAATATAGAAAGTTCCCATGGTTTATTAAAATATCCAGATTTCAATGGAAATATTAAAAATAAAGGCAGTCGTAAGTGAGCCTTACTTATATGACAGACTCTCTTTGGTCAAATTTTAGTCTCCTCTGAACTCTCTTCCCAACCAGGCCTTGATCTTTGGATTTATACCTGTCTTTGCATTGCCCATTTGTAGCAAAAATCTTGCTAAAGTCAGTTTAGCCAGAATCTCGTACTCTTTTTTTTTTGCTGTGCTGGGTGTTCGTTGCTATGCAGGCTTTTCTCTAGTTACAGTGTGGGGCTTCTCTTTAAGGTGACTTCTCTTGCTGCAGAGCACAGGCTCCAGGTACACAGGCTCGGTAGTTGTGGTGCATGGGCTTAGTTGCCCCGAGGCATGTGGGATCTTAGTTCCCTGATCAGGGATCAAACCCATGTCTCCTGTATCAGCAGGCGGATTCTTTACCAGTGGACCACTAGGGAAGCCCAGAATCTCCCACTCTTGGTAGCTGATCACCCTTGATACCTGATCAAATTCCTCAACCCCAGTTGTATCTGATCACCTGGGTCTGCTTTCATCAGGAATGCCGTGGAGTCAGTTAACTGGAACCCCTTCACCCTGATGTGTCCTCCTAGTAACTCTCCCTCCCCTGACCCCCACCCTGCTCCTTGGCTAAAAAGCCCCCCTTGTCTATGCTCTATCTGGAACTGAGCTCAGTTCTATCCCTATTGTATAAACTCCTCAATAAGATCTGTTTTTAATGCTTTATCTGCTCTTCAGCTCTGGTTTTTCTTTAACAGTTAGATACTAAAAACCATTCTCTGCTTCTTGGGAACTTGGTTAGATCCCATTTTTGAGATCCTAGCGGTTAAGTAGAGTCACATGACTAAGTATTTACCAGTGGAATGGAAGGATGTATGCCAATCTGTGTTTAGGCTTTCAGATCACGGGTGTGCCCCCTTCACACTCTCTTCCTTCCCTCTGGCCACGATTCAGGCACTCCTGCAACCCAGGTTCAGTCAAGTACACGTGCCCAGGGCAGCAATGCAGGTTCAGTCAAGTTCACCTCCCTAGGGCATGGCGGGAGCAACAACCTGGAAGGAACCTGGGGCCCTGAATGATCAAGGAAAATTACACAACCTAGAATACTCATCTCAGACCTTCATGCAAGAGATAAACTTCTGTTATTTAAGGCAAGGCATTCCTGGCTCCCCGTTTTATTTTTTACAGTAAGTCCCCTACATACGAATGAGTTCTAGTTTGATAGCACATTCATAAGCCCAACAGTTAGCCTAAGAAGTCAACTAACACAATCAGCTATAGAGTCGTGTACTGTAATAGGTTCATAATACTTTTCACACAAATAATACATAAAAACAAATGCAAAAAATAAAGACTTTTACTCTTACCATACAGTACCTTGAAAAGTAAGATAAGTACCAGCTACATCACCACAGCTTTTACTCTTGATTCCAGACATCCTGGGCTTGAAATAAAGCTACTGAACTACTGTGCTCTATATAGCAAAGTACACAAAAGCACAACTTGTATAGGTTGCACACACATGACAATGTACGGCAGACACGTGAACGAACTTACATGACTGGACATGCGAACACATGTTCACGTCTTTGAAAATTCGAAACTTAAAGGTTCATATGTAGAGGGCTGCCTGTATTTTTATTTTTTGGCCATGCTACACAGCTTGCAGGACCTTAGTTATCTGACCAGGGACCGAACCTGGGCCCATGGCAGTGAAAGCACTGAGTCCTAACCACTGGCCCATCGGAGAATTCTCCTTGGTTCTCCTTATTATAACAGCATGCACAGAAATGACTGTATCTGTGATGAGGAATTTTTCTTCAGGAAATACCCATGTTATTGTATTCTCATTGGAAATCTACTTTCACATTGAAAACAGAAAGAGCCAGCAGTGCTACCATCTTAAGCCTTCAAACTATTTGCTTCAGAGTTCTTACTTACATTTTATATACATTTTCACGCCTATTTATTACACAAAGCTCTAGACAGAAGCCCTGAGGCTAATCCACACACATATAAGAAAATGTATTGTGCTTTAGCCATCATTTGAGCAATTATTGAGTTCTGCACAGACTAGTAAGACAAGCAGAGAGAGGTATAAGACCAGTGATGCTGTTTATTCAAAAAAGCAATTCAAAAAAGCTTGCATGGCTGGAAACCAGAACAAGTTCATGCCACAGATTTTTACAGTTTATGCCAATTAAAGAATTTATTTTTTATAGTATTAATAAAGTAAAATGCTAAAAAGATAAACAATATACTTTTCTCAGTCTTTGGTTTTCTGGGCCTTTTTGCTCTACTTGATGTGATTACCCTCCCCACTCCCCCTTCCTGAAACTCTCCTTCCTCAGCTCTTATAACATCACTCTCTTACCTTCTTCCTGTTTGCAACTTCTATATCTCCTTCAGGGACCCTTCTTTCTCTCTGTGCTATAATTGGCTGGTGCTCTCAGGGCTCTGTTTTTGGCCCATTCCTCACCCCACAGGCTCTGTGTGTGATACCATTCAAGCCCACAGCTTCAGCTACCGTTTACATGCTACCCTCTCAAATCGACCTCCACCTCCCTGCAGGACAATGTTCCTGAGCCCCACAACTACTCATGAAGAGGCAGCTTCCACTATAAAGACTCTGAGAGTCATGGGAGGTGTCCTTGTAAAGGGAAACATTGGGGTGTCTGGCCCCTGCTGTTTCAGCTCAGTGCACCCCCACCTGCCAGCCCAGAAGTCTCCTGCACCAGATGGGAGTAAAGGGTGCACTTCAGAATGCTCTGCCTCAGAGGAGGCTATAAAATTAGTAATTCGTGAAGATGAACTGGCACCTGGGAACGCAGCAGGCCCAGCTGGTGACCCAGATCCACAGTCCCAGGGGACAAAGAGTCCCAGAGTGGGTCCCCTTTGCTGGAACACCTCCTCACTCTTACGCTAAATGTGTGTTTATAATGACAAGTCAACATTTATTGTTATAAAAGATGGAATTCATTAAATCCCATTAATTAATTAAACGTGTATATTCTACCCACTTTCTAGAAAAGATTAAAGTAGCTCCTAAAAATACAGAATGTGGACTAAAATAGACCTTCCCTGATGGCTCAGTGGGTAAAGAGCCTGCCTGCAATGTTCGAGACACAAGAGAGAGATGCAGATCTTCCTGGGTCAGGAAGATCCCCTGGAGAAGGAAACAGCAACCCACTCCAGTATTCTTGCCTGGAAAACCCCACGGACAGAGGAGCCTGGTGGGCTACAGTCCACAAGGTCACCCAGAGTCAGACATGACTGAGTGACTAAGCATACACACAGCACACATTCTATCCACTCTCTAGAAAAGACTGAAAGTAGCTCCTAAAAATACAGAATGTGGACTAAAATAGTAGAACTAGGCCAAAAAGTCAAGACCAAAGGAAATGACGCAGAGGTGGCTGGGGCAGCTGGCTCCTGGGAACTGTGCCGCTCAGGTGGCAGCTGCAGAAGTGGCCTCGTCACGGGTCCTGCCATTGCAGAACGAGGGGCCCTTGGGCCTGACCTGGCCTTGTGACCACAACCACTCGGACAGGAGAAAAGGCCAGGCCTGGGAGACTCCAGGCTGCTGCAGTGAATGAAACACCATTGCTCAAATTCTCAGCGGGGACCAGGTTCTGCGCAGTTAGACCTCACCAGGATTTCACAGCCGAGGCTCAAATCTACTATGATAGACGCATGAGAGACAATGATGACCGGTGATTCTTATTGGGCTCCTGAATTCATTCTGCAACCAACCCAGTCTAACAACCAGGCTCGGGCTGGGCACCAGTGATATAGAATGAGTAAGGCCCAATGCCCTGCAGAGCCAGTGGTGTGGGAGGGCAGAAACAAGGATGCTGGGAGGAGAGCCTGATGGTAGGGAGGAGGCTAGTCTGCTGCCCAGCGGCCCTGCCAAGTGGGCTCCTTTCCTGGGAATAGCCAGATGGCCCCCAGGGCCCTCAGGGTGCCCAGGGGCCTTCCAGCATCAGCTGATTGGCTTGGGTGCAGATCCATTGTCCCACCCGAGAATCTGAAGCCCAGCCCGAGAAAGGTGAGCAGAAGCTAAGAGCTGCCCATTAGCGCAGGGTACCTCCCACAAAGCCTGTGAGGCTGATCTGGGTCCAGCCAGCTCAGAGGCCCAGTAGTCCATCTGTCCCTGGGTTGTTCAAAGTCCTGTACAATGACAAGACTGAGTCAGCTGTTAACACACTGAACCTCTGCTGTGCCGAAGGAGAGAAGCCACTTCCTCTAGCCGCCTTCCCATCACCCTGGATGCTCCAGCCCAGTAACTAAAGGGTCAACATCCAGCACAGCAAGTGGCCTCTAGCCCTGCCCTAAACATAAGGCTAGTTAAGGTCTGGTCATTAAATATTTTGTTCTGAGGCTCTTCCTGTACATCCCTCTTTTCAGGTTGAGTGAGACAGTGGTGGTGCCTGATGCAAGCAGAGAAGACCCCCTAATGCAGTGGGAGAGGTTTCCTGGAAGGGGTGCCATCTCAGAGGGTCTTGGAGGAGCTATAGGAGGGGACCAGCAAGCCAAACCACAGGTGCAAAGGCCTGAAGGGTGAAGAGCCGGCAGGCAGTGGTGGGCAGGGGCAGAGGGTCCCAGCAGAAAGGCTCCGCAGAGGGCTAGAGATGAGGAAGAAAGCCAATGACTGCACACGGGCTGGACTCCACCCAGGAGGTTTTCCAGGCTGTGGGACCTGAGGACATGCATCCATGCTTGTTGAACACAGAAAAGAAGACACAAATTCCTAGGCTTCAAGCTTTGTGACATCCAGCAGGAAATGAAAGCCTAGGGTCATGTGGTATTTCATGATGTTTTTACATAAAATGGTTCACTTCATCTTTCCTGTGATATCAGACAATAAGAAGGCTGAGATGCAAAGGGTTAGCCTGGAACTCCTGGGTTCACACTGCAGTCCACTGTGAATGGACAGCCCTGGCTGCTGGGAGGCAATGGTTCCACCAGGCTGGTACCCACAGCATTCCATCACCATAACATCTTCCCCACGGAGTACTTCCCCGTCTCCTCCCTTCATTCAGTAAACTCTGCCTGGGAGATAGTGAGATCCCAACACACCTGCTGAGGCCTGGCCCATTGCTTTACTGCTAACCGTGCCTCTCACTTTAGAACCATGCCATTTCCACAGGCACACTTCTCCTCTCTTTTCAAGTATTTTTCATCCTAAAGGCTGTCATCCAAGAGCAGGTTGTCTCTCCTCCTGTGAAGAATGAAAAGCCTGACGTAATGCTTTCCCTGTAAATGACTTTGCAGCTGGTGATATGCAGCCTTCTCATCCCATTTACTCCTCACCCCAACTCTGCATGGTCAGCAGCAGCATCCCCATTTCAGAAACAGAATGCTGAGACCCAGAGAGAGTAAGGGACATACCTGCAGCCCTGAGTGGAACAGCCACTCCCAGGGTCTGAGGACTCCTGGCCCAGTGCTCACTGCACCATGTCTCAACTGTTTCTCAAACTAAACAACAGCAGGAAGGGAGACTGTAGATAGCAGACTGGCCAGGGCTCAAATCTCAGTTTATCTGCTGTGTGGCCTCAAACAGGTGTCCTCACCTCTCTGGGCCTCTGTCCTCTCAACTGTGAAATGGGATTACCCTGCAGGATCGTTCTGAAGATCCAAATCCTGGCAAACAGTACCCACGGGATGTGCGCAGGCCACTCCCCCACCCTGTCATCCTGTTTTGAATAGTTTTCCAGCCACTCTTTTGATCTGAAAAGAGGTTCTTTTCAATGACTTTTAAGAAAAGTACGATTTACCTGTTAGCCACCAGAGTGCAGTCAATTTCCGGGCGCTTCGTTTTGGGAATGGCGTACAGTGGGTACCTGTCCCCGTGTCGAATGAACACGTGCGCAGAGACCAGCTTAAAATGATGTGGGGCGTGGCCTGCGTGAGAAAAGCACGTTGTGGGGCGTGGCCTGCGTGAGAAAAGCACGTTGCCTGGTTGTCACTCAGCAACAGTCTATCCCTGCAGCTCGCAGAGGCCGGGAGGGGTGACCATGGTGGAAGGGTGCCATGCTGGCTTGGAGCGAGGGCGGCCCTCTGACTCCCTCACAAGGAAGGGCAGAGCAACGGAAGAAGGCTGCTTATGCCCCAGAGTCCCAGCACTCACAGGGAGGCTTTGGGGTGTGGCTGGGGGCTGGAGATCAGTGAAGTGGGGGCAAGACTGCTCAGGTAGCCTCACTCACATCCACAGACTAGGGGGAGGCCCATGGAAGTACTGGAAACCACGATTTCTGCTTTAAATCTTTCTCTCGTGAAACAAGACTGGGCAGAAAGAGATAAATACTCAACATCTTCTTTGATATACTTTCAGAAAACCAGAAGTCAACAGAGAAATCATATTTTCCTACACCTTTAATGTCAGACACCATCAGGGTATGATTTGGGAGTTCTAAGCCCTGAGAGAGCCCACCTGGGAAAGGGTTGAGCCTAGGGTGACCCCCTAGAACCCTTCAAGGCCACATTTCTGCTCATTCTCACTGAAAATCAGGATGATGGCAAACAACTGTGGAGGCCTTCTTATGTGCCTCATGCTGCTCAAAGCAGTTACTTACTCGTCCCAGCAGCCCTGTCTGTGAGTAGGGATGACTTGTTATACCCATTTTACAGATGAGGAAACTAAGACCTGGGAACTCATTCAAGGGCACAGCCCAGTGGTGACTGTAGGATTGCAGTCCCGGCTGTCTAGCTCCTTAGATGCTGTGTGAAGATGCTACCATGTCGGGCTGCACAGCCGACCTACCTTCCATGCTGCGCTCAGCCACACCTGGAATGTTGCAGTACAAAAGGGCTTCATATACCGGGTCCATCACGGGGGGCTCCGTTGCCGGGTCAGGCATGATTCTCTTTCGACTCTTGCTGGTCACTCCATTCTTGGTTGCCAACACTGGGATCAGGTGGACTGCAGGGAAAGCAAAGTAGGTCAGGAAACATGTGATCATGGAGGACACATGCCAGTTAGAGGACCCCAGAGGGCAGCTAGATTTTCACCGGAATTCACCTCTCTCTCAGAATTAGGCTGGACTTCAATGCATCAATAGCAAAATGTCAGCTTCCCATTCAAGCACTCTTTAAAAAAAATTTTTTTAATTTATTTTTTAATTGAAGGAAAACTGCTTGACAATGTTGTGCCATTTTCTGCTGTACAACAACACAAATCAGGCATAATTATATATGTGTGCTGTGCTCAGTCATTTCAGTCATGTCCAACTCTTTGCAACCTAGGGACTGTAGCCTGCCAGGCTTCTCTGTCCATGGGATTCTCCAGGCAAGAATACTGGAGGGGGTTGCTGTGCCCTCCTCCAGGGGATCTTCCCGACCTAGGAACTGAACCCATATGTCTGGTGTCTCCTGCACTGCAGGCAGATTCTTTACCCACTGAGCCACCTGGTAAGCCCATAATTATATATAACTATCTTTTAAAAATATTTATTTGACTGTATTGGGTCTTAGTTGTAGCACATGGGATCCGCATAGCAGTGTGCAGACTCTCTAATTTTGGCACACAGGCTTAGTTGCTCTGTGGCATATGGGATCTTAGTTCCCTGGTCAGGGAACCCATGTCTCGAACCCATGGATCAAACCCATGTCTCCTGCACTGGAAGATGGATTCTTAACCACTGGACTACCAGGGAAGCCTTGAGTCCCCTCCAAGCCCTGCCTCTTTCTCAACACCCTCCCCCTCCCCTTGTCAATAATTACCTATGTGACACCAGGTGGGCCACCCAGAGAGAGGGGGCCTCACCCACAGTGGTGAAGGAAGCAATCTGATTACTTCGTTCTGAACCCCCTTTGAATTCTGGTAAATACTTAGGCAGAAAGCCATTATCTACCGAGTGCCTATGAAGTGCTAGACATGTGTCTGCCATATCTCATTTAATACCATCTGCCTTGCACTCTGGGGCCCCCTGAGCCCAAGCATGGGTATCTGCTCATTAATTCTCAAGAGACTATTTTACAGTGAAGAGAGCCACAGACCCAAGGCAAGGCTGAGGCAACTGCCCAAGGTGTACTTGCTGGAGGGAAGACATCTCACTGTCACCCATCTGTCCCCAGGCCAGGTTCTCCCCCACCCCCATCTGCTGGATGTCATGGATGGACACTGCAGTCTGTTATGCTTGTCCAGACAGCACCCCTCTTTCTGTTGGGGAACCCCTCCTTCCCTGCCATGTGGTTCAGCTGAACTGCCAATCACAATGTCAAGTACAATACAGATAAGAGGAGGGGACTCCTTTTCTCCTGGACACTGATATCTAAGAACGGAAACCCAGGGCTGCCCCAGTCATTTGTCCCTCCATGGACAGCCTCTGCCTGCAGTGGCCAGAGCAATAAATGAGGAGAATTATCAGAGAGAAAGAGGAAGGAAGATCTGAGGACATCCAGCCTCTGGGCCCTGAGTCCAGATGTGGCTGAAGTGCCCGTTCGATGTCCCAGTTCTGTAAGCCAAGAAAGTCTGCTTATTACTTAAGCTAGTCTCACGTGGGCTTCTGTTCCTTTCAACCAAATGAGTCCTGGTTCACACATTTTATCAATTATTTACAAGCAGCTGTAAGTGCATCTCCTAGTTTAGTAGTACTCAATCTTTCAAAGAGTTCCCAATTCAGAACTACCTACAATAACAATCGTTGTATTTTTACCATCACCAACTGAGGGAATATGTGAAAATAGGTGTGCCCATGAGTCATTAAGAGGAGATGAAGAAGAGGTAGCAAGAATACACAGAAGAACTGTACAAAAAATGTTCTTAATGACCCAGATAACCTCTCTGGCACTCACCTACAGCCAGACATCCTGGAGTGTGAAGTCAAGTGAGCCTTAGGAACCATGACTACAAACAAAGCTAGTAGAGGTGATGGAATTCCAGTTGAACTATTTCAAATCCTAAAAGATGATGCTGTTAAAGTGCTTGACTCAATATGTCAGCAAATCAGTAGTGGCCACAGGACTGGAAAAGGCCAGTTTTCATTCCAATCCCAAAGAAAAGCAATGCCCAAAAATGTTCAAATTACCACACAATTGCCAGCACTCATTGCACATGCTGGCAAGATTATGCTCAAAATCCTTCAAGCTAGGCTTTAAACAGTATGTGAACGGAGAACTTCCAGATGTAAAAGTTGGAATTAGAAAAGTCAGAAGAACCAGAGATCAAATTGCCAACATCCATTGGATCATAGAAAAAGCAAAGGAATTCCAAAAAAATCTACTTCTGCTTCACTGACTACACTAAAGCCTTTGACTGTGTGTATCACCACAAACCGTGGAAAATTCTTAAAAAGATGGAAATATCTGACCACCTTACCTGCCTCCTGAGAAACGTGTACACAGGTCAATAAGCAACAGTTAGTACTGGACATGGAGCAATAGACTGGTTCCAAATTGGGAAAGGAGTACGTCAAGCCTGCGTATTGTCACCCTGATTATTTAACTTACATGCAGACTACATCATGCAAATGCCAGGCTGGATGAATCACAAGCTGGAATCAAGATTGCCAGGAGAAATATCACCAACCTTAGACACGCAAATGATACCTCTTAAATGGCAGAAAGTGAACAGGAACTAAAGAGCCTCTTGGTGAAGGTGAAAGAGGAGCATGAAAAAGATGGCTTAAAACTCAACATTCAAAAAGCTAAGATCATGGCATCTGGTCCCATCACTTCATGGCAAATAGATGGGGAAACAATGGAAACAATGAGAGACTTTATCTTCTTGGGCTCCAAAATCGCTGTGGACGGTGACTGCAGCCGTGAAATTAAAAGATGCTTGCTCCTTAGAAGAAAAGCTGACCAACCTAGACAGCGTATTAAAAAGCAGAGACATCACTTTACCGACAAAAGTCTGTATAGTCAAAACTATGGTTTTTCCTGTGGTCATGTATGGATGTGAGAGTTGGACCATAAAGAACGCTGAGCACTGAAGAATTGATGTTTTTGAACTGTGGTGTTGGAGAAGACTCTTCAGAGTGCCTTGTACAGCAATGAGATTGAATCAGTCAATCCTAAAGGAAATCAACCCTTAATATTCACTGAAAGGACTGACACTGAAGCTGAAGCTCCAATACTTTGGCCACTTGATGTGAAGAGCCGATACACTGGAAAAGATTCTGATACTGGATAAGAGGACAACAGATAATAAGATGGTTGGATGGCCATTGACTCAATGGATGTAAATTTTGGCAAGCTCAGGGAGATAGTGAAGGACAGGGAAACCTGGCGTGCTGCAGTTTATAGGGTTGCAGAGAGTTGAACATGACTTGGCAACTGAACAACAACAACAATGAATCATTTAACTTCTTATTAATCATTATATAAATGCCTACATTTGAAAAATAGCTAAAACAGGGTTCAATCACCAGTCTAAATCAACCTAAATTCCCTAACTACTTCTACAATTTTCCTAATAGTTAAAGTTTCCCTTTGGCAAACATGTTATAAACAAAGGTATAAGATAAGCAATCCACCGAGAAGAAAATATTTACAACATATATAACAAACTATTTAATATTTGAAGTGCACAAATCTCCTAAAATGGAAAAATTAAAAGGGATATGAGCAGGCTAATTATAGAAAAATAAATCCCAGGGCAATAAACATACAAAAAATGTTCAATATTATACATACTTTAAAAATACAAATGAAACAATAGGATAAGATTCCCTCCATCCCAACAGATTAGAAATCCACATTTTAACAACAATATCAGTATTGGCCAGGGTTTGAAACCTACATTTCCCTATACTTCAGGTGAGAGAGGACGTTGAAAGGACTTTTGGGAAGGAGTATTTGCGTCACCACCAAAATGTTACATGTACTTTATCCATGACCCTATTATTCTATCTCTTGGAATCTGTTCAACAAAAATATCAATTCCCATCACCAAGACATATGGCCAAAGAGATTCACTGCAGCACTATATACAAGAACACAAAAAAGGGAAATGAACTAAATATCTTTTATCAGCAGAACAGAATGTAACACCCACAGTGGAATATTAATGAAAATATTAATGAAAAATTAATAAAAGATTCTTTGATTTTTGTGAATAAACCAAGTCACTAGATATTTACATAATCCTTTTCATGGAAAGAAAAAATTAACCATAAGTATATGAATATATAGGCATTTTTATTATGAAAATGAACAGAAAAATGTCTACAAGGAGATTCCCCAAAAATGCTTTGGGGAATGGGGTTTAAAGAAGTATTTTCACTTGTTTTTCTGTGACTGTCTACACTGTTTTATAAATCCACACACATACATACGTAGATACTGATATGTATTTACAATAAGCATGTTACATATTATCTACATTCTATATGTATACAAGTACATGTATATTTCTATCATGTCTAGATATATTGATATTTTTTTTCAATAAGCATATTTTCATTCATTACTTATGATGAAACAACAACCACAGCTAGAGTTGGCCCTTCACCAACTAAATAAGCCCTTCAGTTTGTCCTAAACCCACTTTCTTCCTAACAGTTAGGAAGGTCTGGAGCTGCTAACACACAGCTCAAGTGTCCAAAGGTCATTTACCATGGTGGGGAGAATTTGTGCCAGAGCAAGAGGACAATAAAAGTACATGTCATAATTAGCTTCCAATTAAATAAATAAATTAATTTAAAAATAAAATAAAGAAGTGGGGGGGGGAAGTACATGTCCTAAGGCAGCATGTTAATGACCCAGCCCTTCCAGCCATCTGGCACCCCTCAGTCCTTGATTCTGCTCTTTTATTAAGCAGTACCAGGTGCTGGCCCCTTGGCCATGCCTGTGGGCACACTCCCTTTGAATCTGGGCCACTTAGCTGAAGCTAAGGAGACATAATACGAGTGACCCTGGGACAGAGGGGCATGGGTCCCTAAGCATCCCAGAGTCCTCACAGTTTGCTGGTTTATTTCAAAGCACGTGGGGTAAGGCTTGTTGGAACTGCTATAAGCTGAGTGTTTGCTGTCCTGTGCTCAGACATGCTCAGTAATGTCCAATTCTTTGCAACCCTATGGACTGTAGCCTGCCAGGCTTCTCTGCCCATGGCATTTTCCCGGCAAGAATATTGGAGCGGGTTGCCATTACCCACTCCAGGGATCTTCTGGGCCCAGGGACCGAGCTGCATCTCCTGCATCTCCTGTGCTGGCAGGTGGATTCTTTACCATTCATTGCACCATTTGGGAAGCCCAAGCTGTGTTCATGCTCCCCCAAATTCACATGTTAAAATCCTAACTGCCAGTGTGGAGGTGGGGCCTTGGGGAGTAATTCAGTTAAGAGGGTAGAATCCTCACGAATGAGATTAGTGCCATTATAAGAGAGATCCCAGAGAGCTGCCACCCCCATTTCTGCGATGTGAGGTTACAGCAAAAAGGGGGCTAAGGGCAGACTTAGGTGTAAGGGAGCATCCTGGGCCTGGAGGATGCGGCTTCTTCTGGCAGGCCTCCCCAGCTCCTCCACTGCCCTGAGGACACGCAGGAACTCTGCTGATCCCACGCAGCTCATATGTCACTGGGCAAGAAAAAGGAACTGTAGGCGCATCAGAAAGAACAGTGGGCAGTCAAACAGATGGAAGAATAACGAGGTGTCATGTAGGTGTAAAAAGTTCCAGGAACAGACATGAGTGCCCTGGGGCCACTGTATCGCTGTGGCCAACCAATGACGCAATAGGAGACACCTTTTATTAATAATTAACTCGGTATCAATGGGCACATGTTTTCTCTGTGGTGTGATTTCCCAATAGAAGACTTCATACGCCACCTGGGATATGAGTCTCTCCCATTTATGTCTGCTGTACCTGTTCATCGCATCTATAATCACTTTCATCCCATCATCGCATCCATAAACCTTGTACAAAAAGATGCCAGTGACATCTCAAGGTCAAAGAATGGCAGAGAACATGACCTCTAAAGCAGTCCCTTGGGCTCCCTCACACGCAAAAGCAACTAGCAAACTTCTTAGAATGAGAGTAAGACAATCAGATGCTGTTTCATGTAGGCCTCTCCCCTGTCTCACCCCCACCCCCCCATCGCTCAATGCACAGAGGAAGGATCCATGGGCCTCATTACCAAACATCCCTGTAGCTGTGACTAGAATTCAAGCCAAACTGGCTGGTGCTGCTTTTTCCAGCCTTATACCTCACCTCATCCTAGGAAGAGCAACCATCCGTCAGGCATGAATCTCAGGCAGAGGCAGGTCAAGGGACTTGCCTGGGGTCACTTGCCCTGTAAGCCTGTTGACCTGCCAGTCCTGGTATTTAGGCATCTCCCATCCAGCTATCCAACATTTATTGAGCATCTACTGGGAATTCTTCAGAGAATAAAAGACTCTGGTTGCTGTCAATCCTGTTGAGGAGGGTGGTAAGGTATTAAATAAGAAAACGGGAGCAGAAAGCATACGGGGAAATGTCCTTCTCCGTCACAGTGCCTCTGCACACCCTGGGGGTTGGTTTGGGGGTCTGGGTGTAGGAATAATGCAGAAACAAACCGGATATAGAGGAGATACTGGGAAGTCACCACAAGAGTGATCAAGAAGAGGCTCAGAAGAAATACCATCTATCAATAAGTCTCAGCTCAGCAGCCAACTTGATGAACACGTCTGAAGAGAGATGTTTCATCCAACAATGAACTGCTTCTTTTAATTTTTATTTATTCTATTGAAGACCCCCATGGGAGAGAGGACAGGAGAGAAAGAACGAGTCCAGGGTCAGGGTCAGATCACGACCCTAGCCCCTAGGCTGCGAGCTCCTTCTTGTCTGGCCTTGGTTTCAGGCCCCTTAGTTATTCCACATGCTCAGCGGGCTGTGTGTGTGCAGCTGGTCATCACCTGGGAATCACCGTGACTTCACGAAGACAGGTCAGTGCCTCTCTTCCAGGGCACCAAGCCCATGCCCACCATCTCCAGTTCCTCACTCCCTATGGGGGCTCTGGCCCCGGGCAGGGGACAAGAATTTACCTGCTTCCAGGCCTCTTCCCACCTGCTCTAGCATTCAGAACCCACTGTATGCTGCCCTTTACAGGAGATCCTGATGGAGCACTGTGGGCCCGTTCCTGGCTCAGAGCACTACCTCTCCTTCCCTTCTGTAGACGGCTCCTCTCCCAGGTCAACCCCATGCTGTGGTGGGGGTGGTCATGACCCTTCTCCAGGACCCTGTCCTTGCCATGCTGGTCCCAGGGATGGGACCTGGCACTAGCCAACTGGGTCAATAAAGGCCCTTTCCAGGAAAGACAGCTTCCCCACATGGAAGGATCAGGTGAGCCCAGAAGCCCTGCCTCCTGCCATCCCTGCCCTAGTTATCCGGCTGTTGTTTAGTGATCAACTCCTCCTCTGATTATACAGACACCCCGGCAGGTTGAAGTCAGGTATCTAGGATCCGCAGGTGTCCCAGGGCAGGTGGGCAAGTGTTGGCTGACCCGTCTCCACCACTCTGGGCTCAGCTGCCCCACAGGTCTCACCACTGACTGGACCAGCAAAGAACTCGGTGGGGCCAAGGTGTGGCCCCACCACCTGCTTTTCACCTTCCTAGCTCCAGAGTCTGCTTCACCCTTGTTGGGACCTCAGCCTGGGCTGGTCACCTTCCTAAGCGACTGCAGTCACTTCACCCTTGCATCACTCAAGTCTGTCCTGACTCAGCTCTGCAGCCATCATTCCCTTAAACAGTTCAGCTCACCCAACTATTTAAGGCACCTTCTTATAAGTTAAACACCCCTAGTCCTGTCACCTGATTTCTGCGATTTCTTCCTCCCCAAAGCTCAAAAGGTTCTTGAATTCTCTTTATCTGTCTTTCATTTGTGTCAGTTTGATTACTATGTGTCTCAATGTGTTCCTTCTTGGGTTTATCATGGCTGGGACACTGTGTGCTTCCTGGACTTGGTTAACTATTTCCTTTCACATTTTAGTTAAGTTTTCAGCTATTAACTCTTTAAATATTTTCTCGGGTCCTCTCTCTCTTTTCCTTCCGCTGCTGCTGCTGCTGCTGCTAAGTCGCTTTCCGTCATGTCCGACTCTGTGCGACCCCATAGACGGCAGCCCACCAGGCTCCCCCATTGCTGGGATTCTCCAGGCAACAACACTGGAGTGGGTTGCCATTTCCTTCTCCAATGCATGAAAATAAAAAGTGAAAGTGAAGTCACTCAGTCGTGTCTGACTCTTCGAGACCTCATGGACTGCATCCCACCAGTCTCCTCCGTCCATGGGATTTTCCAGGCAAGAGTACTGGAGTGGGTTGCCACTGCCTTCTCCGTTTCCTTCTGGGACCTCTATAATACAAATGTTGGTGTGTTTTTATGTTGTCCCAGAGGCTGTCTTTGTTTCTTTTCTTATTTTTTCTATATTATATTTTGTGGCACTGATTTCCACCATTCTGTCTTTCAGAAATTCTGTCTCAGCTCCTCTGCTATTGATTCTTCTAGTGTATTATTCAGGAGAAGGCAATGGCAACCCACTCCAGTACTCTTGCCTGGCAAGACCCTGCTGTGGAGTCTATGGGCTCTATGGTAGGGCTAATGGTGAGCTCCAAGAGGGCTCACACCAAGGGGCACCTTCCAGGACTGCTGCTGCCAGTGCCCCTGTCCCCACAGCGAGCCACTGCCAACCCACACCTCCACAGGAGACCCTCCAACACTAGCAGGTAGGTCTGGTTCAGTCTCCTGTGGGGGTCACTGCTCCTTTCCCCTGGGTCTTGCTGTGCACAAGATTTTGTTTGTGCCCCCCAAGAGTGGAATCTGTTTCCCCTAGTCCTGTGGAAGTCCTGCAATCAAATCCTGCTGGCCTTCAAAGTCTGATTCCCTGGGGATTCCCAATCCCTTTGCCAGACCCCCAGGCTGGGAAGCCTGATGTGGGGGGTCAGAACTTTCACAACAGTGGGATAACTTCTTTGGTGTTATCATTCTCCAGTTTGTGAGCTGCCAGCCCAGTGGGTTTGGGATTTGATTTTATCATGATTGCGCCCCTCCTTCTGTCTTGTTGAGGCTTCTCCTTTGTCTTTGGATGTGGGGTATCGTTTTTTGGTGGATTCAGCATCCTCCTGTTGTAGGTTATTCAACAACTAGTTGCCCTGAATTCTCTTTACTGGAGTTGCTCTGACAGACAACTCCCATAATTCCCTTAGGCTTCCTCCATCCACTAAAGTGTCTTTAATATTCTTTCTTTCTCTAGCCTGCACTGAGTATAAAAATGTGTGTGATTCTCAAATAAAAGCCAGAGCCAGACCACCAGAGCCCCACAGTGGGAGTGGGGTGCTCACAGGGTTGAGGACTCAGCTCCTGCCCTAGGCTGTTTGTTCCAAGTTCTTATCTCCTCCCTGCCTGACCCCCTCTGACATCTGAGACCTAACCCCAAGGGTGGCCAGAGTGCAAGGGGCGGGGGTCCCACTGTGACCTGAGCCCAAGCCCAGCTGCAGCCTCCTGGAGGGGCCAGGAAACATTCCTCACATTCCTCTGGGGCCACTGCAAACTGGCCTTGACCAAATGGGGTCCCTCGGGTTAGATGCTGCAAGTGCCAAAGACTCTGAATCATGACAGAAACTAGGAATCAGACAGACATCCAAGACAGATCCCCAAAAAGAACTATGAAAAGAGCCCCAGCCATCCTCAACCACCTCAGGGCCTGGATCCTCTCTACCTTACCTTTGAGAATCTGGTAAGAGCTATTGATCCTCAGCCCTGAAAAAGGACTGTGTACACTGTTTTACATTTGGTTTCTGGGGATTCATAGCACCCCTGAAACCCTGTGAGACAATGCAGATGTCCATAGACTCAGGTTAAGAACGCAATGCACCTGGAAACAGGTTTCCAATTTCAACACCCTCGAGTAGAGATTTTTTCATTTTACAAAATGAAAACAATTCATATAAGCATGTGTTCATCCTAAAATAGGCACCGATACTAAGGTATAAAAAGAAGTCAGTCACGCATATTCCTACCACCCAGAGAACCCACAGTGAACGCTGCAGTGTGTGTGGCTGGAAGTCCTGCCGGAGATGAATGGTGCTCCAGTCCCTGCTGCTGCTGCTGCTAAGTCGCTTCGGTCACGTCTGACTCTGTGCGACCCCATAGACGGCAGCCACCAGGCTCCTCCGTCCCTGGGATTCTCCAGGCAAGAACACTGGAGTGGGTTGCCATTTCCTTCTCCAATGCATGAAAGTGAAAAGTGAAAGTGAAGTCGCTCAGTTGTGTCCGACTCTTAGCGACCCCATGGACTGTTGCCTGCCAGGCTCCTCCATCCATGGGATTTTCCAGGCAAGAGTACTCGAGTGGGGTGCCATCCCTACTGCAGTACAAATGGTGACCAGGTCACTATGGCTCAAGAACATTGTTGCCCCTTCCCCAGGAGCAAAAAGTTTTTTGTGTCTCAAAGGTCTGTATCCCATTGAGGCCACCAAACCAACAGCCCAGGAAAGTGGGTCCAGGTTGGTCATTCACTTCTATGAAAACAGTCAAAAAAGAAGAGCGGTCAAGTGGATGTGAGAGTCCTGGGGAGGCCACCTGAGTGAGAGACCATGTGCTGCGTGCCTGCAGGTATCTGGATACTGTGAAGACTGGTCATCTCACCCTCTGGTAGATACCTGGGGCTGGGGAGAGGCAGAGCTGGGTTCCGAGTTCCCCATAAAGCAGACTCCAGGGCAGTGTGGTCCAGCCCCTCAGTTGACACAGGAAAAAGAAGGAAGGAGGCAGGGAGGGCAAGAGACGATGCTGGAGCCAGAACCAGATAAATCAGAGAGGGCCCTGCACTGTGGCCGAGTTTCTGCTTCTCTCACCCTGGGCGCCGGCTCTGCAGGGCCCCAGTGAGGCATCCAGGGCTGGGGCCACAGCGGCAGGAAGCACAGTGAGATGGTTCCGATGTCTCTGTGGGCATTCCTGACTGCACCTTCTTATTCAGGATTCAGATTCTGTCACCCTCAAGACCTCACTTCTGATCAGTCTCAAAAACCTCCCCCTCCAACCCCTTCCCCCAAGGCAGAGTGCTACCAATATCACAGGGCTGTGCATCTGATTACCACTTATCTCACTTCAAGTTGTTTTTTATTTTTATTAATGTCGTCAGCTTGGAGCCCTGTTGCCAAGACAACGAGAAATGAGGCCCAAGCGGATCAGTGCAAACTCCGCCCACGCAGGCTCCCACTGGGTCCCTGACTCACCTCTATTCAGTTGTTCCTCCAGTGTCAACGTCCCGCAGCTTCCTCTCCTATTTGTCTCTTTTCCTACAATCTTGGCAATCGGCACATACTCTCCTGAATTCACTGACTCATTTTACTAACACTTTCTAGTTTTACTAACTGATAACTTGCTCTCTTCTAAAATGGGAGATTCATCCTTTCTGTCAGGCGGCAGCCATCAGGGTGAGCCGACATGGGCGCCTACAAGTACATCCAGGAGCTGTGGAGGAAGCAGTCGGACGTGCTGCGGGTGCACTGCTGGCAGTACCGTCAGCTCTCAGCGCTGCACCGCGCCCCGCGCCCCGCGCCCCACACCCAACCGACAAGGCGTGCAGGCTAGGCTACAAGGCCAAGCAAGGCTATGTCATATACTGGATCCGTGTACACCGCGGTGGCTGCAAACGCCCAGTTCCTAAGGGTGCCACCTACGGCAAGCCTGTCCACCATGGTGTCAACCAGCTCAAGTTTGCCCGAAGCTTGCCGTCAGTTGCGGAGGGGCGCGCTGGCCGCCACTGTGGGGCCCTGAGTGTCCTGAATTCCTACTGGGTTGGTGAAGAGTCTACATACAAATTCTTAGAGTTTATCCTCATTGATCCATTCCATAAAGCTATCAGAAGAAACCCTGACACTCAGTGGATCACCAAACCAGTCCACAAGCACAGGGAGATGCGGGGGCTGACGTCTGCAGGCAGAAAGAGCCACGGCCTGAGCAAGGGCCACAAGTCCACCACACTATTGGTGGCTCTCGCCCTGCAGCTTGGAGAAGGCGCGATACTCTCCAGCTCCACCGCTACCACTAATGTAAGTAATGTTGGTAAAGTTCTTACCTAATAAACAATTTAGGACGTTCTTGTCTGCTTAAAAGTGTGTGTGTGTTTTTTTTTTTTAATTTGTCTGTTAAAACTAGTTGCCTTCAGATTGCTTCATTGAATGCATTGTCAAATTATGAAAGTTAAAGTGCAATAATGTTTGAACTTATTGAAGTTACTTATACTTACACATATAAGTGTATATGAAGTGATGGTATATCTTGTTTTTAATAAGGGAAATGCCTTTGTTTTTGCTTTATTAGGGAATTGATATGTCTGTGTTTAAAATGCTGTTTAGTACAAGAGGTGTAAAATTCTGTAAAAAAGGAGTACATAAACTTACCCCTGTAGATTTGTTGATGCATGTGGTGAGACCTGCAGCTTTACTGGGGTGATGCAACGCTTTGCAGTTTTATGGAGTTTGGCAGGGACAATGTTTTCAGTTGGATTTTCCTTGGAAATGTGAATGGTGTCCTGATCCTTTCTCATGATCATATGCAGAAAAATAATGAAGTTTTTGACTAGGGCCCACATTTAGGCTTAATCTAATATTACATTTGTGTAACTGCTGCTTCTGAAAGGCAAAAAGTATTAAAGTAATGCCACCATTTTAAAGAGAATTGAGTAGCCCTGTTGCAAGAGGGTTCTGACGAATCAAATCCTGGTTTACCTAAATTAAATTGCCTTGGCCTCCGTGGTAGCACTGAAGTTCATACAAAGCTCCTGGTTCAGGCTTTGGGATCTGTAGAATACTGAACTTTGTGCAAAATGGTTGCATTTACACTTGTGTCAATTAAAGTTGAATGTTAGATAAGTGAGGGGGGAGTTATTAGCCCTAAGGTTTGTAAGGTAGTGATGTTAGGATTGGGAGTTTGGTGTTCATCAGATCCCTTTCAAGTGTAGGATGATAGGAAAAACTTGGATCAAAAAGTTAAATGTTTTATATGTAGTATTAGTTTGCGACCATCATGAACTCTCTAAGCCGCATTAGGGGATGGGGGAAACAGGGGTGGTTATATTTAAAAGTATCATTGCTAAATGTAATCTGTTCTCTAGGGTCAAGGCACTCCATTTTTAAAAGGCTACTGAGAAAACTCATGTCGTTGGTGTCAATGCAAGTTCAGCTGGCCTCCAACTTCGTGTTGTCTATAGTTCCCATCCCTACTCCAACCAGCCTTACCGTTCCAGGCTTGATGGGCCACCAGCTGTGGTTGCCCTTACCACCTCATTCTGCTTGTTCCATCACGTCTTCCCGTAGACTAGGCTTCTGTTTCTCAGGGTGGATGTGAGTGTAGGAAATACAGAAGAGGAATTACCCCAATTCTTGGCTTGCTATCTTCATAAATAGTTTGATTTTGAAATTTAATTGCTGGTTTTCTTGAACCAATTTTTCTTTTTCTTCAAGGGTCCTTAAAAAGGCCCACTTAAGTGATTTCCAGAAAACAGGCTTGCAAAACCTTTTAAGACCCAAATTCCTTCCAACTAAAAAAAAATCTTAAATCATATTATTTTGTGTGTAGAGGTTGTTCAACTATATAATAACAGAATAAATGTCTATTAAACCAAAAAAAATAAAATAAAATGGGAGATTCACCTTCTTAACCAATACTGCTGACTACACCCACACACACACACACACACTCACTCACATAAAGGTACCACATGTCTTTTTAGCAAATATATTATGGACAACCTTTCAAGTCAATACTGAGATGTCTACATAAATATGGTGTAATGGATGCAGGAGTATTTCCTGTTGGACGTTTTGGCTCTTGACCCCCTTTTCCTACTACAAGCAGGGCTGCAACTAACATCTTTGAGCATACATCTCTATCCTCCAGTTTATTCTTAGGAGAAACTCTCTAAGATCAGAAACAAAGGAAGAGGGAAAGAAAGAAGGAAGAAAGAGGGAGAGAGAGAGAAACAATGTCTCCATCCTGGAAGAAAACTAGAAATAATCCACAGACATAAATGTGTCCCATTTTTAGTTCATGGAAGGGCCCACCTGGTACCTCCTCCAAAATAAGGATGACATGAACTTAAGACACTGATTTGTCTAGCTTAACTTTGTCACTTATCTACAGAACTTTTTTTCTACCCAAAGATATTTAACTGTATGCGGCAGTTACACACAAAACATTCAAAGAAAAACTAAATTGAAAATTCTCAGAAATCAAATAAGCGGCTTCCCTGGTGGCTCAGTGGTAAAGAATCTGCCTGGCAATATAGGAGACACGGGTTTGATCCCTGATTCTGGAAGATCCCACATGCCGCGGAGCAACTAAGCCAGTGTACCACAGCTGCTGAGCCTGTGCTCTAGAGCCCAGGAGGTGCAACTACAGAGCCCATGCACCCTAGAGCCTGTGCTCTGCAACGAGAGAAGCCACCTCAATGAGAAGCCCGCACGCTGCAACAAGTAATAGCTCCTACTCGCTGCAACTGGAGAAAAGTCTATACAACAGACACAACACAGCCAAAAATAAATAAATAAATAAAAATTTAAAAATCAAACAAAATAAATCTCCAAGAAAAGGATCATACACACACCGCTTACACACACCCCACAGCACTTATGTACACCCCACACATACACACCCCACACATACACACACCACACACATACATGCACCACTTATACACACCACACACATACACACCCCACATCACTTATACATACTTGTGTTCATCTGCTTCAGTCATGGCTGACTCTTTGTGACCCCATGGACTGTAGCCCGCCAGGCTCCTCTGTCCATAGGATTCTCCAGGCAAGAATATTGAAGTGGTTTGCCATTTTCTTTCTCCAGGGGATCTTCCTGACCCAGGAATTAAACCTGCGTCTCCTGTGTCTCCTCCATCTCCTGCATTGCAGGCAGATTCTTTACCCACTGAGCCACCCAGGAAGCCCACTTATACATACACACACCACTTAAACACACCACACACATCACATACACACACCAGTTGCATGCATATCAAACACACATCACTTACACATTCACAAACAGCATACACATCACCATATACATACCACTGACACATACACTTCTTACACACATCATATAAACACACCAGTGACACACACACACACCACTTGCACACACATCACACATGCACAAAATCTGGCTAGGCTGGGGTCCCTCGGCTGCCCACCTGAGAACCTGGGGTGGGTCGCCTGCCCCTTGGCTTCGGAGCCACCCTCCCTGCTGCTGCCCTGTCTCCTTCACGGCCTCTCCTCCTCCATCTACCCACATTTCACCTTTGCCTTGTCCTTCCCCTCTGCAGGTACATGGAGTACAAACTCCAGAGCTGACAGGGCTCAGCACAGTGCTCTCGCCACCCCTACTCAGATTGCAGCCGGCTGCAGCTGAGGTCCCTGCAAAGGACTGTGGGCCGCAGCTTGTGGACAGTCTGGTTCTTAAAAGAGGGGCTAGAGGGGAAGGCGCCAAGATGGCGGAGGAGTAGGACGGGGAAAACACTTTCTCCCCCACAAATTCATCAAAAGAGCATTTAAACGTCGAGTAAATTCCACAAAACAACTTCTGAATGCCGGCAGAGGACATCAGGCACCCAGAAAAGCAACCCAACTCCTCGAAAGGAGGTAGGAAAAAATATTAAAGACAATAAAGAGACAAAAGGGAGGGACGGAGTTCCGTCCCGGGAAGGAGTCTAAAAAGAGAGAAGTTTCCAAACACCAGGAAACCTTCTCACTGCGAATCCGTGCCGAGCTTTGGAAGCACAGAGGACAACATAACAGGGAGAAAAAATAAATAAACAATTAAAACTCGAGATTGCGAGCCCTACGGTAACTCCTCCAGCGGAGAAGCAGCGCAGACGCCTGCATCCGCCATTAGCAAGCGGGGCTGGGCAGGGAGGCGTGGCGTGGGCTGCATCGCTGAGAGTAAGAATCTGGCCTGAATACCTGAGCGCTATCTGAGCGAAATAATTTGGGCTAGCAAACCAGACTGTGGGATATCTACCATGCAAAAAGCCAGCCCTAACCTAAGACACCGCCAGCCCGCGCAAGACGGAACAAAGGACTAAACAGAGGTAGCGGCTGCAAACCTTCCTCCGGTGACAGGCAGCCAGAGCCGGAAGGGGGCAATCGCAGCCCCAGAGAGACATTATCTATAAAACTGGCTTCTTTGCTAACTAAAACTTATTGGGGGTCTGGACGGTCAACATCTGCCTGAGAAGGTGCGCTGGTTTTACACCCAGATAACCAAGTGGCGGGGAGGCGATAAGTCGCAGCATTGGTGCTCGCCAAACACCTCATCACCTGAGCTGCTCGGACCTGGGAAGAGCACAAAACGCAGCCCCAGCTGAGTCTGCGCCTCTGAGGACTACCTGAGTGCCTGAACCTGAGCGGCTTGGACCTGGGAGGTGCATGCAACCCAGGGCCAGCCTCGGATTGTTCCCGGCGGAACAACCTAGAGCCTGAGCAGTGTGGGCAGGGAGGCTACACGCGCCGTGAGCGGGGGCAGACCCAGTGTGGCTGAGGCACTGCGAGCGCACGCCAGTGTCATTTGTTTGCAGCATCCCTCCCTCCCTCCCCATATAGCGATTGAACAAAGAGAAGAAATACAGCTCCACCCACCAGAACACTGACACAAGCTTCCCTAACCAGGAAACCTTGACAAGCCACCTCTACATACCCACACACAGCGAGGAAACGCCACAATAAAGAGAACTCCACAAACTGCCAGAATACAGAAAGGACTCCCAAACTCAGCAATTTAAACAAGATGAAGAGACAGAGGAATACCCAGCAGATAAAGGAACAGGATAAATGCCCACCAAACCAAACAAAAAGAGGAAGAGATAGGAATCTACCTGATAAAGAATTCCAAATAATGATAGTGAAATTGATCCAAAATCTTGAAATTAAAATGGAATCACAGATAAATAGCCTGGAGACAAGGATTGAGAAGATGCAAGAAAGGTTTAACAAGGACCTAGAAGAAATAAAAAGAGTCAATATATAATGAATAACATAATAAATGAAATTAAAAACACTCTGGAGGCAACAAATAGTAGAATAACAGAGGCAGAAGATAGGATTAGTGAATTAGAAGATAGAATGGTAGAAATAAATGAATCAGAGAGGATAAAAGAAAAACGAATTAAAAGAAATGAGGACAATCTCAGAGACCTCCAGGACAATATTAAACGCTACAACATTGAATCATAGGGTTCCAGAAGAAGAAGACAAAAAGAAAGACCATGAGAAAATACTTGAGGAGATAATAGTTGAAAACTTCCTAAAATGGGGAAGGAAATAATCACCCAAGTCCAAGAAACCCAGAGAGTCCCAAACAGGATAAACCCAAGGAGAAACACCCCAAGATACATATTAATCAAATTAACAAAGATCAAACACAAAGAACAAATATTAAAAGCAGCAAGGGAAAAACAACAAATAACACACAAGGGAATTCCCATAAGGATAACAGCTGATCTTTCAATAGAAACTCTTCAAGCCAGGAGGGAATGGCAAGACATACTTAAAATGATGAAAGAAAATAACCTACAGCCCAGATTATTGTACCCAGCAAGGATCTCATTCAAGTATGAAGGAGAAATCAAAAGCTTTTCAGACAAGCAAAAGCTGAGAGAATTCTGCACCACCAAACCAGCTCTCCAACAAATACTAAAGGATATTCTCTAGACAGGAAACACAAAAATGGTGTATAAACTCAACCCAAAACAATAAAGTAAATGGCAACGGGATCATACTTATTAGTAATTACCTTAAACGTAAATGGGTTGAATGCCCCAACCAAAAGACAAAGACTGGCTGAATGGATACAAAAACAAGACCCCTACATATGTTGTCTACAAGAGACCCACCTCAAAACAGGGGACACATACAGACTGAAAGTGAAGGGCTGGAAAAAGATTTTCCATGCAAATTGGGACCAAAAGAAAGCAGGAGTCACAATACTGTATCAGATAAATTAGACTTTAAAACAAAGGCTGTGAAAAGAGACAAAGAAGGTCACTACATAATGATCAAAGGATCAATCCAAGAAGAAGATATAACAATTATAAATATATATCCACCCAACATGGGAGCACCACAGTATGTAAGACAAATCCTAACAAGTATGAAAGGAGAAATTAACAATAACACAATAATAGTGGGAGACTTTAATACCCCACTCACACTTATGGATAGATCAACTAAACAGAAAATTAACAAGGAAAAAAAAAAAAACAACATGTATCTATAAAGTTCACTAAAGCAAAGCACAGTAAAATGAGGTATGGCAATAAAAGGCGTTAAATTTATCAAATAAAAAAAAATAAAGTGCTGAAAAATTAAAAAAAAAAAATAAAGGGATTCAACATTAAAAATTTCAGTTTGCTTAAATTGAAAAAGCATTTCATGACAGTGAAAGGAGCTCTAAGTACCAAATATTAAAATATGTGATACTGGTATTGACTCCATATTTGAATAAATGAAGACTTTGTGCAGTACTTCTGAAAGATCGTCATAAAAGGTGTAAAGTAATGAGACAAAGGCAGGTGAATCAGATGCAATGTGGGCAGTTGCAAGTTTTACAAATTAAAAAATTAAGTATATTAATTTACTAAAGATGAAATAGGTTCTGTAAATTCTCTAAGAATGAGAAAGCAGGCCAGGGCAGAGCTTGGACTAGAATTTATCTCCATTGATTTTTTTTACAGTTTTTCTTCAAAACAGATAATTTATATATTCAGTTGGTCATTGAAAAATAGAACATCATGCTGCATATAGGAAACAGTGTTCTTCTTTAAGTTCACATAAAAATGTACTTTAGGATTATATTAGAGAAATTTTCTGAAAATTGAAATAAAATAGGTTTTGAGATGTCATCCTAAAAAAAAAAAAAAAAAAGAGGGGCTAGAAGTTTATGTGAAATTGCCTAGTTTAAAAACACTGGTAAATAAATTTTCCAAAGTGAGAACGTTGCTTGGGCCAAAAAATACAAGCCCGCAGGCTGTGGGACTGGAGTAGCCTCCATGGGCTCCAGGGAGATCAGGGAATGCTGGACACAGGTCTGCAAACAGGGGCTCTGACAGGCTTCCTCTTGGGCTCAGGCCCTGGAATCGCCTCCGGTAGGACCTGCACGCACTGTGCCCACTGGTACCCCCAACAGCCCTGATACACCTCACCAACTCCCCAGCTCTTCCCCTGTTCCCCACCAGCCCATCCAGCTGCCTGCTTGCTCAGAGCACTCTCCCCCAGTCTCTTCGTCCAGACTCGGGGGCCATTGGCCCCACACAGCTGACCTCCCAGACCGTGTTCTGGGTACCTCCTTCAGCCTTTGGCACACTCACCCCAGGTGGAAAAGGGACTGTGTGAGTGACAGCGTGGACGCACGAATGGGGGCAGCCTACGAGACCTCTGAGTCACACTCCCCTCTCTCTCCACCCTGGTTGCACTGCACCCCAGATCAGCTCTAAGTCCGCAGCATCATCTGACGCTCTCAGCTCTGTTCCTTCCTTTTGGGCCCGACACCTTCATCAGAGCCATTCCTCAGCCTTCCACTGGAGCAGGGACGTAGCCCCCGAGTTGCCTCTGAGTGGGCAGCACCCAACTGTTGTGTACATTAGCACCCCCAGGGGGAACCACAGTTCTGACTCTCTGGGGAGGGGCACAGATCTGCTCTTCTTTGCTTTTGGAACATGCACTTTAACAAACTCCCAGGGCTACTCTAATCAAGGGGCTCAGGAGACCACTCTTTGGCAACCGTTGTACAAGACTGTAGCCCTTCCCAGACACGAATCTGATGATTCTGTCCTCCTGCTTCAGGGGCTCTAGCATCTTCGAGGTATAACATGGTGATGTAGGTGGCCTGGCATAGTCCACCCTCACAGCCACACACGGGTGACTAACCTGGCCCTGCTGTCTCTTGCTCGGCCTTGGCACACCTGCCTCCATCTGCCAGGAACGCCCTTACCAGATTCCTTATGGACAACTCTAACTCATCCCTTCAGGCTGGAGCTAGGATGTCACCTTCCCTGGGAGGGAGTCTTCCCTGACCTCCAAATGGCTGGCTTCTTGTCCTCCATCCTCCCATGTCACCCTGTCATAATGCATCTCAATCATTTTATTTAACAAGCATGCATACAGTGATCACTATATGCCAGGAACTGTTCTAGGTGTATTATGAAATATCCTTCACCAACCCAATGAAACAGAAACTCTCATTGTCCCCCTCTCCATTTTACAGATGAGCATGCAGAGGGTAGCAAACATGCCTGAGCTCACACAGTTGGTAAGTGGCAGGGCAGGGACTCGATCAGGCAGTCTGGCTCCAGAGTCCACGTTCTTTCCCAGCTCCTTGGGGGGCCACTGCTTTCCTGCCTGAGCACACTGTACCTTGTGTGCCAAGCATCTGCTCAGGATTCTCCTTCACTAGACAGACAGTTCCTTTGGCCCTTGAGAGATGAAACCCCAAGGGCCAAGCACACAGTGGAATGTTTGCTGAAGGACAGCGCTATGCCAACTCAAGGTACTAGGTCAACAAGGAACGATAAAATTCTCCAAACCTCAGAGTGTGAGAAGGCTTTAAATGGGATCAGGTCCAGTGACCTGCCTACTATTCCATTCTTCACAGAGTGATGCTCCAGGCTGTGCATCCTGCCAGTCCACCTCCACATGATGTTGACAGTCAGGAAGCTTCACCTGCTGCTGAACTGAAATATGTCTCCATGGTCACCAGGCCACACAGGGCTGGTCTGACTCCTCTTACAGATACTGGATAGCGATAAGAGCGCTTCAGATACTGAAGACAACTTCACTTTGGCGGGTTAACCGCCCGCTTCTACCTGGGAAGCTGAGTTTCCAGTCCACCATGGACATTTCCCTTAGAAACCTGCTCTGGTCCACCAGGGCCCTGCCCAAGATACCGATGACCAGTGCAGACTGACCCCCTATCATGGCCGATGGACTCTGATTTAAAAGAAAGAATTGCACGATATACTATTTCAAAGGGGCTTCCCTGGTGGCTCAGATGGTAAAGAATCTGCTGCAGTGCAGGAGACCCCAGTTTGATCCCTGGGTTGGGAAGATCTCCTGGAAAAGGGAATGGTTACCCACTCCAGTATTCTTGCCTGGAGAATTCCATGGAGACAGAAGCCTGGTGGGCTATAGTCCATGGAGTCACAAAGAGTTAGACACAACTGAGCGACTAACACACACACACACACACACACACACACACACACACACACACTCTGTTTCCAAAGCTCTCTCCACAAATGGCTGAAGCAGCCTTTGGGATACCAAGAGCTCTGGCTTCTGAGGAAGCATCGTGACAGGACTCCGTACTGTTTACACTGACTGAGCTTCCCGAGCCAAAGGTTTTCCCACAAAATCTCCCTTCTCATACCAATGTTTCAAAGCAGCAACAATGAACTTCATTTTATGAAATAAGAAACAGAGGCTCCTGGAGGCCACGCCTGCCGAAGGCACACCACAGCTAAGTGGCTGAGCAGCATTCAAACCCAAGGCTGTGGCTTCAGGGTCTGGGAGCTGGGCCCCCGCCACTCTGCCATTTTGGGACTGCTTGGAAGGCGGTAAAATGAGCGCAAAATGAGCATGAAGGAAAGGGTTGAAGCAGGAAAATGGACGATTACAAACGAGCAGAAAAAGCAGCAAAATAAGGAACCATCCACAAGTCTTCATAACTCAGTATCTTTTCCTGTCACACTGAAGGAGTCCCGCAATCTGAGAAGTTATTTTCCCACTTATACTTATTTTAACTAGAATAACTAATGATATTTATGCCTGACTTGTTCCCTTCTTCGAGTATCAGGAATTTCAGAATCACTCTATTTCCAAACTCAAAAACATCAAGGACTTGAAAATACAAAATGAATCATTCTTATTAATGTCTATTAGCATAAAGTGAATCATTATTACCATTTAAAATCAACATATTTTGAGAAACTACAAACTGTACTTTAATCTTTTTTGTATCCTCTCCCAATCATCTCCACCCCAATAGTGTAGAAAAATCTCCAGCATACATAAGCACTTAATAAATATAAGTTAGTACACATACACACTTTCTGTACCGAGAGGATGAAACACTTATTTAAGCAACTTGATTTTTTCATTGTAACCTGGGTCATAACTTTCTCATATTCAAAACATCAGAAAAATAAAACTACCAAAGTGTCAAAATAAAATACACAATCATAGAAAACAAAATTATACTATTTACTTAAAAGAAAGCCAAGTTCCATTTGACTGTCTCAAATATATTACCTGAAACAATTATATGTGCTAATCTGATATTCAAAAACTAGTCAAAAGAAATAGAGAAGAAAAAAAATTCCATATATTTCAGGATAAGAATGAAAATATAAGTGTTACTTAAGCAGACATCTTTGTATTATGAATTAGTCCAGTTTCTTACAGCATAATAATTAGCAACCAGTAAAGTGATTAAATAAATAAAACAATTTAACTCAATTTTCACCAAAATTGTTAAATTCCAAAGTTACAGTTTACCTAGAAGCAGAAGAGCAGTAAGAAGGTCCATATCTTAATATCTTTCCAAACTCCCAACACACTGAAGAATAAAGACCTCAGACCCAGGCTGGCCAATTTATCCTGAAAAATTTTCCCTAAAATAAGTACGGCTGAAAATTGGCTCTGCTAAAACAGAAGGGACTTTCAGAGGAGTTATATAAGCAAAACACACAGGCCAATTCAGTGACATGGAAACCACCTCATGCAAGAGAGACGCAGCAAACACAAGTAACCCACACTCATGTCTCAGAACCTGTCAGTGTCTCAAACTAAGAACCAAGGTTGATTGAAACATCCTACAAGCAAAGGATGGAAAATTTTTAATGAAAAGCCACAAACAAACGACTGATTCCAAACACTTTCTGGAAAAGACTTTTTTTTTTTTTTTTTACAGTTCATTAACCACCGAGAGTATCTTTAAACTTCTTATGCCCACCTTCTCTTAATCTATTTTCCTATTCCTAAGGATAAAGTGAGTACTTTTACTATTAGAAGTGCCTGTCAATATGCACTAGATGTGTGCATGGAATATGTCACAAATCAGAGGTGAGGCAGGGAAATTTGCTCAAAGCCTCTCCCTTCAAACCACTCATTCTGAATGCCAAGTCTTTCCCATGTCCCTCAGCACACTCAGAACATCCCTCATCTCTGGCCACCTGCCCTTCCTCCCATCATGCAGACTGTGACAGCAATGCCACCTCCTCCCAGAGATATCCTAAGCTGTGATGAGGGCCAAGCAATTGCTTCCCACCCGCCGGGGTGAGGTGGAAAGTGGAGGGCAGGTAGGCAGCAGCAAAAATACAATTACCAGCATCGCACAGACATTTTCTTGGCTTACAAGTACACAGCACCAGGATAGAGAAATAGGGTTCACCTGCTTTCCAGAGCAGGTGGAGATTCATTCATTCACTGAAACACTCCTGAGGCACCTCCTATGTGGCTGGCAGTGCTGGTTCCTGTGATAAAGAGGGAAGCAGAAATGGGCCCTGTTCTCAAAGAGCAGCCAGTCTTGTAGAAGGAAAAGACACAGAACCAAAAAATTATGATATCGCAAGGCTTCCCTGGTAGCCCAGATGGTAAAGAATCCACCTGCAATGCATGAGACTTGGGTTCAATCCTTGGGTTGGGAAGATCCCCTGGAGAAGGGAATGGCAACCCACTTCAGTGTTCTTGCCTGGAGAATACCATGGACAGAGGAGACTGGCCGGCTACAGGGAGCTCTCAAAGACTTGGACACAACTGAGCAACTTTCACTTCACTTCATGGCTAGTGCAAGGAGTGGGACAGGTTCAGAGCACCCCAGATGTACAACCAAGAAGCCCATACCCAGGTGGGGAGTGATGGAAGCTTTCTGAAGGAGAAAGGTGTGAATGAACCATGTGGAGGAGAGGATGGGATGGGAGGCAGATAGAAGGGAGGTGAGTAGAACAGTCCAGGCAGACGGACCGCCTTCAGGCACAGAGAACAGCCTGGATGTGCAGAGAATGCCAAGCCACTCAGCAAGGCTGTGGTGTAGGGTTCAAGGTGAGACAGGGGTCCCAGAAAGGCTAAGGTGCCTCTCAGAGACCCACTGCTGAAGGGTTACAGCCAAGGAAGTGCCTGGTTGGATCTGTGTTTGATCTGTGCTCCTTAGGGAGCAGCAGAGGACATAGATTTGGGGCTCAGCCTGAGCACAGACCCCAAGGTATGGGCCGAGGGCAGGTGGTGAGGCCTGTGGACTGGCCTCCTCAGCCATGCTGCTGCCTCGCCACTCCGGGCTTTCCATACACAGTCCCTACTGCCCAGTTTGGTACTGGGACCTAATCCCTCCACCCTCTCTGATAATGACACTCAACCCCCAAGCCAAGCACCTCTGCTGTGTGGCCCAGCATGAGGGCACAAGCTGACCACTCACTGTCTTCACCTTGGGAACCTGAACTAAGGATCCAGGAATAACCAGTTGAGGAATCCAGGGAGAAGCCAAAAGTATGTCATGAAGCCAAGTGATTGCTCTTGTTCCTCACAAGCAAAGATGCACACCCACCCACCACTAGCACTGACACTAAAAAGACTGAGTTGTTTGAAACCTCACTGTTTATTTAAAGAACACAGGTAATGACCTAGAGCGTGGGATGGGGGTAGGTAGGAGGGAGGCTCAAGAGAGAGGGGATATATGTACACTTACAGCTGATTCATGATGTTGTACAGCAGAAACTAACTGTAAAGCAATTATCCACCAATTAAAAATCCTATGATAAACAATAATGGAAAAGACTATTTTTTAAAAAAGATGTATACACATACACACACACACACACACACACACACACTTTCTTTTTTCTGGTGGCTCAGACAGTAAAGAGTCTGCCTGCAATGCGGGAGACCTGGGTTCGATCTCTAGGTTGGGAAGATCCCCTGGAGGAGGGCATGGCAACCCACTCCAGTATTCTTGCCTGGAGGATCCCCATGGATAGAGGAGCCTGGCAGGCTACAGTTCATGGGAGCACAAAGAGTCAGACACGACTGAGCAACTAAGCACACAGCACACACACACACACATATACACGTATAACTGAATCACTTTGCTGTATAACAGGAATTAACGACATTGTAAATCAACTATATTTCAATTAAAAAAGAGGTGAAAGAAAAGTAAAAGAACAAAGGCTTTGGGACCTATGTGTTTCCTTCCCATGGGGGCTTCTGCTCCAGAGAAAAGCCCCCTTACCATCCCAGCACCCATACCCACACTCACAGAACTGCAGGCTGAGGCTCACGAAGGCCAGCAGTGCAGCCAGGGCCAGCAGCAGCACGAAGCGATTGCGGAAAAGCATTATTGTTTATTTTATCTTCTCTTCATGGTTTCACCTCAGATCAGGAACACGTCCTGCAAAGAGAGGAGAGGCAAGAAACATGTTTCTGAGGCGGAAAACCAAGTCTGTCAACTGAAAAGAATCTGATCAGCCCCGTTCTCCAGCAGGGCAGTGTGAATCCCGGTCGGAGAACAATTGTGTGCTGTTGCTGATGTCTTTGCCCCCAAATCAGCCTAGCTGAGAAGGCACCCTTCAAATTAATGAGCAGAAACAGTTCGGGAAGGCTTCGTTTATCTGATCTCAACAGGCAGGGAGATTTTATGGCATGGCCTTTGCAAAGAAAAATGGACAGGGTGTTTAGACCTAAGAAGTCTTAACAAGGACCAGGAAATGAACACCCCATTCTGACCCCCAACTTCTTCAACCATTTCTGATGAACACTTTGCTATGATGACCCTGCATCTTTGATCTCAGTAATTAACCTGAACATCAATCACTGCCTCATGCTCCACTTTAACACCTTTAGGGATGGCTGGGCTGTGTCTAAGATATGTTCCTACATCAAGCAGCCCCATAAGCTAATTAGAGACCTGCCCCCCCCGGCAAGCCTGGACCACTGGGCCCATTTCAGCTGCATCCATGGGTCATCTCGCAGTCCCACCCACCATTCTAATTTCCTCTGACCATGTTAGGACTGTGCAAAAGGACTTCACAAAAATGCCAAATGTGGCTCTGAATGTCCATTCTGTGAAAAAAAGGGAACGGTTGCTATGGGTATTTACCTCACCTCTTAGATACCAAATTTATTTTCTGGTTCTCATTGGGGTTTAAAATAGAACTTGAAAAATCACAGCCTCTTCAGAAAAGGTTCTTAACCACAGCAAGCTTATAACCATTATTTCAAACCTGATTTTAGCAGCAGAATCTTTTTCTCTTTCAAATACAATAGAAAATCAATCAGATAAAAAGCTCACCTGCTAATATGGTGAGGGTCACACAACTCCATGAATATATTAAAAGCTACTGAATTATACACTTCGGGTGAGTTGTATGTGAATTATATCTCAATAAGACTGTATTTTTAAGAACCTATGCATGGAATGAGGCAGAAGCCAGAGCCCTGGGGTCTCTTGCTGCCCCCCGCACCCACTCACCTTACTGCCACACCCAAGGCCCTGGAGGGGAGTTTGAGAACCATTCCTTTAAGGGACCTGTCAGACCTTCTACCACAGGACAACACTGGCTAAAAGACTGATGAAAATACACTGTACCTCACAAATGAGCCTGTATGTCCAGCATCCGGCAACCCTGCTAACAAACAAATCCCAATTTACACCCTCAAGTGAGCGCTGCTTCTGTCCCTTTAGTCACCACTCCTTTCCAGGGACCAGTGCTTCATGTCCCAAGATGATCTGTCCTCCTGGGGACACCCACCTCCTTGTCCTGGCAGGGACTCAACAGCCTCAGAAGCTCTCTGACATCTCCAGCTAAAACAACACATTACCCTGGCTGATCCCATCAGCATTTAACATACTTCAGTTCAGTTCAGTTCAGTCGCTCAGTCGTGTCCGACTCTTTGCGACCCCATGAATCACAGCACGCCAGGCCTCCCTGTCTATCACCAACTCCTGGAGTTTACTCAAACTCATGTCCATCGAGTTGGTGATGCCATCCTGCCGTGAGGACTCCAAATAAATGTTTGCTCTTTCCAACACTGAAACTCCCTGTGGCCTCCACCTGGGGGTGTTTGCAAGGAAACCCACAGACCCTGAAGACAGCTCACCAGAATCTGCATTTGGTGAGGCCCAAAGCCAGGGCTTCGGCATTGAACCCTCGAGGTGGCTGAGATCACAATGAGACATGATGTGGGCCCACAGATGTGCAGCCCACAGTTTTGCCCTCCTGAGGCGACAAAGAGGGTGAAGCCCTCCTGTAAACAAACCCCATTCCCAGAGGTAAAGCATCAAGCCTGAGTGGCTCTGGGCTCCTGATCCAGGCTGCAGAGTTCCTTGCCTAGGGTGTCTGGGAGGCATCACAGTCCATTCTCTTGTATCCTTGACCTTGAGGGAGACCTTGGCAACACTCATCTGCTGGTTCAACAGTAACTGTCCCCCACTCACCCTGCTGCAAAAGAAAACAAGCTAACTAAAATCCAAGTCACAGCCTCTCCACCCCTCACCCGGGACAGGTTCGGCTGCCCGGCCAAGCCCCCCAGGGATGAGCGTAGAAGGTGCCGCCATTCAGCTGCAAACACTGGGCAGTATTTCCAAATCATACCTGACCTGGGAGGAATGTCAGCATTCCCTCACAGCAGCCTCCCCGGGGCAGTCTCCAACCTTTGCTCCAGGAACCAGGAGCTTCTACCTGCTCAAAACCATCCTTCCCTTGGGTTTCCCATGACATGCCCCGGGGACAGGGTTGGCAATTTCGAACCTGACAGCAGAAAACTGAACCTTAAGGGCACGAGGTTCTTAAGTGGTGATGACTGATATGAAATCAGAGGTGTGCCTCTAAAGCTTTCTGCTGCCTTTCAGCGTCACCCCACACATCCGCATACTGACTCTAACTGCCACCCATGTATGTACACAGAAGAGGTTGGCTCTTGGCACGTGCCAGCTTCTTAGCTACCCAAGGACAGCTCACTGCTTCTGGCTCACTAGCCTGTAGATTTCAGAACATCTCGCTCTCTCAGTCATTCCCAATTAGATGTGTTTACTTTACAATGGTCGTCTTAGAAGGGGATCCTTTTAATTTGGGAAAGGTGAGTGGGGTGTGTGCATAGAGATTAGATCACAGAACAGGGAGAAGGTTCAGAGCAAATACCTTCTTTGGGTGGTGGTGTCCCTGTACCCCCAACAATAAATACGTTAGAGCTCTCCTTCATATCTTCCTCTCCCTTCTGTTATGTTATTGCCTTCTTTTGAGCCTAATACCACATTTGGAATAGCTCCTTTTCCTTTACATAAACATCTTTAAGTGTTCCTGCTTGGCAAATGGCCTCTAGGGTCTGTCAGAATTCTGTTAGGAGGGTCCTGCAGCTCTGCTTTTCGTGGGGGGACCACCTCTGCAGCATGTGCAGATCAAGTCCACAGCTCTCTGGAGGTGGGCAGACCTGGGTCAGAACCCCGAGCTTGGTGACCATGGGACAAGTTACTTAACCTCTCTGAGACTCAGTATCCTCATCTGTAAGTTGGGACTAATTATGTTGTGAGGACCAAATCAAAGGCTAAATAAGTGTAATCTCAGTGTACAGTAGGTATTCAAAAGAAAATGATGTCACTAGCTTTGTTACCTACTCATTTTCTTCTTCGGTTTTAATTTGGCTGCATCAGGTCTTAGTTGCGGCACGCTAGATCTTTCATTGTGGTACACAGGCTCTCTGGTAGGGGCATGCGGTCCGAGGAGCACGGGCTTGGTTGCTTCTCGGTACGTGGGAATCTTAGTTCCCCCACCAGGGATTGAACCCGCGTCCCCCCGTGTCTCCTGCATTGCAAGGCAGATTCTTAACCACAGGACCAGCAGGGAAGTCCCCCCTACTCATCTCTGTCAGTTCACTCTACTGCTTCCTCCATCCTCTTGAGAAATAGGAATAGTTTCTTAACCAGTTTGTTGGTTCCTCCAGCTACATGAGTATTGAAATGGTCACATATTCTTGCCCCCATCCATTGCTCTGTCACTCCAGCTCACATGCTATCTTCAGCATCTCACTGTGCAATGCAAACCTTGCTGCCTGGGGAAACCACCCACCCTCAATTTCTGAGGCTGGTGGTTTCTTGCTTCTGCAGCTGGAAGACCAGACTTGCCTCTTGGTTGCTCTGCACTTGGGTGTGCGAGGTAAGAACTTTCTTCTGGTACTAGACCAGGTCTGGCTCTTCAACCACTTCCTGCCTCCAGCGTCTTGGGAGACTTATCACCACCCTCATTGGCAGATGAGGCTGCTAGAGCTGCTAAGGAGGCCGTCTATGGTTTTCCCAACACTGCCATTTTACACGAGGACAAATCACAATATGGTTCAGGATCATCTTCAGATTGTCAGGTAGAAACAACTGCTTTTGCTAAGTTAAATTTCAGACTTATAGACAGGTTTGATTTGGTGTGGTGATGGCCCCCAGTTTGTTTGTTCATGCTTTTCTGTATTCATGGCTTTGGGAAACCTCCTCCCAGACGGACTCTAAGCTCGGACAAGGTCTATGCTTTGGCTACAAGCCAAAAGCTCTCTAAGCTTCGCAGACAAGCTGCAAACAGAGGTGTGAATAGCACTTACGCATTAGGGCTTGTCTTCCCTGGCTGCTTTTAGAACATTGCCCTCCCTGGCTGCTTTTAGAACATTGCCCTCCCTGGCTGCTTTTAGAACACCGAGACCATGGTGTGAAGACACCCAGGCGAGCTGCTGGAGGATGAGGCCACACGGGGCCAAGGCAAGCACTCCCGGCTGAGGCTCTCTTAAACAACAAGGCTGCCTGCCAGTCACCATACATGTGAGCAAAGCCATCCCAGACCTTCTAGTCCAGCCACACCACCTGTAGATGGAGAGTCAACCCAGACTAAAAGAACTGTGTGGCCAACCCCCAGGTCACGGCAAATATGAAGGCTGCTGTCTTCAACCACTAAGTTTTGGAAGCTTGATGTATGTAAAGCAAAACTAGCTATTCCCATAGAGAGAAAACACATTGGGTCTTTACCAGGAAATTCTAAGCTAGGGTGTAGATTTCCATATCCTCATCTTTTTTTTTTTTTGTAGGCCCCACATGTCAAAGCTCCATCTCCATCCACATTCTTCAATATGCTGAGGGCTTTTTGGGAAAGGGGCTATATTTAGTTCTAGATTGAAAATACTGAGGATATGCTGGGTTAACCAGATGGCTGGGATCATGTGACTGCCTTACTGCTTTTAGTTCTCCAGCTACTGACATGTCCACGTACCTGAGGCTTTTCACTTGATGACACGAGCCTCCACGTGGGAACACCAAACATTTCCCCTTGATAAGCTCTGGGTTTCTGTGCCCCTACTTCCTGACTCTGCCTCGGCAGTCCAAATGGCAAATAATGGTCAGAATCTCATTCCTTCCGCTTGTGCTAGCACCAGGCTGGTGTGTCCACAGCCCAGGGGCAGGGGGAGGGAGCAGCTCACTGACACTGAGCCCCGAGATAAGCACCTCCGTGCTGCTCTCCTGGAACTTATCTTCCTAGAAAACTTGGAGAGGAAGGTCATGCTCTGTTCTTTTCTTTTTAAACAGCTAAACAATAATGACAATGCAAAACGCACATAGCTTTGAAGTTTGTGTTTGCAGCTGGAGCTAGGATCCCAATGTGTGTAAGCGCTGTGTGTAAGCAGTGTGTGTACACAGGTGTGTGCCCATGTGAGAAGCGTGTGCCTGGCTCCAGTGCGTGCTTCTTCACTTCTCCAGTGGAAAAGACCCAAGGGAGCCCCAACACAGCAGAAAGCATGAGGCCTCAGAGGCTGGCAGAACTGTGTCGGTTCTCTGCTCGACCACTGCCTTCTGTGTGACCTCTTGACAACTGTATTTCACCCAAGTTTCAGGTCACTGTTCTTTAAATAAGACTGGGGATAAGAATATAAATGAGCAGAAGGGCAGTGAGGAGTAAATACCACAATACACAGAGCACTTGGCACAAAGGAGGGATGTGCTGTGTCTGGCTCCCCAGCTCTGGAGGAATCATACAGACCCCCTGCTAGCAATTTAGTCATCCAACTCTTCGAGACACCATGGACTGTAGCTCACCAGACTCCTCTGTCCATGGGATTCTCCAAGCAAGAACACTGGAGCAGGTTGCCATTCCCTTCTCCAGGTGATCTTCCCAACCCAGGGATCAAACCCAGGTCTCTTGCATTGCAGGCAGATTCTTTACTATCTGAACCACCAGGGAAACTCTACCATCTAAACACAAAGATTTGCTTCCTTTCCCTGAGCTGCTGCTTTTGCCACATACTGTGCTTCCCCTTCCAAATCCTGGCCACCGCCACTTCCCTATTCACTGGCCCAGCCCCATTCATCAGCGGGGAGCCACGTTTGCAGCTTGTTCCTGCCCCCACCTCCACCATGCCAGCCTTCCTCAGGGCTGACTCAGCTGTGGTGTTCTGCCTTGCCACAGGTTTTCCAGCCTGGAACATGTGTCTCGGCTTCTGTCAGAAGACAGGATTACCAGCCAATGGACTCTGTCTCTGTGGCTCAAGCTCCAGCCCCATTCTCCAGAGTCCCTTTCTCCTTTCCATCCCCGGCGAGCAGGCTCTCCAGCACTCAAGAAATCAGGCGTTCCTTGGGTTCCCTTCTGGTCATAATCCTACATATTCACTCCACGGGAGCTTGGAGCACACACCCCTGGGGTCTCCTGCAACTCCTCTAGTTACCCCACTGGACTTGTCCATGTCATCACAAGTGATAACCAGGACTCGGCCCTCAGTAGAGACTCAGGCCTCAGCAGAGACTCCACAGTCTGCTCACTCACAGCCCAGAAAGCAAAGTCCACAGGAAGAGTCACTGCCACATCAGTAGGGGGAGTAGGACTGTGACCTACTTCAGAATAGCTCCCACATCTCCTAATCCTCAGACATCACTGTCCATGGAAGATGCTCTTGACTCAATATGGCATCATGACCAAATCCAACCCCTATAAATACTTCAGTGGAAACAACTGCTTCATGTTGTGGGCTGAACATCTAACAGTCACCAGTCATCAAATGTCTACTGGGCACAGTTTTAGTCCCCACTGCTAAACCCACAAAGTAAAAAATACCTTAAATCCAGAAATAGAATTATTACTCTGCATCCCTGATGAAGCAGCAAAAAAGAAAACAGATAAACAGAAAACTCAGTCACCTTAATTTAACTTTACAATAGATTTGAAGAGTGAAAGAAAATACTTTAGAATGTAATTTTGAAAAAAAGCACTAGGAAATAGGCAGCTCTCATTATAGTATTATGGTAAATACCATTTCTGAATTAAGAGGAAAAAAGGAATATATCAAAGGCATTTTTACAAGCTACCATTCTACCATCAGAGATTTCCAAAGTCCAAGCCCTGGCCTGACTTTCACCTTGTAAAAGCTGGAAATGCCACGTTTAGTGACTCCAGCCTCAGAGTCCCCTTCAAAGTGTACAGAATTTAGGGTTTTAAACATGACCAAGACCGTTTGAAAGAAAAATGTGCATTCAATTATCTCATTTGTGTAGTTAAAATACCATTACCAGGAATAGAAAGATGGTATTAAAGAAAATGTTTTAGATGTATTCTATACTTTGATTTTTTTTTGGTCCTAATCATTTTGACCCAAGTAAATATAGCATTATAATTAAGAAAACCCTAAAGTCTATAATTGTGAACTAAATATGATCCAAACAAAGGTAAAAGCTACATCTTCATTGTCCTCCATCTCCAAGGTGACCTCAAAGTGGGGTTTAATTGCAAAATCAAAGATGCCTGGCTAAGAATAAACCAACCTTAAAGTCTGATGAGTGAGAGCCTGATAGATTCCAGAACCTCCTGGAAACTGCCACGGGGGCTGTGGGCTCCCAGCTGTCACTCACATTCCAGCTACTCAAGTGACAGCTAATGTGCAGGCTGGGCTCTAAAGGTTGAAACCAATTCATTCATCCAGTCAATTAGTTGATTCAAAACAACGTTTATTTCCCCGAAGCCAATATGTGTCAGGCATCATCCAAAGTGTGCTTCCCTAGTGGCTCAGTGGTGAAGAATCTGCCTGCCGATGCAGGAGACATGGTTTTGATCCTTGAGCCAGGAATAATCCCTGGAGAAGGACATGGCAACCCACTCCAGAATTCTTGCCTGGGAAATCCCATAGACAGAGGAGCCTGGTGGCTACAGCCCACGGGGTTGCAAACAGTCAGACACAATTTAGCAACTAAATAACAACTTCCAAAGTGCTGAGGATGCAGGATACAGGACACAGTTTCTTCCATTTTTAAGCTTGTATCTGAAATGTACTTATGGGAGAAATGATATGAGATCTAGGAATTGCTTTAAAATATTCTGGATATGGGGGTAGGGTCGGTGGGGAGAGGTCAAAGATGAATTAATGAAATAAGACTTGCAAACTGTGACAACTTCTGAAGCTGGGTGATGAATCGTAGAGGGTCCATCATATAATCCTCTGTGCTTCTGTGGATGTTTGAGGTTTTAAGCATAAAAAAAAAAAGAAAGCTCACAGTCTGGTCAGTGGAGCAATGAGTAAATGGACCATTAGGCTTGTGACACTAGAACCATCAACGAGAGGCAGAGTTGGGGAGGGAGGGGTTGACCCACCCAGGCCCAGAGAGGGTGGCAGGTTTCCTGTGCAGGAGGCTCTGCCCAAGTTCAGTCTTCAAGAGCAGCCTGGAGATGAGGCATTTGTAATTGCATTTTAGGAAAATAATTGTATTTTAGGAATGAACCAAAGAAACAACCCTAAATGAGACCATCCTGACTCGAGGAGAGCAGGAGAAGGGCTTGCATCTTTGTGGGTGAGGAGACCCTGAACAGGGAGGTGGGTTAGCCCGAGCACCACCCCACAGCATCACATTCAGTGAGTCTGCTGTGCCTGAAGACTGCTGGCTGCCCAGAAACCCCACTGAGGCTGGGTCAGGGAGCCCTGATCTCATCTGGGTCTGCTCCTCCATGTGGAGTTTGCCTGTGGTCTGGTGCCAACAGGTGGGTGGCTGCAAGAGCCTCATTCCCCCCACTAGGCCAGCCTGCCCACAAAACCAAGGAATCCCACCACTAAGGGGACTATACTGCACACCCGCTGGTGCCCCCGCTCTTCCTGGAGTCCCCTCTGAGCACACAGCCACTGACCTCCAAGATGGAGCAAGAGGCAGCGTCTGATGTCAGGAGCCAGGCCACCAAGCAGTGTCGGCTTGAGGGACGGGCCTGCTTCATACACTGACCCTCATTTTCTAGGGCTGGGGTCCTACCTCTTCCCAGCACAGCCTTCTCTGGGAACACAGGACAGGGGCAGGCCGAGGTCTCCCTGCCCCTCTCAGCAGGAGCGACACTTGAAAGGATGCTTGAGAGCCATGTGATGAGCCCCCATGGAACATTCTGCACTGTGCCCCACACTGACCCCCCCAGACGCCTCTCTCACCCGCAATACTCTCCTCCCGAAGAATAGCCTGTGCTGGTGAGGGGTGATGTAACCCACAGTGTCATGCCCAGATGTGATACAGAGTGGCAACAGCCCCTCCTGGCTATGGGGTCACCATGGAGGGGGAGAAACAATGCTTCAGATCACCCCCAAAGTTGGCCCTGATTTCTGGGCTCACCATGACCTTGCTATACCTCACAAATCCCACTGCAGTCCCAGTCCTACCCATGACATGGAGTTAAGTCTGTGGGCTCTGGAGTCAGATGGCCAGGACTCCTGCTCTAACCCTTCTTGAGCCACAGCTGCCCCGTCCATGAAATGGAACAATCCGTCTCACAGGGCATGTAAGGGCTCACGGGGCAATCCACGTGAGGGACACAGCCCAGTTCCGGGCTCCTGGTAAGCTCCCAGTAAAGGTCAGCAGTGACTTCTCCTATGGCTTTAACACCCACCACCCACATGCAGCTGCTCAGCCTGCTGCCGCCTTGTCTCTGCACCCACTCCAGAGGCAGAATGCCTGTGCATGGGGGCCATGCCAGAACAAGTCAGAGTTTGAAGAGGTTTTAAACACTACCTGGTACAAGTCCCCCGTCTGACTGGGAAGACAGGCCAAGGGCAGGTCAGAACTGGCACAAGGCTCCAGGCTGCTCAGGGAGCCTGGCCCTCCTGGCTCACACGCCTGCTCCACAACCTGAGAGTGGCAGCCAGCACTCTGCTGTGGTCACGTTCACACGCCTGCCTCTTCACTGTGGCTGACACTCCTCCAGTGTCTATTCTCACTTTCTTACCAACAGAATCCTCTAGGTTTCAGCTGGACACATGGCCACCCAGCTAGAGACAGCTAACTTCCCAGACTCCCTTGCAACTCATCATCATGTGACCATGTCATCGTGTGACCAGGTTCCACCCAATGAATTGTGATTGTAAGTAATTTGTGCAATTCTGGGTAAAAGGAGGCTGCCTACACTGCCCCACTCTGCCCTTCCTTCCTCCCCACCCCACACTCTGAAACACTGGAGTAGTGGTGAGCCAGCTTTCTTGATGCCCATGGAGACAACATCCGTGTGAATAACAGAGAAGAACCGTAGATGACCCTGTGGGATAGTCCACCCAACTCCTTGACCATCTATCAGTTCACTTTTTGTTGTTTAGTTGCTAAGTTGTGTCCAATTCTTTGCAACCCCATAGGCTGCAGCATGCCTGGCTTCCCCATCGTTCACTATCTCCTAGAGTTTGCTCAAACTCATGTTTATTGAGTTGGTGATGCCATCCAACTCTCTCATCCTCTGTCACCCTCTTCTGACTTCAATCTTTCCCAGCATCAGGCTTTTCTAATGACTCAGCTCTTCACGTCAGGTGGCCAAAGTATTGGAGCTTCAGCTTCAGCATCAGTCCTTCCAATGAATATTCAGGGTTGATTTCCTTTAGGATTGACTGGTTTGATCTCCTTGCAGTCCAAGGGACTCTTAAGAGTCTTCTCCAACACCACAGTTCAAATCATCAATTCTTAAGTGCTCAGCCTTTTCTATGATCCAACTCTCAGATCTGTACATGACTACTGGAAAAATCATAGCTTTGACTATACAGACCTCTGTCAACAAAGTGATGTCTCTGCTTTTTAATATGCTGGCTAGCTTTTCTTCCAAGGAGAAAGCATCTTTTAATTTTGTGGCTGCAGTTACCATCCTCAGTGATTCTGGAGCCCAAGAAAATAAAATCTGTCACTAAAATGTATCTCACAACCTTTGTAAGTCATTGTTATCTCAATTCTTTTAAAGCAGCCAGAGAAGTACCCTAACTAGAATTCACCATTAGCTCTAAAGAACACTGGTCCTCTCTATGGGGCCTCCCTCTGAGGGATGTTATGAATAAGCACACACATATTCATGGTGAACTGCATGAGGCTCATCATTGACCAGGCTGAGCATCACTCTTAGATGCGATATAAATGAGACATGGCTGGGGTAACCTTTGTTCTTTTTGAGTTGTATGTTTTGTTTTATCTCAAACTATCCATGTAGCTATCCAGATGGCTTGGCTGCAAGTTAACAGAAAACCCTGCTAATGCAAAGGGACCCATCAACATTCTCACATAATGACACACAATGTTAGGAACTGCTGCTCCAGAGTGGCTGAATTCAGCAACTTGAAGGCATCATCAGGAAGCCAGGATCTCTTCATCTCTGGGCTTTCTGCCATCCCCTGTGCTCAGGACGGCTCCCCTCAAGAGTCACAGATGGTGACCACTTTCCAGGCATCACACTTGGCACCATGCAGAGGCAGAAGGGGATGATCCTGCACACTTCTACTGGAAGCCAGGATGCCCTCCCAGAAACTTTCCAGTGGACTTCCCCAAATGTCTAACGGCCAGAACTGTGTCACATGCCCATGCTCCAGACCAATCGCTGGCACCAGGAATGGAGCCCAGAGACTGGGTAAAATCAATCAGAATTTATCTCCTGGCAAGATGAGACCCACAGAGGGAGGGAGACGGTGGAGATCTGAACAGAATTGGAGTTCTGTCAGGGCAGAGGGAGGGAGGGGATGCCTGTACCAACCCACAGCTGGAGAAGATCTGACAACACACACAGTTATTCTAGAAAATTATTCTCAAACCCAGTCATCTGATGACAGCAGCAGCCCTTTTCAGATCTAGCAATCAAAGCACATGTCGTCATAATTATATGTTTAAGGAGCATCAGTGCTGGTTTGCTCGGGTATAACCAGCAAAGAAGTATCCCTCAGCCTACCGACTACAGGCTCTACTAAACAGACCTTTTATTCCATATTCACATGTGCTTAAATATGCAGCATGAATTATTTGTCATTTCTTCCCAAACAGGATTTTGAGGCACATAATCTGCAGAATTAGTATTTTTAAACCCCTGAATGAGTAAAGTGGTTTTTTTTTTACCCCTGCATTTTTGAGCTACAGGTACCCAACAATTTCCCTTTTGAGATTTTTTCCAGCTCAACAAAGGATAAATTTGTGAGGGCTACTGATCATTTCTCAGAACCAGAACAGACTGAAATAAATAATCCAGCAAGCCAGGATTTTCACTTTTATTTTATCTTCAGTGATTTTTTTTTCCTGACATTTGAGAAGATGTCTGGGTTCCAGCCAACTTGGCTGCTTTGCTCTTTCTTAAGTTTTAGAGGCATTGCATCTGAAACTGGCATTCTTATTTTAGAACGTCAAGAGCAATGATAAGTACCTCAACACAAAAAGGAGAACACGCAGTTGGCAAGCCTTACTCACCACAAAACCACTTTAAAATATAGCTGATTCTTTTTATTTTGCAAGCAAACTGTGTCAATTAAAAGTTTCTTAAAATGTCAAGGAAAGCACAAAAGGACTGAATAGGCAGGGCTGTAAAACTGGAAATGTAAGTGGTGTACAATTGAAGATTTCAGTGATAAAGTCATAATTTTAAAGGCAAAAAAAAAAAAAAAAAAGGCTTACAATGTCCTGAGACTCTCAACTGTGCAAGGTGAATCAGGCATGCCTGAAAGTACAGGCTGCCAAGGTCACTGATGCTTTTTGAAAGCTGTATTTTCTATGTTAACAATACTACAGGGAAATAGAATTTTGCTATGGACAGATCCATGAACAGAGCACTCATCCACACAATAGAATGAGGCATTTCTCCCAAGGAGGCCTTATTCAGGCTGGGAGCACACTCACCGAGAAAGCCTTGACAAACCCGTGCTCACCGCTGGCCCACCTCATGACTCAGCTGTGATGGGGCATGGGGCCCCAGGTCCTCACAGCGGTCACTGTGGGTCACTATCACTGCTAGTGCTGGTGGGCAGGAGCTCTATGCCTCTAAAATACCTTTCAGAAAACTGCTGGGTGGGGAGTAACTAAGACTGTGTGCCACAACCACTGAGCTCACACTCTAGGGCCCTCAGGCTGCAGCTACTGAAGCCCTCGTGCCCTAGAGCCTGTGCTCTTAACAAGAGAAAACCACAATGAGAAGCCCATGCACTACAAGGAAGAGTAGCCCCACTCACCACAACTAGAGAAAGCCCCAGTGCATGAACAAAGACCCAGCATAGGCACAAAGAAATAAGTAAAAAATTTAAAGAAAGAAAGAAAACTGATGGGTGACTCAGTGTGAGGCTGGCAGCATCAATATTGATATAGAATTAGCCCTCCTACCTAAGGAGGTGGTCAAGTGGGCAGCTACCTGCTGGAGGTGCTGTGGAGGGGTGACGGGGATGACTTGTAACAGCATCCATATGCTGAGATCCAAAAATTCTCTGATTCAGATGTTCTGAGAAACTCTCAAAACTGGTGTGGTTTTTTTGGTCTCCTTTGCATGTGTATGAAGAGACAGGTAGAACAAAAACAGAGCTAAGAACATGGTCACATAGAATCACAGACATTTATCTTGGAAGGAATCTGAATTGCTATTTAGTCTCAGCTCCCTTCCACCTGGTCCCATCACTTCACGGCAAATGAGGAAACAATGGAAATGGTAAGAGACTTTATTTTGGGGGGCTCCAAAATCACTGCAGATGGTGACTGCAGCCATGAAATTAAAAGACATTTTTTCCTTGGAAGAAAAGCTATGACCAACCTAGACAGCATATTAAAAAGCAGAGACATTACTTTACCAACAAAGGTCCATGTAGTCAAAAATATGGTTTTTCCAGTGGTCATGTATGAATGTGAGAGTTGGACTACAGAGAAAGCTGAGCACCAAAGAACTGATGCTTTTGAGCTGTGGTGTTGCAGAAGACTCTTGAGTCCCTTGGACTGCAAGGAGATCCAATCAGTCAATCCTAAAGGAAATCAATCTTGAATATTCATTGGAAGGACTGATGCTGAAGCTGAAACTCCAATACTTTGGCCACCTGATGCCAAGAACTGACTCATTGGAAAAGACCCTGAAGCTGCAAAAGATTGAAGGTGGGAGGAGAAGGGGGTGACAGAGGATGAGATGGTTGGATGGCAGCACCGACGCAATGGACATGAGTTTGAGTAGGCTCTGGGAGTTGGTGATGGACAGGAAAGCCTGGCGTGCTGCAGTCCATGGGTTCGCAAAGAGTCAGACATGACTGAGCAACTGGACTGACCCTTCCAATAAAGTAGGGAATAACACTATAATAAGTTCCATTTAGATTGAATCCTCTTAAAGTTGTAATGAAATACAAGCCTCAAAGTCAATGGTACTCATATATATAATGGTGAAAAGCTAAAAATTTTTTCTCTAAGATCAGGAACAAGACAAGGATGCCCACTCTCGCCACTTTTATTCAGTACAGTACTAGAAGTCCTGCTGCTGCTGCTAAGTTGCTTCAGTCGTGTCCGACTCTGTGCGACCCCATGAACTGCAGCCTACCAGGCTTCTCCATCCATGGGATTCTCCAGGCAAGAACACTGGAGTGGGTTGCCATTTCCTTCTCCAATGCATGAAAGTGGAAAGTGAAAATGAAGTCGCTCAGTTGTGTCCAACTCTTAGCGACCCCATGGACTGCAGCCTACCAGGCTCCTCCATCCATGGGATTTTCCAGGCAACAGTACTGGAGTGGGGTGCCATTGCCTTCTCCCACTAGAAGTCCTAGCCAGACCAATTAGGCAAGATAAAGAATTAAAAGGCATTCAAATCAGAATGGAAGAAGTAAAACTGTCTCTATCTGCAGATGACATATTATATGCAGAAAACCCTAAAGATTCCACCAAAAAAACTGTTAGAACTAATAAACAATCTCAGTAAAGTCATAGGATACAAAATCAATATACAAAAATCAGTTACTTTCTACATTAAAAACAAGCTATCAGAAAAAGAAATTAAGAAAACAATCCCATCTACAACTGAATCAAAAAGAATAATACTAGGAATAAATTTAACTAAGGAGGTAAAAGGTCTGTACATTGAAAGCAATAAGATATTGATGAAAGGAAGTGTAGACAAAATAAATGGAAATATTCCATGCTCATAGTTTAGAAGAATTAATATTGTTAAAATGTTCATACTACCCAAGGAAATCTACATATTTTATCAAAATTCCAATGTCATTTTCCACAGAAATAGAAAAACAATTAAAATGTGTAAGGGATACCAAAGAACACAATTAGCCAAAGCAATCTTGAGAAAGAACAAAGCTAGAGGCATCACACTTCCTGATTTCGAGCTACATTATAAAACTATAGTAATTAAAACAGTATGCTATTGGCATAAAAACAGACACATAGATCAATGGAACAGAATAGAGAACCAGAAATAAACCCACACATATATGGCTAATTGATTTACAACAAAGAAGCAAAGAATAGGGAAAGGATAGCCTCTTCAATAAATGGTACTGGAAAACTGGATAGCCACATGGAAAAGAACAAAACTGGATCCCTATCTCACACCATACACAAAAACTGACTCAAAATGGATTAAAGATTTGAACATAAGGCCTGTAATTATAAAATTCCTAGAAGAAAATATAGAGGGGTAAGCTCCAAGATCACTTGGCAGTGTTTTTTTTTTTTTTGGATTTGGATACCACAAGCAAAGGCAACAAAAGCAAAAATAAATAAGCGGGACTATATCGATCTCAGAAGCTTCTGCACAGCAAAGTAAATCACCAACAAAATGAAAACGAATGAGATAAAACATCTGCAAATCATATATGAAATGAGTTCATACCCAAATTATATATAAAGAACTTACACAACTCAACAGTAAAAAACAAGCAATCTGATTTAAATAGAGAAGAGAAACTGAACAGACATTTGAAAACATACAAATGGCCAACAAGTACATGAAAATATGTTCAATATCACTAACCATCAGAAAAACAAAAATCAAAACCACAAGGAGATACCACCTCACACCTATTAGACTGGCTACTTTCAAAAAAGACACAAGATAATAGGTGTTAGGATATTGAGAAAAAAGAACCCTCATGCACACTGGTTGGAATGTAACTCGGTGCAGTCCCTAGAGAAAACAGGATAGAGGATCCTTAAAAAAGTAAGCATAGAACTGCCATATGATCCAGTAATTCCACTTCTGGGTGTATGTCTCAAGGAAACAAAATCACACTCTTAAAGACACATCTGCACCCCACATTCACAGCAGCATTATTTACAATAACCAAGATATACCTCTGTATCTATCACATCTTTATGCACATTACATTTTCTTTATCCATTCACCTGTTGATGGATACTTAGGTTTTTATACGCACAAATGCATGCACATACACACATACACACACACACACACACAAACACACATGCACGCACACACAATGGGATATTATTCAGCCATGAAAAATAAGGAAATCCTACCATTTGTGACAACATGATGGAGGCTGAAATCATTATGGTTTGTGAAATAACTGCTGCTACTGCTAAGTCACTACAGTCGTGTCCGACTCTGTGCGACTCCATAGACAGCAGCCCACCAGGCTCCCTGGGATTCTCCAGGCAAGAACACTGGAGTGGGTTGCCATTTCCTTCTCCAGTGGATGAAAGTGAAAAGTGAAAAGTGAAGTCGCTCAGTCCTGTCCGACTCTTAGTGACCCCATGGACTGCAGCCTACCAGGCTCCTCTGTCCATGGGATTTTCCAGGCAAGAGTACTGGAGTAGGGTGCCATTGCCTTCTCCGTAGTGAAATAAGTCAGACAAAATAAGAAAAATATTGTATGATCTCACTTATATGTGGAATAATCTTAAAAGCAAAACTGAACTCATAGAAATAGAGAGCAGATTGGTGGTTGCCAAAGGTAAGGTATGGGCAGTAGGAGAAATGAGCGAAGGCAGTCAAAAGGTACAAACTTCCAACTATAAGATAAATAAATTATTGGGATGTTATATATAGCGTAATGAGTATGGTTAACAATACTCTCTCATATATTTGAAAGTTGTTAAGAGAATAGATCTTCAAAGTTTTCATTGCAAGAAAAAAGTATTTTGTAACATTGTGAGGTAAATAATATTAACTAGACTTATTGTGGTGATTATTTTGCAATACACACATATACCAAATCCTTATGTTATACACCTTAAGCTAATACAATGTTGTATGTCACCTGCATCAATCAAACAGAAAGAAAAAAGAAGATAGGATATAAATTGGTGTTGAGTATATATGAATGTATAGTGTTAAAAAATAATAAAATGACCAAAAGAAAAGAAAGGCAAACTTGAAAGTCACATGCTACAGAAAGAGAGCTTCCACAAGCTCGACACCCCAAATCTGCGTGGAACACAGGTCTACCCCCTCTTTAACACACCCTCATCCTTGATATCATTGTCCTGGAACCAAATCAGACTGTTTTTGGAAATGAAAAATAATCTATTGTGTTAAGCCACTGAAATTTGGAAGTTTATTTGTTATAGTAGCTTAATACAATTCCTAACAATTACGTATCCATATACATAGGCTCTGTGTGTGTGTGTGTGTGTCTGTGTGTGTCTGTGTGTATAAAGGGATGTATGCTTCAGGTGGAGGATGGCCAAGACGTATTGGCCCAGGTTGCTCACATATTGCCCACAAGAGCCTCCACAGGGGCATCATTTGAATATTTGACAGCTGGAAAAAAATTACCTGCTCTAAAATAAGAACACTGCAAAATTGAAATCAATAAATCCTTAATCAAATGTCCAACTGTAACATTATATCAACCTCATTAATTGTTAAATTTAGTATTCATGAAACTTTCATTACATTTGAAGGAATGTGTGGGTTGGGTTTTTCTCATTTTACAAGAATTCCCCAATTGTAATTTTTTTTTTCTGATACTTTTATTTTTATTTATTAAAAAAATTTTTTAATATAAATTTATTTTAATTGGAGGCTAATTACTTTACAATATTGTACTGGTTTTGCCATACATCAACATGAATCCACCACGGGTGTACACGTGTTCCCCATCCTGAACCCCCGTCCCACCTCCCTCCCCATACCATCCCTCTGGGTCATCCCAGTGCCCCAGTCCCAAGCATCCAGTATCATGCATCGAACCTGGACTGGCGATTTGTTTCATATATGATATTATACATGTTTCAATGCCATTCTCCCAAATCATCCCACCCTCTCCCTCTCCCACCGAGTCCAAAAGACTGTTCTATACATCTGTGTCTCTTTTGCTGTCTTACATACAGGGTTTTCGTTACCATCTTTCTAAATTCCATATATATGCGTTAGTATACTGTATTGGTGTTTTTCTTTCTGGCTTACTTCACTCTGTATAATAGGCTCCAGTTTAATCCACCTCATTAGAACTGATTCAAATGTATTCTTTTTAATGGCTGAGTAATACTCCACTGTGTATATGTACCATAGCTTTCTTATCCATTCATCTGCTGATGGACATCTAGGTTGCTTCTATGTCCTGGCTATTATAAACAGTGCTGCAATGAACATTGGGGTACACGTGTCTCTTTCAATTCTGGTTTCCTCAGTGTGTATGCCCAGTAGTGGGATTGCTGGGTCATAAGGCAGTTCTATTTTCATTTTTTAAAGGAATCTCCACACTACACTGTTCTCCATAGTGGCTGTACTAGTTTGCATTCCCACCAACAGTGTAAGAAGATTCCCTTTTCTCCACACCCTTTCCAGCATTGATCACTTGTAGACTTTTGGATAGCAGTAACTCTGACTGGTGTGAAATGGTACCTCATTGTGGTTTTGATTTGCATTTCTCTGATAATGAGTGAATGGAATGTGAATCCTGGAATGTGAAGTCAAGTGGGCCCTAGAAAGCATCACTACGAACAAAGCTAGTGGAGGTGATGGAATTCCAGTGGAGCTATTTCAAATCCTGAAAGATGATGCTGTGAAAGTGCTGCACTCAATATGCCAGCACATTTGGAAAACTCAGCAGTGGCCACAGGACTGGAAAAGGTCAGTTTTCATTCCAATCCCAAAGAAAGGCAATGCCAAAGAATGCTCAAACTACCGCACAATTGCACTCATCTCAAATGCTAGTAAAGTAATGCTCAAAATTTTCAAAGCCAGGCTTCAGCAATACGTGAACCGTGAACTTCCAGATGGTCAAGCTGGTTTTAGAAAAGGCAGAGGAACCAGATATCAAATTGCCAACATCCACTGGATCATGGAATAAAGCAAGAGAGTTCCAGAAAAACATCTATTTCTGCTTTATTGACTATGCCAAAGCCTTTGGCTATGTGGATCACAATAAACTGTGGAAAATTCTTCAGGAGATGGGAATACCAGGCCACCTGACCTGCCTCTTGAGAAACCTGTATGCAGCTCAGGAAGCAACAGTTAGAACTGGACATGGAACAACAGACTGGTTCCAAATTGGAAAAGGAGTACATCAAGGCTGTATATTGTCACCCTGTTTATTTAACTTACATGCAGAGTACATCATGAGAAACGCTGGGCTGGAAGAAGCACAAGCTGGAATCAAGACTGCTGGGAGAAATATCAATAACCTCACATATGCAGATGACACCACCCTTATGGCAGAAAGTGAAGAGGAACTAAAAAGCCTCTTGAGGGAAGTGAAAGAGGAGAGTGAAAAAGTTGGCCTAAAGCTCAACATTCAGAAAACGAAGATCATGGCATCTGGTCCCATCACTTCATGGGAAATAGATGAGGAAACAGTGGAAACAGTGTCAGACTTTATTTTGGGGGGCTCCAAAATCACTGCAGATGGTGATTGCAGTCATGAAATTAAAAGACACTTAGTCCTTGGAAGGAAAGTTATGACCAACCTAGACAGCATATTGAAAAGCAGAGACATTCCTTTGCCAACAAAGGTCCATCTAGTCAAGGCTATGGTTTTTCCAATGGTCATGTATGGATGTGAGAGTTGGACTTTGAAGAAAGCTGAGCGCTGAAGAACTGATGCTTTTGAACTGTGGTGCTGGAGAAGACTCTTGAGAGTCCCTTGGACTGCAAGGAGATCCAACCAGTCCATTCTAAAGGAGATTGGTCCTGGGTGTTCTTTGGAAGGAATGATGCTAAAGCTGAAACTCCAGTACTCTGGCCACCTCATGCAAAGAGTTGACTCATTGGAAAAGAGTCTGATGCTGGGAGGGATTGGGGGCAGGAGGAGAAGGGGATGACAGAGGATGAGATGGCTGGATGGCATCACCGACTCGATGGACGTGAGTCTGAGTGAAATCCAGGAGTTGGTGATGGACAGGGAGGCCTGGGGTGCTGCAATTCATGGGGTCGCAAACAGTCAGACACAACCAAGTGACTGAACTGAACTGTCATATATAGCTTTTATTATATTGAGGTATGTTCCTTCTATTCCTGCTTTCTCGAGAGTTTTTATCATAAATGGATGTTGAATTTTGTCAAAGGCTTTCTCTGCATCTATTGAGATGATCATATGGCTTTTATTTTTCAATTTGTTAATGTGGTGTATTACATTGATTTGCAGATATTGAAGAATCCTTGCATCCCTGGGATAAAGCTGACTTGGTCATGGTGTATGATCTTTTTAATGTGTTGTTGGATTCTGATTGCTAGAATTTTGTTAAGGATTTTTGCATCTATGTTCATCAGTGATATTGGCCTGTAGTTTTCTTTTTTTGTGGCATCTTTGTCAGGTTTTGGTATTAGGGTGATGGTAGCCTCATAGAATGAGTTTGGAAGTTTACCTTCCTCTGCAATTTTCTGGAAGAGTTTGAGTAGGATAGGTGTTAGCTCTTCTCTAAATTTTTGGTAGAATTCAGCTGTGAAGCCTCTGGACCTGGGCTTTTGTTTGCTGGAAGACTTCTGATTAGAGTTTCAATTTCTGTGCTTGTGATGGGTCTGTTAAGATTTTCTATTTCTTCCTGGTCCAGTTTTGGAAAGTTGTACTTTTCTAAGAATTTGTCCATTTCTTCCACGTTGTCCATTTTATTGGCATATAATTGTTGATAGTAGTCTCTTATGATCCTTTGTATTTCTGTGTTGTCTGTTGTGATCTCTCCATTTTCATTTCTAATTTTATTGATTTGATTTTTCTCCCTTTGTTTCTTGATGAGTCTGGCTAATGGTTTGTCAATTTTATTTATCCTTTCAAAGAACCAGCTTTTGGCTTTGTTGATTTTTGCTATGGTCTCTTTTGTTTCTTTTGCATTTATTTCTGCCCTAATTTTAAAGATTCCTTTCCTTCTACTAACCCTGGGGTTCTTCATTTCTTTCTTTTCTACTTGCTTTAGGTGTAGAGTTAGGTTATTTATTTGACTTTTTTCTTATTTCTTGAGGTATGCCTGTATTGCTATGAATCTTCCCCTTAGCACTGCTTTTACAGTGTCCCACAGGTTTTGGGTTGTTGTGTTTTCATTTTCATTCATTTCTATGCATATTTTGATTTCTTTTTTGATTTCTTCTGTGATTTGTTGGTTATTCAGCAGCATGTTGTTCAGCCTCCATATGTTGGCATTTTTATTAGTTTTTCTCCTGTAATTGAGATCTAATCTTACTGCATTGTGGTCAGAAAAGATGCTTGGAATGATTTCAGTTTTTTTTAATTTACCAAGGCTAGATTTATGGCCCAGGATGTGATCTATCCTGGAGAAGGTTCTGTGTGCGCTTGAGAAAAAGGTGAAATTCATTGTTTTGGGGTGAAATGTCCTATAGATATCAATTAGGTCTAACTGGTCTATTGTATCATTTAAAGTTTGTGTTTCCTTGTTAATTTTCCGTTTAGTTGATCTATCCATAGGTGTGAGTGGGGTATTAAAGTCTCCCACTATTATTGTGCTATTGTTAATTTCCCCTTTCATACTTATTAGCATTTGTCTTACATATTGTGGTGCTCCTATGTTGGGTGCATATATATTTATAATTGTTCTATCTTCTTCTTGGATTGATCCTTTGATCATTATGTAGTGTTCTTCTTTGTCTCTTTTCACAGCCTTTGTTTTAAAGTCTATTTTATCTGGTATGAGTATTGCTACTCCTGCTTTCTTTTGGTCTCTATTTGTGTGGAATATCTTTTTCCAGCCCTTCACTTTCAGTCTGTATGTGTCCCCTGTTTTGAAGTGGGTCTCTTGTAGACAACATATACAGGGATCTTTTTTTTGTATCCATTCAGCCAGTCTTTGTCTTTTGGTTGGGGCATTCAACCCATTTACGTTTAAGGTGACTACTGATAAGTCAATGGCAACCCACTCCAGTACTCTTGCCTGGAAAATCCCATGGATGGAGGAGCCTCATAGGCTGCAGTCCATGGGGTTGCGAAGAGTCAGACATGACTGAGCGACTTCACTTTCACTTTTCACTTTCATGCATTGGAGAAGGAAATGGCAACCCACTTCAGTGTTCTTGCCTGAAGAATCCCAGGGATGGCAGAGCCTGGTGGGCTGCCATCTATGGGGTCTCACAGAGTCGGACACGACTGAAGTGACATAGCAGCTTAGCATGCTCCTGTTGCCATTTACTTTATTGTTTTGGGTTCGAGTTTATTCACCCTTTTTGTGTTTCCTGTCTAGAGAAGATCCTTTAGCATTTGTTGGAGAGCTGGTGTGGTGGTGCTGAATTCTCTCAGCTTTTGCTTGTCTGTAAAGCTTTTGATTTCTCCTTCATATTTGAATGAGATCCTTGCTGGGTACAGTAATCTGGGCTGTAGGTTATTTTCTGTCATCACTTTAAGTATGTCCTGCCATTCCCTCCTGGCCTGAAGAGTTTCTATTGAAAGATCAGCTGTTATCCTTATGGGAATCCCCTTGTGTGTTATTTGTTGTTTTTCCCTTGCTGCTTTTAATATTTGTTCTTTGTGTTTGATCTTTGTTAATTTGATTAATATGTATCTTGGGGTGTTTCCCCTTGGGTTTATCCTGTTTGGGACTCTCTGGGTTTCTTGGACTTGGGTGATTATATCCTTCCCCATTTTAGGGAAGTTTTCAACTATTATCTCCTCAAGTATTTTCTCAAGGTCTTTCTTTTTCTCTTCTTCTTCTGGGACTCCTATGATTCGAATGTTGGGGTGTTTAATATTGTCCTGGAGGTCTCTGAGATTGTCCTCATTTCTTTTAATTCATTTTTCTTTTTTCCTCTCTGATTCATTTATTTCTACCATTCTATCTTCTACTTCACTAATCCTATCTTTTGCCTCCATTATTCTACTATTTATTCCCTCCAGAGTGTTTTTGATCTCATTTATTGCATTATTCATTATATATTGACTCTTTTTTATTTCTTCTAGGTCCTTGTTAAACCTTTCTTGCATCTTCTCAATCCTTGTCTCCAGGCTATTTATCTGTGATTCCATTTTGTTTCCAAGATTTTGGATCATTTTCACTATCATTATTCGGAATTCTTTATCAGGTAGATTCCGTATGTCTTCCTCTTTTTTTGGTTTGGTGGGCATTTATCCTGTTCCTTTACCTGCTGGGTATTTCTCTGCCTCTTCATCTTGTTTATATTGCTATGTTTGGGGAGTCCTTTCTGTATTCTGGCAGTTTGTGTAGTTCTCTTTATTGTGGAGTTTCCTTGTGTGGGTGGGGTTGTATGGGTGGCTTGTCAAGGTTTCCTGGTTAGGGAAGCTTGTTTCGGTGTTCTGGTGGGTGGAGCTGTATTTCTTCTCTCTGGAGTGCAATGAAGTGTTCAGTAATGAGTTATGAGATGTCAGTGGGTTTGGAGTGACTTTGGGCAGCCCGTATATTGAAGCTCAGAGCTGTGTTCCCATTTTGCTGGAAAATTTGCATGGTATGTCTTGCTCTGGAACTTGTTGGTCCTTGGGTGGTGCTTGGTTTCAGTGTTGGTATGGAGGTGTTTGATGAGCTCCTGTTGATTAATGTCCCCTGGAGTCAGGAGTTCTCTGGTGTTCTCAGGATTTGGACTTAAACCTCCTGCTTCTGGTTTTCAGTCTTATTTTTACAGTATCCTTAAGACTTCTCCATCTATACAGCACTGTTGATAAAACATCTAAGTTAAAGATGAAAAGATTCTCCACAGTGAGTGACACCTAGAGAGGTTCACAGAGTTACATGGAGAAGAGAAGAGGGAGGAGGGAGTTAGAGGTGACCCGAATGAGATGAGGTAGAATCAAAAGAGGAGACAGCAAGCTAGCCAGTAATCACTTCCTTATGTGCGCTCTGGACCGCTCAGAGATGTTCACGGAGTTATACAGAGAAAAGAAGAGGGAGGAAGGAGACAGAGGTGGCCAGGAGGATAAAGGGGGGAATCAAAAGGAGAGAGACAGATCCAGCCAGTAATCAGTTTCCTAAATGTTCTCCACCGTCTGGAACACACAAAGAGATTCACAGAGTTGGGTAGAGAAGAGAAGGGGGAGGGAGGAGACAGAGGCGACCTGGTGGAGAAAAAGGAGAGTCCAAAGTGGGAGAGAGCAGTCAAGCCAGTAATCTTGCTCCCAAGTAAAAATGGGTACTGAAGATTGGGTTCTTAAAGGTACAAAATTGATAACAAATACCAAAAAGCAAAGGTTAAAAATCTAGAGTAGAGGTTGGATTTTCAAAAATACAATATTGAAGAAAGGAAAAAAAAAACCACAAAAATTACAAAAAATATATATATATGAAGTTTGCTTTAAAAAATAGGGTCTCTTTTTTTTTTTTTTTCAAAGTTATAGTAGGTAATGAAAATGAAAATTAAAGGAGTAATAGAGGACTTAAAATTTTTTTAAAAAATGATAGTAAAAATAGTAAAAATATATCTAGGACTTTCTCTGGTGTTGCTGTGGGCAGTGTGGGGTCAGTTCATTTTCGGATAGTTCCTTGCTCCGGCTTACATTTCTCAAGATCTATAGGCCCCTTCCTATGTAGTCGGTACTAACTACAGGGTTTTAATCTATTGCACCTGTCACTTCCAAGGCGGTTCCCTCTGTTTTAGCATCTTCTGTTTGCTGGTCTCTTCAGTGTCTGATTTCCGCCCTGGCACAAGGGGGCGGTGGTGGACACTTTTAGGCTCACTTGTTTAGTCTCGCTGTGGGGAGGGAGGGACACTGCAAACAAATAACACTAGCGTGTGCTCGCAGTGTCTCAGCCACACTGGGCCTGCCCCTGCTCATGGCGTGTGTGCCCTCCCTGCCCACACTGCTCAGGTTCTAGGTTGCTCCGCCGGGAACCGTCTGAGGCCGGCCCTGGGCTGCATGCACCTCCCGGGTCTAAGCCGCTCAGGATCAGGCACTCGGGTAGTCCTCAGAGGTGCAGATTCGGTTGGGCCTGTGTTTTGTGCCCTTCCCAGGCCTGAGCAGCTCAGGTGATCAGGTGTTGGCGAGTGCAGTTGCTGCGACTTATCGCCTCCCCGCTGCTTGGTTTTCTGGGTGTACAACCAGCGCACCTTCTCAGGCGGATGTTGACCGTCCAGAACCCCAAGAAGTCTTAGTTACCAAAGACGCCTGCTTGCAGTTTGGTGGATAATGCCTCTTTGGGGCTGCAATTGCCCCCTTCCGGCTCTGGCTGCCTGTTACCTGGGGGATGGTCTGCAGCTGGTTAGCTCTGTTCAGTCCTTTGTTCTGGGAGCGGGTCTGATGGTGTCTTAGGTTAGGGCTTTTTGCATAGCTCTAGTCCTTTGTTCTGTGAGTGGGCCTGGTGGTGTCTTAGGTTAGGGCTTTTCGCGTGGTAGCTATCCCACAGTCTGATTTGCTAGCCCAAGTTAGTTCCCTCAGATTGCCCTCAGGGCATTCAGGCCCCGTCCTTACTCTGAGCAATGCAGCCCTTGTCCCCCTGCCCAGCCCCCGCTTGCTAGTGGTGGATGCAGGCGTCTGTGCTGCTTCTCCACTGGTGGAGTTACCGTTGGGCACATAATCTGTGGGTTTTAATTATTTATTTATTTTTCCTCCTGGTTATGTTGCCCTCTGTGGTTCCAAGGCTTGCCACAGACTCGGCAGTGACAGTGCTTCCTGGTGTTTGGAAACTTCTCTCTTTTTAAGACTTCCTTCTCAGACGGAGCTCCGTCCCTACCTCTTTTGTCTCTCTTTTTGTCTTTTACATTTTTTCGAAGACAATGGGCTGCTTTTCTGGGTTCCTAATGTCCTCTGCCGGCATTCAGAAGTTGTTTTGTGGAATTTACTCAGCGTTTAAATGTTCTTTTGATGAATTTGTGGGGGAGAAAGTGGTCTCCCTATCCTATTCCTCTGCCATCTTAGTCCCCAATTCTATATAGGCTTTTGATAAAGATTAAGCAAAATATCATGAAACACCTGAGTCACAGTAGCTCAGTGATGGTTAATTCCTTTATATTCATGGGTCTGCCACCTACGTGAAAAATACACCAATAAAATCATGCTTTTTTTTTTTTTTTGCTTTGGAGCAAGCATTTTATAGGAATATTTAAACGTATAGATTGGGGCTAACCCCTAAACTTATTATCAGGTGACATTTTCTGGAGAGTTCTATTTACATCTTTAAATCACTCTGTGATCTGGTATATGCTGCTTGCATTGAACGCTAACTTAAAACTGAGAGAAGGTGAGATCTCACTAGATGCTGAGCCCTTTCCAGTTTTCCAAAGTGAGTCATACTTGTACTTTACTAGCGGTTCTTAAAAAAGGGTGCTTAACGAGAAACATCAGAGAAGGCAATGGCACCCCACTCCCGTACTCTTGCCTGGAAAATCCCATGGACGGAGGAGCCTGGTAGGCTGCAGTCCATGGGGTCACCAAGAGTCGGACACGACTGAACGACTTCACTTTCACTTTTCACTTTCATGCATTGGAGAAGGAAATGGCAACCCACTCCAGTGTTCTTGCCTGGAGAATCCCAGGGACGGGGGATCCTGGTGGGCTTCCATCTATGGAGTCGCACAGAGTCGGACATGACTAAAGCGTCTTAGCAGCAGCAGCAATGAGAAACATGAAGGAAAAAGCTATTGATGCAAGTGCTTTTGAGAATGCCAAACAATAGGATAGCCACAGACTAAATAAGCAAATACTTCTTCTGTATTCTCACCTTACAATTGAGATTCCACGTATGTCTACTAAACAGGGCAAAGAGCTATCCTGTAATATTTAGAGCTTTCACAGTCATCTTCCAAAGTCTGCTGCATGATTAGTTGGGCACTACTGTGTGTATTTACAGGACATCACGGTGGTGGGAATGTTTGCTGTGGATCGTGTTCTGTAACACTGCCGTGAACTGTTGGTTATGGAAGACTGGCTTTGCCCACCAACCCAGGAATAACTAACTGCAACTGCCATATCACTAGTCTTGTTATGACTGATCGAATCAGGATGGAGAAATTTCCTCCTCTCGAATTTGGGACATCTCTGGTATCTTTTGTAAGAAAAATAAACCATTCTAACAGACTCATTTAAAACTTTAATGCAAAATCTTGTCGTCCCCAGAAGAACGGTCTTCTAGCATCTTCCCAGCAAGTGGTCATCTGAACGTTCACCTTTTAGTGGTTTCCCATAATGCTCTTGGGATGATGACCAAACCCTGCCCATGGCCTATAGACCCAGCCTCACCTCAAGTCCATGCACGAGAGCCCCCCAACCATCCTGGTCATCTCTTAGCCCCACAAAAGAGCTGTGCTTCTTGGGGACTTGGGACTTGTGTCCAAGCCTATCCTCTGACAACCCAATTAGGAGATGGGGCAGCCAGGCAGATGGGGTACCAGTTCACAAGGGGCACAGCCCCTCACAGGAAAGGGTCTGAAGTGGAGAAAAATGTACACTTCTGGAGCTGCTTGGGCAGAGAAGGGAGGTGGAACTGCAATCGGCCATTAGGTTTATCTTGCCGGGAGGTGAGGGGGGCAGGGCAGGCAGGTAAGTTTGAAGCCAAGGCTAAAATGCTCAGGAGGGCAAAGCATGAGAGCAATGGAAATTTTAATGCACATCCACAAATTCTCTGTCACATTTCCCACCAGAAGGTGGTCCTAGGTCCTGGGAACAGGCATTGGGACTGCCTTGAGGAGTAGAAAGGCATAGACATGATGCTGTGTGAGCTCCAACACTAGCTCAGAAAGTCTATGCAGATTCCACCTGGCTTGTCTCGTTTGCTCTCTCCTGGGCCACATGCTTCAGAGCTCCAAGGCCATAACACAGGAGAAAGCCCATGAGAGGCCATCTGGGGACGGGGATGCCCAACAGTAGACCTGTGAGTGAGGGGCCCTTTGAACAATTCCAGATCAGCCATCCCCTGAATGACTATGTGAGAGATCTGAGCCAGAAGCATAAGCTGCGTCTGGTCCACCTCCAGACCATGAGGATGAGAGTAAAAGGATGATTATCTTAAGCACCCAGCTTGAGGATTTGTTTTGCACCAATACTGAATGACACGAAGGCTAGGAACTTGAGTCTTGCTCCCTGATCTTGTATCCCCAGTGCCAAGAACAGTGTCTAGCCAAGAGCAGGTGCTCGATCATATTTGTTGGATGAATGAATGAATGAACAAAAGAGAAGCTTACTCTAACCACCAGCGACCCACCCTCAGTACCTTCTTCTGGCCAGCATGCTGCCTTTCCCACCTTGCTGACTCCCAATCAGCCCTTGGATCCCAGCTCCAGGATCACTTTCTCCTTTCTCAGGGTAACTGCCCATCTCCTGTCTAGATGAGCATCCTGTCTGATACCCCCGAATTACCCTGTGTTTCTCCTTAATGACACTTTCCAGGACTATCATTACATAACCAAGCTGCTGAAATTCCTGGCTGGCCCGCTGCCTCCTGTGCTTGACTGTAAGCCACCTGACAGCAGGGATGGGTTCTGTCTGTTCACAAGTGTGTCTCCAGCGCTGAACAAAACCTGGCACAGAGTCCGCTGAGAGCACGTTAGAACAGTTCTGGAGACAGACGATATTCAACTTAGCTGTTTTTACTCACAACACTTGTGATACCAAATGTATGGGGCTTTTTTCTCACACCCACCAGTTTTCCGGACACCAGCTGGGTGTCCCACAATTCAGTTTGCTTCTGACGCTGACCATCCAGAGTCAGCTTCAGACCCCACAGGATTAAGGGCTTGGTCCTCAAGATTACTCCCATGTCAGATGCCAGTCACAGGTCTCCGCCCTCAGGCTGCCCACTTCTGCCCTGCTTTGGCTCCAAAGATAGGAGGCTTCCTGCAACCCCTCTACTTCAGATTTGATCATTTGTTACGAGAGCTCATGAATCTGGAGGCAGAATAAGCACTATTATTTATTGTAGATTATCATAAAAGATACTCAGTAACAGCCATATGGAAAAAACACACTGGACAGGATATGGGGCAAGAGCACACAGTTTACACGATCTCTCTGGGCTCACCACCCTTCCAGCACTTCTCTGTGTCTGTCAACCTGGAACTTCTCTAAACCTCACTGTTCAAAGTTTTCTGCTGAGGTTTTATGTAGGCAAGAGTGCTTAAATCAATGGCACTGATGACTGAACTCTACCTCTGGCTCTCTTCTCTCCCCTGCTGCTGCTGCTGCTAAGTCACTTCAGTCCGACTCTGTGCGACCCCATAGACGGCAGCCCACGAGGCTCCCCCGTCTTTGGGATTCTCCAGGCAAGAACACTGGAGTGGGTTGCCATTTCCTTCTCTCCCCTACTGATCATGAAAACCCCTTAATCCTGCCTTGGTCTTTTGGGCACAGGCTCCCATCCTAAAGCTATCCAGACTCCATCCAGTTATATGTCATCTCATCAGCATATAAAAGACACTCCTTAATGGCTCAGATGGTAAAGAATCTGCCTGCAATTCAGGAGACCCGGGTTCAATCCCTGGATCAGGAAGATCCCTGGAGAAGGAAATGGCAACCCACTCCAGTATTCATGCCTGGAGAATTCCATTGGACAGAGGAGCCTAGCGGGCTACATGGGGTCACAAAGAGTCAGACATGACTGAGTGGCTAATACTTTGGAGACTTAGCACTCTGGAGATTCCAGGGGCTTTAAGAGTTGTGTGCCAGAACCTGGGACAAAGACTGAATATTAATTTTTTTATGACACCACAACAGCCAACCTCATTATTAGAAGCTTCGAATTCTTAGAAGTCTCATTGAGTTAGAACTAGCCTGTTAGCTACTAGCCTATCTTCCACCAGGCTTTCCAAGTCCACTCACACCTGGGTCATCCTCAAACCACACAGACCTTGGGGAACCCAAGAGGTTGAGTGTCTTCTTCAGGTCTACATAACAGCCGGGGGAAAAGCTGAAACCTGGAGCCAGCTCTCTGCCTCACCAGTCAGTGCATTCCCATTACACCACACTGCCTCCTGGATGTTTTCACGGATGTTAAATGCTGTGGCAGCATCGTAACCCTCCAACCAAAGAACAACAAACAAATCTGAGTGCTTTTCATAATGGAACATATGAAATGGGTAAAACTTCTTAACACTGAACACATGGTGTCCAAGACCTATACAGAACAAGAGCTCATGTGATCCTTTAGGCACCTCCCTGCCAAATACCTATGGGGTGAGACCCTGAGCAAACATTTAATTCAGATTTTAATTTGGCCCCTATTTCCTAGACAGACCCTGGGTCAATTTTCTGCAGAGGGATTTTTTTCTCTTCCTTGTCATTCCCAGCATCTTTGGAGATTAGGGACAGAAATAAACTCCAAGTGATCTGCAATAGTTCAGTAAGACACCACTCCTAAACAACTGAGCTTTTGACAATACAATGACTGGGAAAACAAAATGTGAAAATTTTAATGGGATGTGATGTGAAAAAGAAAAAAACATACAGAATCATGTACTGCATGGCTAAATTTTTTTAAAGGTATATATGTATATGCTTAGAAAACTAGGATGGAAAGAAATATAAATTTTAAAATGACATGGTATTTGTCATCCTTCGGATGGGCAAAAAAATAAAAGACTATTCATTTCTGGTGCACACTAGTCTCAAAAGGGATGAGTTCATTCACACATTGTTAGTGAGAGGGTTAACTGGAATGGAATTTGTAGAGAACCAGTGGTCTTATTAAAACAATAAACACACATACCCTTTGCCCTAAGAATTCATATTCTGGGTATCCAGTTCCCAAGACTGCTCACTCATGTGTACAAAGCAGCAATAGGAATAACTATAAAAATGTGAAAACTGAAATGGTCTCATGTATAGAAATGGCTGGAAAATCACAGTTTGTCCATACAATGGAATATGATTCAGCCTGAAAAGGAAGAGGTGGATTTAGGTGTGGGCAGGGACAAACCTCTGGAAACACTGCCCAGTGAAAGACAGACGAGAGAGTGCTGGCATAGCAGATATAGGAAAATTTCACGTAGGTAAAACGTACATCCGTGTATCTCAACGGACCGATGGAAATTTTAAGATAACATGCAAACTTACTGAAAAAGGTCTGGAAGGAGACAGCCCTCTAAATTAACAGGGGTGGACTTTTAACCTCGATCGTATACTTTTCAATATCTACTCACATATTTAGTGCTCTCTTTGTACAACGTGTTGTGTACAGACTTTAAAAGCTTTAGTAATGGTAGAAGAAAATGTTAATACTGCTAAATCAAAAAAAAAATTAAAAAGGCAAGCCCTAATACAGCCCCAATAGTGTGAACTCAATTATGTTATAGATACGTTACCAAACTGGACTGAGTGGTTTTAAACAGGAGTGGGAGTGAGGCTTTTTATTGTTTACTCTTCAGAACTTTGAACCTATTTTTATTTTTTTAAAAAATACAAGGAACAATTTTTTTAAAAAACCAGAAAGAGGAAAAATGTCCTTAATGTTACGGGTGCTTATAGCTGGGATTACAGGTAATCTTAATTTTCTTTCAAACAAATCACAAGACAGAAGGCTAACAGGAAACTCTTTAAGCAGGTGGTGGCATCTTAGAAGATTTCTTTCTCATTGGTAATTTTCTGCATTTTCCAAATTTTCTTAAGTAGACATGTCTTACTGTTACAATCAGAAAAAAAAGAAAGCTGTTAAGTTTATTTATCAATGTGGTTAAGCAAGAAGTCACAAGGTGGGTACAGGATAAATTATAAAGAGATTAGTGGTTTTGAACAGTACCCCTTTCAAAACTCAGTGCAACATGGAACTTGATGCGTAAGAGAGATAAAGGCAGAATTTGCTAGGAGGGGCTTCATGCACCACTCGGCAGAAGGCCCATCACTGCAGAAATCAGGGTCCTAGGAACGCCATCGGGAAATGCACTGTGCAGACTGGGGCTTCAGGGGGTGCGGTGCGGGCGGGAATGGCGGTGGCTTTTGTGCTGGAATGGTCAGAGAGGGCTTCAGGGACTCAGCAGAATCTGTGTTAAAACTGAAAGGGCAGGAAGGACATCTGTGGGCACAGCTGATGTGAGCAGGCATTTGGAAGTAGGTAAGTGATGTGGGCAGTGGTGCAGAAGCGGGGGCACAGCCAAATCCTCTGAACCGTTGACTGCTGGCAGGCTTTACACATTGACTCATCAGTGAACAGGTGGAGGATGACTGGGACCAGACTAGGTTCCTGTGGGAGCAGGGAGCCACAGCAGGTTCCGGAAGGCATGCATGACAGGATGAAGGCGGTATTAAAGAAACATCACTGTCTACGGATGGATACACCCCTGCATATTCATTCTACCCTTGAGTTGTAGCAAGACACTGGCAGCAAGAAGACAGACAACCTTCTGGGCCTTGAGTTCACTGTTACTCAACTCAAGGTTTTGTTACAGTTGTGCTGCATTTGGTCAGTGCTATCTCATAAGTAACCCATATTCCAAGGGCAATGGGGCTGGGAACCCCAAGCCACAGCTTGAGATACCTCCCTGGGATTGAGATCCAGGCTGTGGCACTTCAGGCAAGTTGCTTTACCTCTCTGAGCTGAGTTTCCTCACCTGTAAATGGTGATTCAAATATCCACTTAACAAATATTTACTGAGCATCTGCTATATGCCAAGTACAGTCATAGAAATGGGATCAGTAGTGACCAAATAAGCCTAAAATTCCTACCCACATGGAGCTTAGATTCCAGTGGAATGTGAAATTACCCATTCCTGAGTTTGTGGAAAGGATTGGATGAGATGTTTCTGGGATGCACTTAGGGTAGTAGTGATTCTACACCTAATTCCCATGTGTAGGGGGTTTTCTTCCCACACATTTTCTGTCTGACACCAGCTGAGTGTTCACCCCACCCCACAAGGTGCACCCTGAGGAGACTCAGGACGAGAAGGCACAGGATACTGGGTGAGGTGCATATCAAAGGAATGATTTCAATGAGCCCTGGCTTTTACAGATTCCCATACCCAGAAGAGGGTTAAATTCTTTAAATTGAGATATCTGGTTTTCTTTAATTAACAGTGATCTTCTGAGGTTCCAACTACCTGATCTTTGTAGCAAAAACTCCTATGTACCCTGACCCCTCCCTGACCTCTTGGGAGCAGTCTCTCACAACCATCCGAAATGCTGGGTCCCTGGCTTAAGTCCCCAGTTTTGTCCACCACATAAAACACAATTCTCAACTTTTAAGTTGTGCTCTTTCTTCCACTGATAAACTCAACTCTGACAGCACCTACCTGGAAATAGCCTCAGCTCTCACAAGTTCAGGGCTTCACCCCACAAGGCTGTCCCCTCACTACTTCAGATGCCAACTGCAGATCCAGGTTGCCACCTGTGCTTCTAACTGGCTATGGATTGAAGTTCCAACGAGCTCCCTCTTTGGGTTCAATTGATTTGCAGAGTGGCTCACAGAATTCAGAGAGAACAATTTACTTACTAGACTACCAGTGTATTACAAAGGATGTGACTCAGGAACAGCCAGATGGAAGAGACGCACGTGGCAAGGTATGTGGAAAAGGTCTTGTAGCGTTCACAGTCTCTCCCAGACTACCACTCTTCCTACATCTCCATGTGTTCACCAACCTGGAAGTTCTACAAACTGCATCTCTTGGGTTTTTATAGAGGCATCACTGAGGCAGGAGATAGATGGGCCCCAGGCTGAGCAGCTGGACTCTGTCTCCTGAGGACAGAGTATCTGTCTCCTAAGGACAGATACTTCAAGATAAAGAGCAGAGAGGAGCTGAGTCCTGCTTGGGTAAAAAAGATACGGAGGCCACATATTTCTCATTCCTGGGATCAAGGAGACCTCCCAAACTACACGTGCAGAGAAAGGTTCCTTGGGCATCAGAGAAGGGAGAGGGTATCAGTCAATAATATGTCCTGCCAGCCTCCCAGAAACTCTCATGCTGAAATCCATCTTGGTTAAAAGATGAATGTGCACATCGGGGAGGGTCCTGAGTCACATACCTATATACAATGAGCAAGATGATTGGCCAGAGAAAACCTGGAAAAATATCCCTGTAATAGCAATTTAAGTCAAAAGTGCAGCTCTCCCTCTGAGAGTGCCTGTGTCCTTTCCACATGACTCTGCTTCTAAGAAACACCTTACCCACTTTACTATCTCCATCTCTTTACTGAATTGTTTTCAAATTAAGACAAGAACCAAGGGATTTCCCTTGTGGTCCAGTGGCTAAGACCCCATGCTTCAAATGCAGGGGGCCCAGGTTCGATCCTGGTCAGAGAACTAGATCCCACAAGCCACAACTAAGCGTTTACGTGCTCTAACTAAAGATCCTGAAAGCCACAACAAAGACTAAAGATGCCAGTGCAGCCAAATCAAAAAAATAAAAAAAGAAGACAAAGTTTAAAAAGTTTTAAAAAGAGAAAAACTGAGATCATCATTACCTAGGCATAACTGACTAAATCACTGACTAATGGTAACTGAGTTAACTTCCATCCCCCGCCCCCTCCCCCCCACCCCGCCACTCTTCCCCAGAAATCAGAGGTGGTACTACTGAAAGTTCTAATCTTCTAATCACAAGGTTGGTTCTCCAGGCAACCAGTCCCCAACCTTAGGTCACGTGGAGGCTTAACTCACCTCATTCACATAATGAAAGACACCTTTTCAGTTTCCTCTAGGAAATGTCAAGGGTTTGAGGAACTCTGTGTCAGAAACAGTGACAAAGAACAAATAGACATTTATTACAAATCAGAACATCCCAAGTTGTAATGATGCTCCTTCTCTTCATTTTATCATTATGCATGTTCCCTATAGCATTTGGCACCAAAAAGGTACCCCAGAAACACCAAAGGACTGATCTACAAGTCCTTGAGATCCTTCTACCTGGAAACAAAGTGCCCTACATTTAGCCCTGGGCTTAGACTAGCATGGAAGTTCCTCTCTCTGCACCCTGCCCCCCAGCATGGCCAATTCCACCTTAACAAACAGGGCTGGGAAGGGAGAATGAAAGAAACTACCCTTAGGGCCATTCAACACAGAGAAGGCTCTTCTAAACTCTAGCATTTCCATGGGGAGATGAACAAAACTTTATAGGCTGGTGACAGCTGGTCCGTTCTCAGGCAGCGCTAACCATGGTCCTCACCTAGACATGAACCCTGAATGGACCACCCCATGGAGATGACTCAGTCCCTCCAATCCGGCCAGCCCAGGGCAAGGCCAATCCTCACTGAATGGATTTCAGCATCAAATGTTCATTTCAATGTGCTCACAGGGTGGGGAACAGGCACAACCAGGACATATTTATCCTGAGCCAAGTGACCAGAAGTTTGGGTATGAGTTGAAAGGAGAAAAAAAAAAAAAATGTAAGCAAACTTTAGAACCTTATCTTTGGGGCTCCAAGAATGTGTTCCACCAAAAGCTTAGCTGGCACATATCTTGATACAGAATGACAGTTTCCAGCTTTTCTCACCAACTACATGCTGGTGTTCTGGTGCCAGCCTCTATTTTTATAGCCTGAATAATGCTAGGGTTATTCAGGCAAAGGACCAGACAAGAGCTGGAGACAGAGGGACAGGGCACAAGAGGCATGAGCACTGGGGCCAACATCCCACTCAGTCTCCAACAGCAAACCCTTGAGAGTTGAGTCTGGGACAGCAGTCGAGCCCACCCTCCTCTTAGAACCCAGACCTCAAGCCCCCTTGGGGCTGAGACTCCATCTGCCTCGTTCCATGCTCTAGCCCCAGGACCTGGAGCACAGCAGTGCTTAATGAATGAATGACCACACTGCCCCACCCCAACTTCAGCACACTGGACTCCTTGCTGTTGCCCCAAAACCTACGTTCCCCTTCTGCCAACTCAGTGTCTGTGCCATTCCACTCTCCTGGCCCAGATGCCTTCTTGATCTTGTTTAATTTTCACTCATCCATGAACTCAGCCCAAATCCTACCTCCCCTGGAAGCCTTCCCTAACCCCAAGGCTGGGTGAGGTCCCCCCCCAACACTGGGCAACCTCAGTCCTCCCACAACACTTCTCAATGTCACAGGCTTGAGTCAGCTTCCTTGCCTACCTCCCCGAAGGCTGGGCAGATGCAAAGCTGAGGAAGCAGCAGGTATTTAACAGGTGTCTGTGGAAAGAAGGAAGGGAGGGAGGGAAGAAAGATACCAAGGATGCTGTGGATGGAAAAGCACCTGTCACTGAAACCTACAACAGACTAAGAACAAAACACCAAAACCCAACAGATCAATGAACCATTCACCAACAAGTTTACTGAAAAAAAAAAAAAATTGCAGGAAGTGGTGGGAAAATACTTTTCAGTGGGTTCAAAGGGGAAGCAGAGGCCACTCTGCTGTGGCCTCTTCTCCTCTCTGGGGGTGGGGGCTGGAGGGGAAGAGACAATGTTGGGAGATTGGGTGAGTGGGGCCACTTGAAAGGGCACAAGCAGCTCTCATGGGCTCAAAGTTCTTGAAGGTTCCTCTGGTATCAAGGAAGCTAAAGGCCCTTCTTTCTGGAGTAACCTCCCACTGCTGAAGGGAACTAGGACTCACTCCCTCAAAGCTGTTAAGAACATGGCCTGAGTCAAGAAAGAGTGATAATGAGAAACTTCCACTATTCTGTTGGCCCAGTTCCCGAAGGTAGGAACAGAGGCTGGGATTTAAGGCAGATGATCTGGGAAGAAAAACTATTTCTGGCTGGAGCTTTCTCAGCACAGCATTTCTTTTCAAGACAGACACCTCCAGTTGCCCCTCAATATTCAATTTATTCTTTACTAACAGAATCCTGATTAAGTGGGGGGCGGGGTTGTGGGCTTCCCTGGTAGCTCAGTTGGTAAAGAATCCACCTGCAATGCAGGAGACCCCGGTTCGATTCCTGGGTCGGGAAGATCTGCTGGAGAAGGGATAGGCTACCCACTCCAGTATCCTTGAGTTTCCCTTGTGGCTCAGCTGGTAAAGAATCTGCCTGCAATGCAGGAGACCTAGGTTTGATCCCTGGGTTGGGAAAATCCCCTGGAGAAGGGAAAGGCTACCCACTCCAGTATTCTGGCCTGGAGAATTCCATGGACTATATACAGTCCATGGGGTCAAAAAGAGTAGGACACGACTGAGCGACTTTCACTTTCACTTTGGGGGTGGTGGTGAGGAAGTGTCACTGGCATTGTCAGCTCACCATAAAACGCATCTCCTCTTCCTCTTAGGCACTAGGCTGGACCACATTTCCCAGCCTCCCTCACAGGAGGTATGGTCATGTGACTGACTCCTGGCAAATGTCAGTGGGAGCAATTCTCTATCAAGTCTGGCCCATAAAATCTTTCCATCCTCCATCTTTCATGTTCCTTCCTCTTTCGCTGACTGATGCAAACAAGCATGACAGCCTTAAGAGCTTGGATCCCTGAATCACCTTTTGGAAAAGAGCCCCTACCCTCCCTTTTCAGGAACAGCCATTTTGGACTCTGTGTGAACAAACAGTTAATGTCCATCATACTTGAGTCATTAAATGTACAGCAGACCCTTGAACATGGCTCCACTTACAGACAAATCTTTTTCAATAGTAAATACACTACTACACAATCTGAGGTTGGTTGAACCCACAGATGTGGGACTGCGGATATGGAGGGCCAACTACAGTTACACGCAGAATTTTTACTTGGGGGGGGGGGAAGGTCAGTGCCCCAAACCTCTGTGTTGCTGAAGGGTCAACTGCATTTGGTTTGTTTGTTTCAGCCTATCTAACTCCTCTAAGCAGCAGTGTGCCCTGCTAAATACTCATATGACCCTTTTAACTGGGAATGGCCATGTGACACAGTTCTGGCCCTGACACATTAGAGGAGGTCTGCTGGATGTTGTGGGGGAAAAGTCTGTTTTCCTGATAAAAGGTATCAGGGTGGCTGGCACTTCCTTCCTGCAGCAACCATTCTGCCATCATGAAGAAAAGGCCAGGAAAAAGAACAGTGTGTCAGTTCAGACAGATATCTGCTGTTGAAACCAAAGCCAGCAACCCCCTACCTTCAAACATCTTGTTACACAAGAGAAACAGACCATTATTTGTTTAAGCCAGGAAGGTAGGTTACTCTGCTGCCAAACACAAGCCTGCTTTACAACCACTCATTCATTCATCCATTCATCCATTCATTTATTCACCCAACCTTTATTGAGGCCTATATCATGCCAGTTCTTGAGCTAATGGAAGATACAGAGATGAGCTGGGTGTAGCCCCTGCTCTCCTGAAGCACCCAGTCAAGCTGTGGAGACAGGCCCATGGGCAGATAATCTGAATTCAGTGGGAACGGATGCTGAGGTGGCACAAGATGATCTGGAGGGTGTGAGCAATGGTGGTGGGTGAGCACAGAGCCAAGGAGTTCCCAACTCCCTTTCTGGCACTGGACACACAGAGCAAACACCCCTCAAGCTAAAAAGCAAATAACAAGAACGTGCTGTGCTCGGCTGAGCCAACTGCAATTACTTACTGCATTTGAGTCCCTAAACACCATCAATTAATGCAGCTGTTTCAAGATAATCAGCAGTCATTAGAGCAAGATGCTCAAGAGGAGAATATAAAAACTCACACGCCGCTGATTTAGACATGCCGGAAAGTCTGTGAACCGAGGATGAGACAGGCTGGCTTAGACCCTCAGACCCTCCTGCCTGCTGACATTAGGATCTCTCTTTTTCAAAGACACAGTCATCTTTCACCTTGAAGACAGAGCCCCCAAAAATCAAATGTCTATGCCATGACCTTCAACCATAAATGCCCAAACTTTGATTCTCAGGTGTGCGTTTGTTTCCATTAAGAACTGCAATGGAGACAGACTGGCAACAAAAATCAACCCCATCTGGGAAATCAAAACCAGAGAAGTCAGAGCAGTCGGGGAACCAACTGGAAAGTAAAGGTTCTCCTCCTTTTAACTCAATGCTGCCTACACACAAATAATTTTTCTTTTTTAGTGAATGGTATTATTGGTCATTTCTTTACTTTCCAAGTATACTAACGCATATATATGGAATTTAGAAAGATGGTAACAATAACCTGGTGTACGAGACAGCAAAAGAGACACTGATGTATAGAACAGTCTTATGGACTCTGTGGGAGAGGGAGAGGGTGGGAAGATTTGGGAGAATGACATTGAAACATGTAAAATATCATGTAAGAAACGAGTTGCCAGTCCAGGTTCGATACACGATACTGGATGCTTGGGGCTAGTGCACTGGGATGACCCAGAGGGATGGTATGGGGAGGGAGGAGGGAGGAGGGTTCAGGATGGGGAACACATGTATACCTGTGGTGGATTCATTTTGATATTTGGCAAAACTAATACAATTATGTAAAGTTTAAAAATAAAATAAAGTTTAAAAAAATAATAATAAAAGTAAATTAAATTAAAAAAAGAAAGAAAAAAAGACAAAGCCTCATTGACCTCAGATTCCAGAAGTTTAAAAATAAATAAACTAGGACTTCCTTGCTGGTACAGTGGGTAAGAATCCACCTACCAGTGCAGGGGACACGAGTTTGATCCCTGGTGTGAGAAGATCCCACATGCCATGGAGCAACTTCAGCTACTGAAGCCCACGAGCCACGAGCCCATGCTCTGCAACAAGTGAAGTCACTACAATGAGAAGCCTGAGTTCCGTAATGAAGAGTAGCCCCCTGCTTGTCGCAACTACAGGAAAGCCTGTGTGCTGCAATGAAGACTCAACACAACCAAAAAAAAAAAAACAAACAATTTTTTTTAATGAATAAAATAAGCAGGTTCCTCATTAAGAGGATTGATTATCCGCTTTCCAGTCTGACTGCCGACTTATCAGTACAAAGAACTCCAGTGGAGACCAGAGGCTGTGCTAATCACACAAAGCGGAGAGGCACTCGGGTTCTGAGGCTGTAATCACAGGCTCCTCTAGTCCTCCCCCCAGCGCTGGAGGCCATCACTAGTGGGGCAGGCTGCCATACTGGAGTTCCTCTGTAGAACACACGGAGTAGCGGAGGGTGAGAGCTGAGGAGGAGGGACCTCCCTTTCCTGGACCAAGTATTAATCTCAGGCCTGTTAACACTTTCCCAGAGACTTTCAGATCCAGAAGGTTCCAGCTATGGCAGACACAGGACACATGACAATGTCAAAAGCACAGGCCCAGAATGGTACCACTTGTGCTAAAGCCCATGATACCAAACCTAGATTTAATATTTGACCTAACTGCGATTTCAGCCTCCCCCAGATACGTCATCTCAATGGGCCAGTTCGGAGTTTTCTGGCCAGCACGAATGAGGTGATCTGTCACATGAGTCCTCTCTATCCAGAGAAAGTAGAGATAGACTACAAGATAGACCCTTGCCCCTCGCCCAGAAGAACGCGACTTGGCCTGAAACAACCCTGGATTTTCTTTTGTTAATAGCCTCCTTGCCACTCTCTCGTCCTACTTATAAAAACCGTCTCTTTGCACAGCCCCTCAGAGCGCCCTTCTGTTTACTAGATGGGGTGCTGCCCATTCAGGACTCTTGAGTAAAGCCAATTAGATTTTCACATCTATTTGGTTGAATTTTGTTTTTCCCTAGTAGTCTGGCCCTCTGCCTCAGGCTAGTCTCTGACCTGCTCTCAGGAGCAGCTGTGCCATTCGTCAGAGAACTGGGTTTCCGGTGGGATCATGGGTTTCTGGGGTGATGGACAGTCAGCCCAGAACAGTGGTCAGGGCATCTGGTGCCATCAACCAGGACCAGGAATATGCTGGCAAACCAGGTGAGTAAACACTGAGTTCACAGCCTCTTATCATGCTTCCTGCTAACGACCTGAGGCCAAGAGTGATAGTTAAAACACGAACAGCCAGCATGTGTCAGACATGGACCAGTCAAATGAGTGCCTATGTTTAGCAGCGGGCAAGGCCACGTCACCAGAGTATACCAGCTGAAGTATACCACTGTGCCCCACCCCTCCTGCCTCGGTCAACCCTTCACAGGCTAAACTCTGGCCTCTAGAGGCCATAAAAAGTGGCCTGGAGTCAGGTGAGTGCCCAGGAAATGCCTCTGCTATTATTCCTGTCCTTCACCGTGAACTTGAGCATGATGTCCTCCATTCTATGGGCAGGAGGCTATGTGTATCTTATCATCCTATATCCATCATCTCAGTGCAGTCGGCTGGTATGAAAAATGTTTTGCAACCCACTCCAATATTCTTGCCTAGGAAATCCCATGGACAGAGGAGCCTGGTGGGCTACAGTCCGTGGGGTCACAAAGAATCAGACATGACTAAGTGACTAAACAGCAAGAGCATTAAGGAATGAATGGTTAAAAAAATAAAGAAAAAAAAAAAAAAAAACCACAGCTAACATTTAAGCATGTACTATGCATTCTAAGTCCTTGTCATGTACTGTCTCATCTCAGCTTCACAGTAATACCATGAAGTGGGTATTATTATCATAACCTTGGTTTTACAAAAGAGAAAATAGAGGCATAGAGAAGCTGGGTAACTTGTCCAAGGGTACGAGCCTAATAATAACAGATCCAGGATTTAAAGCCAGTCTGGCTTCAGGGTCTACACTCTGACCCACTGCACTGTGCTGAGTACACACCCACAGGAATGTTAGTATCAGGAAGTCATCAGAGAACCTCTGACACCCACACACCCTGAAAAATCCTTCCAGATGGTTTCTGATGATGCTGAGCATATACTGTTGTTGTTTTTCTCCACTCAAGAGATCTGAATTCTAGGCGAAGCCTTTTAAACACCCTGTGGTCCATGTCCCCATCCCTAAGAAGATCCCAGACCTGCCAGAAGGATTGAACAAGATCATGGACACAGCTCCCTGTTTAAATGGTAAGCTACTACATAAGCAAAACATATGATCATAATGATTAATATATTTCAGTAAAGGGACAGATAAAATTTTCTATACCTATCAATCTGCTGCTGCTGCATCACTTCAGTCGTGTCCGACTCTGTGTGACCCCATAGACGGTAGCCCACCAGCCCCGTCCCTGGGACTCTCCAGGCAAGAACACTGGAGTGGGTTGCCATTTCCTTCTCCAGTGGATGAAAGTGAAAAGTGAAAGGGAAGTCACTCAGTCGTGTCCGACTCTTAGTGACCCCATGGACTGCAGCCTACCAGGCTCCTCCGTCCATGGGATTTTCCAGGCAAGAGTACTGGAGTGGGGTGCCATTTGTTGTATATACTTCTATGGAAGGTCCTATTTATATCTCTTCACATTTCAGAAACAATGTTTAAAGCTTAATTTACTTCTGTAAGCCTGGGTCCTTCCATTATTACTTCTGAGCTTCCAGACATTTCTACTATATCTTTAATAATTTTACTTTAATCTTTCATCTTAGAAGCATAAAAAGTTAATGAGGCAGTAAATATCTTACTCTAACTTCAGATTCTTCTATATTAGCAGCTGACACAATTAGCAAGCAAGAGCTTCATTTTACTTTATAATTAAAAAGCTCAAAATGATACTACTCTGTCTCTGAAGGCCTGGAGTTTGGTGTTGGATCCAAGAATGAGGTGGATCTAGGGAAGTAAGCTGTGGTTTCTGTCAGTTGGAAAGACACATGTCTCCAAGTAATTGAGGGGTAGGACAAATAGTATTCAAACTATTTGTAAACTGGGTGTAAATGATGATGCTAACCACAGACAGGAGTGCAGAGGAGAGGAGGGGGAGGAAGTATCAGAACCAGGAGCAATGATTTTCATCTTAATCTGTTCTTTAAAGCTATTGATTGTGGCTCTCTCTGGAAGTTGGTTATACACAGAGGCAGAGAGTGGTAAGCAGATGACAAAAGGATGCCTCATAATACAAAAACATGAACGCATAAGTTGGGGGAGTGACTATGCAAACACAGAACTTTCAAGTTCCTAAGTTGCTACCACTAGATATTTGAGTTGCCCAAGCTCTCCTCCACCCTACTACCAGCACAGAGGTGGCTCGATCAATGTGTGCGGTGCAGGAAGATGGGGCTGGGGGAGGCGGTGGTGGGGGGTGGGGAATAGGGACCAGGGTGCAGGGAGGAACCCCATATACTCCTGGTGGAGCAGTGCCTGCAGCCAGAAGGCAGCCTAGAGGACATGGGTGACGCTGCCTCCTAGCCACAAGAACTACATCACAAGGCTCCTCCAAGTTCTTTCATCATTAACACCTGCTGTGCTCCTGAGATGGCTCCTCTCTTCATTACTGATAGCCCTGCTTCTTTCCCAGAGCCAGTGGCTTCCCTTACAAAGGCCCAAGAAGATTCAGAGCAGCCTCCTGGCTCTAGAGATGGAGGCTACTTACTATGCTGGAGGCTGCGGCTCAGTGAGGCCACCCTGGCCCTCCTGCCTTTTGCACTCAGACGGAGCCTTGCAGGATCTCCAGGTTGAGGGGCTTTGGTAGGTCCTATTCCACCTGTGAGGCTACTCAGGAGGCTCAGGAAGAATCCCAGGGAGGCTGCTGCCCACCGTCCTACCAGAAGGCAGCTGTTGCCTCTTCTCCCGCTGCTAAGCACAGGTATGTGCGAGCGCGCTCAGTTGCTTCAGTCTTGTCTGACTCTTTGAAACTCTGTGGACTGTAGCCCAGCAGGCTCCTCTGTCCAAGGGAGTCTCAGGCTAGAATACTGGAAAGGGTTGCCATTTCCTCTTCCAGGAGATCTTCCCTACCCAGGGATTGAACCCATGTATCTAGCGCCACCTGCACTGCAGGCGGATTCTTTACTGCTGAGCCACCAGGGAAGCCCCAGGCACAGGTTCAGACCCTCCCAGCCAGCTCTCTTTTGGCCATGCCCCTCAGCATCCCAGGTGTGAGCTGGCTCCCCCAGGCTGGACCCCAGAACAATGTCGTTGTTGCTCAAGCCACCTTTTCCAAAGGGGCACACCCCTCATTCACAACTTCAGAGGGATTCGTGCTTTCCCACCTCCCTGGGTCCAGCTCTCACCTGGCTTTCATGGCCTCCTAGGAAGCAGAACGGTGGGGCCTGGCACACCTTATTTCAGGTAACTGTGAGGCCATTTTCCCTGTCTCAGCGAATTTGCTTCTAATGATAACTCCTCCCCCAGAATGTGGGCCCATGACACCTTATCCACCAACCAAGAACCTCATTCCAGGGCTGAAGTCTACCCCCGGGAGTTTTCAGAACCCTGGCTATTCTGTCATCCCTTTTCCTACTTCCTCCAGATAGCAAGCTTACTTTCTTCCTCTTTCCCTCCCTCCCCTTCTCTCACTTACAGACCTCAGGCATTAATTAAGCCTCTTCTAGAAAACAGCTGCAGGAATCCTGGGTATGAGCCAGACCTGGAGGCAGAGACAGTCTGGGTGAGGAAGATAAGCCCACAACAGTTTTGAACCTACAAGCAGTGCAGGTTCTCGCTTCAAAGTGACATTCCAAATTCCAATCCTTTCCAGATTCCTTAAAAAGGGGACACAGGCTGCTCCCACCCTTGTTGCCTCTGGCCATTCTCTCCAAGGCTGGCCTTTGATAGAGGCGGCAGGGCTGGCCTTTGATCTACCTGCCAGCAGGTCATGGCCACTCACCACAGTCAGAAACACCTTCCCCAAACACCAGCCTCCTCAACAGATGAGCAAATCAAATTGCCAGAAAAGTGCAAGAAGGGGTGTTCTTAGCTCTCTCCAGGGAAATGAAGCTCTCTCCTTCATCTCCACTGGAGTGAAGACGGTGTGATCTGAAGCAGTCAGCGGGACTCCACAAGTGGCTTCCCCTTCATTATGCGCAGGGATGAGGGACCCTGAACGGGGCTGCTGCCACAGCTCAAGGCCCTAGAGGTCAAGCGGTGGAGGACTCACCACTCACCAGGGAGCCTTATCTCCCCACGGTGGCCATCACCTTATCACTCCAATCGGGGCATGAAGACAGCTTCTTTTCTTCCTAGAAACTCTGGAGTCCCCCCTGAGTTAGAGACCCAGTTGTCAAAGTCGGACCCATAAATTATGCTCTCTGCCCTCACTACACACAGAAATGAATTTCTCCACTCAGATATTTCTTTAAAATTTGATGAAGGATAACATTCTGGAAACAGTGAAGCACAATGGGAAAACATGGGTTATGGATTCTGATAGCCTGGATTCAGGAGGGACACCCACTTATTTACTAAACAAACACTGAGTACCTGTCATTTAGAGAATGGAAGCCTGGGTGCTGGGGGCTTAATGATGGTTCCACCCTCCTGGGCGGTGGGGCATCTGACATTCAATAACTCATCACACAGCAGCCTGGGGAGGGCTGAAGAAACACCCACAGGAATTTGGGGGCATGGCACCCCACTCCAGTACTCTTGCCTGGAAAATCCCATAGACGGAGGAGCTTGGTGGGCTGTAGTCCATGGGGTCGCTGAGGGTCGGACAAGACTGAGCGACTTCACTTTGACTTTTCACTTGCATGCATTGGAGAAGGAAATGGCAACCCACTCCAGCGTTCTTGCCTGGAGAAATCCCAGGGATGGGGGAGCCTGGTGGGCTGCCGTCTATGGGGTCGCACAGAGTCGGACACGACTGAAGTGACTTAGCAGCAGCAGCAGCAGAGGGAGCCTACCAGGCCCAGTGTGACCGGGGGCTAATTACTTACTAATTCACTATTCAATGGTAAAAACTATTGAGCTAAATACTCTTCAAACAAATCACTGGGAAGAAAGAGATGCAGATACCTCCTTCCGCAAATGCTCTAAGTGCGGAGCTGCAAAGGCCCGGTGGCCCACCTAAGTCCCTGGTGCCCGAAAGTAGCCTCCCAGGTATCAGTGATGGGGGCTGGCCAGGAGCTAACCTGTAAAATAGACATGCCTCGTACATATCCTTTCTAAAACATAGTCGTTGTTTTGTCCTGTCCTACTCTTTTGCGATCCCATGGACTGTAGCCCCCGAGGTTCCTCTGTCCATCGGATTTCCCAGGCAAGAATACTGGAGTGGGTTGCCATTTCCCTCTCCAGCCAGGAATTGAACTCCTGTCTCCTGCATTGGCAAGCAGGTTCTCTACCACTGAGCCACCAGAGAAGCCCTCTCTAAAATAGACAATTCATTCAATCCAAAACTTAATGAAAGCCAGGAGAATGGATGAGTTGGGTTCATGCACTGGTTTTCTGACTGTCACCCTGCATTTCCACCTCTCTCCAGGAAACTCGAGGTTTTTCAAACCACCTGTTTATTTTAAACCCTCTTCCCAGAGATGTCCGAACAGCGCACCAACACCTCCGAGGAGGAATTGTTGCCGAGCCGCGTCCGCAGTCACCTCACGTTTGTGCGGGTGGCCGAGCACACCGTGTTCCACCCTTGGGTTCATCCGCGGGCCTTCTGCAAATAGCAACAAATGTCCCCAACTTGTGGAGCCTTCTTGAGGCTCCCTTAGTCGCCCACCCCACGCTTCCCCATTCGCACGCGATCTGATCCCACAGCTCTCGTGATTTTACTTTTCGAATGCTTACAAAGCACCCTGTCTTCCCACGAAGGCACTAGCCAGCCGGGCAGGGATGTCCTCCCCACCCCCCCACCGAAACGCCTCGCCGAAGCGGGTAAAATATGGCTCCAACGCCTCTTGCACCGCTAAACCTTCGACCACCCACCCACAGGTAGAATTCGAAAGACCGCTGCAGCCGCCAAGAACGCGGCCAGCTCGAAGCACATCCAATTTCGCATGTATGACAAAGCCGGCTGCTTTAAAAGGCTGCGACCTAGACAAGTTCGCGAGCAAGAGCAACTGCGGGGGGTGGAAACCCCGCAGTCCTGATCTGAGCATCCCGGAACGTTCACCCGCGCGCGGAGCTACCCCTTCGCGGGGCCCCGGGACTCCCGGGGGCGCCGTGCGCAGGTAGCGGCCGGAGCAGCCGGCCCCACCGCCGAGGAAGGCCGCCGAGAACTTGCTGCCGCCTGCTTACCTGGCGCCCCGTGGGCTCGCGGCGGCCGGGGAAGGGGGATCTTGCAGGGGAGCTCCAGTTCCGGCTGCAATCAGGCGGCAAGAGTGCGGGGGCCGGGCCGGCGCGGGCCGGAGGGGCGGGACAGCGCACCCAGGCAGAGGAGGTGCGGAGCTGGAGGTGGAGAAGCGGGAGGTGGCGGGGTTTAAGGGAGGCACCCGCCGCGGGGTGCGGGGCAAGGACTTGGGAAAAGGGCGGCGGGATCCTAGGCCGGGTTAGGGGGCGCTGGGGCTAGGAGAGAGGGCGGCGGATCAGAAGGCGGGGACTGGGATCCGGGCGCGGGAGCTGAGGGGTCGGCTTAGGGAGAAGGAGCGAGTCCGGGGCCGGGGTTTGGGGAAGAGGCGGGGATGGAGGAGGGAGCTTAGTAGCCGGGTTCAGACCGGGTACCCGCAAGCGCGCCCCTGACCTCCCCCGCCCCCGCACCCCTCTCCCACCGGAGTCACTGCCCAGTAGTCCCGGCCTTGGCGCGTTCGGAAGACCCCCTTGGTGTCCGAGCCCGAACCCTAGGACACCCGCCCACCTCGAGCCTCAGTGGGAGGCTCCGCTCAGCCTCAAAGGCAACCGCCTCGACCGCGGCCCGCGCCGCGCTCACCGCCCATGGTCCCGGCCCGGCCCGGCTCCGCCGCAGCGCGCCCGGTTCCGCGCTCGCCGCCTGCTCTGCCCGGCGCAGCGGGAGGCGAGGGCGGCGCGCACCGACTTCGGGCAGCGCGACATCTCGCAGCGCCCCCTACTGACCTCGCTGCGCTCGGGGCCCGGCCCGCCCCGCGCTGGGCGCCCTCCAGCTCCTCCCCGGAGGCGGCGTTGCGGTGCGGCCCGGCACGCTAGAAGGGAGCGGAGGAGAGGACACTGACTGGAGGAGGCCAAACACAGGCCCCAGGGACGGGACAACCATCGGAGATCTCGGCGGGCGAAAGTCGCAGTCACGGGCACGCTGAGTGCGCGGGGACCGCGGCCACCTGAGCGCAGGGCCGGACTCGGGATCAGGAGTGGACGCACGCCTAGGTCGGGTGCGCAGACACGGCCCGGGCCTGGAGCCCTAGTGTGGGGTGCCCGTGGGCCGTGGGCTTGACCCGGCGCTACCCGGGGTCCGGTCCTGAGCTGGTCGCCCGTTTTGGGGACCCACCGTTACTGGGTGACTGCAGCCTTATAGACCCAAACTGTCATGATTCTGGCCACCTTGCCCTCCCGACCACCCCCGCCCCCAGCCTACTCCTTGTTCTCTTCCGGCCCCAACCACATCCGGCCCTGTGTGTCAACTCTAGACCAGCTGCTCCCTCGGGGTGGCCTCTAGGTGCCCTGCGGAGGTCGCCATCCTGGCAGCCTCCATCCCCACCCCTTCTCTGAGCTACCGGGAAGCCATTGAGCACTTGACTGATTTCTGTAACTCTCTGTTAGACACACTTGAGGCTTGCAGTTGGAACTTGATTTGATACTTTATGGGGGCGGGGGGAGCAGGGGTCATTTCTCTCAAATGTTGGGCTCTAGCTGGTGGGGATTACTACTTGATTTCTCTGCGCAAGATAATCTGACCAACTGTGACTGACAGAGAGGCCTTTGGTATCAGTTCCAGAACTACAGTGACCTCTACGTACCTTAGAGCAATTGGTCTTGAGCAAAATGGGCTCCTAAGTATTTACTGTTGACCTTCTGAGCTCACTTTCTGGAGGCGTTTCTCACGTGGCCTCTTCTCTCATTCCTGTACTGCTGCTGCTGCTAAGTCACTTCAGTCGTGTCCGACTCTGTGGGATTCTCCAGGCAGGAACACTGGAGCGGGTTGCCATTTCCTTCTCCAATGTGTGAAAGTGAAAAGTCAAAGTGAAGTCGCTCAGTCGTGTCCGACTCTTAGCAACCCCATGGACTGCAGCCTACCAGGCTCCTCCGTCCATGGGGTTTTCCAGGCAAGAGTACTGGAGTGGGGTGCCATTGCCTTCTCCCCATTCCTGTACTGGTGGCTCCCAAATCCACACTCAACACAAAGATGTTACCCACATTTCTACCGACTCTCTGGCTTTCTGCTCAGAACTTTCCATCTCAGTTCAGCACTCCCAGCACCAAATTCTATCTCTTGCCAGCTCCCAAGTGTATCTGCTCAATGGTCTCACAATGTTCACAGTCTCCTGCTTTGCCTTCCTCAGCTGAAGGCTCAAGGTCCAGGGAGCCTTGGCTTCTAAAGGCTTTCTCTTCCCATTCCTGGGGTGCCAGGCTGTGCTCAGCTCTTCCCTGCCCCGACCTCTGACACAATGCTACCCAGGCATGAACTGCACCTCCCAGGACAAAATTGTTTCACTGTCCCCTTTAGCATCACCCAGATTCTCCCACCTGGCTCTCAGGCCACCCTACCCACCCAACACCTCTCCTCCTTTCCTTCACAATCCCACTGACTATCCTCTCACTAAGTCCAGGCTCTACACCTTCCCTGGTGCTGGCTGCCTCTTCCCTGCATGAGGTAGGGCACTTTCTGCTCTAAATCAGGGGTCCCCAAACCTGAGTAGGAACTGGGCAGCACAGCAGAAGGTGAGAAGCACTGCAAAGCTTCGTCTGTATTTACCAGCCACTATGCATTGCTCACGTTACTACCTGAACTCTGCCTCCTGTCAGATCACCTGCAGCATTAGATTCTCATAGGAAAATTATCACAATGTAATAATAATAGAAATAAAGCACACAATACATGTAATGCACTTTAATCATCCTAACCCTCTCCTCTCCTCACTCTGTGGAAAACTTGTCTTTCACAAAACTGGTCCCTGGAGCCAAAAAGGTTGCTAGGGGGACTTCCCTGGTGGTCCAACAGCTAAAACTCTGACCTCCCAATGCAGGGGGCCCGGGTTTTATTCCCTGGTCAGGGAACTAGATCCCACATGCCACAACCAAAGATCAAAGATCCTGGATCCAGCAACTAAGACCTGGGACAGCCAAATAAATTAATTTTTAAAAAGGCTGCTGAAGACCACTGCTCTAAATGACAGGCAACCCAATTCGCATGTACTTAAACAAGAAGGAATTGATTGACTTACGTAAATTAAAAGCTCAGGGCACATCTGCTTCATGCCTGGGTTTAGGCCCGGAAACTAAAGCTTTCAGGGACGCTCTATCTCCCAGCTTTGCTTTCTTCCATGTGAGCTGTACTCTCAGGCTCTCTGCAAGACCCCAGCAGATCCAGGCTCACAACCTCACAGCCACGAGGCCAGCAGAAAATCTGCTTCTCCTTGCCCACCATTCCCGCAAGCCTTGGGCCTGACTCTGGTTGGGTCACATGTCCACCCTGTCCTGCCAGCCACTGTGACCCCATGGTGGTTCTGTCTCTCCCTGCTACCTGCTCAGCCCCAACAAGTACCTGCTCCTGCATCCCTTCTCTGTCACAACAGGACTGAAGGGGACCCAGGGGTGCCACTGCTAACCATTTCCCCACAAAACACACCTCACTACGGCTCACCTGGCTGCAAGCCTCCTGTGTTGGCCCAGGGCATTTTCCAAACAGAAAAGCGTTCCAAACAGGGGCAGAGTTCCAAAAAGGAAGTGGGAAACAAGACCCTCTGCTTACAGCTTCCTGTCTTTTTACCATACCCCCTTCTAGGTCAAGACTTGGTACAGAGGTGGCCTCAGGCCTCTCCGGGAACCAGGCATCATATTCTCCTTAGATTCTCCCTCTCAGTCTCTTTCCTCGCTTCCCCGATTCTCTGATGGCTTCAATCCCCCTTTTTTCTTGGAGGAGGTGTCCCCTCCTTTCTCCCTGTGGACTTTGGGTTCTGAGTAGTACCCACCCATCCTGGCCCCTGGCGTAGTAACACTCCTTGGCTGGAACTTAAAGGAGGAAGGGGCTACAAGGAGGAGAAAAAAAGAATTCCTACTGGGAAAATATATGTGAGGAAGCATCTCAAAACTATTACTGCCATTCAGCCTCTTTCCTCTGTGGTTGGTGAGGAGGTAAGATGTGGCCTGAAGCAGCTGGTGGCCTCCTGATAAGTACCTGAGGTGGCTGTGCCAAAGCTGACCACCCAGAGGAAAACAGTCGAGAGGCAGCTTCCTGTCATGCCTAAAACCAGGACCTGAATTTTTCAAGTACATGTCCAGTGAATCTCTGCTTTTCCCCCAAGCAAACTAGAATTGGTTTTTCCATAACATGCAACCGAAAGAGTTCTGAGTAGCACAAGCCCACAGCACAGTGCCTGGCACATTGATCCCGAAAAAGAGTAATCTTTCATCATCATTATTCATGTGATAGGGGGCAAGCCATGCCCATCAATGACTGTAAAACAGAGGAGAAAGGAAAAAGCCCAAATGACCATTTGTTCATAACCTTGGTTTCCCCTTCTATTCCCAGATTTTGTCCTTCCCACATACACATTTTGGCCCCCAGGGAAACTCAAAATTCATTGAAAGTTGAACCCTCCCATCTTATAAAAATAGTCCCAGACTCAGCCAAGTCATGAATATTCTGCCAGGCAGTACTTACTGTCTTTCTGTGCAAGCAGCCCCTGCCTGGAGCAGCTGGGAGCAGGTGCCCATCTTCAATTCAGTTTCAATCTGCTGAGCATAAAAAAGCTGAGCAAATATTTGTACAGCCTCTTTTGTCCTGCTCTGTAAACTTAGAGAAACAGTGGGCTACTGCCCCTAGCCTGAAAGGATTGACTAGGGGAAAACAAGAAGTCTAGGACAGGGTATGAGGTAACAATGATACCAGGGAGGCCCCTAGGCACCTGGGTGAGGTGGTTGATTGTCATCAGGTTCTAAGTTCCAAAGGTCTGTGCGGCCCACAGCCTGCCTTACGACAGAATTACACATCCATGCAAAATATTTTTTTTGTACACACCACAATATCTAGATTACTGATATTATTTTTAAGTTCCATTTACCATGGGTTTCCCTGATTATAAAAGTACCCACTCATTGTAAAAACTTGGGAAAAGACAAAGGACACAAAAAGATGAAAATTTAAATAACCCATGATAAGTGTATGTCAAATAATACAGTAAACATCCAACCAAGATTTAAAGTGGGAAGACTAACCCATACATGCTTCCATTCCACAGCTGGCCACCTCAGAGCCCCAGGGAGATAAATATCTTGCAAAGGTTAAAAGTCATTTCTTAGGTTCTTTCAAATCTCCTGCATTCTCCCTAACACAAGTATAATTTTCAAAACTGTCATCAGGGCCTCCCTGCTCCAGGGTGGTCCGTGCTCCATCATTTATGTATATGCATGATTCATTGTACTTGATACCAGCTGCAACCTCATCTCCCCACGCCAACAGGCTTATTATACAAGTCCCTGCCCCTCCGAAGAGCAATCAGGGAGGGCAAACTCATTTTACCATCTAGCTGGGTGAAATCTAATTAGAAAGGCAAATCTGGAAGAACAGAACACAAAATAACCACATTTAATAAAAAATAAGAGATGGCTTCAAACCTGACCTTGAGCCAAAAAAATAATCACAAAGAACTGAAGTAATTTACTGAATCATAAGTCTAAATATTCATTTTGTCCTCTAAAAGCTGAACCCAACCAAAAGATGTTTCTAGGCAAAAACGAAACAAATAAGCACTGGATGAACTCACACAAATCTTATTTGGAAATCATAAAAGGACAACAAGGATTTCAGCTATTTTATCTACAACAGTGCCAGGAAGATAGTATTAAAGTTGAATGAATGGATGAATGGACCTGGAGCCCATCCCCCTCGTTTTACAATTAGAAGTCAAGCAGAAAGGAGACAGGAGGAGAGTGGGGATCTGGTGGAGTTTTCTGCAATCTTGTGACCCCTTGGAAGAAAAAAATGAGAGATTAGTGCCCATGAGAGATGTAGGGCCCAGCTAACACTCCAGACTTCAGTCAGGACTGAAAATAGAAAAGATGGAAGCTAGGAAATAGCCTTGGAATTCTGAAAGATACCATTGCCAATGTAGAATTCTATGCTCAGAGAAACGAGGGACAGAAGGGTAATCAATTTGCCCCAAATTAATCACAGTAATGGAAAAGAATGTACATTCTGCTATTATTGGGTGGAGTCTCATATAGATGCAAATTAAGTCAATAGTGTTTTTCAACTCTTCCAGATCCTTACTAATTTTTTTTCTCCTTTTCTATCAATTATTGAATGAGTGGTTGACATCTACTGTAATTACTATAATTTATTTCTTCTTTCAGACCTATTATTAATTTTTGCTTCATGTGTTTTTAAGTTTTTATTAGGTACAGAAATGATTTGGATTTTATGTATACCTGATAAATTGCCCCTTTATTTCTTTATCCCTTTTTAATATCTTTGATATGAAATCTACTTCATCTGATGTTAACATAGCCACTCCAGTTTTCTTTAGGATAGTGTGGTACAATCTTTTCCATCCCTTCTTCTTTAATCTATTTGTCTTTATATTTAAAGTGTTTTTTGGTGAGTATAAAAAAGTTGTATGTTGCTTTTTTATTCAACCTGACAATCTCTGCTTTTTATTTGAGGTATTTCAACTATCTTTATTTCATGAGATTAATAATTTGGTTGGGTTTAATAGTATCATTTTACTATTTTCTATTTGTCCCATTCTACACAATTGCACTCATCTCACATGCTAGTAAAGTAATGCTCAAAATTCTCCAAGCCAGGCTTCAGCAACACGTGAGCCGTGAATTTCCAGATGTTCAAGTTGGTTTTAGAAAAGGCAGAGGAACCAGAGATCAAATTGCCAACATCCACTGGATCATGGAAAAAGCAAGAGAGTTCCAGAAAAACATCTATTTCTGCTTTATTGACTATGCCAAAGCCTTTGACTGTGTGGATCACAATAAACCATGGAAAATTCTGAAAGAGATGGGAATACCAGACCACCTGACCTGCCTCTTGAGAAACCTATGTGCAGGTAAGGAAGCAACAGTTAGAACTGGACATGGAACAACAGACTGGTTCCAAATAGGAAAAGGAGTACATCAAGGCCATATATTGTCACCCTGCTTATTTAACTTATATGCAGAATACATCATGAGAAACGCTGGGCTGGAAGAAGCACAAGCTGGAATCAAGATTGCCAGGAGAAATATCAATAACCTCAGATATGCAGATGACACCACCCTTATGGGCAGAAAGTGAAGAGGAACTAAAAAGCCTCTTGATGAAAGTGAAAGTGCAGAGTGAAAAAGTTGACTTAAAGCTCAACATTCAGAAAATGAAGATCATGGCATATGGTCCCATCACTTCATGGGAAATAGATGGGGAAACAGTGGAAATAGTGTCAGACTTTATTTTTCTGGGCTCCAAAATCACTGCAGATGGTGACTGCAGCCATGAAATTAAAAGACGCTTACTCCTTGGAAGGAAAGTTATGACCAACCTAGATAGCATATTCAAAAGCAGAGACATTACTTTGCCAACAAAGGTCCGTCTAGTCAAGGCTATGGTTTTTCCAGTGGTCATGTATGGATGTGAGAGTTGGACTGTGAAGAAAGCTGAGTGCCAAAGAATTGATGCGTTTGAACTGTGGTGTTGGAGAAGACTCTTGAGAGTCCCTTGGACTGCAAGGAGATCCACCCAGTCCATTCTGAAGGAGATCAGCCCTGGGATTCTTTGGAAGGAATGATGCTAAAGCTGAAACTCCAGTACTTTGGCCACCTCATGCAAAGAGTTGACTCACTGGAAAAGACTGACGCTGGGAGGGATTGGGGGCAGGAAGAGAAGGGGACGACAGAGGATGAGATGGCTGGATGGCATCACTGACTCGATGGACGTGAGTCTGAGTGAACTCCAGGAGTTGGTGATGGACAGGGAGGCCTGGCGTGCTGCGATTCATGGGGTCACAGAGAGTCAGACAAGACTGAACGACTGAACTGAACACAATTTTTATTTCTTTTTTGTTAATTGAGTATTTTTTTATGATTTCTTTTTAACTCCTTTGCTTATTTTTTATGTCTCTTCTTTTTTTTATTGCCAGTGGTTGTGTTAGGTTTATAGTATACATTTTTTAGGTTATCACAGTCATGCTGTGATATTATTTTACTACTTGATTAATAGTATAATAAACATATTAAACTATATTTGATTAGCTCTCCTACCCACTGAAATGTTGTTTTCATACACCTTATGTCTACATTTTAAAAACTCATTTATTTTTAAAGCTTTATTTATTTATTTGTCTGTGCTGAGTCTTAGTTTCAGCATACGGGATCTCTTGATTGTGACATATGAGCTCCTAGTTGTGGCATGTAGGGTCTAGTACCCTGACCACAGATCAAACCTGGGTCCCCTGGATTGGGAGCACATAGAATCTTAGCCACTGGCCCACCAGAGAAGTCCTGTATCTACAAATGTTACAGACTCCATGATACATTGTTATCACTTTTGCTTTAAACCATCAATTTCTCTTTTAAGGTGATTTTTAAAATAAGAAAGAGTCATTTTATTGTTACATAGTTACCATTTCTGATGCTCCCCATTTCTTTGTGTGGCCTCATATTTCCATCTAGTGTCATTTCCTTTTGCCTAAAGGAGTCCCTTTAACATTTCTTACCCTGTATGTCTTGTGGTGATAAACTCTTCCAGCTTTTGTATGTCTGAAGAATATCTTGAGGTCACCTTTGTTTCTGAAAGATATTTTCACTGGGTAGAGAATCCTAGGTTGACAGCCTGTATCTTTCAGTCCTTTAAAGTTGTTGCATCACTTATTTCTGACTTCTCAGGTGGCTCAGTGGGAAAGAATCCACCTGCCAATATAGGAGACACAGGAGACACGGGTTCAATCCCTGGGTTGGAAAGATGCCCTGCAGGAGGAAATGCCAACCCACTCCAACATTCTTGCCTGGAAAATCCCATGGACAGAGAAGCCTGGTGGGCAATAATAGTCCATGGAGCTACAAAATAGTCAGACATGACTGAGTGATTGAGCACGCATGCACAAACACTGATTTCCATTGTTTTGCTGTTATTTTTTCTCTTTCTTCCTCTTTACACAATGTGTCTTTTCTCCGCTGCTTGCTTTTATAATTTTCTATTTTCAATGGTTTTAAGTAATTAGATGATGATTTGCTTTGATGCCATTTTCCTGTTGTTTCTTCTGCTTGAGGCTTAATGAGAAACCTGTTCACTTCCCCTTGAGGGACGGGGCTCAAAAGAATCCTTCCACCCAAGAAACTAAGGCACTTATATCTAGCTGCTCCCTCGATGCCCAGAGCACCCAGTATATTCTCACACATCTTACAAAGAGAGAAATATCCCTCACCCCTCTCTCCTCTGCGCCGTTCTCTCTATCCATCATACCCGGCTCCAACACCCTATCCTACTCCCTTGGATCCTCTGTGGGTTACAAAATGGTCCAAAGTAGAGAGGTTGAGTTCAGCCATAGTCTGGGGTGGGGTGGAAAACAGGCCTGGGACAACTGGGGTTCTCCCTGCTGTCTTGGAGAACCAAAGATAGGATGGACCAAAGTCCCTTTGAAAGAGTGACAGGCTAGCATAAGGGTAGTGTGAGGAGTGGGTAGAGAATGGAGAGCTTGCAAAAAGCCTCTACTTCCCAATGAGTGCCTAGGACATGCCTGCACTTTGCTGGTGTTACTGAGAAGAATAAAATCTGATTACATATTGAGGTTTTTCGTTTGTTGGTTGGTTTTGTTCACTAAAAGAATACTGTCTATATATAATGGGCTTCCCAGGTGGTGCTAGTGGTAAAGAACCTGCCTGCCAATGCAGGAGATTTAAGAACTGTGGGTTCGATCCCTGGACTGGGAAGATCCCCTGGAATAGAGCATGGCAACCCACTCTAGTATTCTTGCCTGAAAAATCCCATGCGCAGAGGAGCCTGGAAGGCTATAGTCCATGGGGTTGCGAAGAGTTGGACCTGACTTAAGAAACTTAAAACGCTATATATAACAGTCTGCTGTGGGGAACTCTGTCCCTCTGCTTGAGGGTTAAACCAAAGTGCTTTTATTCAGGGTAATACCCTGACCCTATCCACTTGTGAATGGCTGCAAGAAAAAGGTAATTAACACATCCTTGTCCTGAGAATGGCCATTCCAGGAAATATTTGCAAGATTAATTGGCTTTTTACTTTACTCCCTCACCTCTTCCCCATCTGTGTTCTATAAAACTGGCCAGACCCCCAGTAAGATGGTTATTTTGAGACACTAGTCTGCCATCTTCTTGGTCTGCTGGCTTTCTGAATAAAGTTGTTATTCCTTATCTCAACACCTTGTCACCCAACATTTTGGCCTGTCATGTGGCTTCCCTGGTGGCTCAGAGAGTAAATAATCTGCCTGCAATGCAGGAGACCTGTTTGATCCCTGGGTCAGGAAGATCTGCTGGAGAAGGGAATGACAACTCACTCCAGTATTCTTGCCTGGAGAATTCCATGGACTGAGGAATCCGGCAGACTATAGTCCATGGGGTTGCAAAGAATAGGAAGACTGAGTGACTAAAACACACACACGTGGCAAGCAGAGCAGGCTTGAACTTGGTAACACTGGGGCCTCAAAGACAGTAGTGAATTGTCACTGCTTGAACAGCTTCCTACGCCTGCCTGGGGAGACATCTGGCCAAACAAGCAGCAGACAGCAATGTGATCCCTGTGGGTTCAGCAGGAAAAAACATAATCCTATTTAATGTAAGGGATAAAAGCAATAGCTAGAGAGATTAAGGGAGAAGGCAACAGCAACCCACTCCAGTACTCTTGTCTGGCAAATCCCATGGACAGAGGAGCCTGGTAGGCTGCAATCCATGGGGTCACTAGGAGTTGGACACAGCTGAGCAACTTCACTTTCACTTTTCACTTTCATGCATTGGAGAAGGAAATGGCAACCCACTCCAGTGTTCTTGCCTGGAGAATCCCAGGGATGGGGGAGCCTGGTGGGCTGCCGTCTCTGGGGTTGCACAGAGTCGGACACAACTGAAGTGACTTAGCAGCAGCAGCAGCAGACAGATTAAGTGACATGCTTAGATGACCCAGCAATTTAGTGGTTGAGTTTGTATAAAATCAAGGCCCAGAGCAGGTTTCTGCAACCATGTCTCATGCTGTGCATCAGGGCAGCCCTCCCTTCCAGATCAAGATGCCTGCCCCCTTCTTGCAGGGCAGAAGTGTTCAGCATGCACATCATGACATCATGATTCTTCAGCAAGGTCATTTGTGCAGATCCCAAGTGCCTGAGCAGGGTCTGTACCACCCAGAGGTAGACCCCACTCAGCTCCTGCTGCTTCATGTGGTTGTGGCTCGTCACTGCAGTGGGCCTGTGAGCCTCTCAGATAGTGATGGCTCTGAATTCCCAAGAGTGCATGGCACATGCCTGGCAATCAATAAATGTCTGCTGATCAAGTCCCTGTTAATGAATGGTGATGACTTCATCAGTAAATATTGATGGGTTTGAGACTCCTGCTCACTTTGGATAAGTTGGAGCTTTTGCCAAAGGAGGCAAAAAAGAATTCCCAATAAGCTGGATGTGTTCCAGTTCCTTACATGGACAAATCTGTAATTGATTCAGGGGAGTACGTGTGTGTGTGGGAGGGGGGGATCTCTCTGTTGTCATAGTGACTCTGAAAAAAAAATTTCTTTAACGGCATCCCAGACATGAAGACTCTGAAGTAATGGCCCTTTTAAAATTGAATCATATTAATAAGATCTATCCAACTGAACCACGCTTCTTTCTTTCTTTCTTTTTCATTAGATGCATTATTAACTTGGCTAGCTGCAAGACCTCATAAATGCAAAGTGCCCATTCAAGAAGAACACCACTTCCAGCATGGAATAAATAAGATACAAGTCATTAATTCCAGAGATCCTGGCAGATAAAGAATAAGTTCTGTGAATGGTGATTTTTGGGTTGTAGGGTTCTTGAGTGTGTGTGGGTCACTTCTCTTGAGTGAGTCCTCAAAACCTGGGACAGTCCACACACGCTAGCAGACGAGGCTAATCACAAAGCATTAGAAGGAAGCTGAGGGGGAAAAAAACAAACAACAACTCAATTTCACAAAGTTCTATATCGTACAAGAGAGGAATTGCAAAAAGCTTAAATGTTACAGCTCTCCTGCCCAGTACCACCTTTTAGCATTGGATTTAATAATATTTGGTATTTACTAAGCAAGTAATGTGAGAGTTGGATCATAAGGAAGGCTGAGTGCCAAAGAATTGATGCTCTTGAACTGTGGTGTTGGAGAAGACTCTTGCGAATCCCTTGGATAGCAAGGAGATCAAATCAGTCAATTCTAAAGGTAATCAGTCCTGAATATTCATTGGAAGGACTGATGTTGAAGCTGAAACACTTCAACAAATGAATAAATGAACAAATGAATACTTTGGCCACCTGATGCAAACAACTGACTCACTGGAAAAGATCCTGATGCTGGGAAAGATTGAAGATAGGAAGAGAAGGGGATGACAGAGGATGAGATGGTTGTATAGCATCACCAATTCAATGGACATGAGTTTGAGCAAGATCTGGGAGTTGGTGATGGACAGGAAGCCTGGCGTGCTGCGGTTCATGGGATCACAAAGAGTCGGACACGACTGAGTGACTGCACTGAACTGAAGCAAGTAATATGGCAGATAGACTCTAAAATATCCCCTAGTGATCCCCACCTCCTGATATTCACACCTTTGTACGAATAAGGGTATGACCTGTGACTTGCTTCTAACCAGTAGAAAATGGCAAAGGAGGTGACACTTCCGTGATTATGTTACATAAAAACATAACTTCTGTCTTGTTAACTGAAGATTTTGATGAAGCAAGATGCCATGTAGTGAACTACACTAGGGAGAGACCCTCTGACAACTGAGGGCACACTTCACTAATAGCCAGAAAGGAAGTGAGGGCCTCATTCCAACAATCCACAAGGAACTGAATCCTACCAACAGCATGTGAGCTTGGAAGTAGCTTCTTCCCCAATCATATCTTCAGATGAGACTCCACCCCTGGCCAACTCCTCAACTGCAGCCTCATGAGAAATCCAGGCGAGGAAGACTCAGCTAAGCCACACCTGGATTCTTGACCCACACAAACACTGAGATAATAAATGTGTGTTGTTTTAAGTCACTAGCTTTATGATGAGTTGTTGCACAGCAATGGAAGGCTATTACAAGCACCTCTGCATGTTCTTAGTGCCGTGGACACAAGACAGTTTGCTGCCTTCATGGACATTCCTTTCTGGTGGAGGAGACAGAAATAAGAATAGTAATAAATTAATGCCATGAAGAAAAAGAAATTAAGGCAAGAGAATAGAGGAGGAGGTGGATGGTATTTTAGATAGGGCTGAAGAGTAAGGTTGTCTGTGAGGATGGAGCTTTGAGCAGAGAATTGAAGAAGTGGGCATATTAGAAGGAGGAGCATTCCAGGCAGAGGGAATCGCAAGTCCAGAGGTCCTGGGGTGGGATCAAGTTTGGCAGGTTGTATCCCAGGGACAGGGGAGCCTGGGGGGTTGCCGTCTCTGGGGTCACGCAAAGTTGGACATGACTGAAGTGAGTTAGCAGCAGCAGCAGCAGCCCAGTTAGCCCAGGAAGTAATTGTAAGAGCTGAGCTCAGAGAGTTAGTGGGGTCAGATCACAGATGGCCCTGCAGGCTGTGGGGAGGGCTTTTTCACATTGGCCATGTGAGAAGACAGGCCCGAGCCCTTTGAGCAGGTGAGTGACATCATCTGATCTGAGAGTAAAAGTCAGTCTGGAAGGATGATCCTCTTCTAATACCCATAACATAAACTGCACAGAAGCTACATAGGGCCTGGAAAGTGACTAAGAGTCTCTCATCTATTTTTCTTCAGGGATTCTCCCAGAAGCCCTGTGGAATAGGTGTGGCAGGTACAGGAATTCTTTCCCAATTGCATCCCTCTAGTTCAAAAGGCTGATCCATGTGGCTGGACTCCTGAGTCCCCTCTCCACACTCAGGACCCCCATTAGAATGGAACCAGGAAAATGGTGTGTCACTCCAGACATGACTTGGGGACCCTGATCATAATGTCAGAAAGATGTGAATATTTGCATGGGGAATGAAGCGGATGAAAAGCAGTGCTTTTCATGCACAATAATTTCAGTAAGGCAAGCAGATGTACAAGAATCTTTTTGAAATGTCAGAGAACTGGATTCTGAAAGTATTTCTTGTGAATTAATTATATATTAGGTTATTGCTAACCTAAAATGTTTCAAATGCCATTAAGATGTTCGGTGTTATTTTTTTTTTTTAGTGGTACTCTATTGTTCTTTTAGAGATTGTATATTAATAAATGTATTAGAAGTTTTTATACTCACATTTATTATTAATCCCCCAACCTTATTTTTTGTAAGGTTTGAGTTCCACACATGCAATGTTTTTGTTGAGTAAACATAAACCTCAGGTTTGAAAACAAAATCTGTATCATCCTTGAAGTTGAACATATTAAGTAAAGGGACTCTATTTTCTTGGTGGGTCCTGCTTGTTTGGACCATGGGAGAGGAGTAAGGCAGGAAACCTAACCATATTGGAAAACAGATGACTAAAACCTCCCCCTGCCCTCCATCTATCCCCTCATCCATCCCTTAATCCACCCAATCCATCCATCCACTCAAACATCCACCCACTTATCCACCCATCCATTCATCTGTTCATCCATCCATCCAACAAGTGTTTAAGGAGCACCGAACAGAGTCAGATGTTGTAATGGAAATATGGAGATTAGGCAGACAAGGCTTGTGTCTTCACATAGTAAATCTTTGTTCTTCACACAAAGCTGGGTACTTTCCCCCAAGCAGCAAGTCCTCACTGCTCTGAAGCTCTCATTTATGTGATCACACATCTCAGCCTTGCTGGGGCATGTCCAAGTAAACTTTGCTCTCCAGTCTTGGGGACCAGAATTCAAGAGATTTCCTCAAATCACTCTGTGAGATGGTTGTAGTCAGAGTGGACCATCAGAGGTCTCAGAGTGGTCATCAGATCCAAAGTCCTTCTGATGCCTAATTCACAGAGAAGCTCTTCTAGGTACCAATACTAATAACACACAAAGCCTTCTGAGCAAATATTCAAGTGCATTGAATAATTATAACATATTGACAAGACTGATGAGTATGTTCTTATTTTTTAAAGTGTATGGTTCTTTCTAAGTTCTGTTCCTCTACTGGTTCTGCCCTAAAATTCTGATGTGTTCCCCAAGGTTAACTTCCAACTGTTCCCCTTTATGTACCCTGAGTGATCTCAGCCGCTTCTTTTACCAAATCTGAATCCTGGTCCAACTAGGTTTCCTAAGCCCTTGACTTGTGTGTCTATTTTCCTGCTGGACTCCTGTGTCCCAAAAGGGACAGAAATTCAGTGTGTCCTAAACTAAGCTTATGGCAAGTACAAAATCAAGTCCCCAAACCCTAAGATCTGATGAATGAAATCCACAGAGGATGTCTTGTGGGCACTCCAGAGTAGCACAGAGAGACTACAGCTAATTCAGGGAAGGAAGTCAGTCCTGAATATTCATTGGAAGGACTGATGTTGAAGCTGAAACTCCAATACTTTGGCCACTGATGCGAAGAGCTGACTCATTTGAAAAGACCCTGACACTGGGAAAGATTAAGGGCAGGAGGAGAAGGGGACGACAGAGGATGAGATGATTGGATGGCATCACCGATTCAATGGACATGGGTTTGGGTGGACTCCGGGAATTGGTGATGGACAGGGAGGCCTGGCGTGCTGCAATTCATGGGGTCGCAAAGAGTCGGACACGACTGAGCCACTGAACTGAACTGAACTGAACTGAACCCAGCTCAAGAAGCAGCAGCAGAGGGAGACTAAGTGGCAGAGAAAACCAAGGCCTCAGGCAGAAAACTATGCTATTATCCAAGGAAGGGAGACCTGGAGAGAGGGTCCTGGACAGACCTGCCATAGAGAGGAAACTTAGCCATGGGGTGGAAGGTTATTTTAGATTTCTCTGGTTAAGGGCTCATGCTTCCTAAGCAGCTGAATGATTTAAATGTTACCTTCTAAGTCCACTGACTCCTTCAGAACCTTCCTGACTCAGAAGCCCACTCTGTGAATATACCCCCTTCCAGGGGAAGAGGGGTACATCAGGCTCCTGTGAGTATGGTTATCTGAGCCAATGTTGAAAGGCATCATCCTGAGTGGCCCTAGAATCCCAGACCAGCCGGAATCTGGATTCCTCAGGTTCTGGTGGCTCAAGGAGGTATGGTCTATTTTGTACTGTAGTAATGACGTTCAGCTGATCCACATTTGTACCAGGTGAGCACGACCACCTTCTTGCTGTGATCTCCAGAAACACTGGTTCTGCCATTTCCCTTATTTATTCAATACCACCTGAGTGTTCTGTAGGAGCCATCCCTCCAGCAACTAAGGTTTCCATGCTGTTTAACTGCAGTTTTGCACATAAGTATAAATTGAGAATTCCATGGATGGAGAGGCCTGGTGGGCTACAGCCCATGGGGCTCACAAAGAGTCGAACATAACTGAGTGACTAACACTTTCACTTTCTTTAATAAACTGATTCAATTTGGGGAATATTTGCTAAAGATAAACACTCCACGATCCAGAAATTCCATTTCTGGGTCTATGATAAAGAGAAATGAATGCATACATCCCACAAAAGAATGTTCATCCTAACCTTTTCCATTATAGCCAAAAACCCAAGGTCCATCAACAGAACAATGGATAAAACACTGTGGATATCCATACAATAAAATATTACACAGCAGGAAAGAAGAATAAAGTAGTGATACATGCAGCAATACAGACGAATCTTATGGACATACAATGAATGAAAAGAGACACAAAAGCTCATACTGTATCATTCCATCCACATGAAGTCCAAGAAGAGGCAAAATAACAAGTCATAGAAGTCAGACTCTATGACCACCAGCTGGTCAAGGAGGTGATCTCCAGATGGGGAATACTGACTATGAAGGGGTGCAAAGGAACCTTCTCGGAGCTGGACATGTATTGAGTTAGCTAAAAAGTTCCTTCAGGGTTTTCAAAACCTCCTTCGAGAAAACCCAACAGAACTTTTAGGTCAACTCAATACTTTGTCATGATCTGGGTGGTGGCTACGTGAATATATTCATATGTGAAAATTCATTGGTTGTACATTGAAAAACAATGCACTTTTGACAATTTATTTTGTCACACTTTTTCAGGCTTGCCAGGTGACTCAGCTGATACAGAACCTGCCTGCCAATTCAGGAGATGTAGAGAGGTAGGCTTGATCCCTGGGTGGGGGAGATCCCCTGGATTAGGGCATGGCAACCCACTCCAGTATTCCTGCATGGAGGATTCCAGGGACAGAGAAGCCTGGTGGCCTATAGTCCGTAGGGTTGCAAAGAGTCAGACACAACTGAAGTGACTTAGCACCCAGGCACACTTTTTCAATGTTGAAAAAGAAAGCAAAAATAGGAAAAATTTAAAACTTCAGTTGGTCTTGAGCAGAGTATTCCTGGAATCCAAGGAGATCAATTGTATTTAATCTCTCACACAGACTCTGATCAAGCTACATTTTTCTTCAGAGGTAGAGAGTAAATATTTGAGATTTTCTGGACTATACCAGCTCTGTTCACAATTATGCACGTCTGCCCTTGAAGCAGGAAAACAGTCACAGACAGTAAGTAAATGAGCAGGTGTGTTTTTGCACCAATAATACTTAGAGAACCAGGCAGAGCGTCACATTTACCTGCAGACCATACCTTTTGACCTCTGATCTAATCCATTGGTGGTGACTTCCCAGGAAAATGGTTGAGATCACTTCAAGGTTCACCAGAGAAGAGTGCAATGATCCGTTAACTATGTCTGTCAAAAGAATGAATATAGGTACCTGTACAACTGAATCAGGGCCTTCCCTGGTGGTTCAGATGGTAAAGAATCTGCCTGCAATGCAGGAGATGTGAGTTCGATCCCTCGGTTGGGAAGATTTCCTGGAGAAGGGCATGGCTACCCACTCCAGGATTCTTGCCTGGAAAATTCCGTGGACAGAGGAGCATGGCGGGCTACAATCTGCGGGGTCACAGTGAGTCAGACACAACTGAATGACTAAAACTTCATAACTGAATCACTTTGCTGTACTCCTGAAACTAACACAACATTGTAAATCAACTGTTGGTAGTGTCTGACCCAAAGTGGAGCATTAGAATTTCCTGTTCATAAAATTCCCTCAGCCACCTTTGCCAATTAGAGCATGTCTCCAGGGCACCGTTCTTCTTTGCCCTCTGTTTTTTTGGATTTGTTTGTTTTGGCTGCACCGCAGGGCATGCAGGATCTTTAGTTTCCCAACCAGGGATGGAACCCATGTCCCCTGGATTGGAAGTGCAGGGTCTTAACCACTGGGCCGCCAGGGAAGTCCCTCCCTTCCCTTCTGCTTTGCTTTTGTTCACAGCCCAGCAGTGTAACCCTCCCCAGACTCTACACCTACATCCAGTCTTCCTTTTACATCGTGGCCAAAGACCACATATATCAGCTAAGCAACGGGGGACCTCCTGTGAGTCCCTGCAGTGCCCCAGCCTCTGCCAGGAGGAGGGAAAAAAGAGAAACTCCTCCCGCCTCTGACCCTCTGGTAGGAGGGGGGAGGGTGGTGGTGGGGAAGGAACTACAGCCAGTTTTTATTTTCCTTATTTATATGATTTTTATTGTAGTGCGGCACATGGGATTTTAGTTCCCTGATCAGGGATGGAGCCCGCGTCCTCGGCATTGGAAGCGCGGAATCCCAACCGCTGGACCGCCACTTGAAGTTCCCCTTTCGATTTTAGAAACCACTCTTTAACCTGGAACACCTGCCTCGCATGCCGCCTCCGCCAGTCGCAGCCCCTTCGGCAGTCCGTCTCCCTCAGTGGAAGAGATGCCTCCTTTTCCTAGAATCAAACCTCCCGAGTTTGCAATTCCCACCTCTTCTGCCTCCTCACTCCTCTACTTTTCTCCTCGTTCTCTAGGTTTCAACTACTATCTCCATTGACTTCTTTGGATCTGGATTTAAAGACTCAATTCTCTTTCAGTCTTTGGGAAAGGGAAAGGAAAAAAAAAAACAAACCCAAGCCCTCTTTAAATCTCGTGATCCATTTCCAGCTGTTGCCCTATCTCTCTACTTTTGTCCTCAGCCAAAATCTGGAAAAGTCATCTCTGCTCATGGTCAAGGCACCAGAGCACCAGTCTTTCCAGCGGGTCCCCTCCGCGGTCTCCGCTCTACCGAAACCGGCTCGGTTCACACCGCGGGCGACCTCTCTGCAGCGACATCTAGCGGCCACCCTGCAGCCACTCCCCTCTCCGCTGAGTTCCAAGCCGGAAACTCCCGCTGCGCTCCAGACCCGAGTCCTAGGGCTTCATGACCTCACCCCTCCTGCATCTCAGCTCTTCCCGGCCCGCCCCTGAAAGAGTAGTTCTACTGGACTCTCCAGGCATCTTCCCACTCTGGGTGCTCTCGATGAGCAACGCTGGTGTCATTACCATCATTTCTGAAGCCACACCTCTCCTTGGAAAGTTCTGGCATCTTGGGAAGACGATTATAACGGGGACTACGGGTTGCATTTACTCTCTTTTTACCTGGTAACGGATCACTGATAATTACCGGGATACGTTGTTGTCCACAAAAAAGAGATGGTATTTCCCAGCCTCCCCTGCCTATGGTTGTGGCTCCATGACTTGGTCCAGTTGGGGGGGTGGGGGTGGGAAGATTTCATTTGGGGTCACCTCCCGTCTATCGTTTCCCCTTCCTCCTTTTCACTGACTGGAGGGAGATGTCATGTTTGACTCCACTGCCAACTTGGATTGTGACCTGACTTCAAGGATAGGTTCTGAGTGGTAGATTGCAAATGATGGTGAAAGGTTGTTGTTGAACCACGCAAAGACGCTGGGATTCTTGGCCTCAGGAGGAGAGGATTTCAATCCAGGGCCAGAGACGAGGCTTGATCGCTCAGATTCAGAGCTTTTGTGTAATAAAGTTTTATTAAAGTATAAAGGAGATAGAGAAAGCTTCTGACATAGGCATCAGAAGGGGGCAGAAGAGTACCCCCTTGCTAGTGTTAGCTATGGAGTTATATACTCTCCAATTAGTTATTACAGTTAATCAAAGGAATGTCTGGAGGTTGTAAAGACCTCACTAGACCTACTCCCATAATTTACACCTTAAGATAACAGGATTAGTCAGAAGGTTTTTTTTTTTTTTTTCCAGAGACTGTTCTCAAGCAGGATACATTATTGTTATATAATCCTAAGGAATGTAGAGGGACAAAAAAGTTTGTCCTTTCTTCCTCCTTGAGAATTCCAGACCCCTCTCTCCTTGGGGTCCCCTGGACTTCTTATCAACCTGCCTAGGAAATGACTCTCTCAGTGGGAGCGGTCTGGATCCTGGATAACTTGCCAGTGCCTCAACACCTGCCCTGCATGCTCATTTGGACTTCTCTTATGGGAGAAGGAAACATACATACAGAACAGAACACTGCAGCGTGTGTTTAAGTCCCTATTGAATCTGTTGAGTTTGGGAGTCAACAGGAATCCTGATATATCTCTCCTCCTCTTGCCCATTGAGAGGTTAATGACCTTCTCCCATCCCAAACTTGATCCTTCTCCTGTGTGTCTTAACACCCTTCCCACCCCATTCCCTTCCTGGCTTTCCCCTGTCCAGACCAGAAGTGGTTGTTGTTCAGTCATGTCTGACTCTGCGACCCGGTGGACTGAAGCACACCAGCCTTCACTGTCCTTCAGTATCTCCAGGAGCCTGCTCAAACTCATGTCTGTTGAGTTGGTGATGCCATTCAACCATCTCATCCTCTGTCATCCCCTTCTCCTCCTGCCTTCAATCTTTCCCAGCATCAGGGTCTTTTCTAACGAGTCAGTTCTTTGTATCAGGTGGCCAAAGTATTAGAGCTTCAGCTTCAGCATCAGTCCTTCCAATGAATATTTAGGGTTGATCATGTTCAATTCCCTCCTGTCTTCTTACACCCAGCCAGTGGTCAGATCCTCACTGTATCTCAGGATGCACACTGCCTCTAGCCCCTGGTTCAGGCCACCATAAACTGTCACTCCACAACCACCCATAGCCCTTGGGGTCCTGGGTTGCTGGGAAACTTCTGAATACAGGCAGTGATCCTGGGAGCTAAGCCTGAGGTGAAAGGAGAGATGGAGAGGTGAAGGTGCCTGGGAAATGTGACGGTAGAATTATTGAAAAATTACAAAAATTGGGACTTTCCTGGTGGTCTTGTGGCTAAGAATCTGCCTTCTAGCAAAGGGGACACGAGCTTGAGCCCCTGAGCCCTGGGGTCTGGGAAGATCCCACACGCCACAGAGCAACTAAGCCCATGCACCACATCTACTGAAGACTGTGGGCCTACAGCCTGTGCTCCGCAACAAGAGAAGCCACGGCCATGAGAAGCAAGGATGAGTGGCCCCCAGTCTTCATAGCTAGAGAAAGTCCACGCACAGCAATGAAGATCCAGCACAGCCACAAACGAAACGAAAATTTATATAAGCAAGCCATTTCCTTAAGTTGATGGCCAAATGTTAAAATGTTATTTTCATATCATTTATAATCTTGTCACAGTCCCTTTAACAAAGTCTGGTTAGATTTCAGTGAAAATCATCTTCTAGAGTAGTTCTCCCTCTCCCCAACCCCACGGAAGGGAGAGGGGAACTTTACTGCGATTAGTATGTATGGTGAAGAATTTCATGTTAATGAAGTGTGTCAGCAGTGATAACTGAACCTCATTTAAACAAAACCAAAAAAGAATGAATGCACACACTTGCATTGGTGAGAGAGCCTGGGAGTCTGCTTGAGCAAAGGGAAGAGGAGCCCCTGAAGGGACGTGAGGCCCTAGGGACAAGCCCTGGCTGCCCCACCGTTTCTTCCAGGTCCAGCCAGATGGGATGGTGTCACACCCAGTGGAAAAGCCAGGCCAAATCTCAACATTTGCTTTTGAGATCTGCTGCATCAGGCCCTTCCTGGGGACTTCCCTCTTTTCCCCCAAAGTCATTTCCAGCCACTTCTTCTTGGGGAGACTGAATTATCAATTCAGTCATACATACATACAGTCATACATACATGCATACAGTCATACATACAGGCTGTATGTATGGAGAGTAAGTAAGGACAGTCAGGGCCCCTGGGCATGCCCAGGTTTAATCTGTCATCTATTAACTACCTGCTGTGTGCCTGACTCCCTGCTGACAACCTCCACCATCCTCTGGGAGAGTCTTTCATGCCAATTTTGTGGGTGGGACACTGGCACTTAGAGTGGTGAAATGACTTGCTCAGAGCAACCAGAGCAGCACAGCTGAAAGGAATGGGCCTGGGACTGACCTGAGTCTGTCTGACTCCAAATCACTGCTTGTTCCCTGCTCACCAAGTATCCTGAGCCTGGATAAGGATGTCCATCACCTGCAGAGATATTTAGGATTCTGAGTCTAGGGGCTTCTGTCATGGCTCAGTGGTAAAGAATCTGCCTGCCAATGAAGAAGATATGGGTTCGATCCCTGATCTGGGAAGATCTCACATACCACAGAGTAACTAAGTTTGAGTGCCACAACTACTGAGCCTGTGCCCTAGAACCTGGAAACCACAACTGCTGAAGCCCTCATGCCCTAGAACCTGTGATTGACAAGAGAAACCACCATAATGAGAAGCCCTCACACGGCAACTAGAGAGTAGCCCATGCAGCAACAAAGACCCAGCACAGCCAAAAATAAGTAAACTTTGAAAAAATAACACCAACTTTGCATTTTAGGATACTTAAAGAGAATTCTAAGTCCAGGGACTTTCCTGGCAGTCTAGTGGTTAAGACTCATGCTTCCAATGCAAGGGGCATGGGTTCAATCCCTGGTTGGGAACTAAAATCCCACATGCCACATGACTGGGCCAAAAAAAAAGAGACAGAATTCTGAGTCTAGGGCCAAACCCCAGAGATTCTGGTTCAGTTGCTTGGAGCTGGAGCTGGGAGTCTGTGTTTCCACGCGGGCCCCAGGTCTCCCAGATGACCCTGATGCTCAGCTGGTCTAGGACTGGCCCTGAATCAGGTCCCACTGCCTCAAGGTGATAGCAGCTGCTGCCGCAGTGCGGCAGAGAAGCATTGCTGCTTGCCTGCCCCTGATGAGGCAGCTGCAGGCTTGCACAGGGGTCTGGCCAAGTATGAAAGAATTACACTCAGCAGTAGGCCCAGCAGAGCCTGCTGTAAAGTGGAAGTGCCAGGAGACAGCTGTGTCCCTTTGTTTTTCCTCCCTAACACCAGGTTCAGGGATTGTAACTTTGAATTCTTTGTGCGTTTGACCAAATCTAGTCTTTCTTCTTTCCATCCATCCTATACAGAGATGCCAGGTTAAGCAGCTGGGCACAGTGTCTGCAAATGCCAGCTCCTGTTTGAACATTTGCACTGGCTTCTCTCCATCCAGAGGGCCCAGGTGAAGCTCCTGGCCCCAAGGTGATCTGATTTGACCTCCTGCTCCTGCCTTCTCTCTTGTTGGTCTCCTTCACAAAGATGCTGGATCCTTTGTTCTGTTTCATCCTTCCTCCCCTCCCTGATTTGGAATACCCCTAGAGCCCTTCTTTATTCTCCAAATCCCATCCCAGCTTAAATATCCCCATCTCCAGGGAGCCCTCCATGATTGGCCTGGCCCATATTCCTTCTTGGAACACTTGCTGCCATTCATGTCTTGGATTCTGCTGTGTCTTGTGGTTTTCACATGCCTGTGTCCTAAAAACACAAGTAGAGGTCACGTCTCAAGGTCACTGGCTGGATCTTGAATGTCTTCCCCAGTCTGCACCTACATTCCCCACCTGTGCTCGAAGCCCTGGGTTTTCCTAACAATCTCCTTTTCCTTCCTTCCCCTGTTCTCAAAACTGCCCTGCCCCGTGGCCCATCATTCTGCCAAGAAATCAGTAAGCGAGTTTGTGATAATTCAATCACGCTATTTAACTTTTTCATTTTATTAGAAGAGCTAAATTTTATGGCACATCTACCTTTTATTAGGAGTTGTGCCTCAGTTATCTTATTCATCAGGAAAACTCTCTGAGGTAGGTGTAGTACCCATTCTGTTGATGCGGAAACGAACGTTCGGGAAAGTTAAACGATATGCCCAAGGTCCCACAGCCAGTGAGGGACCAAATCCGGAAGTGAGGTTCAGGCAAGGGACATTCAATCCTTTCCGTAGCACACCACCTTTCCTGAGCTGCAGTGTTAAGAGTAGCCGCTAGACGGCATCTGGCAGCAGCCGCGAGCGGGGCAGGCTTAAATGCAACGCTGGTGAGATACAGAACCTGTTGTGCCTACATTCACCACCAGGGGGCAAGCGGGGGAAAGAAACAGCACAAAAGGGTCGCACAAGAGGTGGCTTAGCCACTAGACTAGAGAAACTTCTTTTCAAACAACTGGTGAACCCCATTACCTTAGGGCTGGGGTAGGTACAGAAGCTCACTGATTATTTTAGTTATTCTAAACATTACAAGTTTCGAAATGTGTTACTGAAATCTTCCTCACATATAATTGAAGCACCATAGCCTAAGCAGAACTTTAATCTTTCTTGTTGACTTCAAGTTATCAGCATGGTTGGTAAAAAGAGCGGAATCTCATTTCTGCACCTTCCTGGCATGGCCAACAAAGAAAACCACTTTTAATTACCTCCTGTAGACTGAACACTTTAAATGTTTTATCCCATTTCATCTTTGCATTTTTGAGGGGTTCCAAGAGGTGAAGTGACTTGCCCAAGTTTACATAGCAGAGCCAGGATTTCAACACCAATGGATCCAGCTTCAACGTTTCTTACCCTCAGTCACCTCCTCTGTTCAAGAGGCGTAATTATAATAACACTTGTCTCAGTGTTGAATAAGATAAAGTGTGTGAAGTGCTTCAGAGAGGGCAAAGATGTGGGGGCTTAAAGTGGGTGAAGTAAGAGATGCTGGTGGCCTGAGGTCTGTCACGTGGTGAATCTAAAACAGGTCCCCAAGCCCATTCTCCCTTCTCTAGCACCAATAACACTAGAAATTCCTGTGGCAGGTCTCTTCATATCTAATTTACACAAGAAACTGAGGCCAAAAAGGGGGTGAGATTTGGCTGAACTCTTGGAACTGGCTGGTGATCATTAATTCTAATGGAGTCACTTACTTGCCAAATATTTCTTGAATACTTATCATGTATCAGGCCTGTGCTGGGCCCTGGGATACAGAGATGACTAGGCTGAGGGTGCTGCCTCGACTTTCAGGTGTTTACAGAAGAATCAGGACTGCATTTTCATCCCCACTCAACTCTGTGATGTCACCTCACCCATATGTGCCTTCATAGACCCGCCCACCAATTAACCCACTCATGTACTCACTCCTCCATCCATCCACCTATTTGCCTACTATCAACCTACCTACCTATCAATTCATCCATTCACCCACCTACCCATCCGACCACTTATCTGTACCTCCATCTAAACAACGGTTTGTGCTTTCCTTTTTTGGGTGAAGTTCCTCTGTAGTGCTCCCACAGTCATTTGTGTTCCCTTTGTCACATCACTGATCACTGTGTTATAATGGTCTGTTCTCTGGCCTATATTCTCTTCCAAACAGCGAGTTCCCAAAGAATGGGAAATTGGACCATGTAAGACATTCAGTAAATGCTTGTTAATAAAGCTCTGGCGCCTAAACTAGGAGCTGGGCACTCAGGGATGGTGTAAGACAATCCACTGGAATGCAGAAAGACCATTTTAGAACTTCCGTTTGCACTTTAGTTCTTAGTTCAATAGCAAGAACATAGTTAATCATCTCCTGGTATTTGATACCCAGATTGAAAATGGTGTTGCTGACGTACTGGATAGTCCTGCCTCACTCCTGGTAGGTGAGGGATCCTGAGAGAAGGATGAGAGTTTCCACCTATGGTTGGACTGCTGAGAACCTCTTTCTCTCTCTCTCTCTTTTTTGGCCATGCCACACAGCATGCAGATCCCTGGTTAGTTCCCTGATCAGGGATCGAACCTGCGCCCCCTGCAGTGGAAGTAGGGAATTTTAATCACTGGACTTCCAGGGAAGTCTCGAGAACCTCTCGCTTGTTTGCTGGTTTTCAAGCTATTGAAAATACAGTAATTCTTCAACTGTGGTGTCACTGATGTCAATTTGTATAAGCAAGATTTTCAAACAGCAAAATCTTTGTGTGACTTTGTAACAAGATACTAAGTAACCAAAATTTCTGAATTAGTTGATGGTTAAATATGTTTAATATAATCCCCTGAATTGAATATCATATGACAACACTGGGCTTTATATTTAGCAAAACATGGGGGTCAACCAAGAAAGGAGACGTGGGATTTGGGTCACAGGGGATCCCTTGTAGCACAGCTGGGCAGGGGATGTCAGAAGTAGCCAGTGCAGATGGAGCTGATGGCTGGAGGACTTAGGGGAAAATGTCTCGTTGGCAGGCCTGATGTTAGCCAGGATGTGCCAGTTTAAGTACTTCTGAATTGGTTGTTAAATAGCAGCTAACGTGAGCCACCCTTCTTCCCTGCCCAGCCTCTTCCTGGCAGCTGGACCTTACCATGATGCAGATCCAGATGCCAGGAGTTAATACCTGGCACAACAGAGGGGCTTCTACCATCTGCCCCTGGCTTTGGGGACTAGTGCTTTGTCCATTCTGGTCACTATCTGCTATCAATCATCCCCATATATTGAATTAAATTGGGTTGGTTAGTGATTAAATCTTTTCAGCATAATTCTCTGCTGATTAGGGTATCTGTTATGAATGAAAGTTTGGAAATTAAAGTGAGGCTATGAAATAGACAGATAGTACAAAGAAAAGAAAGGCAAGCAGAAATGCCAGGACAAACAGAAGGCTTACAGGAAAGACAACGTGTTCGTGGATGTTGGTACAGTGACTGGCTGAACCGCCATCAGTATTGGCCTAATCCTAGTCATGCAAAAACTGCCCCTCTATTTTCAATTTTTAGACTTGGCCTGTAAACAAAGAACAGAAACCTTATTTATAGTTATGGAACAGAACCTCAATCTTGAAAAAATAAAGTAAAGCTTAGCAGGGCTGGGAGGAAGGAATAGAGAGGGAAATTAATATTTTTCATCTCACCAAGGGAAAGTCAAAAGGCAGTGGGGAAGGATGATGGGTTTAGAAGTAGAAATATAAAGGTAGTATTTATACTTTTATAGTCATCCAAACAAGGAATGCATATGAGTATCTGAACTCAGATTAATCAGGAAGCTGATTAATAGACCATACCTAAAATTGATCATTCTAGAAAGCATGTTAAAGTCATACTGTCTTGAGATACAGAGTGAACCACCAGCAGAGCAGCTGGAAGAATTCAGAGTGGCCCCATTAGGAACCCGGGAGGGTGGCTGGCATCTTTCCTTACCCATTCCTCTGTGCTTCTTGATGGTGCATGTGGTAAAAACTCCAAAGCAGTAAATGGAGTTTTTGTTTGATTAAAATGTTTGAGGTGGGGACTGTGACAATTCTGCGTTCCATGGCAGTTTCTGAAATCTAAAATTTATTGACAGACAGCTTTGCTGAGAAATCTTGCCATTCAGACTCTCCTCAAAGAAACTGGGCCTCTCTCCCCTGCTGGGTGGTGGGGAGGGGGCTGACAGATCCGTCCGTTTACAATTTACAACAACACTGCCTGTCTGTTGCTATAGGGAAGCACGGGGGACTGTGGGGACCAGGGGAGAGATGTCCTACCTTCTGTGAGCTAAAAACGCTGCCCTCGGCCAGGTGCCCCCTGGATTGAGTTCTGAAACAGTGGGGCTGGTGGAGATGAAGGGAAGGGCATGCGGCCAGGGCTGGAGTTTGTGCAGAGCACTGCCCAGCAACCAGAGGGTAGGAGGGGCTGGGAAGGCAGTCCTTGAAGCACTGAGCAGGGCAGGAGAGGGCCCAGGATTGGGCAGAGAGCCAATGGGCAGTTTCCCTGCCCATCCTGGGTAGATTGCCCCACGCCCTGCCCCCTCACCCACCTCCTTTGACTTCATGTGTCTTGGTTTCCAGGCTCTTTCTGGCTTCTGACTAAGGCTTCAGCCTTTTTCACTGACACAAAATTGCTCTCTCCTCTCCCTGCTGCTGGGTTTGGAGATCCTGGTTTTTTGGCTAGCATTTCAAGGCTCCCCATGGTTCTGCTGTCCAGCTTCCTCCTCAGCTCTGACTCAGGTCTTGGGAACATGGACCCCTGAGGGCTGTTGCTAGCCTGTGGGGTGGTTTTGTGCCTTTTCCTCCAGGCAGCCACAGCCTGGATCAGGATTCATAAATAAGCAAGAGGAGTATTGACTAGACGTCAGTCCCACTGCCTTTCAGTTGGGGCCTTTGGTGCGGTGCTCAACCTGCACAACTGTTCATGGAGATCCTGACCCTGAAGAACCTGCCCAGCTTTCTGGCAAAAAAAAAAAGACAGCTCTCAAACTAGTGGGAGTTTGAAGCGGGTCAGCTTGAGAACAAAGATGCTGTTGTATTCATCTTTAATAGCTCAGTGTCCAAGAACAGGGTCTGGCACCTCGTGGCTTGAGTAGATGGCATCACATCCAAGTTCTCCAGCTCAGATTCCAAAGTAAGAGCAAGGGAAACCAGGAGCCTCATTGCACAGCTGCACTGCACATCGTGCCCGGTGGGGCCAGGGTTACACCTTCAACCTCTAGCTCTCCTCAGCTCAGGCTTGGGGCACCCCATTCTGCCTTTGTGGGACTCAAAGGCAAAGTATCTGAGGCTAGAGGTGGGAGTGGTTTCTGGAATTTTTAAAAAAATTATTTATTTATTTGGCTGTGTTGGGTCTTAGTTGCACCGCGGCATGTAGGATCTTAGTTCCCTAATCAGGGGTCGAACCTGTGTCCCCCTGCACTGGAAGGTAGATTGTTAACCACTGGACAACCAGGGAAGTCCCTCTGAAATTCTTTTACCCAAAGGGAGATCTATTCCCCACAGCCAAGGAGAGAGAAGGAACAGGCACTGCCATGGAGTGGTTATAACCAGGATAGGGAGATACTAGATTTATCATGAAAACAAATAATGAATAATTCAAAGTCACATATCAGGACCAGACCCTGTAGTTCAGCCTCCCCTGCCCCACCCAGACTCCACCAGTGAGCGGATCCACTGAGCCCTGCCTGGGGCTCCTGGGAGTCTGGGGTGAGCCTGTGCCGCCTGCTACCAGCTCCAGGGCTATTTTACGCTACCTGTTACATCTTAAAAATTCATGAGAATTTTGCAGTCTGCTTCTGGGCTTGTTGTAACGTAACATTGTGCGTTAAACTTCCTTCTGTGAGTAAAACAGAAGCTGCAGAAAGAGGTCCGAGTTTCCCTATGACTCCACATGCTGCCAGCACAGTCTCCGTGTGGAGACAGTCATTCTGCTATTTTTCTGTCTTCCTCCCTTTCTGGTACTGATGACTCAGTTTCTCTCTGAGAGAACCATCCTTCCCCATTCTCTGTCCACAGTCAGACGCTGCCTTCTGTCCTGGGGACAAGACCTCCTGAATCAAATTTCCTTCCTCTGAGCCCAGTGGTTACTCAGGAGTGAACACGTGACCCATGCTGAACCAGTCTGCATCAGTCTTAGGACTTCTGCTCCCACTACTGGGATGGATGTCCAGTGGCCTTGGCCTGCAGCGGCTTAAAGCGTGATGTCACTGCCTGGCCAGAGACTGAGGTTGGGTTGTTGCAGTGAGAGCCCCGAATCCTAGCCACTAGACCAGCGGTCAGTGATAAGGCCCTGGCTTCTTGGGTTTGCAGAAAAGAATTCTGACAAAGACAGAAAGTAGAGAAACAAGTAATGTGTTTATTAGGAGGAAAAAGTAGAGTACATGTGATTAGACACTGGCAGATTCAGAGAATCGCACCCTCATGGTAGCTTGAATCTCTTTAATGGGGCATTTCTTCTGGATCCCCTTTGGCCAGTCATTTTGATTTGCCTGGTTCTGAGTCCATGTTCGGTTTATCTCAAGATCCTCCCACCGTGTGTGTGTGTGTGTGCGTGTGTGTGTGTGTGTGTATTTCTTAGCCAAGATGAATTCTAGCAAAGAGGCTTAGGGGTAGTTGACTTACTGTGAGGTGATGCCCCCTCCCTTTTTGGCCCCTAAGAAGTCTTTCTCTGCATATGTAGTTGAGGAAGTCTCCTTGACTTTGAGAATAAGGAATATGTGGTCTTTTGTCTCATCTGAGCAGGACCCAATCTCCATCATCCTGCTTTTATGGAGTTTCTGCAATTATGGAGTTTCTGTCCATAATAATTCTGAAATTGTTTAGCATGGGACCCATCTATCTCCTGTCTCAGGATGAGAAGGCTTATTCTTGCTAGAATGGCTAAACCGCTGGGAAACAGCCTGGAAACTTCGGGGCCTAGTAGAGAAAAACTAGGGAATGAATCAATTCAAAGCATAGCAGAATTCAAACATAGAAAGAGGAAAAGTCCCAGTGGGCCGTGTAAGTCCCTGGATCTAGCTATACCTGAAGCTGTATAATCTGGGGGTTATACTGGCTTGCATTAGGTTTCTTTCACTTGTAACCCGCAGAGCTCTAATTCAACCCGTGGACACATGCCCCAGTTAGGAGGCCCAGTCTTACTGGAAAGAATTTCAGAACTTTGGCATAGGAGCCAGAAGACTGGATTTGGGTCCCAGCTTTCCCACAAACTTGCTCTGTGATTTTAAGGGTTGGATTAGGTCATCTCCAGGGCTTCTTCCAACTCTAAGATCTTCTGCCTAAAAATCTTACAGAAATGTAATGAAAGGCAAATTTACCATGGTCTTGGGATGGGATTTCTGGGCTACAGATCTGGAGAGTCTGACTCGGTGTCTAGGTGGGGCTTAGAAATCTGAATTTCTAATGCAAAGTCCAGGTGGTTCTGATATGTCGCCAGGTTTGGAAACCACTCAGATTCTTAAATGCTTCTTCTTAAGGCAGTTGTTTAAAGAGTCGTCTGATGAGAATTTCCTGAGCACCTACTGTGTGCCAAGTCACCTTCTTCTGACAATGGCCTTCCTGTTGGGTGGGGAGGGGACTCTCCATCCTCACACTGCACTTTCTGTAAAATCCTGAAGCTGGCTCCGAGAAAGAACATACATCATTGGCGACACACTTCTTCAGTCATTCAATTGCTTCATAAATGGCATTTAAAACTTTTATTGATGAATAAGCCATTCACTGTCCACTTGGTTCATTTATAAACAGCAAAAGGTGAACACATGCATTTATGTTGCCGTTGCCGTTGACGTCTCGTGTAAAACCTTAACAAGACCCTGCCATGGCAACCGTAACTCCCACATTATTCGAATTCAAATGGCTTATTATCAAGATAAACATTTATTCTATTAAGGTATGCAATATGAGTGTCATATTTTATACACGGTTACTTGTAGCATAGTTCAGCTGGGGGCCAACACCATATTGAATTATTTAAAAGCATTTCTCCCTGGGTTATTAAAAAGTTCAGTAAAATATATATTAGTGTATAAAATTTTAATGCATGGTTCACATTGCAGTATTTGCAAGCTCTTGGTCCTTAGAAGGGGAAAGCCAGGGAAGGCACAGTCCACACAGACTGTGTCTTTGAGAAGTTGCTCAACCAAACACAGCCTATACTTTGTCTCAGCAGAGACTTCCAGCCCCGCCAGGCTCCCTTATACAAGAAACAGGCAGGGAGGCCGGGATAAGGGGACAGCCACCAACAGTGGCACCGAGAAGACTCTGAGTCCCCAAACTCAGTGACTTTGACCCTTGCTGACCTGATTATAGAATGAAAGTGAAAGTGAAAGTCATTCAATCATGTCTGACTCTTTGCGACCCATCATGGACTGTAGCCCACCAGGCTCCTCTGTTCGTGGAATTCTCCAGGCAAGAATACTGGAATGGGTTGCCATTTCTTCCTCCAGGGGATCTTCCCAACCCAGGGATCGAACCCAGGTCTCCCACATTGCAGGCAGATTCTTTATCGTCTGAGCCACCAGGGATTACAGAATGGTGTCTACCAGTTCTGCTGTGTGTGACCCATGTAACTCCTGGGTCACAGCAGTGAATCAGGTGTTCCCTGCACTGTTATTGACTTGTCCTGTGAGTGGTCATTTTCATCTTCTCTGAACCACACCTTCCTTAGAAGGGCTAAGTGGGGCTAGAGTATGTGGCTTTATAAAGCTAAGTCAATGGACTTCAGTGGTGGTCTAGTGGCTAAGACTCTGCGCTTCCAGTGCAGGGGGCCCAAGTTTGATCCCCAATCAGGGAACTAGATCCCACAAGCTGCAACTAAGAGTTCACATGCCGCAGCTGAAGATTCTGCATGCCACAAGGAAGACCAAAGATCCGGCCTGCAGCAACTAAGATCCAGTGCAGCCAAATGAAACAATGAACAATAAAACAAACAAACTCAGCCAAGGCAGAGAAGCCAGCTTTGGTCCTGTCAAATTAAGTCCCGCTGTGGTCAGTGTCCCCTCCTAGCGGCCCAGAGACCCTGTATTGGCACAGTAGGCTCTGCTGGCCAAGGCCTGATCCTCCCAAGGTGGGACGGGGGACCTTCAGCTTGAGCACATCATGGCATTCCTGTGAGTCCCAATAAATACCAGGGGCGGTGAGTGAAGACACATAGCAGACGAAGTGCTCCCCTAGTATCCATTCCCACCCCACACATGCCAATGCTCTTCTGAGGCCTGGGTCATCTGCATTGCCTCACTTTTCTTCTTTATCCCCCCGTGGTGGCTGGGGATCAGGCTGGACGTTTAGTGAGTGAGTGTTCTACGGCAAGAAAATGGATTGGTTGTTCATTTCTTATATCCTTTCTGCAGCAGGAGACCCTCTGAAGAAGGAGAAGGTCATTTTTCTCCCTTATCTGACCTCTCTGAACAGATAAGGGCAGACAGGGCCTGGGCTTCTTACCTCTGGAGATGTCAGTGTTTTGGGGTTTCAGAGCCCAGAACAGAAACTTCCAGGAGTCTTCAGTCAGGGTCCCCAGAAGCAGGTCCCAAGAACAAGGATTTGGGAGTCTGGAAGGCAATCCCCAGAGTCACAGGTTGGGGAGTGAAGCAGGAGCTGGAGGGAAATCACTCCTACCCCCAGACACCTGGGAGATCGTGGGAGATACAGCACTGTTTCGTCAGGGGCTTGAGGACTTTTATCCGCCAAGGGCTATTCGTCATTGGTTGAAGTTGCTCCCAGGGCATTAGCATCTGGGCACTTCTGGCCTGCATCCTGGACTCCCCACTCTCCTGCACCCCACTCTCTATACCTTGAGAAGCCCTTGGGCAGAGTCTCAGGGGCTTTGTGGGAGATGCTCTTGGCCTCCCCACAAAGGTGAGTACTAGGGTGAGGAGCAGAACACCTCCAGTGACCCAGAACCAGACAGACAGAGCCACATGGAAGAGGTTAAGCTTGGCTCTCCAGGAGGGGGACAAGTAGACGCTGGAGTCTGGGTGTGGGTGACTTCAGGGGATGGAGGGGAAGCCAGTGGTGGTGAGTGCACGCAAGGTGAGGATGACACCTCACTTTCAGGCCAGCAGTCCCGAGGAAAGGCACACAGATATCAGAGGCGGCCTTAGTATATGTGACTCTGGGGAGCAGCAGGGAGCAAATGCTGTGCCCAAGCCAGGCAGGAGGAGGTGACCTCCCCCATTTTAGATGGATAACATGGACCATGAAAATCTCAGTGGTGGCTGTGATGACCTCAAGTCCAGAGATGTTTCCTCAAGTTTTTAGGACTGTGTAAATCCCTCTGGCTTCTTGCATAACCCTGGAAAAGAGAGGGTATCCCCAAACATGAGTTATGTTGGGCATCTCACTGTCCTACTAAGTGGGGGCTGAAAGCCAGATTAAACTTGAGTTAAAAGAAAAGAGACTTCCCTGGTGACTCAGATGGTAAAGCATCTGCCTACAGTGCGGGAGACCCAGGTTCAATCCCTGGGTCAGAAAGATCCGCTGGAGAAGGAAATGGCAACCCACTCCAGTACTCTTGCCTGGAAAATCCCATGGACAGAGGAGCCTGGTAGGCTACAGTCCATGGGGTTGCAAAGAGTCTGACACGACTGAGCGACTTCACTTTCAAAAGAAAAGAAAGTGCAGTTGTCTCTCAGTGTCTGAGTTGAGGCGGTAGGGGTGGGGGGATTGTTTCCAGGGCCCTCTAGAGATACCAGTATCTGGGGATGCTCAAGTCCTTTATATATTGATAAAATGGCATAATATTTACATATAACCTACTGCTCATTCTCCCATGTACTTAAATCATCTCTAGATTACTTATACTATCTAATACAACATAGTGAAGTTGCTCAGTCTTGTCCGACTCTTTGCAACCCCATGGACAGTAGCCTGTACCAGGCTCCTCCATCCATGGGATTTTATAGGGAAGAGTACTGGAGTGGGTTGCCATTTCCTTCTCCAGGGAATTTTCCCAACCCAGGGATCGAACACAGGTCTCCCACATTGTAGACAGATGCTTTATGGTCTGAGCCAGCACGGAGCATTTACAACATAAATGCTATGTAAATAGTTTCAAGTTCAATGTAAAAGCTATGAAAATACTTATAAATAGAATGTAAATAGTTGCTAGCATGTGGCAAGTCCAAGTGTTGCTTTAGAAACTTTCTGGAATATATTTTTTCTGAATGTTTGTTATTCTCAGTTAGTTGAATCTTCAGATCCGTGATATCAAGGGCTGACTGTCACAGAGGCTTTGTTGCCCTTGAATGTTGTGGAAGAGATGTAAATTTCAGTGGTTGGAGTGAATAACGTTTTGAAATCAGTAAGAAGGGGAAGAGTGAAGGGTGAGCCCTTGTACTAAAATCCTGTGTGTCCAGCAGGGACGCAATGGAAAGTCTTTTCTGCAGCAAGTGAATAGCATCAAGAGGCTGAAACACAGAGCAGAGAGCGATTTTTAAATGACAGAGACTCCCCAAAACTGCCTCTTCATCTTTAAAGACTAAATGGCACCCCACTCCAGTACTCTTGCTTGGAAAATCCCATGGACGGAGGAGCCTGGTGGGCTGCAGTCCATGGGGTCGCTAAGAGTCAGATATAACTGAGCGACTTCACTTTCACTTTTCACTTTTCACTTTCATGCACTGGAGAAGGAAATGGCAACCCACTCCAGTGTTCTTGCCTGGAGAATCCCAGGGACGGAGGAGCCTGGTGGGCTGCTATCTATGGGGTCGCACAGAGTCGGACACGACTGAAGTGACTTAGCATAGCATAGAGTGTGTCAAGTCATGGAGAAGATGAAGAATAGGACTTGGATTTTTTTCAATATTTATTTTTGGCTGCATTGGGTCTTCATTGGGCATATGGGCTCTTTTGCTGTGATGCATGGGCTTAGCTGCCTCCTCAGCACGTGGGATCTTATTTCTCTGACCAGGGATTGAACCTGCATCCCGCATATTGGATGGCAGATTCTTAACCACAGGACTACCAGGGAAGTCCGTGGACTTGAATCTTATGACAAAGTCTAGACACTCATGAGAACTTTAAAACCGAGTAGGACACCCTGTGCTTTGAGAGATAGCACAGGTGGAGACAGGGTCAAGAAAGGCCAGGAGGAAGTCACGCCTGACACAGGCAGGTGTATCACTCGGGGAATTCAACGTTTGGGGCAACTGTGCCTGCTGGAAGTTGTCTCCTGACCTTCCCCAAAACACCAGAGCTGGCAAAGCCATAGGAAAGGACAGGCCAGTGTGTGTGGGGGGTGGCAGGCCTCTGAGCTATCTATCTATATCTACCATGAAGATCTCAGTGAATACGTTGAAAACTTGGTACCAGAAACTCAGATGTCCACAGCTGACGGAATGCACTGCGGTCTCACTTAGGTGGAAGCACATGGCGCACTAGAAGGAAAATTAAAAACACCCAGAGTGGGGACCTCCCTGCTGGTCCAGTGACCAAGGCTCCATGCTCCCAGTGCAGGGGACCTGGGCTCCATCCCTGGTCAGGGAACTAGATCCCACATACTGCAACGAAAACACCCTGCAGGCCACAACGAAGGCCTGGCACAGCCCAATAAAGAGATAACCAAATAAAATAGCTTTTAAAAAGTCTTAAACAAACCCCAAACACCCAGAGTGCATCCACCTAAAACACAGGAAACAGATATTGTTAAACTATTGAAGGAACCCCCAGATTTATTTACACACACATGCCTCAGGCCAGCCCTAAGATAATAATTCTAAGCCTTGGGTGATGGAGGAGGTGTCTTTAAGAAATCAGGATCTGAAACGCATCTGTGATTCCACCAGAAGCATGGGAGGTATGGAGGAAAGTTCCAGAAGCAGGTGGGGCCTCAGCTGCAGGGGTGAAGTGTGAAGCAGTAGAGTCAGCAGGGGAGGGCAGGGAACACAAGCGTTTCTGTGCAGCAGGAAGGGCAAGTCGGAAGGTTCAGGATACGAGTTGGAGACATAAACAAAGGTCGGGTCACTGTGGTTCCCTGTAAGTGTTATGATCATATATTATTTTTTAAATTGGATACTTTCAAGAAACATTTTAAGATAATTATAGGTTTACATGCAGTTGTAAGAAATAATCGGAGAAGGCAATGGCACCCCACTCCAGTACTCTTGCCTGGCAAATCCCATGGACAGAAGAGCTTGGAAGGCTGCAGTCCATGGGGTCGCTGAGGGTCAGACACGACTGAGTGACTTCACTTTCACTTTTCACTTTCATGCATTGGAGAAGGAAATGGCAGCCCACTCCAGTGTTCTTGCCTGGAGAATCCCAGGGACGGGGTAGGCTGGTGGGCTGCTGTCTGCGGGGTAGCACAGAGTCGGACACGACTGCAGTGACTTAGCAGCAGCAGCAGCAGCAGCTCACTGCATTCCACGATGGCTACAGCAATTCACATTCTGCTAACTGCACCTGGTGCCGCTAGTGCTTGCCGATGCAGGAGATTTAGGAAACACAGGTTTGATCTCTGGGTTGGGAAGACTCCCTGGGGAAGGAAATGGCAACCCACTCTGGGATTCTGGCCTGGAGAATCCCATGGACACAGGAGCCTGGAGGGCTACAGTCCATAGCGTTGCAGAGTTGGACCCTACAGAAGCGACTTAGCCTGCAAGCAGCAGTGCACAAGGGTCCCCTTTTCTCCACACCCTCACCAGTGGTGTTGTCCCTGATTTTTATTTTACCCATTCTGATAGGTGTGCAGTGATGTTTTATTTTGGTTTTCATTTGTACTTCCCTAGTGGCTAGTGATGTTGAACACCTTTTCATGTGTTTATTTGCCCTTTGTATATGAATGAAATGTTTGTTCATGACTTTTGCCCATTTTTTAACTGAATTGTATTTTTTTTTTCTTTTAACTGTTGAGCTTTGAGGGTTCTTTATATATTCTATTATAAATACTACTAGTCTTGTTGAATATGTGGTTTGCAAATACCTGTAGCTTGTCTTTTTATCTTCCCTTCAGAGTCTTCCAAGGATCAAAGGTTTTAAATTTTATGTAAATTCAAGTTATCATTTTTTCCTTTTATGGATCATGCTTTTTCTGTCAATTCTAAGCACTTGTCACCTTAGATCCAAATGAAGCACTTAGATCCAAATGAGCAAACAGGAGAAACAAGACTGAACCACGACTGTGGTGCCTGCTGCAAGGATGCCTGCTTGCACTGTACACAAGTCAAGATAAATAGCTGCACTTTTGGGGAAGCAACAAGATTGAGATTTAGGTAGAAAAGGGATTGGCAGGGCTGAAAGTGAGTGAGCCCCTTGGGGAGAGGCTTTTAAAATTCAAAGACTCCAGAAGGTCATGATGGAAAGAGCCTTAGAAATCATCTATCCAATCTTCTCAATATACAGATAAAGACACAGGGGGCACCAATACTGTGCACCCCCATCAGCAGATTCTTAATCACAAATCATGGAAACCTTTAATGGAGGAGTTGAGAAATTTGTTAGTTTCATAACTTTAATGCAAATTCAGGCCACTGGGGATCTTGTTAAAATGCACACTTAGATTCAGTAGGTCTGCGGTGGGGCCTGAGAGTCTGCATTTCTGATAATTTCTCAGGTGATACCTGTGCTGCTATCCTTGTAGCAAAGTTTAGCGAACATTAAATAGCTCACAGAAGGGACTTCGCGGGTGGTCCAGTGGCTGAGACTCCGAGCTCCCGAGACAGGGGACCTGGGGTTTAATTCCTGGTCAAGGAAATAGATCCCACATGCTGCAACTAAGACTTCGCATCCTGCAACTAAAGTTAATCCCACGTGCTGTAACTAAGACCCGGCATAGCCAAATAAATAAACATATATTTATATAACTCACAGGGTTTCCAGGTGAGTCAGAAAACAAGTCAAGGCAGCTTCAGGTCAGGAATAATGCCTGGATCACTCTGAGAAGCAGAACTGTGGGGCCCTACATGCGGCTGCCTGAGCTGCCCCACTCCCCCACCCACTACTGCCACCCTTGCTGAGTTGATCCCCTGGGGACCTGTTTCTTCACAACATGAACTTCAGAACCACGGGATGGCACAGGGTGTATGACCAACAGAGTGGGGTTTGGGATGGTCTCTGGCTGCAAAAGAAGCTGGGAAAGGAAGATCTCCTAGTCCAGCCTGCCTAACCCACCTAGTAGCGGGTCCCCAAACTCAGTTCCAAAGGGTTGCATGTGTGTTAAGTCACTTCAGCCGTGTCTGACTCTTTGTAACCCCATGGACTGTAACCCACCAGGCTCCTCAGTCCATGGGATTCTCCAGGCAAGAATACTGGAGTGGGTTGCCATGCCCTCCTCCAGGGCTTCCTGACCCTCATCTCCTGTGTCTCCTGCATTGCAAGTAGATTTTTTACCGCTAGCACCATCTGGGAAGCTAAACAGACAGAAAGAATGACAGTTGTCCATTACATCTCTGATTTACGATCAAAGTCTACAATCTCTTAACAACCAATGAGATTTTTTAAAATTTATTATTTAAAAAAATTATTTATTTTTATTTTTGGCTGCTGTTGTCTTTGTTGCCGCATGCTGGCTTTCTCTACTTGGGGCAAGCAGGGGCTCCTCTGTTGTTGCGGTTTGTGAGCTTCTCATTTCAGTGGCTTCTCTTGCTGTGGAGCATGGGCTCTAGAGCACACCGGCTCATTGGTTGTGGCCTGCAGGCTTAGTTGCTCTGAGGCATGTGGGATCTTCCCGGACCAGAGATCAAACCTGTCCCCTGTATTGGCAGGTGAATTCTTAACCACTGGACCACCAGGGAAGTCCCCTAATAAGACTTAAAGTACTAAAATCTGGAAGGAAGAACGCATAAACTCAAGTGTATGAGGGTCAATAATAATTTTTTATTCTTCTATCTAATTAAAGAAGTGAGTGAGTATTTATTGAGTGTCTACTATGAGCAAAGCCATGACAGGGAAGGATCCTGTGTTCATCTTTCCATCTTGTCAGGAACTAGGTTGCAAATATCCCTGCAAGTTTTTTTAGGCTTCTGACTTCTCTCAGACCTGTGGAAATCACAGAACAGTCTATCTTCAAGAAAGAGAAGTTTCCTTGGCATTCATGATTCCCTTGAACTTCTGTTTGGATTTCAATTCATTTGCACTGAATTATTAAGCTCCACTTATTTATTTCACCAGCAGGCTCGTGGGACAGTTTTCTTCATACAGAGGGGAGAATGGGCTGTCTTTCTGGAACACTCCAAAGCATAGTTGGAAGATGGTGATCTTATAACAATCAGAGAGAGATATGACACACCACAGATGAAAGAAGCCTCAAGAGGGTCAAAGCTTCCAAAGTAATAAACAATGGAAAGAAGGAAGATAGAAGAGGTATTTGCTACCGATGGTCAGTATGAAAATCTGCAATCCTAATTCAGACATGCAGATATGTATCTTTATGAAGAAAACTGGAAATGGTAACTAAAAAGGTAAGTATATAAGATTTTTTTCTACTTCTTTAAATTTCATTGAAAGGATTATTGACTGTCTAAATAACAATAACAACAGCACCAACCCACAATGGCTTGTAGGGGTTATACACACAAGTAAAATCTATGACAGCAAAAGCAAAAGGCTATGATGGGTGAAATGAGAGCATAGGTTGTAAGGTTCTTACACAACATGAATAGTGGTAAAACATCACTTGAAGTATAACATGAGAAGGTAAAGAGGCATAAACCTTAAAGCAACCATTAACAAAATAAAAAGCTATAGTTTATAAGTCAACAAAGGAGATAAAATGAAGCATAAATAATACTTGCGTGTGCTCAGTTGCTTCAGTCATGTCCAACTCTTTGTGATCCCATGGGCTGTAGCCCGCCAGGCTCCTCTATCCATGGGATTCTCCAGGCAAGAATAATGGAATGGGTTGCAATGCACTATTCCAGGGGATCTTCTTGACCCAAGGATCAAACTCATGTCTCCTGTGTCTCCTGCCTTGTAGCCGGATTCTTTACCCACTGAGCTACCTGGGAAGCCCTAAACAATACTCGGCTCATCCAAAAGAAGACAGAAAATGAATAAAAGGAGGACAGAACAGATGGGACAAGAGCTACTATTTAAAAAAAAGTATTTCTTTTAGGCAGTATAAAGTTGAGTCTTGCTGTTTTAGCCAAGTAGAAAAATCCTGGGATAGATGACTTCACTGATGAATTCTATGTAACATTTAAGTAAGAAATTATATCAATTTTATGCAAATTTTTCTCGAAAATGAGAGAATCCTTTCTAACTTATTCTAAGAAGTCAGTATTACCCTGACACCCAAAACAGACAAAAGACATTACAAGGAAAGAAAGCTACAGAATATATGTCACTAAACTGATGCAAAAATTCAAAACAAAATGTTAGCAAATCAAATCCAATAATATGTAAAAAGGGGTTAAACATCACTTGTGAGTTTATCCCAGGAGCAAGGTCAGTTTAATGTGTGTCAACCGATCACTGAAATTAATGACCTAAAAAAGAAAAACCATATAATCATCTCAAATATGGAGAAAAACACTTGATAAAATCCAACATCCACTCCAGATTAAAAACTCACAGCAAATAGCTGTTTCTTCTAAAGAAAACTCACAGCAAATAGCAGTTTCTTCTAAAGAAAACTTCTTCAAATTGTTAAAGGACATTTATGAAAAGACTAGAGATAACATCTTAGCTAAAGAGGAAGACTGAATACATAAAATCAGGAACAAAACCGGAATGTCTGCTCTCACTACTTCTATTCAACATTGGGCTGGTGGGGTTAGCCAATGAAACAGGCACAGAAAAGAAATAAAGGCATTCAGCCTGATAATGAAATAGAGCTGTCCTTATTTGCAGGTCACATATCTGGCTGCACGTAGAAAATCTGATGAAATTTACAAAAAAGACATTGGAACTAATAAGTGAGTGCAGCAGTGTTGCAGGATACAAGAACACAGACAAACACAAACTAGCTGTATTTCTATATACTAACAACCAATGACCAAAGTAGGAAATATTTTAAAAAATTTTTATTGGAGTATAGTTGATTTACAGTGTGTGTTAGTTTCAGGTTACAGCAAAGTGAACCCGTTATACATACATCCACTCTTCTAAAAACTGCATTAACAGCATCAAAAAATATTAAATACATATTAAATACTCAGACGTGAATCTCTAAGTTGGACATGACTTAGCAAATGAATAACGACAAAAGAGGTGAATCTAACAGAATCTGTGCAAGACTTATCTGCTAAAACTATATAAAACTATTAATCACTTTTGAGAGAAATTAAAGAAAACCTGAATGATTTAGGTCATTCAGGTATGACCTAAATCAAATCCCTTATGATTAGACAGTGGAAGTGAGAAATAGATTTAAGGGACTAGATCTGATAGATAGAGTGCCTGATGAATTATGGACGGAGATTCGTGACATTGTACAGGAGACAGGCATCAAGACCATCCCCATGGAAAAGAAATGCAAAAAAGCAAAATGGCTGTCCGAGGAGGCCTTACAAATAGCTGTGAAAAGAAGAGAAGCCAAAAGCCAAGGAGAAAAGGAAAGAGATAAGCATCTGAATTCAGAGTTCCAAAGAATAGCAAGGAGACATAAGAAAGCCTTCCTCAGCGATCAGTGCAAAGAAATAGAGGAAAACAACAGAATGGGAAAGACTAGAGATCTCTTCAAGAGAATTAGAGATACCAAGGGAACATTTCATGCAAAGATGAGCTCGATAAAGGACAGAAATGGTATGGACCTAACAGAAGCAGAAGATATTAAGAAGAGATGGCAAGAATACACAGAACTATACATAAAAGATCTTTACGACCCAGATAATCATGATGGTGTGATCACTTACCTAGAGCCAGACATCCTGGAATGTGAAGTGAAGTGGGCCTCAGAAAGCATCACTACAAACAAAGCTAGTGGAGGTGATGGAATTCCAGTGGAGCTATTTCAAATCCTGAAAGATGATGCTGTGAAAGTGCTGCACTCAATATGTCAGCAAATGTGGAAAACTCAGCAGTGGCCACAGGACTGGAAAAGGTCAGTTTTCATTCCAATCCCAAAGAAAGGCAGTGCCAAAGAATGCTCAAACTACTGCACAATTGTACTCATCTCACATGCTAGTAAAGTGGTGCTCAAAGTTCTCCAAGCCAGGCTTCAGCAATACGTGAACCGTGAACTTCCTGATGTTCAAGCTGGTTTTAGAAAAGGCAGAGGAACCAGAGATCAAATTGCCAACATCCACTGGATCATGAAAAAAGCAAGAGAGTTCCAGAAAAACATCTATTTCTGCTTTATTGACTATGCCAAAGCCTTTGACTGTGTGGATCACAATAAACTGTGGAAAATTCTGAAGGAGATAGGGATACCAGACCACCTGATCTGCCTCTTGAGAAATTTGTATGCAGGTCAGGAAGCAACAGTGAGAACTGGACATGGAACAACAGACTGGTTCCAAATAGGAAAAGGAGTACGTCAAGGCTGTATATTGTCACCCTGCTTATTTAACTTATGTGCAGAGTACATCATGAGAAATGCTGGGCTGGAAGAGGCACAAGCTGAATCAAGATTGCCAGGAGAAATATCAATAACCTCAGATATGCAGATGACATCACCCTTATAGCAGAAAGTGAAGAGGAGCTAAAGAGCCTCTTAATGAAAGTGAAAGAGGAGAGTGAAAAGCTTGGCTTAAAGCTCAACATTCAGAAAACGAAGATCATGGCATCTGGTCCCATCACTTCATGGGAAGTAGATGGGGAAACAGTGGAAGCAGTATCAGACTTTATTTTTTGGGGCTCCAAAATCACTGCAGATGGTGACTGCAGCCATGAAATTAAAAGACACTAGCTCCTTGGAGGGAAAGTTATGACCAACCTAGACAGCATATTAAAAAGCAGAGACATTACTTTGCCAACAAAGGTCCATCTAGTCAAGACTATGGTTTTTCCTGTGGTCATGTATGGATGTGAGAGTTGGACTGTGAAGAAAGCTGAGCGCTGAAGAATTGATGCTTTTGAATTGTGGTGTTGGAGAAGAGTCTTGAGAGTCCCTTGGTCTGCAAGGAGATCCAACCAGTCCATTCTAAAGGAGATCAGCCCTGGGATTTCTTTGGAAGGACTGATGCTAAAGCTGAAACTCCAGTACTTTGGCCACCTCATGTGAAGAGTTGACTCATTGGAAAAGACTCTGATGCTGGGAGGGATTGGGGGCAGGAGGAGAAGGGGACGACAGAGGATGAGATCGCTGGATGGCTTCACTGACTTGATGGACATGAGTTTGAGTAAACTCTGGGAGTTGGTGATGGACAGGGAGGCCTGGCGTGCTGTGATTCATGGGGTCACAAAGAGTCGGACATGACTGAGCAACTGAACTGAACTGAAAGAAAACCTAAAAAGAGATATATATGTTTTTCATGAATTGGAAAGCTCAGTATTGTTAAGAAAGCCATTCTTCCCACAGTGATCTATACATTCAATCAATCCCTATTGAAATCCAAGCAAATTTTCTTTTTGGGAGAAATTGACAAGCTGATTCTAAAATTTGTGTGTAAATACAGAAGACCTAGGATAATCAAAATAAATTCCATAAAGGACAAAGCTGGAGGACTAATACTAACTGGTTTCATGACATTATAAACCTGCAGTAGTCAAGACTGTGTAGTATTAGCATCAAAATAGACAAGTAGATCAGTAAAATAGAATGAAGTCCAGAAAAAGTCCACACATATAGAGACAACTGAATTTTCACAAACATGCAAAGGCAATTAGGTGAAGAGTAGTCTTTTTATCAAATGGTGCTGGGACCTTTAGGTATCCCCAGTGACTCAGTGGGCAGGAGACACAGGAGATGTGGGTTCAATCCCTGGGTCAGGAAGATCCCCCGGAGCAGGAAATGGTAACCCACCCCAGTATTTTTGCCTGAAAAATCCTGTGGACAGAGGAGCCTGGCAGGCTACAGTCCACGGGGTTGCAAAGGGTCAGACATGCCTGAGCAACTAAGCACTAAGCACTATACAATGGGAAAACTCTGATCAACATTTTACAGAATACACAAAAATTAACTCAAAGGGAACTAAAATCTAAACACAAAACCTAAAACTATAAAACTTCTAGAAGAAAACAAAGGAGAAAGTCTTGTGAGCTGGGGTAAAGCAAAAATTTCTTTAATAAGACACCAAAAAGGGACTTCCCTGATGATCCAGTGGTTACAGGTCCGCCTGCTGGTGTGGGGGACACAAGTTCGATCTCTGGGCAGGGAACTAAGATCCCACGAACAATGGAGACACTAAACTGGTATGCCACAACTACAGAGCCCATGCTCTAAAGCCTGCAAGCCACAGCTACTTAGCCCGCACATGCCTGACAGCCCACACATTGCAAATAGAGAATACCCCTGCTTGCCACAACTAGAGAAAGCCCATGCAGAGCAAGGAAGAGCCCCATGTACTTCAGCAAAGACCCAGGGAAGCCAAAAAACCCTACCAAAATCACAGTGTATAACAGAACAGATGAATGATCTGGATTTCACTGAAGTTAAAGATGTCTGCTCTTAAAGGACCCTACTAAGAGAATGAAAAGACAGGCTACACACTGGGAGAAAATAACACATACGTATGATAAAGGATGTCAGATCTAGAATATGTAAAGAACTCTCAAAATTTAATAACAAAAACCAAACAAAGCCAATTAAAAATAAGCAAAAGATTTAACAGACATTTCCAAAAAGAAGACACACGGATGGTAAACAAACATGAAATGAAATGAAAAACTCAGTGAAATACCACTTCACACCTAAACTTATTAAAAAAAAAAAAGCTGATCCTATCAAGGATGGGAAGGAGGTAGAACTCTCACACACAGGCACACAGGGAAGGTAATGACACAGCAAACAATGTGGAAATTTCTTTAAAAGTTAAACATGCACCTATCATATGATCCAGCATTTTACTCTTTGATATTTACTAAAAGAAAAGGAAGCACATGCCCACACATGAATATTCAGGGCAGCTTTGTTTGTAATAACCCCAATCTAGAAGCAACTCAAATGTCCATAAATGGCCAATGGATAAACAAATTGTTGTGTTCCCTACTCAGCAGTAAAAAGGAATGAACTACTGCAGCACATAAAAATATGGACACTTCCTAAAATAATTAAAGAAACTAGGTTTTTTAAAAAGCACATAAAAATCAAATATGTTCATTAGTGATCCAAAAATTGAAAACAACAAGCTATTAAACTCCAAGTTTAGAGTCCAGTTAGTGAAGACAACACTGATAATGGGAAATTATTAGTGATCTGGAGATCAAATGAGGGAATTTTATTTTCATTTTTAAAGATTGGTTAGAAATGGCAAGTTGATTTAAATAATCAGGATCTCACTAATTATTAACTTACATGCTCAGATGTAAATGTCCATCTTTCCATATCAACCTGCCTGCAAAGAATCCATTTATTATTATTATTATTATGGACAATTTTAAACAATGAGTAGAATGAACAGTATAATAAACTCTCATGTTTCCATTCAGTTCAGTTCAGTCGCTCAGTTGTGTCCAACTCTTTGCGACCCCATGAATCGCAGCACGCCAGGCCTCCCTGTCCATCACCAACTCCTGGAGTTTACTCAAGCTCATGTCCATCGAGTCGGTGATGCCATCCAGCCATCTCATCCTCTGTCATCCCCTTCTTCTCCTGCCCCCAATCCCTCCCAGCATCAGAGTCTTTTCCAACGAGTCAACTCTTCACATGAGGTGGCCAAAGGACTGGAGTTTCAGCTTTAGCATCATTCCTTCCGAAGAAATCCCAGGGCTGATCTCCTTTAGAATGGACTGGTTGGATCTCCTTTCAGTCCAAGGGACTCTCAAGAGTCTTCTCCAACACCACAGCTCAAAAGCATCAATTCTTCGGCACTCAGCTTTCTTCACAGTCCAACTCTCACATCCATACATGACCACTGGAAAAACCATAGCCTTGACTAGATGGACCTTTGTTGGCAAAGTAATGTCTCTGCTTTTCAATATGCTATCTAGGTTGGTCATAACTTTCCTTCCAAGGAGCAAGTGTCTTTTAATTTTATGGCTGCAATTACTCAGCTTCAAAATTTTTCAACTCATCGCCTATCTTATTTCATCTATAGATCCCCACCCACTCCTTGTGCCTCCAGCCCCGACATCAGGCTATTTTATCTGGAAATATTTGTTTGTATTTCTGCATGAATCATGTTATTTGCAGTCTCTGTTTCAAATTTCTAGTAATTCAGAACCAGTCCTGGCAACTTCATCAGAAAATCTTGGAGGGGCTGGGAAGGAATGTAGGACTGCCCACACATTGATCAACTTGCCAAGAGATTTTTCTTAAGAAAAGAAAAAAAAAAAAAGGGTTATCTTCTCTGTTTACAAAGAAAAAAAAAACCAACTTGCTTTTCTGTAGCTAGTGAGTTGTGATATTCTATTAGACTCTGTGAAAATCCCAGGAGCTGTTGCGTAACATGACTGTTATCCGGGAAAGGAATGTGCATTTTTAGATGGAAAACTGAAATTCTAGAACATGTCCCCTGTGGGCAATCGGACTCTTACGGGCATCCACACTTGCTTTACGGGAGGCTACTTGATATGGGAAGTAACCCAACAGATGCTGTGTTCCCATGAGTGCTTCCAAGATATCAGAGATGTCTTCATCTTCATCCCTGGAGATGTTTTCACAACGGGGTTCTTTGTTCTTCAAAACCTTCAAAAATCTCTCCACCCGATTTTCTTTCTTTTCTTGTCTTTTTCTTTCCCCCTACTGTGGAACCATCCACCTTCTCGAATGCAATAGCTCTACTGGTTGCTGCCAAGGGAAATACTTCATTGAATCCAAAGTATTTTTAGTGGGAAAGAAATAACTTTGAAAACAGAAATATTATTGATACTGCTTCTTCCCCCCGCCCTTTTTTTTTGCTGAATTTAGGTACGCTATACATAAAAGTCGGAGAAGGCAATGGCACCCTACTCCGGTACTCTTGCCTGGAAAATCCCATGGATGGAGGAGCCTGGTAGGCTGCAGTCCATGGGGTCGCTAAGAGTCGGAGATGACTGAAGCGACTCAGCAGCAGCATACATAAAAGTACAGGAATCCTAACCATATAGCTTGATGAATTTCTACAGCCATATGTATTCATGTCACCATCACCTGGATACATATGTGGAACTTTTCTAGGACCCTAGCTAGCTCCCTCATGTGTATCCGCAAGATCAATAACAAAGCCCCCTCAGAAGTAAAAGTCTTCTGACTTCTACAATCAGAGCTCACTTTTGCCTGTTCTAGAACTCACCTAGGTGGAATTATGTATTCTTTTGTGTCTTTTAGTCAACATTGTTATGAGATTCATCCATGCTATGTATAGTAGTGGTCCATTTCTCTTCAAAACAATCATTATGCATTTTTCCATTGTATGAATATTGCCTCCACATATTTATCTCTTTTCCTGTTGATGGACATTTGGGTTGTTTCCGGTTTGGGGCTGTAAGAATAGTAATGCTCTCTTGGTCAGTTATATATATGGTAATTATTTTCTCTCAGGCTATGTCCTTACATTTTTACTTTCTAATATGTCTTTTGATGAAGAAGTTATTAATTTTAATGATGATCTATATGTGTGACTTTTTCTTTATGATTACTGCATTGTGTACTCTGCTAAAGAAGTCTTGCTTACCCCAAGGACATGAAGATTTTTTTTTATGTTTTCTTGTAGAATTTTTTGTTGTTGTTGCTTTACATTTCATGTTTAGGTCTATAATAATTTTTAACTGAATTTTTTTGTCTATGACGTGAGATAGAGAGACAATGTGTGTTTTTCCACAAGGATATGCAATTGACCCAGCAACACTTATTGGAAAGACCATTCCCCCCCACCCATCCCCACTGAATTTTAGTAACAAAATCCATTGACCATATTAGCAGGATCTATTCTTTTCTATTCATTGGTCTATTTGTTTATCCTTATACAAATCAAATGATCCTAATTTTTATATCTTTACAGTGAAGTTCAATATCTGACAGTATAAGTCCCCCTACTCTTCTTTTCCTTTTTTTGATTTTTTTTAATTGGAGGATAATTGCTTTAAAACACTGTGTTGGTTTCTGTCATACATCAATATGAATAAGCCACAGGTATACCTACATCCCCTCCCTCCTGAAACCCCTCTCATCTCCCTCTCCATCCCAGCCCTCTAGGTTGTCACAGAGCACTGATTTGAACTCCCTGTGTCACACTGCAAATTCCCATTTGCTATCTATTTTAAGAAGATATACAGATAGCCAACAAACACATAAAAACATGCTCAGTTCAGTTACATACAGTCACTCTGTTGTGTCCAACTCTTTGTGACACACCAGGCTTCCCTGTCCATCACCAACTCCTGGAGCTTGCTCAAACTCATGTCCATCGAGGAGTCGGTGATGCCATCCAACCGTCTCATCCTCTGTTGCTCCACTTATTTGGCTCTTCTTCAATGTCTCTTGACACTGTTTTGTAGTTTCCAGTGTAGAGGTCCTACACCTATTTCATTAGATTTTCTTATTTTTTGTTACATAAATGACATCGCTAACATTTCATTTTCTAACTGTTGTTAATATGTAGACATACAATTTTAAAAACATTGTTCTTGAATCCAGTGACCTTTCTAAATTCTCTTATTAATTTTAGTTTTCTATAGATCTGTTTTTAGGTATACAATAATGTCATCTGCTGGAGATCAGTGGAGAAATAACTCCAGAAAGAATGAAAGGATGGAGCCAAAGCAAAAAACAATACCCAATTGTGGATGTGACTGGTGATAGGAGCAAGGTCTGATGTTGTAAAGAGCAATATTGCATAGGAACCTGGAATGTTAGGTCCATGAATCAAGGCAAATTGGAAGTGGTCAAACAGGAGATGGCAAGAGTGAACATCGACATTCTAGGAATCAGCAAACTAAAATGGACTGGAATAGGTGAATTTAATTCAGATGACCATTATATCTACTACTGTGGGCAGGAATCCCTTAGAAGAAATGGAGTAGCCATCATGGTTAACACAGACTGGTTCCAAATAGGAAAAGTAGTACATCAAGGCTGTATATTGTCACCCTGCTTATTTAATTTATATGCAGAGTACATAATGAGAAACGCTGGGCTGGAAGAAGCACAAGCTGGAATCAAGATTGCTGGGAGGAATATCAATAACCTCAGATATGCAGATGATACCACCCTTATGGCAGAAAGTGAAGAGGAACTAAAAAGCCTCTTGATGAAAGTGAAAGAGGAGAGTGAAAAAGTTGTCTTAATGCTCAACATTCAGAAAACAAAGATCATGGCATCTGGTCCCATCACTTCATGGGAAATAGATGGGGAAACAGTGGAAGCAGTATCAGACTTTATTTTTTTGGGCTCCAAAATCCCTACAGATGGTGATGCAGCTATGAAATTAAAAGATGCTTACTCCTTGGAAGGAAAGTTATGACCAACCTAGACAGCATATTAAAAAGCAGAGACATTACTTTGCCAACAAAGGTCCGTCTAGTCAAGGCTATGGTTTTTCCTGTGGTCATGTATGGATGTGAGAGTTGGACTGTGAAGAAAGCTGAGCGCTGAAGAATTGATGCTTTTGAACTGTGGTGTTGGAGAAGACTCTTGAGAGTCCCTTGGACTGTGAGGAGATCCAACCAATCCATTCTAAAGGAGGTCAGTCCTGGGTGTTCTTTGCAAGGAATGATGCTAAAGCTGAAACTCCAGTACTTTGGCCACCTCATGTGAAGAGTTGACTCATTGGAAAAGACTCTGATGCTGGGAGGGATTGGGGGCAGGAGGAGAAGGGGACAACAGAGGATGAGATGGCTGAATGGCATCACCGACTCAATGGACAAGAGTATGGGTGAACTCCAGGAGTTGATGATGGATAGGGAGGCCTGGCATGCTGCGATTCATGGGGTCGCAAAGAGTCGGACACGACTGAGCGACTGAACTGAACTAAATGTCATCTGCAAATGTTGGTTGTATTTCTTCTCTTCCAATTTTTAATACTTTGTAATTTCATATACATGTCTTATGGAACTGCCTAGATTTCCAATATAATGTTGCATAGAAATAGTGGGCAATCTTTCCTGTTTGTTGGCTAAGAGGAAAGCATTCAATAATTTATCATTAAACATGATATTAGCTGTAGGTGTTTTGTGGATTTCTTTTACTAGATTAAGAATGTTTCCATCTTCCCAGTTTTCTGAGTCTTTTTAAATCATGAACAAGGGTGGCATTTTAGCAAATGTTTTACATTTACATCTGAGATGATAATGGTTTTTCTCTTTTACTTGGTCAATATGATGAATTACATCATTTTTTCATTTTTAAATCAACTCATGAAACAAACCAACTTTGGTCAGGATAAACCTTTTATCTTGGATTTGCTTTGCATTTTTGTTTAAGATCTTGTATTTCTATTTTGTGTAGTTTCTGGAAATGTTATGTGCATGGCGGTTGTTCAGGAGTGGCCAGATACATAAATTTCTGGTTGTGCCGGGTCAGACTCTGAGTCAGTGCTGGGAAGGCTTCATCCAGGTGTGGCTTCCTCATTCTTGTTTACTCTAATAATCCAGCTTCTCCTTGCCACTCTGCAGGGGCATTTCAGCAATAGAGACGACTTTAGTCTTAGGACAGTCAAAATACGCTCCCACCTGGTGGATCAGAATAGCACTGTTGCTGTTAAGTTGCTAACTCATGTCCAGCTCATTGTGACCCCATGGACTGTAGCACGCCAGGCTGCCCTGACCTTCACCATCTCTGTGAGTTTGCTCAAACTCATGTCCATCGAGTCCGTGATGCCATCCAACCATCTCATCCTCTGTCATCCTCTTCTCCTCCTGCCCTCAATCTTTCCCAGCATCAGGATCTTTTTCCAATGAGTCAGCTCTTGGCATCAGAAGCCTCAGCTTCAGCATCAGTCCTTCCATGAATATTCAAGGTTTATTTTCTTTAGGATTGACTGGTTTGATCTCCTTGCTGTCCAAGGGACTCTCAAGAGTCTTCTCCAGCACTACAGAATAGCTTTGGGGTAATTCCAATCCTAGCAGACCAGTGGCATGCTGGAGCTAGCTCATACTAGCCTGCAATAGCTGATGGTTAAAATGTCAGGAATTTTGAAAGCTGGTTATTGATTACAACATTATTAAAAATTCAATCATATAAACTTGCAATTTGAAAAATTATATTAAAAACAAAGATAATAAAAATTCTAAACTTATCACTTTTAATTATATTACTATCAACCTTGCCCTGCTTCCCAAGAGGCGCTAGTGGTAAAGAATCTGTCTGCCAATGCAGGAGATATGGATTTGATCCCTAGGTTGGAAAGATCTGCTGGAGAAAGAAATGGCAAGCCACTTCAGTATTCTTGCCTGGGAAATCCCATGGGCAGAGGAGCCTGGCAGGCTACAGTCCATGGGGTCATAGAGTTGGGCATGACTGAGCACGCACGCTCAAGCATGCATCTTTGCCCTATGGGTAACTGACATTTAGGTATCTATATGCCGGAAATAATATTTAATGATTGGCCACTGATCATCTTTTCCCAACTCTGCATTTAGGGACATCATACTGGAGCTTAAAATTGGCTGTGGTGGGAGTATTTATACTATGGAAAACAGCAAACACTTCAAATCAGGCTTTTAAATTTTTCCCCAGAGAGCTGGTTGTTAGACATCTGCAAAGTGTTAGTCACTCAGTCGTGTCCAACTCTTTGTGACCCCATGGACTTTAGCCATCAGGCTCCTCTGTCCATGGAATTCTCCAGGCAAAACTAATGGAGTGGATTGCCATTTCCTTCTCCATAGACATCTGCAAACACACGGCTATAGCAACTTCTCTATCTGCTCCCTATGTCTCTTCCCTGTTTGGTACCATCGCCAGCTTACTTGTTTGTGTTCCTTTCCTACTAGATGATAAATTGCACAAGAGTGGAGATTTTTATTCATTTTCTTCTCTGTGGTTTCCTCAGCACCACCAGCAGGGCCCGGCACATGGCAGGCCCTAATACATATTTTTCTAATGGATGAATGGATGAATGGATGAATGGCGAGTGTCCTCACACCTTCCCCCACCTAACTCCAGCATGCACCCAGTCATCAAGCCCATGGACATGGGCTTTTTGCATCAGCTTTCTCTTCCCAAACACCTACTCCCAAGGTCTTCATTCAGGCCTTCCTGGTTCTTGGGACCAAAAGACTTTCTCTTGATTTCCCCACCTCTACTTTTGCCTGCTTGCTAAGCCCTCTTCCACAGACACTCCAGGAAGGCTATACAAAAGCATAAATTAAATATCTTTTCTGCTTCATGCCTGCCTTGGCTCCTGCAACAGCATTTAAGAAATCTAGTCCAGACCCTGCACCTGCTGCTTCCTGTTACACGGTTGCGTTACACTTGGGAAAAATACAATTTTGATGGTAGCCTAAGGCTCCTTGGAGATGCTTTAGCTGCTTAGCATTTGATGTTCAGGTGGGAGAGGCATGGAGGGGGAGGGGGGCTTTGCAAGCACCCCCAACACATATATTTGGAACAAACTGGCTTTTATCTATTTCACTAAGCTTTTGGATCTTTAGAATTTTGCTTGAAAAGAGAATTTTTTAGATCTATAGGATCAAGTCTATGGAATGTTCTCTTGATTCATATAGATCCACATTCTTCCTTCTCTGCCCTGCTCTGAAGGACCTCTATGGACAAGACCAATCAGATCCCCTTGTTTGCTGTGCTCCTCAGGGCTTCAGCCAGTGGGCAGACACTAATGGAGATTGGAGGAGGGACAAGAGATGGGTCAGAGATTAACGCCCTTGCTCTCTCCCTGCCAGACTGTGATTGGCACTGAGTGTTCCTTTGTCTAAGGCCATAGCTCCTATTGGCTGGCTGTCTTATAGTTACAGATCCCCGCCTTTCCAGTTAGTTTCCTCTCTTAGCCATCCAGACTGAGTGACATAACAATCTCCCCCAGCCACCCATGCGAGCCCAGGGTGCTTCACTCTCAACGGTTGGCTTCCCAAGCCCTGCCCCACCTCTGTATGATGCCTTTTTATTAACTCTTTTCATCCTCCCTTTAAAAAAATTATTTATTTTTGGCTATGTTGGGTCTTCGTTGCTTTGCAGGGGCTTTCTCTAGTTGCGGTGAGTGGGGTCTACTCTTTGTTGTGATGCACAGGCTTCTCCTTGCGGTGGCTTCTCTGTGGAGCACAGGCTCTAGAGGACATAGGCTTCCGTAGCTGCTGCTCCTGGACTCCAGAACTCGGGCTCAGTAGTCACAGTGCGTGAGTTTAGTTGCTCTGTGGCATGTGGAATCTGCCCATACCCAGGATTGAGACTGTGTCCCCTGCATTGGCAGGTGGATGCTTACCACTGTACCCAGGGAAGTCCCAGCTTCCTTTTGGAGTGTGTTGACTGTGTCCTCCTGGAACTCCGACCCCTTCCAAGCCCATATTCCTGAGTGTGGCTTACGAGCCTTCATCCTGCATCACTGCCCCCTGCCTCCTGCTCCCCACTCAGCTCATCCTCTATCACCTGGGCACTCCCTATCACACTCTGAGCCCTTTCCCACCTCCATGCACTGCTTCTGCTGGGGCTTCTTTTCTCTAGGCCCCTTGCTCACACCATCAGCTGGCACTGGGCTTTGCAGCCACTCATTTGCATCTCAGTTCCTCTGCTGGGGTGTGGGGGGTGCCCCTGGGTGTCAGGAGCAAGACACCCCTTGGGTCTGGCACAAGGCCCGACACAGAGCCATTTATTGACTCAAAGTGATGACTGAATGGCAACTCTTTCCTTTAAATGCCATCCCTGTGCAACAAATCATCAATACATTATCCCTGTTGAATGGAGAAACCCCCAGGCATAGAAGAAGTGTATCCGAGGCCTCTGTGCTGGTTGGAAGAAAAAGGACTTGTGTACCTGAATCCCGCCACATGGGCTGGTGGGCTGGGCACTCAGCAACTCCGGGGTTCCTCATACAAAAGAGTCCTATTTACTGGGTAGAAAAAACAAGGGAAGACACTGTCACCACGCCAGAGTTGGCTTATTCACTCCCAAATCCATCAAGAAAGTGGAGGGAGCACCACTGTTATTGGCCAAATGTGTCAGCTTGTGTAAGAAAGCAAGGTTTCTAAATATTAGGAAATATTAGGCTAAATATTAGGAAAATTACAGCCAGGTCTCACTATCTCAAATTCTTCCATTCAAAACCAAACCATCTTCAGTCTGTCTCACACTAGTTATTCTTCAGTTATTCTGACGGGTCATGCAACACTTTCTGAGAAATTCTCCACAGAACAGGGAGGATAAGTAGGGCTGGAATCAATCCATCATGAGCTGTGCAGCATCAGGGCAGAGCCAGCTGGTCCTTCCTCCTTGGCTCTGGAAAACAACCGGGTCAGCATCACTAAAGGAAGGGAAAAGGAGGAGGACTCCCTGGCTTTGGACTTAAGCACATTGGTGACAAGCGCCATTCAAAATATTCCCCTCTAGGAGAACGCAGGGTGGGCTGGGTCAGCTTTTTTCTCTTCTATAACACACAGTTGGCCCTTTGTATTCAGGAATTCTGCAGCCTGCAAGTCAACCAACCAGATCCATCTGCAGTTGGTTGAATCTGCTCATGTGGAACCGCAAATAGGAGGGTTGACCTCACTGCACCATCTTATACCATAAGGAACTTGAGCATCTGAGGAGTTTGGTATCTCTGGGGAATTCTGGAACAAATCCCTCAGGGATACTGAGGGAAGACTGTACATGCTCACTAACATCACCCGGTCTTCACTGAGATGATGGACTCAAGCACCTCATCCAGGTGGGCTCAACCCTGCCTGCACCCTGGACTCACCTGGAGAGCTTTAAAAACTACCAAGGCTAGGACGCCACCCCCAGAGGTCCTGATTTAATTGGTCTGGGGAAGGACCTGGGTCCTGGGACTTTTTACAGTATTCCTCAAGGGATTCTAACATGCAACCAGGCTTGTATAATCATATAATACAGCTCATTAACAGGAGGACCCAAGGAATTGGTCCTCAAGGAATTCACTGTCTAACCAGAGACACTCAGGGCATGTCTGGTGTCTGAGGAGAGATCCTTGATGCCTGTGAGCTCTTTGGACATCAGTGGCTAAGCATGTGAGATATTTCAAAGTCAAGTCCAGAACCAGCAGACGCCCTTTGTGAAGCCTCCCTTGGTTTGATTGTGCATGTGTGTGTGTGTGTGTGTGTGTGTTTACCCACTGATGTATGTCCTAGGGATAGTCCAGAGAGGCGAATGCAGATGCCTTGACCCCGACTCAGACAGTTAATGCCCAGGAGGGAGGTTGGCAGTGAGAGGTCCCCTGTGTCTTTGGAGGGGTGGATCATAGAACAAGGGCCCCTTCTCAAGGGGCGGTCACAACTCAGCCTCTGCCAGCATCACCAGCAAGGAATGCGGGCTTGGTCTTACCACACCTCCCTAATTTTTAAGAGGTCAGAAATCTGGATTTTCTGTTCAATTACTTGATTTTTTTTCTGAGTTGGGCTCAATTTCATTAAATCACACACATACTCTAAGTAGAATGACGAAACCCATCTACAGACTGGGATGGGACCCAGGCCCCCAGAACTAGAGAGAACAGCAGTCCAACTCTCTGTGTTTTAGATTAAAAGTAGAGATTTTCTCTCCTCACTGCGGACCTGGGGAGCAATGCGCAGGCTCTTTTGCCCCTTTGCTGAGGCACAGGTGTGACTTATGTTGGATAGAGGTTCCGGGGAGTGGGTAAAACTGTCCTGGTACAGATCAATTGCCATGTGACTCTGCAACCTGTCGCCTGCTACCATTTTGGCTGTGACATCGTGAGGTGATGAAGCCGTTGTTTCTTGGTGAAAGAAACCCCTCCACCCCCGCTAAAGTAGCCGATTGCTGCCATGATGGGAAGAAAGTAAGGGAAGGAGGGGTGGCTCCAGAAATTGGGAATGTGACATTGAGGGTAAAGAGAGACTGGTGGGGCTGATGGGAGGGCATTCGGCAGGGCTCGGGTCTGTGGGGAACCCGGCCCACCGTATGCTATTTTGCAGACAATTAAAAAGTGATTAGCAGGACTGTTTGAGTAAGTGCGTCTGTCAGGAACCTCAGAGAACATGCCAGGGGTGAGAGGGCCAGGGGCTGGGGGATGACGGACACTGGCCCTGGGTGGTAAGGAGGTGCCCAGGGTGTCCACGAGGGAAAGGTTGTCGTGTGTGTGTGTGTGTGTGTGTGTGTGTGTGTGTGTGTTGGTTGGTCAGTCACTAGTCATGTCCAACTCTTGGGACCCCATGGACAGTAGCCCTCCAGGTTCCTCTGTCAATGGATTTCCCAGGCAAGAATAATGGAGTGGGTTGCCATTTCCTTCTCCAGGAGATCTTCCTGACCCAGGGATCGAAAGCGCATCTCCTGCTTGGCAGGCACATTCTTTACTACTAAGCCACCAGAGAAGTCCAAGTGTGTGTGTAGGAGGTACCAACATACAAGGAAACCTGGATGTGTGTTGCACATACACAGGCGATCTGAATGGGAACCTGGGGCAGAGAAGAGAACAGGGGCTCTCGACCTCAGCTCAGCTCCCAGGGACGCAGAACCTCTCGCTTGGAGCAGAATGGGGCAGCCGGAATTTCCCCTCATCGAGAGGGGCCCCACCATCCACTCCCTATCACTTGTTTGGCTCCCTTGTGTTTTTCCAGAACTCAGCATCTCTCCAGAGGCCTTCCTTGGTTGCCCTCAGCAATGGGATCCCTCTGCTCCCCACTCTGGTGCCCTTGGCCCAGCTCACCTTTTCCCTCTGACGTCATCTCACAGTTGTTTTGCTTCTGCATCATCACCTTTTCCTTAAAATGTGAGCTCCATCAGACAGCCCACACCTCCGTCCTGTCCCCAGGCAGTGCTGGGTGCATGCAAATGCCCAACAATGCCTGCAGAATGGCCAGGGAGTCAGAGGCCTGAGGTTCCAGAGGATCCAGGAATTCCTCCCTGCCACCCGCCTGCCTCCCCTCCCCGGATTCTCCTTGCAGGTTCCATGGGCACCCTAACTGTAGATGGGACCCCTCTACCCGCCACCAGGCCTTTGCTGAGTTCATGTGTTTGGTCCCAGCGCTATGTAGGTAGGAGCAGGCCCAGGCCCTACCATTCCAAGGCTCATGGACCGAAAGCAAATGAGGTCACAGGGCAGAGAGGGGCTCCAGTTCACGTGCTTGGGCAGGGGTCCTAGGTGCCAGGAGAGGCATCGTCAGCCCGGGAGACAAGGAACTGACTCTCAGAGCAGGTGGACTTTGGTGGGTGGGTTTAGGAGGGCTTCGTGGAAGAGAGTGGCTCAGAGCTCTTTGGGGAGGGTGAGCCTGGAGAATGTGCAGTGAGGACTGGAGTGCACTGCTGAGGGAAAGCAATTACATGAGCAGGATACAGTGGAGCTGGAGAGCTGGTGTTGAAACTGGGACCTTATGAGTTGAGTAAAGGGTCCTTACCCTCCGGTAACCTGGTCCAGCCCATATATTGTGTGGAGAAGGGGGTGACTTATCCAAGGTCACGGCATATATAAATCTGGATTCAAACCCAGGCCTCTAACCCCAAAGCCTGAGGCAGCACCTGCCTTCTACACCCCAGACCTGCCTGAGGCTGAGTCCTGGCCTGGGGTCAGGGTGGTGGAGGATGCGGCCCCTGGGGGTGGTGCAGCACGTCTGGTTCTTTTGGTCTATCCTCACCAGGGCTGTCTTCCCTAAAGAAACAGCTGTGAAGTGCCTTTTCCAGGAAGCCCTCCCTTCAGGCTCTATCTGCCCCAATCCCTTCAAGAGCTCCCTCTTCCTTCATTAGGCTGTGCCATGAATGACTCCACTGGGGATGGATCTGCTTGAGCTCACGGTCCTCAGAGGCTGGCAGAGTGCGTGTTGATGGCCCGTACTCCTGAATGGATACTGCACCAGTCCTGGCCTAGACCCCAGCCTGAACTGGCTCCTGACTTCCTTCCAACTCTGAGCCTGGCCGACCCACACACTCACACTTTGGCAATCTGCACTGCTCCTTGTTGATGGCATGTCCCGCCAAAGTTGCATCCAACCCCACTTTTGGGTCACTTTGAAACTGTTGGCCCTTCGGGTTTATCCTGCTCCACCCTGTGCCCCTTGAAGAGCCATCCCATGGATATCACAGTGCTGGCATCCATAATTTGGCCTGTTTTCCCACCACTGTAGTTAGCCTTATATGGCCCCCAGTCCCAGGCCCGTTCTCTTGGCTGGGGCAGGCCTTTGTAAAATGCCTAGAGTCTGGGCTCACATGGGGACAACCAGACAGAAGAGATGGGACGTGCCTGGAGAGGGAAGCACAGGCCTGCCTTCTCAGGGTTTGGCAGCTAGGCTTACAGAGGACGCTCTCCCAGCCCCTCCCCCAAAAGCAGTGAATAAACAGCTGAAGGACTGAACGACAGACTTTATTAGAAACGCTCTTCATTCATCAGTCAATTCACATTAAGGTGGCAGGAGGCAGTGCCGTCTGAGGCTCTGGTGTCCCACTGTTGCGACAATTTCCAGTTAAAAATCGGTCTGGGCAGGGAGTGTTGGGAACACAAGAGATGTCCTGTGGTGGTGGCGGTGGTGGCGGCAGCATGGGTCCCCAGGGAGGACAGGCCAGGCTGGTGGAGAAGGTGCCCCATGTCCACCCTTCCACTTACAAGGCTGCCCCGTGGCCCCAAGCTGATAAATACACAGCACGTCACACATGCATGCGCGGGCACGCGCGCGCACACACACACACACACACACACACGTGAAACAGAAGCAAACTCGCGTTGAGTCTCCTCAAGTGAAAAAATAATTCGCTCAAATAAAGCTTTGTGGCAGCCAGGCTGCATCCTGAATGGACAGTTGCCTGGAGACCCTCAGCCCCCCGGGAAGGCTCCCCAGCCAAGGACATCACCCCCTCGGGTGTCACAAGGCCCCCAAGCCCCCCAATAGCACCTGTGGACTAAGTACTGCTCTCACCACACTCTTCTTTTAAAATGCATCACTACTTAAAATAACAACAATAATAAAGGAGACACTCATTCCCTGGGGTGAATTTGTCAGACTCAGCTTCCCTGAAGAGAGGTGCCTGGAGCATCCAGAGACTGGGGGTCAGGGTTAGGAAGGGGAACGCATGAGAGGGGAGGTAAACAACATTCAGAGAGGTAAGCTGGGACGAGTCTCAACACTGCTTTGTCCGCTCGCCAACTCCACAGCTGGGCATCCCTGGGTCACAAGTCTTTCAAAGGGGCAGAGAGTCTGAAAGTGTCCTGACAATCCTGCTGCTCTGGGAGGGGCAGGGGCCCAAAGGGCACGCATCAAGCTGCTTTCACCATTCATTATTCAGAGGCAAAGTTCTCCCCAGAGCGGGCCAATTTTCCCCTGGCCCTGTCTGCAGTGGGGCCACAACACAAAGTCTCCTGCCCAAATGTTTTATTCATTCTCTTGAATAAGGAAACAGGCTAGCGGATCAGTATCAGTGGCTGCTGTATCCTGCTCAGTGGGGCAGGATCTCCAACTCGGCGCAGGCTCCAGGCTCTTCCTGGCTTCCAAAGAGGTGTCTGACTTCAGAGGGTGGCTTCCAAGGCAGCAAATCCTTTTGGCAACAGACATTGTGTTTCCAAACTGGGGAAGACGTCCTGGCCTTTCAAAGAACTGAATGTCCCGGTGAACCAGGGTGGGGAGGGAGACTCCTTCCTGATGCACTGTGTGACCGAGAAGGGACAGGCCCAGGCTGTGGGTGCCCCCGCTGTCCCCGGCTCACTGGTACTGCAGATAGTTCTTGAGAGACTGAGGCAGGGGCAGGGAGCTGATGTCCTGCAGGCGCTGGCGGCCCAGGGCCAGGCGGATGCATCTCCGGCACAGGTCCATCAGAGGCAGGGGCTCAGCTGCAAGGAGAGGGAGGAGGGTTAGAGTCTTGTGAGAGCCTGTCCTCACATCTCTCCCGTCCACCCCATGCACAGTTCCGGATGCCTGCCCCGGGGCTGCCCTTCGGGGCCCTGAGCTCCTCTGAGAAGCTTTCTCTGGTCATATTAGGAGACACTGAAGGCTTAGAGCAGTGCTTTTCAAACTGTGGGTGCAACAGACTAAAGACTCATGGAATCAATTCATTGGGTGGTGACCAGCGATAAAGAAAAGAAAGGGAAAGAAAAGAACAAAACAGAGAGGTATGCCCATAGTAAGGGGTGAGTACTGTTCCGTGAAAGCTCTCTTTCCGATGTAGGTGTTCATCGTGTCTCAATGCAAAAAATACTTCTCATTGCAGGTCATGATAAAAATGATAGCAGCTGACCTAGGGAGTATCCTCTTAGAAACAGGTGGGGCGGGGGCTATTTGGAATGTCTTTAAACCTTCAAACTTCTCCTCATAATCTCCTTTGCTAGTCAGTGGAAGAATGCATTTTCTTCTAATGTCTATTTCTGGAAAAAATTCATAAACTAAAAGTCATCCACCATGGAACCTCTGGACCTAGGACCAAGCTTTAACTAGGTTTATTGCAGACACACTTATGAAACTCTTATTCTCTTCCAGGCCCTCTGGTCGGACTCTGGGGATACTGAGAGTCCAGTACAGAGAGCTCTAAGCCAAGGCCAAAGACAGCCCTGAAAGAGGAGGAAGGCTTGACGTCTGGAGGTTTAAATACATGAATAACTGTAGTAGAGTGTAACATATGCAGTATGTTACATGCACAAGGACAGAAGCCAGGCCATTGTTTGAAAAGCTTTAAAGGGAGGATACCTGAAATGGGGTTTTGAAGGGTGAATAGGAGTTTTATGTGATGTGAGTTGAGATGTGTTCTAGGCAGAGAGAACAGGTAAAAGCATAGAGGTGTCAGATAGGACAGGCTGGGAGGTCTGGAGAGAGGGGCATGGTGCTACGCAGCTGGATCAGGAATGAAGAGGATGCTGCATTTGCTGTCTCATGTGGCTCGTGCAGCCCTAGTTTTCCCAAGCCCACAGGAACATGCTAGAGGCCTGCAGCTGCATCTTAGCACTTTCTTTTGGTCAATAGAACATGTGATGTTTAAAAAGCATTCTAGAACATGCTAAGATACAATAAAACTGTAAGTGGTAAGCACTAACACAAGAGCTGTGATAGGAATAATATCACAAGGAATGGAAAGAATGGGGGAGTGTTGAGAGTGCATTTTATAGGAATTTTCGTTTATTGGAGTTGCAGAGTTAATGGGAAGAACCCTTAAAATCAAAGCCAGACTTGACTGCTGCATTGGGAGCCACACACAGGAGCATACCTAGCCGTCTTTCATGTGGGGCGAGGCTGCCTGGTGGCATATCTGGGTGGAGTGTTGGTGGTTTTAAATGCTCTCAGCTCTGTATCCTCTTTCCATCCTCATACAAACTCTTTAAGCTGACCAGGGAGGCCCAGACATCCCTTCTTTCCCAGGCCTAGAAAGCAGATCACTCACCCAGAGTTTTGTGGTCACATAGTCAACATGCTTAGGCCAACACCTGACATCCATCTCAAGATGTCCTTATCTCTCCCCTAGCAACACCCCTGCACCCAGCTCTCTTCCCCCTTTCCCCACCTGGTTCCATCCAAGCTTTGCACAATCCCCAAAATTAGGCCTCTGTGGACCCCTTTCCCTGCCTCTCCACCTGAATTGTCACATCTTTGACCTCTTGAACTTCCTGTGATCTCCTTTTAGTTCCTATAGAACCAGTGCTTGCTGCCTGTGCCACTGGACATTAGGGAGAAAAAAACCTTAAGTCCTCATTTAATGAGAAATTGCTACTTACTTACCAGGCAACAGGAAAGATGAAATACAGTTGTAGCTACTGTTTACTGAAGGTGTGTTACGTAGCCAGGTGCTGTGCTAAGCTCTTTATCTGTCCCAACTCACGTGCTCTTTAGACTTCCCTGGTGGCTCAGAGAATAAAGAATCTGCCTGCAATGCAGGAGACCTGGGTTCGATCTCTGGGTTGCAAAGATACCCTGGAGAAGGGAATGGCAATCCACTCCAGTATTTTTGCGTGGAGAATTCCATGGATGGAGGAGCCGACAGTCCATGGGGTCATAGTCAGACATGGCTGGACCCACTCACATGGGAACTGGGTAGGAGCTATTATCATCTCCATTTTAAGGAGGAAGAAATAGAAATACAGAGCAGGTAAGTTACTTGTCCAAAGACACACAGCTGGTAAATGGCAAAGCTGGGAGTTGGACTCAGGCAGCTAGAAACTGAAAATTGTCTTATCTCTTAGCCACATTTATTGAGCTTCTATTCTGTCCTTTTGCTATGTTAGGTTTATTTCATTTAGAGTTGACACCATCTACTTCAGAAAAAAGGAGACTAAGGCTCAGAGGGAAAGAGGCTTGTCTGGACAAGCACAGCACAAAAGCCTGTATGTGGAGCTTCACGCTGCTTCCTTTAAACACCATGCAGTGAGGAAAGATCACTTAAAGTATGAAGAAGGAGAGGGTCTCCTGCCTCCCAGGCTCATACAGTCCAAAGACTCTTACTCTGGCTCCAACCACTTTTCAGGTCACCGATGCCCATCTCTCCCACCATGAGGTCTGCACTCACCTAAAGGGCTGCCTTAGGGCCTTAGGAAGCATCACTATGAACAAAGCTAGTGGAGGTGATAGAATTCCAGTTGAGCTATTTCAAATCCTAAAAGATGATGCTGTGAAAGTGCTGCACTCAATATGCCAGCAAATTTGGAAAACTCAGCAGTGGCCACAGGACTGGAAAAGGTCAGTTTTCATTCCAATCCCAAAGAAAGGCAATGCAAAGAATGCTCAAACACTGCACAATTGCACTCATCTCACAAGCTAGTAAAGTAATGCTCAAAATTCTCCAAGCCAGGCTTCAATAGTACACGAACCGTGATCTTCCAGATGTTAAAGCTGGATTTAGAAAAGGCAGAGGAACCAGAGATCAAATTGCCAACATCTGCTGGATCATCGAAAAAGCAAGAGAGTTCCAGAAAAACATCTACTTCTGCTTTATCAGCTATGCCAAAGCCTTTGACTGTGTGGATCACAATAAACTGTGGAAAATTCTTCAAGAGATGGGAATACCAGACCACTTGAGTTGCCTCTTGAGAAATCTGTATGCAGGTCAGGAAGCAACAGTTAGAACTGGACGTGGAACGACAGGTTGATTTGAAATAGGGAAAGGAGTACATCAAGGCTGTATATTGTCACCCTGCTTATTTAACTTCTATGCAGAGTACATCATGAGAAATGCTGGGCTGGATGAAGCACAAGCTGGAATCAAGATTGCTGGGAGAAATATCAATAACCTCAGATGTGCAGATGATACCACCCTTATGGCAGAAAGTGAAGAAGAACTAAAGAGCCTCTTGATGAAAGTGAAAGAGGAGAGTGAAAAAGTTGGCTTAAAACTCAACACTCAGAAAACTAGGATCATGGCATCTGGTCCTATCACTTCATGGGAAATAGATGGGGAAACAGTGGAAACAGTGAGAAACTTAATTTTGGGGGGCTCCAAAAATCACTGTTGATGGTGCCTGCAGCCATGAAAATCTTTTATTTTCATGCTTGCTCCTTGGAAGAAAAGTTATGACCAACCTAGACAGCATATTAAAAAGCAGAGACATTACTTTGCCAACAATGGTCTGTCTAGTCAAAGCTATGGTTTTTCCAGTGGTCATGTATGGATGTGAGAGTTGGACTATCAAGAAAGCTGAGCACCGAAGAATTGATGCTTTTGAACTGTGGTGTTGGAGAAGACTCTTGAGAGTCCCTTGGACTGCAAGGAGATCCAACCAGTCCATCCTAAAGGAAATCAATCCTGAATATTCATTGGAAGGACTGATGCTGAAGCTGAAACTCCAATACTTTGGCCACCTGATGCGAAGAACTGACTCATTTGAAAAGACCCTGATGCTGGGAAAGACTGAAGACAGGAGGAGAAGGGGACGACAGAGGATGAGATAGTTGGATGGTATCACCGACTCAATGGAGATGAGTTTGAGTAGGCTCCGCGAGTTGGTGATGGACAGGGAGGCCTGGCATGCTGCAGTTCATGGGGTCACAGGGTCAACACAGCTGAGCGACAGAACTGAACTGAACTGAAAGGGGCTGCCCTGCCAACAAGACGCCTTTTCTGCTCTCACACCTGCCCATTTCAACGTGGACCCTGCCAGCCATATTCCCCTTCTCGCGTTCTTCAGGGCCATCAGACACCCCCCTCTTCTGGTATACGCCCTCTGGGGGATCTCCAGGAATTCGAAGTCCCTGATTTCAAGCTCCAACTCTGCCAACTTTATCTGTGCCTCTGTCTGGCACTGGGAGCACTTGTTTCTTCACTTGTAAAATGGAGCAACAATCCCCAGGTTCCAAGAGAAGATTAAAGGAAATGATAAAAGCACAGCGCCTCACCCTGGGCATGGTGCATAGCGGGAGCTAGGGAAACTGGTCCCCACTCTTGGTGTACTGGTGCAACAGGCCTGGGCACCACCTTGACTGGAAGTGCACTCTTCCTTCACCCAGACAAATGTGGCAAGGACTTTCTATTTCATTTTTTTCTTTTTACCTTAAAATTTTTTTTAGGGCTTCCCTGGTGGCTCAGTGGTAAAGAATCCACCTACCAATGCAGGAGACATGCGTTCAGTCCCTAATCCAGGAAGATCCCACATGCCATGGAGCAACTCAGCTCGTGCACCACAACTACTGAGCCTGTGCTCCAGAGCCCAGGAGCTGAAACAACCCAGCCCGTGCGTTGCAACTACACAGACCAGGCACTTAGAGCCCGTGTTCCACAAGAGAAGCCACCACCGTGAGAAGCCGGCACGCTGCACCTAGAGAGCAGCCCCTGCCAAACACGACTGGAGAAAAGCCCTCAGAGCAACAAGAATTCAGCATAGCCATAAATAAATACATAACATTATTTTTAAAATTTAAAATAAAGACATTTATTCTAAAAACAATGAACTTAAAGAAAGTTTGTGAGTATGGTACAAAGAACTTTTTTCCTGACCCATTTGAGAGTAAGTTGCCAACCTGATGCCCCGTCATCCCTAATTACTTTCGTGTGCATTTCCTAACAAATAGGCAATGGGGTCATTCTCCTGTATGTACCACAGTGCAGCCATTAAACCAGATTATGCGGCACTACTGCCATGGATTAATGATACTCAGGCCCCATTCAAGGATCACCCACAGTTTCAAAATGTCCTTTCTAGCCAAAGAGCCCAGCTAAGAATCATTCATTGCATTTAGTTGTCCTGTCCCTTTTATCTCCTTATTCATTGTTAAATTACAATTACAAGGAGATGGTGAATTTAAAAGACATCAGCCTGACACATCTGCCTTAGGGCCCCCAACCTGCCTGGGCCTGTCACAGGGGGATGGCCCAGAAACTGTCTATTAAATGAATGAATTGACTTGCTACTTTGGGGTGTGTCTTCTGTAGCTGTTTCAAGCTATTGAAATAAATTGCTCTCAACTGGCAAGGTTTCTGGCTTAGGTCCCCATACTCCTGTAAACCCCCTGAGAACAGGGCAAGAGGCTTGTGATGAGAGTTAAATGAGTTAGAAAGTATAATGCACTTGGCACAGTAACCAGCACATAGTAGGTGTCAGACATTTGGCACCTCTGACTATCTCTTCCCCATCCAGGTCACCTTTTGTGAGGATGAGCTTGGGCAGGGCTGTTAATGAGATGGAGTCTGCTGGGAGGCCGGGCTTCCCCGGTGGCTTAAATGGTAAAGAATCTGCCTGCAATGTGGGAGACCAGGGCTCAATGCCTGGATTGGGAAGATCCCTTGGAGGAGAGCATGGCAACCCACTCTAGTATTCTTGCCTGAAGAATCCCCATGGGCAGGAGAGCCTGGTGGGCTACAGTCCATGGGGTCACAAAGAGTTGGACATGACTGAGTGACTAAGCACTGCTGGGAGGACAGCAATTCTTTCTTTGAGTGACGGGAGATGGGTTTTCATTTTGCAACAGGAAAATTTGGAGCTGTTAAGGTTTGACAATCACTGCCAGGATTTAAGAGCTTTTGTAAGAGAGCTTTTAAAGCTCCAGGCACATACTAGGTCTTCAATGTCCAGAATGCTAAGCCTGGTCAGCAAACTCAATTCTGTGTGTTCCCTGCCCACTTAGGAGCTGAAGAGAGGGAAAGAGCTCTGTTTTTCCCCATTCCTCCATAGTCACTGAAATCAACCCAGAGCCCAAACTCCAAAAGAAGCGAGGCAAGCAAGAGGGGCTGGAGTTCAGAGTGTGCCTTTAGCCCTCAATGTGAAATGTAAACCATCTCTCCTAATTTCTGAGGGAACTTTAACTGATGACTTCACAGCAACCCCAAAGCATACAGAGAACGTTCCTGCCATGGCTGTGGAGCTTCCAGAGCTCTGAGGATGTCCAGTGTGGCGTGGGCCATCCCCCAGCTCCTCTTTCTTGCTCCCTCTGGCTTTGGAGCCATTCTCAGAACTGCCAGATGTCAAGGCTTAGAAATGATCACCCAATGTTCGTCGCAGCACTGTTTATAATAGCCAGGACATGGAAGCAACCTAGATGCCCATCAGCAGATGAATGGATAAGAAAGCTGTGGTACATATACACAATGGAGTATTACTCAGCTAAAAAGAATACATTTGAATCAGTTCTAATGAGATGGATGAAACTGGAACCTATTATACAGAGTGAAGTAAGCCAGAAAGAAAAACACCGATACAGTATACTAATGCATATATATGGAATTTAGAAGGATGGTAACAATAACCCTGTGTACGAGACAGCAAAAGAGACACTGATGTATAGATCAGTCTTATGGACTCTGTGGGAGAGGGAGAGGGTGGGGAGATTTGGGAGAATGGCATTGAAACATGTATAATTTCATGTATGAAACGAGTCGCCAGTCCAGGTTCGATGCACGATACTGGATGCTCGGGGCTGGTGCACTGGGACGACCCAGAGGGAGGGTATGGGGAGGGAGGAGGGAGAAGGGTTCAGGATGGGGAACACAGGTATACCTGTGGCGGATTCACTTTGATATTTGGCAAAGCTAATACAATATTGTAAAGTTTAAAAATAAAATAAAATTTAAAAAAAAATAAAAAAAAAAAAAAAGAAATGATCACCCAGGTGGGAAGAGAAATGCAGCATCTTTCAGCGTGGGAGCTACTCTCAGAAATATTTTCTGACAAAAATGTATTTAAATACATGAAAAAGTGCTCAATTTCAAGAACTATCAGGGAAGTTCAAATTAACACCATGATGTGACTCTGCTATATGCCGACAACAATGGCTGAAGTGAAAATAAGGTAGTGGTAAATGCTGGTGAGGATGTGCAGCAACTGGAGCGCGCATATGGCTTCAGGAGGGTGTGTAAACTGGCACAACCATTCTGGAAAACTGGGAGTGTCTACTGAGACTGCACCTATGGCCCACAGCCTCCCCTGGTATATACAGGCTCACCAAAATGCATGTGCTCGGATGCTTCAAGAATTCTACTCTCCACCCGTGGGGGAGTGCACGTACAAGCTGTGTCTTCCTATGGTGCGGTGTGTGCGGTGTTTAGTCACTAAGCTGTTCATTCTCAGGGGTGATTAGTGGGCTCTTCTCATGCTGTGTGTGCTTAGTTGGTCAGTCGTGTTCAATTCTTTGTGACTCCAGGCTCCTGTGTCCATGGGATTCTCCAGGCAAGGATACTGGAGTGGGTTGCCATGCCCTTCTCCAGGGGATCTTCCCAACCCAGGGATCGAACCCAGGTCTTCTGCACTGCGAGTGGATTCTTTACCAGCTGAGCTACCTGGGAAGGCCCCAGTCTCTTCTTATAGCAGAATACTAATCAGCCATGAGAATGAAGGAATCACGTGTGTGCGTGTTAAATCACTTTCAGTTGTGTCTGACTCTTGTGACCCTTTGAATTGTAGCCCGCCAGGCTCCTGTGTCCATGGGATTCTCCAGGCAAGAATACTGGAGTGGGTTGCCATTTCCTCCTCCAGGGGGGTCTTCCCAATCCAGTGATCGAACCCAGGTCTCTTGTGTCTCCTGCACTGGCAGGTGGTTCTTTACCACTAGCACCACCTGGGAAGCCCAAAGGAACCACAATTACATTAAAAAAAAATGGATGAACCACTCTTAATAATTCGAAGTGAAAGTACATTATGGTGAAACCTTATCTGCATAGAGCTCAATAGCAGGATGATGAAATCAGGCAGTGGTGACATTGGGCATGAAATCGGGCATGCTGGGGAGCAGTGACTAGGGAGGACTGGATATTGTTCTGCTCCTTGATTTTGAGTTCTGGCAATACTAGTGTGTTTAGTTTGTAAAAGCCATCAGGCTTAATCACCTGAAACTAGTATACTTTCATCCTATACGTTATACTTCAAGTTTATGTTAAAAAAATTAATCACTGGCTGAGTTAGGAATGCCTTGTCTCCCTGGTGGGAGGGTGTGGCCACAACACAAGCGAGGCACCTTCCCACCTTCCCACCTTTTGCCCTCACCAGACAAAGTCGGTGGAAGGGGCTGGCTTGGAATCCCAGCTCCTGCTCTCACCACCAGTGGTCCAGAGAGCTGGCTCATCCTCCCAGAGTCACATTTTTCTCATCTGTGAAACGGGGGTAGCAACACCTCCATCTATGCCTTGTGACGATGGTATGACACAAAATGCCTCTTGTTGCAAAGGCGTTCTCTCTACAGTATGTCTTATGTCATCAGCCCAAGAGGAACCTTTAAAAATAGTAAATAATTTACTTATTATGGTCCTAAAAATGCCCCAGTACGTCATCCTAATTGACAATGCTCTACTCTTTATGAAGACTTACTGGAGCCAGGGCTGGATGTCTGGTTCCGTGCTAAAAATACCACAAGGCAATCATTTCCAAAGTTCTCCAGTGAGCTGAATTTTCGATAATTCTCCACCACTTACCTGCTGCGTGACCTACAAAACTTCCCAGGAGCTCTGTTTTCTTGTCAATAAAATGGGTGCATTAGCTCCTCTGGTTTTGATGGTCTATGTGAAGGAAACAGTGGAGATCGAGGCACTTGGTGCCTTAAGCTCCTTATTTGGGCCCCTAGAAGCCTCCTCTGCTGATGGTGGGGAGATGCCAAGATACCAATTATCACCCTACCCCCATTCCTGCAATCATATTTTGAAAAAAAAAAAAGATGAACATTTTAAAGGTCAAGATATGAAATTCTTTTGAAACAGTTTAGACGATGGTCAGTAGATGGGGGAAGCTTTCAGTGAGAGCTCTGAAATCTGAACTTGAATAGACACTTTGTTTTCAGGGAAAGAAAGAGAAGACACACATGTGGGCAAGCACACCCACACTCTGTGTGTCAGGCACTGTACTAATCACTTTCCACAGACTACGGTTTTGGTGTCTAAGGACTCACAGCATTGCCTGCATGCCCCTAGGTCTCCCTTCATGCTGTTCCTTCAGCTAGAACACCCTTCCCTGTACTGCCTGCCAGACATCTGTAGGTCTTCTTTCAGGACTCAAATTAAGTGTCACCTCCTCCCTAATGAGGTGGTTCCCCCACCCTCGAGGACTGCATCTGTCAGGTGTCAACCCACTTAGCTAACTATACAAATGGAGGGATGTGTCATTACCAGCTCACTTCTAAAATACAGCACCCCTCTACCAACTAGCCTTCTCACGGCCAACAGAGACCTCAGCTTACATCTAGAAAGCTCATAGAATCTGGAGTTTTCTCTTAGCAAGCTTCACTGTTTTTCCAATTAAAAAAAGGTTGTGACTACAGCCTGGACAAAAGCAGCATCTTCAGATGAACAGATGCTTGTTCAATGCCAACAAGCATCATGGGCACAGACACGTCTATGAGGTGGAAGTGCCCGAGGGGCTGGCCCACCCACCAGCTCCCTGACCCAGGACTCGGCAGCAAATGATTCTCACCTAAAGACTCCACGGTGCTCCCAAGCAGAGGGGAACTACACTGCTGTGGAGTGAATAGCAGCTGCATTTTCAGATGTGTTCCGTGGCTCTAAAAGAAGAGTCTCTGCCCACCCAGCCTGAAAGTTACTTCAGGAGATACTCCAGCAAAATGAAAAAGGAATTCAAGAAACACGATGGCACAAGCTTCCAGGAAATGGGGAGAGTAAATGGAACACAGAAGCAAAGGAAGGTAGAGTAGGTGATATGAAGACCCATTAGATTGTGATGCTTGGAAGAGCCTCCATCCAGCGGCTGTCATGTCTCTAAAGTGCTGCCCCGCATAGTGCTCCATGCCTCCTGACCTCTGACCCCAGGCCCCAGCTCCCCCAGCCTCAGACCTTCCACTGTGCCCTCTGGAAGTGCTGCTGCACACAGATATGGCACCCCACCCTAACTGAACCCAGCATCCTTTCCCAGGACACCCCTGACCCCTCAGCCTTCCCCGGGGGCTGTTGGTGACTCAGGGCAGGAGGTGGGCAGGACCCCTTGCTTCGTCAGCCACACACCAAGCTCTACAGCCTCCATCTGCTGTAAGAAGTCCCAGCTCCTCTGTGACTCACACCAGTTGGCTCCATCCTCTCCTGATCCTCAAAGCTGTCATCTGCTGGCCTCTAGCCCCTCATCTGTCGGGGTTCTGGCCTGGCCTCCCTGGTCCCCTCTCCACCGATACCTGCCACCCCCTGAAAATGGATTCCTCTCAATCACTCAACCTCCTGGTTCTGGACTGCCTCATCCTCAGGGCCACGCTCCTCCAGCCCACGTCCTGGGCCACACCACGGACCTCAGCATCGCCCCTCAACGCCCCTTCGAGGAACCCAGTGACTGCCGATCAGCCACTGCCTCTCCCCTCCCCTCCGTGGCCATTACTTTGCTCTTTGTGGCTCAGCCCATCAGCACTGCTTTTCCTCGCCTCCCTCCTCACCCAGCTGAGCAATTCATTATTCCCAGGGACGAAGAGTATGGGGGCAGGCGGGATGGGGTGGCCGGGGAGTGGAAGTGCAGGGCTGGGAGCTGGACAACAAGCTGGGCACAAGAAGACTCTGGCATTCAGGTCATGTGTGTCCCGTTCCACCTCACAGCTGACTGGGAAGTGACCGAGCAGCTGGCAGCCCTGGGCTCTGGCTGGCCTCGGCCACCATCTGGCAGAGCGGCCTTCCCGTCCTCCTCAGGGCCTCAGCTTCTACCAGTGCGGCAAGTGGATTGGCAAGAAGGCTGGGGGTCCTTTCCACCAGCTGACGCTTGGCGGAACATAAGTCGCATTTCATCTTGGCAGTGAAAGGACTCTGACTGAACCCAATCAAATTAGGCTTCAGTGCACAAGAAAAAGTGAATGGCAAGGCCAAGGAGACCTGTGAGATACATGCTGGGGAGGCTTGGAAACCCAGGGTCGTGGCTCCCAAGCTGTTGGCACAGGCCGGGTAGGCTTCCTGGGGGAGGTGATGCTGAGGCTGGCTGGTGCGTGTGTAGTCACCTCCAACTCTTTAGAGCCAGTGGATGCAGCCCACCAGGTTCCTCCGTCCATGGGGACTCTCCAGGCAAGAATGCTAGAGTGGGTTGTCATGCCCTCCTCCAGGGGATCTTCCTAATCCAGGGATCGAATCCAAGTCTCCTGCATTGCAGGCGGATTCTTTACCATCTGAGCCACCAGGGAAGCCCAAGAATACTGGAGTGGGTAGCCTATCCCTCCTCCAAAGGATCTTCCCAACCCAAGAATAGAATGGGGGTCTCCTGCATTACAGATAGATTCTTTACCAGCTAAGCTACCATGGAAGCCCGAGGCTAGCTGGTTACAACCTGCTATTATTTGGAAGGCAAGGCTGGCAGCTCAGAGGCTGTACCAGGTGAGGCTCATTTTAGCCACAGAACTGTCAAAAGAACAAGGGATCTGCTGACCTGAATCCTCTGTCTATGGATTTTTCCTCCACTGATACTCTCTGCCCTGCTGGCCAAGATCTCAGTAGGGCTGGAGGTGCTGTTCTGCTTACTCTGCAGCCATGCCTGGCCTCGCCAAAGCCAGGAGGTGTTAGCTGCTGCACTCCTTCAGCTGTGAGGATGAATGAATAGCTCCAGGAGGGTGCTGGGGAGTTCCCTCCTGGGGGCTTCATGGCCTTGGCCCCTGTTGAGGAGTCTCAACCTCCAAGCAGAGGCAGCCTGGAGAAGCCTCTATGTGCTGGGGTTGGGAGACAGTGGGGAGAAGGAAGATGCTCCCATCTCCTGCCCAGCTTCTGAGAGCCTGGCTCGGGTGTGGGAAGCTGTACTGGAGAGGATTCCAAGTTCAGCCTCCACCCTAGTACGAGGCCAAGGCCAGTCTGCTTCAGCAGCAAACTTGAACCATGGAAGATAACTTCACTGGTCCATCCTGCAGATGGAGAAGCCAAGGCACAAAAGACATCACTGTTTTAATGAAAGCCTTCTCAAGAAGGGTTTGGAGGGATACCCGAGTTCTAATGTCATGTTTGTGGACTCTGAGGATAAAGTCTTGTCCAACTGATGCTCATCACTCATGCATGTATTCATCAGACTTCTATGTATAGACGTGCTTTGCAGGTCCTGAGTACACAGCCAGACACACAGAGATTCACAGGGTGACAGACAGGACAGGGAGACTGAAATAAGCCCAGTGGGGTCTATGCATAAGAGAAGGAATTGTAGTGGGAGCTGTGGGAGCCAGTAAGAGGGGCCGTCTAAGCCAGCCTCGGAGTGTCCAGGACGGCTTCCTGGAGGAGGCAGCAATTAAGAGAAGTTTAGCTCTCTTAGCTGAATAAGAGTTAGCTCCAGTGATGGGTAAGAAGGATGTTTGTTGCCTCTGAAGGCATGCCTCTAAGATGTGTTCCAAGAATCTCTCTTGTGTAACATGGGGAAAGTTCACAGTTTTCCAGCAGATACTTTGAGGCAACAACAATCAATTGTTGGAGAAAATCTAGTCTGTTAAATTAAAATAAGTCGGTGTCCATTTCTCACTGGAAATGGCTGTACCCTAGGGGTCTTAGTCAAGTGCCCATCTGCGTGACTGGGAGCATTTGGGGATGGACCCACCCCATGTGACATCTGGGCATCACCTGATGTCATGGTGACGTCGTCTTCGCCCCTGAGGACTGTGAGATCCCACAGGCAGGGACTGGCTCTTGCCTTGTGCCCAGCCCCATGGCCCTGCTTTGGACATCGTGGGGGTTGGGCACACGAGAATAGGGGGGCTGGTGTCTGGGGCAAGGGAGGCAGCTGCAGCGAGCCTTCATCTCTGCTAAGTAAACTATGGCCCAGCTCTTCTGGTGCAAGGAACGAATTTAAAAGTTTTCCTACCACCCAGCTCAAGAAGCCTCCAGCAAGGTTCCTGCAGGCAGACAGAATTAGCAACACTCTGCGCGGCTCCTTGGTCTGGAGCTGGAGGGATGCTCCTGACTCAGCTAAAAAATTTCCCATAAAATCTGACTGTTTTCAGTTTGGAGCCTGCCCCAGGGAGCCGCACGATGGCTGGACACCCTGCCTCTGGGCTAGGACAACCCCTGGTCATGTGGGGAGAGGAGCCCTGGGGGAGCGGGAGGAGGCCTGGCTGGCACGCACCCTACACCACGGGTCATCCCAACACCCTTAAGTTTTCTCTGCTGCTGCAGCCATGGGAACAACCCGGCTGCCCCTACTGAAAGAAGCACGTCCAACGAAGACCAAAGCGGGGAGCAGGGTGCTCATCCCATCCAGGGCAAGGTCGGGGCCCTCAGGGATGGGACCCCCATTCCTCCTGAAGTGTCTCTTTTGAAAGAAGAAGAATGAGAGTGCGGAGAGCAGGAGTTGCCAGCCTGAGAGCGGGTTTACTTAAAATTATGGTAATGAACGGGCTTCCCTGGTGGTTTAGATGGTGAAGAATCTGCCTGCAATGCAGGAGGCCCTGGTTCAATCCCTGGGACAGGAAGATCCCCTGGAGAAGGAAATGGCTACCCACTCCAGGCAAGTATTCTTGCCTGGAGAATTCCACGGATAGAGGAGCCAGGTGGGCTACAGTCCATGGGGTCTCAGAGCGGTACACAACTGAGTGACTGACACTTTCACTACCCACGTGCTAATGAACACAGTGTGGTAGGGGAACAGAAAGGCGCAAACTAGGAAGTCTGAGAACTAAATTAAACAAGGCATTATCTGGACACATACTATATGTGCCTAAAAAAATCTACAAGGAATGGCAAATACAAAATTCAGGAGTGGTGGCTTTGAGGCAGGGTGTGGGGGTTGGCAAGGCTGGACCAGGGAGGCACAGAGGTGCCTGGTTGTCAATGTTCTAGTCCTAAGGTGGCTGATGGATTCATGGTGGCATTAAATTAGAGAGAAAGAAATATAGGAATCACCAAAGCAGAATGAAAGAGGGCTATGCACAGGATCAATGATGATAGTGTATTGCAACCAAAGGTTATGGTTAATAATAAACAAACAACCAACGCTGTGTATCAGAAGTTCGAGTGTGCGTGCTAAATTGCTTCAGTTGTGTCCAACTCTTTGCAGCCCTATTGACTATAACCTGCCAGGCTCTTCCATCTATGGGATCCTCCAGGCAAGAATAATGGACTGGGTTCCATGCCTTCCTCCAGGAGATCTTTTCAACCCGGGGATCAAACCCCCCGTTTCTTTGTCTCCTGCATTGGCAGGTGGGTCCTTTACCACTAGCACCACCCAAGAAGCCCATCAGAAGTTGTTAAAAACAAAAAAAAAGGAAAAAGGGCAAAAGCTAATGAGGGAAATCACGAGCTGACCTCAGTCTGGCTCAAATGAGAGCTTGGCTGGAAGACGAATTACAGTTAAATTCTAGTTGATGGGTAATTACACTCTCGCCTGCTGAGAATGTAGTATAGCTCAGGAGAAGACATCACTTCACTAGAAAGGAGAAGCGCAGGTCTGGGGTGAGAAGATGTGGAGTTAATCCTGGTCTCACGTGGCAGATGCTTCCTTTGTAGAAGGGTGATAACCCCTGCCTCACAGGGGAGCACGGAGAGGATGAGAGGGTGGCAGAGGCACCCAGCAGAGGACCTGGCATATATTTGTTTTCAGAGCAGTTAGTCCTTTAGGAAAAGGTGGAGGAAAAAAAAAAAAAGAGGCAGCTGGTGTGGTGAGCTTAGGCCCTGACACCCCGTGTGGGATGCTTGCGTGTCGACAGCCACAGATAATTCTGACCAGAGGTCTGAGCAGGCCAGAGCAGCCAGTGCATTAGGAGCAGGGGTCTGGACCCAGCCCCAGGGGACCCTGATCCAGCCCTGTCCATCTGCCTCTTCTACTTTGGGGGACGTTCCTTCCAGGCTTTTCATCAGAAGCGTGAATATTGGTAGGTTTTCAAAGCCCATCTTGGTGTTCTTACTGGGCCCTTTGGTTGGACTTTTGGAAATAATCATAGTTATGAACAGTCAGAGCAAGAACCTACCTAGTACTTCCTATGTCGTGAGATGTCCCAAGGACTTTATATCTTACTATACGTACTCCTCACTATGACCCAGTGAGGCAGCTGCTATCATGAGAGCCCATTTATAGACTGAGGAAACCAAGCCCCAGATAACTGGCTGAAAGCCGCAGTTAAGTGGTGAAAATGGGACTGGAATTCAGGCAGTGTGGTTCGGGGCATGTTCTGTAGTCAAACTCTCCTGGGAGGTGGCGTGACAGTCTGCACTGGAAATGCAGCCCTGGTGACTCCATTGCTCGGTGGCAGTGCTCCCCCGCCCCGAGCCCCTGACCCTGGCCCAGCTCCAGGCGGTGGTGCTAGCTTGCTGTCTGTGCACTAGAGGCCCCTGAATGGACCAATGATGGGCCCCTGGCCCAACAAAGTCCAGCCCTGGCTGGCAGGTAAGCTGTGAGGTGGCCCAGGTGAGGGGCTCCGCCTATGGGGTCAGTTACTCATGGGTTGCCCAATCCACCTGGTTCTGTCCAGGATTTGGCCTGCAGACCTTGGAGAGGAGAAGGAAACAGGTGCAGACCACACGAGGGGGCCTCCCCATTCCAGGTCCAACCACAGAACCACCCACCCCTTCCCACGCAGCTCTGGGACTAAGCTCCTCCCAACGACTCAGGCCAGCTGGCACAGTTGACTCCTGTTTTCTAGCAAATCGCCAAGGTCAGGCCAACTTCCTTCCACTTGGGAAACAGCATCACTTCAGCCTCTTGCTAAACAGCATCAGGCCCAGGGGCTTAATATGAAGGCCATCTAATGGATTTATTGTGTTTATTTGACCTTTCCCAGTGTGAGCTCAGAACAGGCCCAGAGAAGGATGGGGGAAGCTTGTTTTTCTTAAGCTAAGAGAAACTGATGAGTACACTGGCTTCTTGGATGGGGTCTGCCGAGGTTTCTCACCCTGGCTCCCCGCTCCCTTAGTCAAAAGATCCAGTTAGACTCAAGAGGAATCCCGTGTTTATGGAATAGCTCTGGAAGAAGAAGATTGTGTCTACTAAGAAGTGGTAAATGATGAGATCTGCAAATGAATATTTTCAGTATGTGAAGAGCTCTGATAAGGGATAATAGCTAGTAAATTTAGAAACGACCACTCTATTTCTACTTCTAGTTTCAAGGCAAATGACTTCTTGTTTTTAAACAACTTCTTAAAAAGCTAATGACCACCAGTGCATGAATGAAAACCACTTCTAGTATCACAAGTACATCTGTGTTTTAAACCAGAGGCTGCAAACTCCAATGCCTCACAGCCAGGCAGGTACCCTAAGGGACCAGTGTGGAGCAGATGGGAGCGGCGGGCAGGGGGAGGGTGGTGGCACCCACAGACACCGGAGACACACACCAGAGGCCACTGCTCAGCTCAGACCTCAGCTCCCAGCAGGAGTGTGGGCCCCCCTTACCAGATTCCCTGCCCTTTCCAAAAAAGCCAAGAATTCAAAATGTTTATGTGACATGTCTGAGTTACTGTAATTTAGGATGGCCACACAAAATATTTCTAGGCCCAGACACAGCCCTAGACTGGCAATGTCACCTCTACTGCGGAGTGAAGCTTACCTACCACAGTGATGGGAAGTTGGGACCTGCCACTCGGGGGCAGCTCATCCCCCATGAGCTGCCAGAAGGTCTGACCCAACCACAGAGGCACATCCCCCATGAGCTGCCAGAATGTCTGATCCAACCACAGAGGCACAAACTCCAGTGGACCCAGAAATTTGCTCACTGTCCGTCCATGGCCATAATATCCACAATTATATGTAAAAACAAACAAGCAAACCCGAGCTTCACAAAACCCCGTTTTCTCTCTGCAGTCTCAGCATGGATTTTGAGAGTCCAGACTGGGCAGATCTCACCAGATACACCCACTCCCTCTTCCCCTCCAGTTCTCCACGTGGGTACCAGGCTGGTGTGTGCCAGCATGAGGACGACAGGAGTCAGGGGTACTGCAAAGACCCCCACTGGAGGATGGTACTGGTACCACCACCACTACAGCAGATATGGAGTTCACACCGCAGGTGCTGTGCGAGTACTGCCCCTGGGTAGTCTGCTTAGTCCTCAGCACCTCTGCACATGCCCTGTGTGCCCACATTAGAGCCAAGGAGGCTCAAATGCAGAGAGGGCTCATGCCTTCTGGGAATAGGCAGAGCCGTGGGCTCCAGAGTCTGTGTTCCTCACAAGACACCCCTCAGTGCCCAGAACACTTCTGCATTGGGTATAAGCCGCCTATAATACCCATTTTCCTGTAAAATCAGACAACTTCACATTTCTTATTTTACTCCAGACAAGGAGTTGCAGATAGTAGAGGGTTATGAACAGAAACATATTTATAGAGAAAAATGATGGACAAAATCAACTTTTTTGATTGTGAGCTGAGAAAAATGCAGAAAAATCCCTTAGTTCAAGGTGTGGCAAAACCAGATCCCTTTGACCTTGAATAATAATAACAACCTAATAATATTGTGTTATTAATACAGTATTAATAAAGTTATTAATAATCTTGCAAGTTGCTAGGGGATAGATCTCAAAAGTACAAATAAGAAATGGTAATTATATGAGGTGATGGCAAAAACTTCATGGCAATTAGAAGGGGAAAAAGTAGAAGCAGTGACAGATTTTCTTGGGCTCCAAAATCACTGAGGATGGTGATTACAGCCATGAAATTAAAAGATACTTGCTCCTTAGAAGGAAAGCTATGACAAACCTAGACAGAGAGTTGGACCATAAAGAAGACTGAGCACCAAAGAATTGATGTTTTTGAACTGTGGTGCTGGAGAAGACTCTTGAGAGGCCCAGTCCATCCTAACGGAGATCAGCCCTGGGTGTTCTTTGGAAGGAATGATGCTAAAGCTGAAACTCCAGTACTTTGGCCACCTCATGCGAAGAGTTGACTCATTGGAAAAGACTCTGATGCTGGGAGGGATTGGGGGCAGGAGGAGAAGGGGATGACAGAGGATGAGATGGCTGGATGGTATCACTGACTCGATGGACATGAGTTTGAGTGAACTCCAGGAGTTGGTGATGGACAGGGAGGCCTGGCGTGCTTTGATTCATGGGGTCACAAAGAGGGGGTCACAAAGAGTTGGACATGACTGAGCGACTGAACTGAACTGACTGAAAGGTGGGGAACTAAAAGATTTCTTCCCCGATTAAAATAACAATAATAATAACCTAAGGCAAGTAGCAGCTGCCCTCTGCTGAGCCCTGCCTCTGGGCTGAGCCTAGCCCGGTCCGGCTTAGACACATCATCTCACCGGGCCGACACAGTGAGTATAGGCATGGTACCACGTCCTGGGTTATTTCTCAGTGAGGAAAACAAGCACGGAGGCTGAGCTGCCAACACAAAACCATAGAGGGTGGGGAAGGCAGACTGATGTGCATTGTTTTTGTTGATGATCCTCAGGAATCCTGCATTTCTTGAGGAACTGCTGTGTGCCAAACCAGGTGCTGGAGAGTTGGAAATGAGTCAGACGCCCTCAATCTGAGAAGTGCACAGCTTCCTGGGGGTCTTGGGAAGTGAAAGGTGCTTCCCCCGTACCATGCTCACAGTGATTAAGTTCACCCCTGGGATATTTCCTGCATGCATACAGCTAGCCTGTTGATTGAAGCCTGGGGACAACTTCCTTGCACTGAATTTTATTTTTTTAATTAAGGAGAAGTTTGCGTAACATTCGAGTACGAATTGGCAACCCACTCCAATATTCTTGCCTGGAAAATCCCATGGACAGAGGAGCCAGGAGGAATCCAGTCCATGGGGTTGCAAAGAGTCGGACAAGACTGAACGACTAACACTTTTCCATAATATAAAAGGAACCACTTTAAAGTGACTCAGTGGCATTTAGCACATTCACAATGTTATGCCACCACCACCTCTGTCTCATTCCAAACCCTTCTCATTACCCTCAAAGGAAACCCTGTATCCGTTAGGCATTTCCTCCACAGTCCTCCTTCCCCCAGTTCCTGGGTATCACTAATCTGTGTTCTTTTTCTATGAACTGATCTATTCTGTTAAACGGGATCATACAACACGTGACTTTTGTATGTGGCTTTCTTCAGTCAGCATAATGTATTTGAGGTTCATCTATGTTCCAGTCCATCCTAAAGGAGATCAGTCCTGGGTGTTCTTTGGAAGGAACGATGCTGAAGCTGAAACTCCAATACTTTGGCCACCTCATGCGAAGAGTTGACTCATTGGAAAAGACCCTGATGCTGGGAGGGATTTGGGGCAGGAGGAGAAGGGGACGACAGAGGATGAGATGGCTGGATGGCATCACTGACTCAATGGACGTGAGTCTGAGTGAACTCCGGGAGTTGGTGATGGACAGGGAGGCCTGGCGTGATGCAATTCATGGGGTCGCAAAGAGTCGGACACGACTGAGCAACTGAACTGAACTGAACTATGCTGCAGCATGTATCAGAATTTCGCTCCTTTTAATGGCTAAATATTGATAATATTCCATTGTATGATATACCCATATTCACTCATCCACTGACGGACATTTTGGGGTGTATTTTCATCTTTTGGCTATTGTGATCAGTGCTTCTATGAATATCAGTGTATAAGTATCTGTTTAAGAATCTTTGCATTTCTTTCAGGTATACACCTAGAGCTTCCCAGGTGGCACTAGTGGTAAAGAACCCGCCTGCTAATGCAGCAGACATAAGAGATGCAAGTTCAATACCTGGGTCGGGAAGATCCCCTGGAGGAGGGCATGGCAACTCACTACAGTATTCTTGCCTGGAGAATCTCCATGGATAGAGGAGACTGGCGGGCTACAGTCCATGGGGTCACAAAGAGTTGGACACGACTGAAGCAACTTAGCATGCACACACACATACACACATACATCTAGAAGTGGAACTGCTGGGTCATGTTGATTCCATGTTTAATTTCTTTAGGAGCCGCTAGACTGTTTTCTACGGCAGTCACATTGCTGTACATTCCCATCAGCAATTTCTCCATATCCTCACCACTTCTTATTTTCAAAAACTTGCAATAAGTTGGATAAGACTCTTGAAGTCTTATCCAGGTCTGACTCTGCCACAAACTCATTGTGATGTTAATAACATATATAATAATAATAATAACAGCATTTCTAGTGTGTGTACTGTAACAGGCACTATTTTAAGAACTTTCATAAATTAACTTATTTAATTCCCACAATCATCAACGTCTTCTTTTATAGATGAGGCAAGTGTATCACAGGGGGATTATAACAGGCCAAGGTCACACAACTAGAGAGCTGAGATTCCAACCCAGGCAGTTTTAACCCGAGTCTAAGGGGCACCCACGATGACAGTTTTCAGCCTCTGTGAAGGGGAAGGGCAGGTCTCTTTGCCAAAGCACGAGAATCCTTTTGCCAAATGAAATTTTACATAGAACCCCAGTCTATTTAGCAGATAGGAAGGAAGCTGCTTGGAGGGTGAGGTCCCAGTTTCCAACCTTAAGGTGGGGCCTTGGGAACTTTGGAGAAATAGGGTTTTGGAACCCTCTTGCAAAGTCCACGATTCTGAGTGAGATACTAAGAAGTGAGTGATAAGACAAGACCTCAGACTCTCGTCCCATGGCTGGCAAAAGCACACCCTTTGCTTTTAATTTAATGAGTGAGAACAATACCTTAGATTTACGAAGTATGTTGTGTTTTTCGGGGACCTGCACAAGCATCCTATTTGCTGTTAGCATGAATCCTTCCACAAGCACACTCAAGGATCTGTGAGGTCCTAAAAAACCTCTACTGACTAGGACATAATGCTTAGGAACAGGGTGATGGAGTGATTTCAATCATGTGCTAACAGGAACACCCACTGTACTCCTGCTTTGGTTTCAGCTCTTTCCTGCCTCATCAGTGCAACCTAGTGACCCAGCACAACCCCGGTGACTGTGCACTTAAATGTGTGCTGGGCCTGTGCTCCGAATTTCTAACACATGCTCACACATTCTCCCTTCATGCTCAAAACAACCCCTTGAGGGAGGTGTGACAGATCTGTGGTCCCTTATCCAAAACCCTGGGACAGGTGGTTTGGGAATTCAGAGAGTTTCAGAGTTTAGTAATTAGGTGCACATGCCATTTGTTGCCTAACATCCCAGGGGACTGGGGCAGTGCTTGCAATCACACACGTTGATATTTCTACAGCAAAACCTATGAATATTCACACTGAGTGAAATAGAAATTACTAAAAATAGCCTCACATCAGTGCTGGTTGATCTGGCCGTCAAAGGAGTTTGCCCTAAACTTAGAAATGAAGTTTTGTTTTTTCAGAACATCGCCCTGTGCTAGCATCTTCATCTGACAGAGAAATGAGGCTCTAAGTGGAGGAGTGGCTTGCTGAGCAAGGGTGATGCAGCTGGTGAGTACTGGAGATAGGATTCAAGCCAGAGGTCTGACTTGAGAGCCCCCATCTAAACATGGAGAAACAGCACAGACTTCTGGGAGAAACAGCTGAGTGCTCAACTCCCTGCTCTGCCACTTACGAGCTGTGGACTCTGGTAAATCGCTTCACCCTGACCCCTCGACTTCTCCAGAGGTTGTTAGAGGACTGTTCTCAAATTTTCTAGCTCTCATCCTCTGCGTACAGGGTCATCATGCCCTTCCCCACTTACTGAAGTTAGGTGCAACCATGAGTCTTACTTTGGCTAATAAGTGGAAGTGCGTGTCACTGGTTGGTGACCATTAGGGGCTGTTCCTTCTGCCCTGGACTTGAAGTGAGGACACAGACTTTGCAGAATAGAGCTTCCAGGGGATCAGGGATGAGCATGCACAAGGGCAAAGACAAATAAATCTCGGTTGTTTGACATAAGTGACTTGGGGCTTGTCTATTACAGCAGCAAGACCTGGCCCATCCTGACTGGTACAGCCTCCTTCTCTGTAAACAACCAGTGTGAAGACTGAATCAGGTGGCACAAGTAAAGCTCCTAGTGGTGCCTGGCAGTGACATCAGTTGACCTTTTCCCATGCTGGGCATGAATTCCCCTGGGGTAAAGAATGGTGACGGGGAGGGAGGGAGTGGGTGGAGGCAGTAATAGCTACCTTGCTCCTTTTAAATAACTGAAATGACTGTTAACCCATGAGGTATGCATGGAGAAGATTTTCTGGATGTTTCTGATGTTTTGCAGAAAAGGCAATGGCACCCCACTCCAGTACTCTTGCCTAGAGAATCCCATGGATGGAGGAGCCTGGTGGGCTGCAGTCCATGGAGTCGCTAAGAGTCGGACAGGACTGAGCGACTTCACTTTTCACTTTTCACTTTCATGCATTGGAGAAGGAAATGGCAAGCCACTCCAGTGTTCTTGCCTGGAGAATCCCAGGGAGAGGGGGGCCTGGTAGGAGGCCGTCTACGGGGTCGCACAGAGTCGAACACGACTGAAGCGACTTAGCAGCAGTAGCAGCAGCTGATGTTTTGAGTCATAGGTGTCCCTGATCCACCCCGGCATTGATGGAGAGGATGGGGTCGGGGAGCGCGATGAGGGGGCAGAATTCCAGCCCTGAGACAAACAGCTGCACAAGGACTCCAGGTTCCTGATGGAAGTGACAGCTGTGGACCCAATATCTCCAAAGGCTGTAAAGGGCCCGCCTGTATCAAGAAGGGGTCAAGAGGGCCAGGCAGCCTGCTGACAGCTGCTGAGCACAGAGGAGGCATCGGTGCCTCCGAGAAGGACCACCAGATGGAGGGAGAGAGGCTGCGGGGAGGAGATTCTCCGTGATGAGAATGCGCAGTTGCCTCAGGACTTGTATTAAGACCCCATTTAGCAACACCGATTAAGGAGCTATAAATAGCACCCGGGCTCTCTCACAGGCCATAAAACACACTTCCCTGCTTCGCTCCCTGCCGGCAGCCTGCCCTGCTTAATTGGGGCTCAAAATAAAATACCTGGAATGCCACTTTTGGAAGGAAGGCCCGCGTTGTCATAGTGACCGTTGCTGAGCTAGGGTTGGGGCAGAGGCTGGACGCGGGGCTGCTGCCGCAAAGGTGGGAAGGAGGAGGCGAAGGGACAGGCGGAGGGGAGGGCACACGGCTGAAGGTTCCTAGGAAGTCTGGAACCACGCCGTAAGACGTGGAGCTAAGTCCACCAATGGTCTATAATGACCGCCCCAAACGGCAGCCTCACCCCCACCCCTTTCCAATCGCTGGTCTGACAAATGAGGACCGGAGAGGCAGAGAGGTGGGCCTGGCTGGCCCTTGGTAGATGGGAGGGCAGAAGATTTGAGTTTCAGTCCTGAATCAGTCGCTAGACAGCTGGGAGACGTGGGGGAGGGGGAGCTTTCCACCCTCTGGGCCTCTGGCCTTCTCCACTAACAGGAGTGGGGGCGAAAGGTCTCTAAACTCTAAATGCACGAGCGGGGCATCGGAACTCCCACCAGCATCAGGAAGAAGGAAGAAGCCCATTGTGTGCTGAGTCACCTCTAAGATCCAGGCAGTGAAGAAAGCAGGGTGCACCGCAGCAGCGAGGGCAATGCTGCTGTTTGCATTGTTTGGAAAAATATCTCAGAAGAAAATGTGAGAAATCTGACAAGCGCTGGTTGCTTCTGGGGAGGGTGGCTGGAAACGGGTGGGCAGGGGACTTAACGTTATTGTTTTAATTAAGCCTAATGAATATATTTAGTACGCGTGCCTAGTCACTACTCTTTGTGACCCCATGGACTGTAGTCCTCCAGGATCCTCTGCCCATGGGATTCTCCAGGCAAGAATACTGGAGTGGGTTGCCATTGTCCTACTCCACGGTACCTTCCCCACCCAGGGACTGAACCTGCATCTCATGTCTCCTGCGTTGACAGATGGGTTCTTTACCATTAGCGCCATCTGGAAGCTGTAGGAAGAAGTACTTGCAGTAGAGGTACCAGCAACCCCACTGTGAGGGGCCTGCCTGATTGGGGAAAACTGATTCTGTGGACTGTTCACCACAAAGGTGTCATCCAGGCCTTCACTTCAGTTGCCTTCCTGCCTGCACGCTCAGGAATCCCATGCTAATGAGGCACCCCAGAGAAAGCACTCCCAGGGAGTGTCTTGGCTTTGCAATTTAACTGCCTGGATAAACTCAGCAAGGCCCTGACCCTCACTGGTCCCATCCACAGTCCCATGAGGGACTTAGCCCAGGGTCCCCCTGATCCTCTCTGGTCCCCATCTATACCAGTGGAGGGGGCTTGGACCAGGTCCCTAAAGCCCTGCCTATTTGGAACTCTATCTGGAATTTTATTTTATATTTTTTGTCTGGAATTTTAAACATCAGCCCCAGCAGGGCAGAACAGTGAGAGAAGCCCACTCTAGATAAACAAGTCTCCCAGTGAACATCCAAGAGCAGAGGAGGATGTGTAAGGAAGCTCTGATGGTTATAGCCAGACAGTCAAATGCAAGTGTGTGTGTCAGTCGCTCAGTTGTGTCCGACTTTGTGACCACATGGACTGTAGCCCGCCAGGTTTGTCTGTCCATGGGATTCTCCAGGCAAGAATACTGGAGTGGATTGCCATTCCCTTCTCCAGAGGATCTTCCTGACCCAGGGATTGAACCCTGGTCTCCTGCATTGAGCTACAGGGAAGTCCAAGATATTCACTTGCAAGGCCCATGTGTAAATCCTGAAACCCTAAGGAAACACCTCTCTTCTTTCAGGTCTCTGAAGTCACCACTGAAATCTGTCTTCAGAGTGACTGTCCTCTGTGAATGGCAGCACGAGAGGACAGGATACAGTTGTTACCAAACGAAACTTCCCAGGCAAATGAAGTGATGCTATCAGAAATACAGCCCTGATAATCACCCTGATTTATCTGAAAGATCAATCTTTTGTAAACCTTCATTCTACTAACCCTTACATTAGTTACTAATGGATTTCTGATGGTTTTGCCTCCAGCATTCTTTACTTCATCCTTAAGTAAAACATCTTTGGATTCCCTTGTGGAGTGTGTTTGTTTCTGAGACTTGGCCCCCTCCCAGGCCCATGGGTGGAGCCTGTGACAGGGGCTGAGACAGTGAGCACATTCCAATCCAGTGGCCATGTGATTGGTTGAGGGAGGGTCATGTGACCCAAATGGAGCCAATCAGAATGCATTCCAGGGCATAAGCATGCTGGATCAGGAGGGAAGGGGTGCCTCCAAGGGGCTCCTGTGGTTGTTTTGAGACCCTAGAAAGAAGAGCCCAACCATGGGCCTCTATCCAGAATGTGTGTAGGAGGGGCTGAGGGATGATGCTCTGTGGCATTGATGTGGAATCGCTGTCTTTACTTTTCATGTCTTTTCATGTAGGTTGAGAGTATGAAGACCTAAAGCCACATAAGACACCCCTAAGGCTTGAAGGAAGAAGGGGTTGAGACAAGACATAGCTGGGCCCCAGGCTGAGCAGCTGGAGTTTGTCCCCTGAGGATAGATACTCCGAGATAAAGATAACAGCAGGAACAAGGAGGAGCTGAGTCCTGTCAAGATAAAAGATAAAGGTGCTAAGTGCTCAGCTGTGTCAGATTCTTTGCAACCCCAGGGACTGGAGCTGTCCATGGAATTTTTAGGCAGGAATACTGGAGTGACTTGCCATTTCCTTCTCCAGGAATCTTTCCTACCCATGGATCAAACCTGTGTCTGGCATCTCTTGCACTGTCAGGCAGATTCTTTACCACTAGTGCCACCTGGGAAGCCCTAGAAGTTAAGACAGCACACATTTCTCATTCTCGAGGTGAAGGAGACCTTCCCAACTACGCATGTGCCAAAAGGCTAAGTTGCTACAGTCATATTCCAGTCTTTGTGACCCCATGGACTGTGGCCTGCCAGGCTCCTCTGTCCATGGGATTTCTCAGGCAAGAATACTGGAGTGGGTTGCCATTTCCTTCTGCAGGAGATCTTCCCTGACCCAGGGATCGAACCTGGGTCTCTTGTGTTTCCTGCATTAGTAGTTCTTTACCATAGCACCACCTGGGAAGCCCTTTGAGGTCAACAAGGGAGGGGGCATCATCCCATAGTAAGTGATGTCAAACTCCCCATCAGCCTCTTAACTAGAATTCATCTTGGCTAAGAGATGTACACACACACGTGAGGAGTGAGTTAAACCAAATATGGACTCATAACCAAAGTAAGATGACTGGCCAAAGGAAATCCAGAAGCAATGCCCCATATAAGTGATTTAAACTACCACCAGCACATGACTCTCTGAGTCCGCCCATGTGTGTCTATTCACAAGTACTCTTTTTTTTCCTCCTAATAAACACTTTACTTGTTTTACTACTTTCCATCTCTTTGTGGAAATTCATTTCTCCAAAGCCGCTGGGCCAGGGGCTTGTCACTGGCCACTGTCCCTGGTACTCTAGTGGTTAGGATTTACCGCTCTCACTGCTGCAGCCTGACTTCAATCTCTGGTTGGGAAACTCAGATCCTGTTTCAAGCTGCTGCAGGCTGAGGCCACTCAAGATCAGGCTGAGAAATAGAAACCCGATCTAGATCCTGGTGACAGTGTCTGAACCCTGGATACAGGTGAAGTTGAAGCCAGATTCACCCCAGGAGTAGTCACAGTGATAAAAGCACATTATTAAATAATAGCAAACTAAACAACTGCCAAAGGATTGATCTCCAAAATATATAAGCAGCTCATGCAGCTCAAAACCAGAAAAACAAACAACCCAATTAAAAAGTGGGCAGAAGATCTAAACAGATGGCTAATAAACACATGAAAAGATACTCAACATTGTTCATTATTAGAGAAATGCAAAACAAAAATACACCATGGTATCACCTCACACAGGTCAGAATGGCCATCATCAAAAAATCTACAACAGTAAATGCTGGAGAGGATGTGAAGCAAAGGGAACCCTCTTGTGCTGTTGGTGGGAATGCAAATTGATACAGCCACTATGGAAGACAGTATGGAGATTCCCTAAAAAACTAGGAATAAAATCCCATATGACCCAACAATCCCACTACTGGGCATATACCCTGTTGTTGTTCAGTAGGCCAGTCTGACTCTTTGCAAGCCCATGGACTGCAGCACACCAGGCCTCCCTGTCCCTCACCATCTCCTGGAGTTTGCCCAAGTTCATGTCCATTGCATCGGTGATGCTGTCCAGCCATCTCATCCTCTGACACCCTCTTCTCCTTCTGCTCTCAGTCTTTCCCAGCATCAGAGATTCCTGGAGTCTGAGAGGATCCCAGAGTGAGAGCCGTCAGAGGACAAAGCTGCTCACTTGTAGGAAAAGGTGCCACCTTTACAGAGTGGCCTGAGGGCTCCAGAAAGTCCTACTTGCCCAAATCGGCTTCCCCTCTGGCGCCTCAAAAACTACCTGAGCATTTTTTTTGTTTGTTTCAAGTTTAGTGCAACATAAGAACGACAACAGGGACTTCCCTGGTGGTCCAGTGGCTGAGACTCTGAACTACCAATGCAGGGGGCCTGAGTTTGATCCCTGGTCAGGGCACTAGATCCCACATGCCAAAACTAAGACCTAGCGCAGCCAAATAAATATATATACAGCTATCATTTTTAAAAAGAGAGAGAGAGAGAAGAGCCACGGAACGTGTGTTGTTAGAGGGGCTCTCCAGGAATACCAGTCCATGCAGGAGCTGCACAACCAAGGATCTGCTGTCCGGAGAGCTGAAGCGGCTCAGTGCCAGCGGGGCGGGTCCAGAGATGGACTAGGGCCCATGAGTTCTCACTTCCAACAAGGAGTCCCGCCCACTCCCAGCAGCTGTTGTCTGGTTAAGTCTTTGCTCTTCAAAATCTCTCTTCCCGCTATGAGAAGGCTCTGCCACCAGGTGGCGATATGGAGTCACCACATTTCTGTGTGGCAGGAAGCGGGCCTCGTGGATTTGCTTTTACATAAAAGCATCGTCTCAAACGATAATCAGCATATAAAATTATGATTAACTTGAATAGAACCTCCGGGACAAACCAAAAGATTATAGGCAGGCTACATACATTGTCTCCTCTTCACCAACTGCTTGCCTCTTTCTAACCCTGCTGAGCAGGGAGTGAAGCCAGGCTTTGAAGTCAGACTGGCCTGTGTGAAACCCAGCTCTGCCGTGTCTCAGTGGAGGTCTCAGATGCGTGTCTCTGCAAGTCACTCCTCTTTGAGCTCCACAGCCCCTCTGTAACCATGGGTTCACTCCTACTTTGGACAGGGCTGCTGTGAGGAATTTCCTTGCCGCATCACCAGGGCTAGCATGCAGTGTTCTGTAGGTCTCAGCTAAAGGAATGAAGGCACCTACTGAAATGCACGGCATGAGATGGCAAACACTCGATAAAGGACACTTCGTATTAGAGGCGGAAGGGAGGCACGTCTACCAGTGAAACTGTAGGGAGTCTGTAGGGGGTGTGAGAACTCCCTGGAAGCCCTGCAGGAATGCCAGGATGTCCGCGGCTGCCCACCTGCTCGCTGTCCAAGGCTGATGTTTTTCAACCTCAGTGCACGTCATTCCCCCATCATGCACCTCGGTTCTGAAGCCCTTCTAGAATCCTCTCTGCTCTGTGAGGAGGGTCTGCAGGACAATCCCCATTCACTTTCTCGGGGAGCTCCCTGACCTCACCGGTGAGCAGCGGGCTAACAGTCCCCAAAGTGTGGTTGTACAGAAGATTCTCAGGGTGAGGGGTGGGGAGGGTGGGATGAACTGGGGGATGAGCACTGACATATATACACTACCATGTGTAAAACAGAGAGCTGGGGGGAAGCCGCTGTATAGAGCGGGAGGAGGGGGTTGGGGGGGTGTTCTTTCCCACTAGGGTTGGGGGGGGGTGTTCTTTCCCACTAGCGCCACCTGGGATGTCCAAAGCAATTATAGTCCCATTAAAAAAAAAAAAAAGATTCTTGGGGAACAGGGTCTCTCCTCTTCTAACACAGGCTCGAGGACTGACTTCCCAAGCTCCGGGCCTCACTCTTTCTGTCTGCAGAACCTGCAGCTGGCTTGGCTGGTGCCCTCCACCCCTCCAGAGCTGGGGTCCTGGGACCGCCCCTCCCCCTCAGGCTGACAGGCCTTTCCAGGGGCACAGAATTCTCTTAACTTCAAACTTCTCAACTCTAACGGAGCAAATTATGTGACGCTTTATTTTTCCCGGGTTGAATGGGCAGAGCTAGCACCTCATAAAGCAACAGGGAAAATATTTGGCTGGTTTTGTAAGCCGGGGCCACAAAGGCTTGCTTGTGATGGGTGGCCCTGCCCAGGTCTGGGCAGCAAGGTCTGCAGACAAGCCCTGCTCGCTTGACACCAGCCACCTGTGTGCAGGCCATGAGGCCTGGCCATCTCCTCCCACATGCTTCCAGACTCTGAGCTGCCAAAAACAACGCCAGCTGTCGGCCCTGCAGGGGAGATCCTCAGGGGCAGGGAGGCCCTCAAAGAAGCTTCTGTGGACTGGTCAGCAGCCTCCACCTGGGAGATGTCAGCAGTGTGTCTGGGTCGTAATCTGTCCCCAGGAGGCTTCCCTCAGGGAATCCGCCCACTGACTTTGTGCTTCCCAGCCTCCCTGCCTTTGCTCCCCAATCTGGCCTGCCTGGACCGCTTCTGCCTGTCCCGTCCACCCATGCACGCCCCTTCCCAGCCCCGCGCAACATCCTCTTCTCACCCAACCCCTCTGTCACTCTGTGCCCACAGAAACCAGTCCCTTTCAGGAGCTGACAGCACTCCCTGCCCGTGCCCCTTGTTAGATAATGAATCATACCTTCTTGGGGTGCCTCTTATTATTTAATGCTGGAGTGATTTATTTCACTGACACCTCATTTATTTGAAACTTAGGGAAAGAGCTTTTTCAACATCAGTAAATTTTTCTGATAAATTATCCATTTAAGTACCAGTTTACCTTTAGTCTGATCTCTTTGGGTGGCAGTTTTTCTAAAATACATTGGTATGGCTTCATTAAAATTTTTTTTCCAGTTTCATTGAAATATAATTGATAGATGGCACTGTATAAGTTCGGGCTTCCCTGGTGGCTCAGCAGTAAAGAATCCGGCTGCAGTGTAGGAGATGCAGGTTTGATCCCTGGGTTGGAAAGATCCCCTGGAGAAGGGCACAGCAACCCATTCCAGGATCCTGGCCTGGAGAGTCCCCGTGGACAGAGGAGCCTGGTGGCCTATGGCCATTAGGGTCACAAAGAGTCAGACACTACTGAAGCGACTTAGCACGCGTGCACCCATTGCATAAGTTTAAGGTGAACCACAATTATTTGATACATGTAGATACTGCCAAATGGTATTATGCCCTCCTCTTAATGGATTTATCCCTAAATGTAATGGAATCCATTTTTGAGGATTCAGGATTAGAAAAGAAAATGCCACTTTGGTACCATGACCTGGCTCTGTTCTGTTCCCAAGGTGGGGGTTGTCCCACCCCTTTTGCTGACTGGCCCCAAATGGCTATGTTTCAGAAGTTCTCACTTGCTGTGAGCAAGTGTCCCTCCATGTGGGCAGGGGTCCATGCTGCAGGGGGTGCCCTTAGTGTGCTTGCCTCTGACCTCACATACCCCCCACGCTCCCATGTACTGTTTCTATTCTGCAAAGGGAGTGGGAGGCAGACAGCAGAGCCTGTGTAAATGAAAGCAGCGTGTGGATGAACAGCAAATAGTATCTGAGAAGAGTTCCTTTCAAGGTCTTAAGCAAGTCTTTCTGTTCATTCTCACGGGTGGTGTTATGTAGACCTGAGAGTGACACATAAATGCACTGTTCCTGTGCTGATGCGTCCTTGAGGGTGATGAGTAGGGTCCCCTGTGCCCATACAGAGCCTGACCCAGGGCAGCTCAGAAACAGGACCCAGCTGACCTGCTCTGGGACATGTGACCTGGATGTGGCTCATCCCAGAGCTCTACCATCAGCTCTTACTTCAGAATCAACTGTATCCTGAAGGGGTGGCTGGGCCTGCAGGTGGAGCAGGCTTGGTCTCAACATGGGCTCCCAGTGTCTGTGGCTCCAGGTCTCTAGTGACTGCTGTCTCCAGAGGATGCACCTTTAGGGCAGGTAAGGATCTCTAAAGCCTTGTTGCAAACAATTGTTGCATCTGATCTCTGGTTCGTGGGAAAACAGAGATGTCCAGCAACTTTATGTGGCATACAGAACAGGCGTGACCACTAAGGAAACATCTGGTTTCTTGCAAGTTACTATAGTTGATCTGGGCTGCAGTAAATCCTCTTTTTAAGGCCTGGGAATAGAGGGGCGCTGCACCAAGGGCAAGCTGGGTGCAATGACTATATAGCACTGTCAGGATCTGGGAACAGAGGAAGGAAGGGCTTATGAGGCCCCTGGAGCCCAGCTGGGAGGTGGAGGCAGAGGTGTGGCCTCTGTCCCACAGGCAGGGTGGCCTGGCTGCCCTGAGGTTGATGAGCTCTGCTAAGCAGTGCGTGATGTTGCTTTCCTCCAGCCATTTTAACCAAGAGGCATCTCAAAGGTAACACTTGGCCACCTGGCCTTGGGCACTATTGGTAAACCTGCAATTTTGCCCACAGCCCCAAATTATCGTTATTCAAAATTCTTAGGTACACCAAGCTTTACTTCCTGCTTGCTTCCTTTAACCTTCGTGAGACCCTGCCTGCCCCCACAACCAGCTCTGTTTCCTGTCATACTCCATGTGCGCCACCTGGATCTCCATTCCTAAACTGTCCCAGGCTCCTTCCTGCCTCAGGACCTTTGCACATGCTGTTCCTTCCACCTGGAACACCGTCTTACTCTCACCACATAGCAGACACTTTGCTAGTTAATTTCAACTCTGAGTTTACAGGGTCCCTAGACTGGCCTTCTCTGACATCTAAGACAGACCAGGCCCCTCACACTCTCAGCACCCTCTGCTTCCCTGGTGTGCCACCTAACACAACAGGAATCACAGAATCATCTCTGTACTTGGCTGTAACATGTCTCCATGCTGAGTTCTAAGTTCCATGGGGTGGGGCCTCCAGCTGCCTGTTCATGGCCTTATCTTTAGCACCTAGCACCATGCCCGGTACATGGTTCATGATGAGTAAATAATTGCTATTAATCAGTCACACCCTTCATTCCAGCTCGAGCCATGCTGAGCTGTCCCCAGACCCCAATCCTTCTCAAAACTCTAATTATAGAACTTCCCCGGTGATCCAGTAAGGTTAAGACTCCATGCTGCCAATGCAGGGGGCATGGGTTTGATCTCTAGTTGGGGAACTAAGATCCCACATGCTGCATAGCATGGCCAAAAAATAAATAAAATGACCAAAAAACAAAACTAATTTCTTGCTCTTCTCCCTGTATACAACTGTCTTCTGTAAGTCATTCCTGCTCTTTGGTGAAAGTCACTCAGTCGTATCTGACTCTTTGTGATCCCATGGACTGTAGCTCACCTGGCTCCTCTGTCCATGGAATTCTTCAGGCAAGGATACTGGAGTGGGTTGCCATTCTCTTCTCCAGGGGATCTTACAAACCCAGGGAATGAACTTGGGTCTTCTGGTTCAATCTTCTGTGGGTCTTCTGTGTTGCAGGCAGATTCTTTACCATCTGAACCACCAAGGAAGCCCCGCTCTTTGATGAAGGAGTAAATAAATCAATGAACCACTAAATAAACTATCAGAATTTCAGAGATTTCATATTTTCTGAGGCCTGCTACTGCACAACTGAAAAAGCACTAAATGTGTGGCAAAAGAAGTATTCTCAGAGGAAAAGGCCCTTGAGTGGGAGTACTGCCTGCAACAAAGCTCAATGAACGTACAAGCATCCCTGTAAAATGCTTTGGGAGACTCCTGAAAAGTCTCTTGTGAGCAAAGACTGGTGAGTGGAAATGAACAGCAGATAACCTATAGTGATGAACTTGAGATGGGTGTGCATCATCATGCACCTTGTATTTAGTGTGCTGCTTGCTATTCAGCTTAAGGAAGGGGGAAATATCCGTAAGGTGGAAAGGACCTCGGTATCTGTCATCTGAAGAGTATTATGCAGGTAGTAATAAGAGCTGGGGCTTCCCTGGTGACTCAGTGGTAAAGAATCCGCTGCTAACGTGGATCTTCCCTTGATCCCTGGGTCAGGAAGATCCCCTGCAGAAGGAAATAGCAACCCACTTCAGTATTCTGGCCTAGTGAATTCCATGGACAGAGGAGCCTGGCAGGCTACAGTCCATGGGGTTGCAAAGAGTTGGACGTGACTGAGCGACTGAACAAGAGCTACCTGACAGTGACCACATCAGGGTGCCAGCACTGTGCTGGGCAGTTTGTATGTCTTATATTATTGAATCCTCAAGAGAACTTTGAAAAGTGGGAGCTATGTCCATTTTTCAGATGAGAAGATGGAGTTTTAGAGAGGCTGAGTAACTGGGCCAAGGTTATAGAACTCGCTGAGGCAGAGGTGGGCTTGACCCCAGGCAGCTGGACTCCCAGGTTGCAGAGCGAGGTGCTGGGCAGGGGCCTCCGGGAAGGCGTCCCCAAAGCTGAAGATGAACTGCTGCCATGGAAACAAAGTTCCCAGCTTCCGGCCCTGCCAGGTTGGCTTCCCAGGTCTTTAGACATGGCTTCCCTAGTCTCCCAGCCTGAAGGTCTGCAGAGGCCAGAGAGGAAAGGGCCATCCTTGGACCACTCGGACCAGGCCACTAGGGCACACGTGTCAGTCTGAGGCGGGTGGCGGATGACTTCCCAGGTCCCCCATCTTTTTCCACTGAGACCTCCCCAACTGCCGGCTTTGGAAAGTCTGGGGGGCATGGACAAGGGCAGCCCCATGCACCTTCCAGCTGTCCTTTTGTACTTGCAGAGCTGCAGCCTCTTGAAGCCCATCCTCTGCCTCCTTGAAGTTACATCCCTGCTTGGTCACCATGTACCTCCAACACCAGAGGAACAGCTAGTTGACTTGCACCCTGGAAAGGGGGGGAGGGCCTCTGACCCCTTCACAGAGACTCCTTGATGATTCATACAGCAAGCGTGAACAACAGGCGCTCCCCAGAGAAATACTGCGTGGTCCCTCTGTGGGTACCAAGGGCACCCGCACCTTCTCTCTTTAGGCTCCAGGCTCACACCCAGGCCAGCTAAGTCCTGGGAGCCAGGTTACCCCCTCTACAGGCTCTGCCCCCTTCTTGTCCCTCTCTGCCTGTTCAGGCCCTCTTGATGCCTCATTCCTGAGCACATGGAGACCTGTGTTGAGCAGACAAGGCTTCACCCTCCATATTAGTTAGCTAAGGCTGCTGTTACAAAGTGCCACAGACTGGGTGGCTTAAGCAACAGGAATGTACTGTCTCACAGTTCCAGAGGCTGGAAGCCCAAGACCCAGGTTTCAGCAGGGTGGGTTCCTTCTGAGATTGAGAGAGACAGAGTCTGTTCCAGGCCTCTCCCCTAGCCTCTGGTGGTTTGCTGCCAACCTTTGGTGGTCTGCTGCCGACCTTTTGTGGTCCTTGGCTGGTAAACACACCACATTGATCTCTGTCTTTGTGTTCCCGTGGCATTCTCCTAGCAGCTGTGTCTCTGTGTTCTGCTTTTTATAAGGACACCAGTCATATTAGATTAGAGCTCACTCTCATGACCTCATCTTACTTCATCTTCATTGCATCTTACTTCCAAGTGAGGTATGAGGGGTTAGGACTTTAACAACAAGAATTTTAGGGGGACACAAGCCAACCCATAACGCTCTGTTTTACTTTATGCAAAGGAAGACCAGGATGATGGAGGGAAGACCAGAGTGATAGGGAAGAAAAGGACACAGTCCAGCATCTGATTGCAGCACAATTGGGTTGAAAAGGGTCCTAAAGACATTACTGGAGAGCAACAAAAGAAAGTGAGACTGCATGCAAACGGCAGCTCAGGGTGGGCGGGCAGAGCCCTGGGAGCCAGAGCAGGGGGCCGCATGACTGCTGTGGGGCTGACAACCATCACTGCTGTATACCCACGGCTCCTCAGGCCAGGGCAAAACCAGCCAAGACAATGTTGGGGCACATATCTGATGAGCGCATAGTTTAAGACAGACTCTAACAGAGGAGATTTGCAGAAGGTAGACATAGGCTGTAGTGGGTTCAGATCGGGGGCCCCAAGAGGCCAACAGCCTCAGCACCAGCCCATTCTAATGCTCCAATCTCTTGTTCTTAACTAAACCTGAGTTCACAATAAAATACCTATGCAACAGGACTAACAACCAAGCTCACAAGATAAATCTCCTCTAAGGATACAGTCCCTGAGACTCTGCAAGGTACTAACCAAAAGTTCTAAGCTTTAAAATATATATATATATTAGTTTAATTCATTAGAGAATCCTTTTCTGGAAAATCAGCTGGCAGTCAGTATCAGCAATCTGAAAAGCAGTTCTTATTTCTTGAGCCATTATTTTTACTCCTAATGATCCACCATGCTGATGTACATAAAAAGGACAGCAAGCACAAATAAAGCATTACTTGTAAAAGGGAAAATTGGAAACAACCTAAATGTACGAGAGTGAGGATGGTTAATTATATTATGACATAACCAAAAGGCGACAAATTATTTAGTCATTAATAATTATATTACCCCACCAACATTACCTGTACACACAGTTCTAAAAGTACTGGCCAAATAACTAGATAAAAGAAAGAAAAATTGTCACTATCTGCAGACAATATGCTTGTAGACCCAGAATACCCAAGAGAAGCAAAAGAGAACCTACTAGAGACACAAGAATTCAGTGAGGCAGAAAGTCACTGGTAATCAAAAATCAACAGCTTCCCGCTAGACACATACCAAGCTAGGAAATATAATGGAAGACAGGATTTCTTCCATAATAACAACAAGAATGATGAAATACCTAGGGCTGAACACAACGAGGTATGTGCAAGGCCTGTAAGAGTAAAAACTGAAATCATGCAAAAGGACGTATCAGAAAGCTTGGAAAAATGGAAAGACATATTTTTATGCTTGCAGTGGCGTACTCAATAACTCAAAACATGCCAATTATCCGCTAAAATAGTCTATGAATGCAGTATGATCTCAATTAAAATACCTATAGGATTTTCGGGGACCTTACCAAAATGATTAACTAAGGTTTGTCTGGAAAAGTAAACAGAAAAGAAGAAACAGAAAAACACTACAGGAAACAGTAATGAGGCAGGAGCTGTACTACTGGCTATTCAAACATTTTTAATCACGGCATTACAGTAATTAAAGCCATGTGGTCCTGGGGAAGGCCTAGACCGACGGGTCAATGGAATGCTGCATTTCTCCAAGAATTGGCAGAAAAGCTGCTTCTTGTAGGAAAGTGGTCTGGTGGGGAAGGAAGGGCATGGGTTTGAGAGCCAGACAGACTTGGGCTGTCCTCCCAGCCTGTGTGGCCTTGGATGCTGGTGGCATTTGCTCTGAGCCTGTTTCTGTTTCATGTGAATATTGTGAAAACTTGAAAAAGGCAATGAATGCAAAGTGCTCAGTAAAGGGTCGCAAACGTACTGGATACTCACTGAAAGGTCACAATTACTATCAATAATTTATTCTTATTTTTTACTTTAAAATTATTTTAACTTTTCAATATTATTAAAACCACTTTGCCACCTAATCAGAGCCCCTGGGGCCCTGCGTCCTGCGGCAGAAGCCACCCCCCAGCTCCCCATCTGATTCTCCCTCCGAAATACAGCTGCTTGCACACACTTGACCCATCCCTCCTCATTGAACAGAGGGAGGCCAGTCTCTGTCCTTCATGGGAGACAAGCAGAGAGTCCAGGCAAAGAGTCCTTAGGAGACCTCCTGAGAAAGGGTAGATACTCTGGGAAATGGGAGTCTTTTGAAAGAAACGTGGGAAGCCTTGGAAACATAGTCTTGTTTAAAAAGCCTGTCGTAGCCCCAGGACAGGATCACTGAAGTTTTCCCCTTCTCAGGGTAGGTAAGTGGAGAAGGCAATGGCAACCCACTCCAGTACTCTTGCCTGGAAAATCCCATGGACGGAGGAGCCTGGTAGGCTGCAGTCTATGGGGTTGCTAAGAGTTGGACATGACTGAGTGACTGCACTTTCACTTTTCACTTTCATGCATTGGAGAAGGAAATGGCAACCCACTCCAGTGTTCCTGCCTGGAGTATCCCGGGATGGCGGAGCTTGGTGGGCTGCCGTCTATGGGGTTGCACAGAGTCAGACACGACTGAAGCGAATTAGCAGCAGCAGCAGCAGGGTGGGTAAGAGCAGTGACAGTGGTGGAAATGTAGGAATCAGCATGGTGGGCCTGGGGGCTAACAAAGGCCCTGGCCTGACTTCAAGGATGCCCTACATTGGGGCAGAGGGCCACTGGGTCACACAGGGACTAGGACCTAGTGGTCTGGCCTGGTTCTGCTTAACTATGCAGACTTTCAATAAAGAATGGAACAAAAAAGAAATGGTATTCCTGGGCTTCCCTGGTGGGCTCAGTGGTAAAGAATCTGCCTGCCAAAGCAGGAGACACGGGTTCGATCCCTGATCTGGGAAGATCCCATATGCCAAAGAGCAACTAAGCTCGTATGCCACAACTACTGCAACTAGGGAAAAGCCCCAGAAGCAATGAAGATCCAGCACAGCCCCCCAAAAAACAATTCATTAAAAAAAAAAAAGAAATGGTATTCCAGGATGATGAATCTGGAAGCCATGTACCAAAGACGCCTGGTTAAGGAAGGTCATCCGTGATGCTGATGCAGCTGACTAGGAGAGAGGGAAGACCTGTTTTAATCACTGGGGCACTTCAGGCATAAGGCTCCGAACCACAAAATTTTCAAGGGATTTAAAAAATGTTTGAGACCTGGGGTGAATTTATTGCTTCAAAAGCTACTGAAAGAAAGTTGTAAAATTAAAATTAACACATGCTTAATCAAATATTTACCAAAATAAAAAGTACAGTGGCAAGAAGTCAAGAGCAACTCAACTGACAGTCACACATTCATTGTATTTACTGTAGGATGTTGTACATTTTAACATGTTTGTTACGGACTTTACCATGCATGTAAGCAAGCACAAGCTGGAAAAGACAGATAATATAGAGCATGGAAACAGAAAACCCAAATGCCCTCCATATTCTAGGAAATTTGGTGTAGTGCAGTAAGGTGGAACCCATCAAGGATGCCTTTATAAAGGCCTGCTTTCAGGCCTTGGAAGTAAATCCAGCTGGCAGGACATATTATTTTGTGACATAATACTCTGCAAAAGAGTCACAAGCTCCCTGAGACTGGACAATGATAGCTGCCTGCTTTTTCCCAGTGGCTCAGTGGTAAAGAATCCACCTGCAATGCAGGAGACACTGGTTCAATCCCTGGGTCAGGAAAATCCCTTGGAGAAGGGCATGGCAACCCACTTCAGTATTCTTGCCTGGAGAATTCCATGGACAGAGGAGCCTGGCGGGCTACAGTCCATGGGGTCGCAAAGAGTCGGATACAACTGAAGTGACTGAGTACAACAGAGACTGGATCAAAAGAAGGGAGGTGAGGTCCCACTATAACTTGTGTTAGAGAAGTCCTGACTAGGCAGTGTACCATCTAACTCCTCTGGTCACTAAACTCACTCGCTGTCTTATTAACCTATTAAGCTGCTTCTACCGCTGGCCCTGGGTGGTCATCACAGTCCAGGTTTTCCTCTTTCAGAGGAAAGCGTATTAGAAGCTTCCGGCTGAGGCAGAAGACACCTCCAGTTCTTCTGTCCTGGGTGTTATTTCTACCTCCGCTACGCTCTTCTTATAGCTTCCTGAATCCAGGCACAGACTCAGTCCAGACTTGCTTCTAGTTTGAACCCAAGATCTTAATAATGCCACATCTGCCTCCTAGTTCTTCCTTATCTTGGGAGTCCCTCTGCCTACAGTGCCAGCCCAGCCTCCTAAGCAGAAGGCAGTGGGCAGATTACCTGAAATCGTCCAGGGGTCCAGGGCGCCAGGGCGCCAAGGGTCCCAAGCCGTCCCCACATTCCACGTCCCAGCTGCTTCCTAGGAAGTCTGGGTAGGCAGGGGACATGCCCAGCCACTCCCCTCGCAGAGAAAAGTGAGAATTCCCTCCTTCCTCCTGATGTCTGGGGCTCTGCAGCCAACAGAGCCAGATGACATTAGGATTTATATGAGTTTTGACAACATCAAGACCCAGCAAAGTCTCAGGGGAGCCGGAAGGGAGCAGGTGGGGGAGCGAGGGATGAATAAGTCTGTTCTGAGCCCCAGGACAGCCTCTTCCATTAAGCATTTGTATTCCTCCCGTAGCCATGGCGCTCCAGGCAGCCGCCCAAACAATACAGAGGACACAGCTGTTGAGGAGCTTACAGTCTCAAATTTTCCGCCTCAGAGTAGCCCGGAAATCCCTTCCTGAACATGCCCTCCGCAGTCTGGGCGGCGGAGCAGGCCTCTCCTGGGGCGCTGCCCTCGCATCCTGCAACACTCGGTACAGCGGCCCCCAACGGGCCGGGTCTGCTGTGCCCACTGCCACCTCCAGGCAGGCCCCAGGGAAGAGGTGTGCATTCTTCAAGTGGGAACAGGCTAGTCAGAATAGATAGACAGTCAAGACTTTATCTGACATGCTTTCTCCTAAAATGCTTCCCTGCTGGCCCCTGAGGCCACTGAGTAAGCCCCCTTGCTCTCTGAGAGGGAGAGTGCAGCCGCGGGGAAACCATGTAGGGTGGGGACAAGAGAGCAAGAGGCAGGAGGGCAGAGGTGACACTAGGAAAGTGTTCTCACTCCAGCCACTGCTGAGCGCCAGCAGCGGGACCCTGGTGCCAGAAGCTGCATTGGGAGACCCCACCTGAGGATGAGGGGCGGGGGTGCTCACACCCCACTTCCAGAAGTGACTGTGCTGCTCCCTGGCAGGGGGTGGAGAGCAGGCAATTTGTTTGCTCAGTCACCCAGTCATGTCTGACTCTTTGCGACCCCATGGACTGCAACACCCCAGGCTTCCCTGTCCATGACCAACTCCCAGAGCTTGCTCAAACTCATGTCCATTGAGTCGGTGATGCCATCCAACCATCTCGTCTTCTGTCGTACTCTTCTCCTCCGCCTTCAATCTTTCCAGCAACAGGGTCTTTTCTAATGGGTCAGTTCTTTGCATCACGTGGCCAAAGTATTGGAGCTCCAGCTGGCTACAACGGCCAAAGGGAGCCTTCAGGGCCAGTGCAGGAATGGAGGACACGGCCAGGAAATAGAGGACAGAGGGTCAGGGGATTCACAGGGCCTCCCCTAGTCTCACCCTGTGAGGAAAGAGGAGTTTCTACTTGTTTTTTTATATGACTTTTGGGGTGGGCTAAACAAAGTCCAAGAGCAAGCACAAGATCCAAGTCATGCTCTCCTCAGGCCAACTCAAAAATCGCCTCCTCCGAGAAGCCTGCCGTGTTCTGCCCACCCTTCCTGAGCTCAGAGCACAGAGTGTGTGGAAGGAGCAGCTTTACTGCCCCACTGCCTCTGAGGTGAGTGTGGGGACAAGGAGCTGCCCTGTCCTGCCCTGCCGGCCTGGTGAAGGCTGGCAGAGTCGCTCCTCGGGGTGCCCGTGGGGGCAGCACAGACCTGCCCAAGGCCAGAGCATGAACTCTGTGATTCACCAAGCTCCTAAACTCTGACTCTGCAGTGGAGGGAGCGGTGGACAGTGCCCGGTCATCTGGGGCCAGCCAGTGGGAGAACAGAGGCTGCCACTGGAGGGGCCACAGGAGGAAGAGGAAGATGGGCACGATTGTGTCCACAGCATAAGGTGACACTGGACCCCAGCTGGCCCTGGGCAGCCAGGCTGCCGCAAAGATTGTTCCAGACACAGGGTGAGCATGGCCAGCTATCAGTAACTAAAGGGAACCGGGCCAGGCCAGGGTGGCATTTGTTCAACAGCCATGGCATGCCGGGCACCCGGGTGCCTTCTTTATAGACACCACCACACCAAAGCCCCCTGATGTCCCAGAAGGAGGGTGCTGCTGCCCTCCACTTCCCAGAACATGGCCTAGGAAGAACATGGCCCAGAGCCTGCTCAAGGTCACACAGAAGGTTCACGTGCGATTAGGGGAGGGGGCTGGGGCTCTGAAGGGGTGGCTCAGGCTCTGGGTGACTGAGGGAGTGGGAAAACGACTCTTCACACTCAGCTTGGCTTCCAGTCTGAGCCTCTGGAAGAGGCTGAGCTGCCGGTAAAAATGTGTACGTGTGTGTGATCGATGTGTGTAGGGGGAGGGATGGGGAACGGAGTATGCAGTGGGGCCCGGCAGCTGGCACATGGCCCTTCTCCAGTACCGCAGGGTGGCAAGGTCGCTCTGGAGATCTGGAAGCTTCCCCAGCTGTGACTAATTTGCTGTGGCCTCGAGCCCCGCTTAACCTCTCTGGGCCTCCTCTTTGCCATCTAAGGTGGAACCTTGTGATGATTAAATTACACCTCTGTTCGTCCAGCAGAATAAGCACGCTTTGGGAATGACAGAGACTCTGGTTTGGATCCTGGCTCTGTCACTTATTAGCTGGGTGACCTTGGGCAGGTTAAGTGACCTCTCTGAACCCGATTACCTCATCTGTAAAGTAGGGAGTGATGTCTGCTTGGCAGATCGCTGGGACGATTTACAAGAGGAAAAGTGCTGACCACGATACACGGCATCACTACATATTTTATTATTGTTGTTGTGGTCATTATGGCCAGCTGGCATCTTTAGGTTGAAGTTCCAAGAAGCCTTGATTTCTCCCTACAGACTCTATTATGAAAAAGAACAGCTTCATCGCCCTACATGACCTCTGCAAATGTTCCCACATCGGTGGAGCTGCCTGGCCTCCTACCCTCCTCTTCCCCTTCTGAGTGGGGATCCAATACCTTTCATCTCCAGGCAGGTCAGGCTCAGCCCTACTTTCAGAACCCTCTCTGTTCAGAGCCACAGTGGGGCCCACAGCCCTCTCTGAGTTGGGCTGAGAGAGGGAGGCAGAGGAGAAAGAGCAAAACCTGAGCATCAGACTGTCCTGGAAATAGCTGTGTGACCTTGAACAAGTTGCTTTACTTCTCTGATCCCCTTAAAGCGGGGAGAGCAGCCCCTCCCTACAGTGGAGTAGGGGTGAAGGAGCCGATACACTCTCGAGCATACATTGGCACATGGGAGGGGGCGCCCTCCCAATGGAGGGGGCATGCCTCCCCTCTCTCCCTGCTGTGGGTCACTACCAGGCCGTTCATCCTACCTGTTTTCCTCCCTGCTCTTCCTTTCCTGGGGAGCTGAGGGCTGGACGCTCACTCCAAGGAGACGGTCTACTTGGGAGGCCCTTGGAAATGCTTCAAACCCCACAGCAGGGGACTGAGACCCTGGGCCAACCACTCCTCCAGAGGACCGACCCATGGGCAAAGCCAGGATCTGCCTGAGCTGCTTCAGCAGAGTCTAGCCGCGTCCCTGTCTCCAGGCTCACTCCTGGTGCGCAGGGGCATAGAGGTGCTAACTGTATCCGTGACGAAGGCCTTCCACGCAGAATGTCCGAATCAACCCCTCGTGACAGTCGAGAACGGAAGATATGGTTAATGACGGAGCAGGGCTTGGTTGAACGCAGGTTGATTTCACCCTGGAAGTCTTCCTTTGGTTTGCTAATAATGATATCGTCTACTATTTATCAAGTCCTGTTTTGTGCCACATACTTTATATCCAGTCCATGAACGATGCTAAGAATCAAGCCTCCCTCCCCACCATGAGGAAAGGAAACTGAAGCTCAAAGAGGTGAAATAACTACACAAGGCCTCCCAAGCTGGGGACAAAGGAAGCTGAGATTTGAACTCCACTCAGCTGAAGCTGAAGCTCCAATACTATGGCCACCTGATGCGAACAGCCAGCTGGCTCATTGGAAAAGACCCTGATGCTGGGAAAGATTGGAGGCAAAAGGAGAAGGGGGTGGAAGAGGATGAGAAGGTTAGATAGCATCACCAATTCAATGAACACGAATTAGAGCAAACTCCAGGAGATAGTGAAGGACGGGGACCATTGCATGCTGTAGTCCATGGTGTCACAGAGTCAGACAAGACTTAGCGACTGAATAATAACAGCTCGACTCAAAGGCAACCCAGGCTTCTCATGCCCAAATGGCTAACTCTGGGTTCATGGCTTCTTCCAAAGCTTGTTTACGGCTGGGCTGGACGATACATTGACCCCCAAGACAAGCAGCAGCAGTGGGGTGGGCTAGCTCCAGTGAAAGCCAGGCTTGCTGAAGGAGCTGGGATTTGAAGGAGCTCTACCTCTACATCTGCTTTTAAAAAGGAAGTCTTCCCATAGAAGCAAAGTGTCCTGCCATGTCACCATCACTGTAGGTTTCAGCCTGTGTCCCTGGCCTTTCAGCCTGAGCCTGGGCCCCTGGCACCACTCGCAGTGAGCATGGCCATTGGGGCTTGTCCTGAGCAGAGCTGGCATCCACATTCTTGCAGTCACGCAGCACCTGCTCTGCTTAATTAAGTTGTTCGCCAGCATTAACAGGCTGCGGCAAAAAGATCAGAGCAGCTGGAGTCTGGGGTCCGCACTCGAGCCCTGGCTCTATCGCTAACATGCGGTAGAGAGCTGGGCACCTCTCTTAAAACTCCCTGAAGCCCAGGCTTCTTGCTTGCCAGATGGGGAAAAATACATACTGTCTTATTGCTCAGGACACTTCGGAGGGTCAAAAATAATTTTTAAAAAAGTGGATTTTAAATTTGAAATGCACTTGTAAATAAAATGAATTATGTTTGTTGAGACAATAATTTCTATCATTAATAACAACTCTATACTATTTACTATTAGAGGCTTTGTTGTTGTTCAGTCGCTAAAGCTATGTCCGACTCTTTGAGCCTCTGTGGACTGCAGCACGCCAGGCTTCCCTGTCCTTCACTATCTCCTGGAGTTGCTCAGACTCATGTCCATTGAGTCAATGTCATCCAACCATCTCACCATAAAAAAGGCTGAGTGCCAAAAAATTGATGCTTTCGAATTGTGGTGCTGGAGAAGACTCTTGAGAGTCCCTTGGACTGCAAGGAGATCCAACCAGTCCATCCTAAAGGAAATGAGCCCTGAATATTCATTGGAAGGGTTGATTTCCTCTAGGATTGACTGGTTTGATCTCCTACAACTGAGTAACTTTCACTCACTTCACATTCATTGGAAGGACTGATGCTGAAGCTGAAGCTCCAATATTTTGGCCATCTGATGGGAAGAGCCGACTCATTGGAAAAGACCCTGATGCTGGGGAAGATTGAAGGCAGGAGGAGAAGGGGGCGACAGAGGATGAGAGACTTTACATGTACCATCTCACATAATCTCCACAATAGCCTCTAGGAGGTATCAGTAGTTGTGGGTTTTATCCCTGCTTTACAGAAGGGAAGCCTTAGGCTTGGTTTCTGAGCATTACAGTACCCTAGGGCTTGTCCTGGAACCTCTTCTCTTCAGTAATGACATGCGCCCCCCAGGAGATTTCACACTGGGTCGTGATTATAAACACCATGGCCTATGCAGCACCTCCTCTTGGATGCCCTGTGGGCATCTCAACCCTCACAGGTCCCAAGTCGAGCTCCTGACCACCACCCCTAACCTACAGTCTTGCCCAACTCAAATAAAACTATCTTCATCCTTCTAGGTGCTGGGGCCCCAAACCTGGAGGTCATCCTGACTCCTTTGCTTACCCTCTAGAGCAAATCCTGTTGGCCCTGCTTTCAGAATACATCCAACATCAGCTCCCTCTCATTACCTCTACTGTTCCCATCCTGATCCAAGCCACCAGCATCTCTCATTTGTATTGAAACAGCCTCCTAGCTGGCCTCCCTGCCTCTATCCTGCACCCCTACAATTGATTCCCAAGAATACAATTAAAGTGCCCCTGTTAAAACCTAAGACAATCAGGTCACTCCTCTCCTCAAAAGTCTGCAGTGACTCCTCACCTCAGAGAGAGCCAAAGGTCATCCTCGGTCTGCCCACCCCTACCTGGCTCCTCTCTGGCCTCACCCTGCTCCTCCTTTCTCCTCTCTCCAGGTGACCATGTGACTCAGGGCCTTTGCACCTGCTGTTGCTTCTGCCTGGATAGCCCTTCCCAGACACATCCACATGGCTCATTCCTGCTCCTCTTTCAAGTTCTTCATTCAAATGTCACTGTCTCAACAAGGCCTTCCTCAACCACCTTCTTTAAAACTGACAACTCCAGCTTCCTCCAACACACTCCAGCCCCATCTCTGCTTTATTTTTCTCCATAATACTCATCACCACAAACAGTGCACTTATTAGCTGAGTCTCTTTTTAAAAAATGTTATTTATCTGGATGTGTCCAGTCCTAGTTGGGGCACAGAGGTTCTTTGTTACATCGTGCATGACCTTTCATTGCAGTGTTGCAGTACACAAGCTCGGTTGCCCCACGGCATGTGGAATCCTTGTTCCCTGATCAGTGATCAAACCTGTGTCGCCTGCATTGCAAGGCAGATTCTTAACCACTGGACCACCAGGGAAGTCCCACTTACTGGCTGATTCTTCTGTCTCCACCTACTAAAACATAAGCTTCATAAGGATAGGAATTTTGGTCTGTTTTGTCCCTGAAGTTCTGTACCCCCAGGGCATGGAATAGTACTTGGCACATACAAGGTACTCAATTAATATGTGCAGAATGAATGAGTTTTTAAAATATTACTTGCCTGGGTCATATGGTAGTAGACTTGGGGTCTAAATTCTGGACTGACCCTGTGTATATTCCCAGTCTCAGAAGCGGTGGGAGAGAAAGAGAAGTCCGGAAGGGCAGCAGGAGCAGAAAAAAAGTGGGGGTGGTCAGCATCACCCAAGACTGGTATTCATGCATGTTCCCATCCCTCCCACACGGTGGATGTACCTACGTCTCACTAGCTGCTTTAAAGAAACAAAAAGAGCAGTTCCAAGCAGACTCTAAAGTGACTTTCCCAAGGTCATCCCAAGCTGATTAGTGGCACAGCTGTCAACACCCACAAATTCTGAAAAGATTTCTGTGAAATCCCTGAAAATTGTTTTTTCATAGATAACTGGCTTTTGACAAATTTCCTAAGGGATAAGTAAGGGCTTCCGTCCAAGTGCGTCCACCGTCTCATCTGGTTCCTGACCCCGAGGCTGCTGGCAGACGGAGGCCTGCTTGTGGAAGTCTGCAACTGAAGAATTCATTGCAGTCGAGGAAGATGATCGGCTCAGATGTTAGAAACACCCCAGCTCACTGTCCGCCTCCTCCCCACCCCCCCATGAGCTTTCACATCTGCACACCTCTGCTCCAGCAGTCCTCACAGCCTGCCTTGCTCCTTCGGGCTCTGCCCCACTTGGCACAAGTCCCTTCCTCTGCAGGGCCCTCCCCGGTTGGATACCTTTGTTTCCTGTGTGCCCTCCGTCCCTGTCTGCAGTCTGTGGGAACCTGGGGCTCCTACTAGACAGTTCCACTCCTATTGGACATATGGGCTGGACTGTGTTGGCCCATCTTTGCAGCTGCAAGGCCCCCACCCAGGTCTGGCTTGCTGGGGGAGGTGGAGAACGCTCAGCCAGTGTTTATGGAGTGAAACTGACCCCTGGACGAGGACAAGGATCTGTCACACACTCCCCTTCCTTGAAGGAACTTCTAGCTGGTCCTGTTTTTAAGGGATGTGGGTGCCCCCATAAGCAGGCCTGAGGTCACCAGCAAGGGCTCCTAGGTGCACCGAGCGACACCTAAAACTCCCAGAAGTGTCTCATGCAGTTAAAAGGAAGCACATTGCAGAATGGTCCCATTTATGATTTTTTTTCTCTTTAGTTTTAGTGAATTTATTGAGTAGATGAAATAAGACAAGCATAAAGGAACAAGATATGAATCTGGAAACCAGTATTTGGATCCGGACACAGATGCCCTTGCATATGCCTAGAACACGTATGAGATTCTTTATAAGAAAAGTGGTCAGAGTGGGCCTGTCTTAGTTGGGGGTCCCCAGAGATGAAAATTTGGGTGCAGGTAGTTTGGGGAGGGGGAGGCGATCTCAGGAAATAAAATTGCTGGAGAGGGGAGAGTGAAACAGGCAAGGGAGGCAAGACTAGAGAGGGTGTGTTAATAAGTGGACACAGCTGGGGGCTCCTGCTCAGAGCCTCTGAGCAGCTATGTAGAACATGCCTGTGTAGAACTGTCCCACTGGAGGCTGGGGACACGCATCCCTGTGCCCCCAGTGGCTGAGGTGAGCCCTCGAGGTTGAACCCACATCCAGCAGAGTGGCCGCCTGTGGCTAGGGGAGAGCAGATGGATGCTGCCCTGCAGGAAGCTCCGGGCTGGGAGAGCCCACCAATGTGGGGCGCAGGGAATGGGGTGGGATCCCCAAGAATCAAACACGAAATGCGGATGGCTGGAGAACGCCTGGACTTTTCATAATTCTATCCTTTCGTGACTGTGGATTTGGAAAGGAAAGGAAGCACAAAGATGCAGGGAATTCATCTCTTCTCCAGCCGCTGAGATAACCAGCCTGGAGCACCGCCTCCCAGTGTTATATTTTAGTGCTCACCAAGTTCCTACAGCTTTATTTTTTAGGATTCATGCAGTTCCTATAGCTTTGTGCCCTCTTTGTGTGTCCCCACGGAACACAGGTGATACCTCCCCTGAGAGCTGGTGCTAATAGCTCTGCTGTCAGGAGTGGGGAGAGGCAACCACCAGCCCACTTCCGAGCCAGCCTTGGTAAGGAGTTTGGGGTCCAGGTGGAGCTCAGAGGGGAGGGAGGGCCCCCACCCTGAAGTGCAAAGCAGATTCATCACTGCCGCCACTGCTGCTATCCAACTATTAAACGAGGCTGCCCAGGCAGCCAACAGGGCCTTAAATCTCCGCCCTAGGGTCACTTCCATTTTCCTGCTCACTGAGCACGACCAAACTTTTGCTTCCTAAAGAAAAGTCTATCCTTTAAGGTTGGAAGTGCTGAAAAGTCCCACCACCACCATCCCCGCCACAGACAAGGAAGGGGATTCCTCAAGGAGGTGGCTGGAGATGCTCACCATCCCTCCCCCGCACCCAGCCCACATGCCACCTGCCCACTCAGCCTGGCGGGGCCAGCTTAGTACTCAGCTCTGGGCCCCCGTCCAGCTCTGCCGCTCCAGGCTGGATCACCTCAGGCAAGCCCCTGCACCGCTGGGGCCTCTGCTCTGCCATCTGGAAAACGGGTACGTCACATCTGGTTCCCAGGGCAATTTGAGGATCAACCAAGATCATGGATGTGAAGCAGCTGGCACAGTGCCTGACCTTGTTGGGACCCTAAAACTGGGGGCCCCACCAGTACACCCTGGACTTCCCACTCTTGCTGGGTCCCTCCTTCTGGGTTCACCTCCCTATGCGGCCTGCCTTCCTCCACCTTCTGCTCTAGTCTTGTCTGCCCACGATGCTCACACCCGACCCTCTGCTAACAGGGACTCCTGCAGAAACCTGGCTTTCACCATGCTCCTCCAGCCCCTCCTACGCTTCCCACTACCTACCTGAAGATCTAAAGCTTGAGAAAGCAAGCCCCACACTGTCTCCCGTCCACAGTCACACTCCTGCCATGGGAGCCCCACAAGGACAGCCTTCTCCAAGACGGGCCCAGAGAGCTTGTGAGCGAGGGTCAGGGTCATGGTCCTGGTTGTGAATCTGACTACAAGGGCTTGGAAGCCCTGGTTCTCTGTGTCGCCTGGAACCTCTGGCGCAGCTGTCCCTGAAGCTGGGTGGCCTCCACCCCCAGCCTTTCTCCCCTTAAACCCAGGGTTTCCTCCTCTTCAGAACCAACATCCCCATGCAGGGCCACTTGGGCCAGGGGTCAGCGAACCCAGGAGGTCAAATCTCAGCTTCATTTTCACAGCTGTGTGACCCTGGGCAAGTCCCTAGGCCTCCCTTTCTCCAGGAAGAATGTCACTAGCAACCTAGCTGTCTAGTGTTCTTAGGAAGAGGAGGAGATGTAACGGAGCCTGGGATATGGTAACATTATTATAACCGTCACCACAGTGCTAATGTACTGACTGCATCCTGCGTGTCACTTTACAGCGATTCCATCACTAACCCTCACCCTGCAAGGCAGGTCCTGTTCTTTTTGCTTTATAAATGAGGAAACTAGAGCCCAAAGGAGTCATTTACCCAGAATCCTAACCCAGGCCTGGTGGTGGCACTTTGTCACTCAGTCGTGTCTGACTCTTTGAGACGCCATGGACTATAGCCGATGGGATTCTCCAGGCAAGACTACTGGAGTGGGTTGTCATTTTCACCTCCAGGGGATCTTCTTGACCCAGGGATTGAAGCCGGGTCTCCTGCATTGCAGGCAGATTCTTTACCAGCTGAGCCACCAGGGAACTCAGGCCTGCCTGGCCCCAAACACTATGCCCTTTGGACCTGTTATCTCCTACCTGCACAGACAATGTGCCAGGTGTGTAAGCCCTTTATTGCATATTATGATATGTATGAGCCTTACAACAGCCCTTCAAGGTAGGTACTAGTATCATCATCATCCCCATTTCACGGATACAGGGACAAAGGAACTGGGAGGTTAAGTAACACACACAAGGTCGCGCAGCAACCAGCAGCAGAGCCAGAACTGGAACCCAGGCAGTTTGAGGCCAGAGCCTGTGCTGCCCTCTGTCTCTTCCCTCCTCTGCCGTCTTGTACTTCCTGTGATCCTTCCAACAACCCCTCAAGACAGGGAGGATTAACCCCAGTTCACAGCTAAGGAAACCAGGGCTCTGACACTCAGCGGGTGTAAAATTAAACCAGGAGACAATGCATTTCCAGCTGTGAAAATAAAATAGCTCAGAACCTTCCTCAAATTCTTTCTGTATTATTACCTTCTGGAAAAGCTCTCACTGGGGGATGAGGCTACAGTGACCTCGGTGACCCTGTATTCCTTTCTCATCCTCCTAGTCCATGTTCTCATGGCACAGCCCATCCTGCGGACTCTAGGCTTGCTAAAGGGCAATGGACGTCTGGAGAATGCGATAGATCAGATACAAGATCAGACTGCAAAGTACCAAGAAACCCTTCACCTAGAATTCTGCTCAGCTCTGGGGCTTTGGAAGGTGGCTGGCCATGTGCCTGGCTCTTTTTGCAAGAACTGTACCAAACACCTTGGGAATCCCTGGGGAGAGGACCTTCTGGCAGCAGACCAGCAAGACGAACACTGGGAAGCATGCTGTTGGCTCCATGCCCACAATGAAGGGAGACATCATTAATTGAGCAGTGTTCTTTCCCACAAAGCCAAGGTAGAGCCTCCAGAGCCTCTGCAGAACAATGTTCTAGTCAGCACTTATTGATCAGAACTACATTCCTCAGCTTCCTTGCAGCTAAGAGTGGAATGTGATAATGTTTTAAACACTGAGCTTTAAGTAGAAGCATAGTAGGGCATTTCTGAGACAACCTTTTAAAGAGAGTCAGTGTGCTCTCCAGCTCTTTTTCCATCCTACTTCCTGGAATGCAGGTGCCAAGGCTGGAGGTCTGGCAGTTATTCTGAACCAGGAGATACCTTTGAGACAAGAAATCACAAGCTGGGAAGGTAGAGCAGCAAGCAGGTGGAGCCTGAGGCACCGATTACCTCATGGAGTCCCACAATATCCTTGGATTCCCTATTTCCAGACTTGTCTTAAGTGAGAGAGAAATGAACCTCTACTCAGGTTTAAGCCGGTTATTAGAAATTTGGGGTTGTACACAATCCAACCTAATTCATATGGATATAGCTGTAAGCTCCAGGTATACTTTCTGCCTGCTCTCCAATTTGCAGGCCGCTGAATATATCAAGCTGCTTTACACCCTGAACTGGTACCCGCGGCAAGCATTTCTCTGTCTGAAACATACTTGCCCATTCCTCTACCTGGCGAACACCAGCTCATCCTTCAAGACAGCTCGAGTGCTCCTGCCTGGGAAGTTGTCCTGGATTCCAAGGTTATACTGCCACCAAGGTTATTCCACCTTCTGAATTCTAATGGTGCTCTGCGTCCCTTGCTCACCCTGTCCTGTAATTAGCTTTAGCTGTCTCAGGGAGCAAGATCCTGGTAGCAAGGCAGTGTCCAAGCTTCCCCATGAGCCCAGGCAGAGGAAGCACAGTGAATGCTTAGAGACAAAATAAACACGGTATGAATGAGTGCCTGGAGGGTCAGACATTCTATGCCACAGAAGCTCCAGCAGCGGCGGTAGCTAGGGAAGGCTTCCTGGAGGAGGAGGAAGACCATGGCACAGAGTATACTAGCTCAGGCTACTGCACCAGGCCACTACCTGTGGCATAGAAAGCAGACACCACAAACTGTCAAGAGCTCTTTATATGGCTTAATGGAATGTCTTCAAGATAGTCTCTAAATGTCTCTGAGAGGTCACAGCCCCCAGCTGCTGCCAGGCCTGGATCCCCAATTGGTAGTGATTGACAGGGCAGCTGCCTGAAGAATCTCCGAGGCCCCAGGTCGGGCAGGGGAGGGGACAGGCATTGTTGGAAGCTGAGCTGCCTCTGTGCTGGCGTTGTACAGCCATCTGGTTTGGGTCAGAGGTCTCCAGGGACAGGTTTGATTTATAGGCCGGTGCAGCCACCCGGGCGGCATGGAGGGAGGGCACAGGGAGGCCAAGGCATGGGAGTGGGGGAGGAGGAGGGAAGGGCCAGGAGGGGCCCCTCAGAGGCTGAGTGAACACTGGGCCTCTGCTCTCAGCCTTGAGGGTCTCGGGTTGCTTTTAATAGAGAAACATCACCATAAAAAAGTACTGGAGGGCCTCCCTGGTGGTCCTATGGTCAAGAATCAGCCTTGAAATGCAAGGGACACTGGTTTGATCCCTGGTCCCGGAAGATCCCACATGCCATGGAGCAACTAAGCCGTGGTCCACTCCTACTGAAGCCTGTGTGCCTGGAGCCCATGCTCTGCAATAAGCGAAGCCACCACAATGGGAAGTCCGAGCACCGCAACTAGAGAGTAGCCCCTGATCGCTACAACTAGAGAAAGCCTGTGTGCAACAAGGAAGACCCATCACAGCCAAAAATTACATAAATAAATTAATCTTTTTAAAAAAGAAAGTACTGGAAAAGCAAAGAAGTGTTTATTGTGTGCTCACTGTCAGGGCTGTATGTGGGGCTGCTGTTATCTGGGAGAGCAAAGGAATGAACCCCAGTGCAGCCCCACCCACAGCACTGAACTGGGCTTGCCAAGCCGGCAGGTCCCCTGCCCTCTCTCTGCCACCCTCCATGGCCATCATCAGCCGCACTTTCCAGATGATGACACCAACGGGAAGGACAGAGAGGCTCCAGCCAGGAAAGGCAGAGCTAGGATTCAAACCCGGGCTTTCTACCCGACCTCAGAGCTTTTCCCTCTGCCCTGCGGGGTCCCCAGAATGTTCCAGAGGTGGAGAGGTAAGTGGGGACCAGAGTCTAATGAGAGGGAGCCACAGAGAAAGACGCTGGAGCGTTGGTCTTTAAGAATGTGGTCATGCCTTCAACTTTGAGTTAGAAAGCCCTGCAGGCCCTCATGCCCCCAAGTGCACTCCAGCCGCACAGAGCAGAGTTGTCGGTACCAACTGAGGTCACCAGGAGCACTTTACAAACAACGCAGGCATCTCTCAGAGCCTGGAGAAAGGATCGCACTAGGCAGATGAAGATGGCATCCGGGCAAGGAGCCATAGGCGAAAGTGTGGAGGTCAAATCTGCCTGGTGAGATGCGGATGCTGGCCTGAGGACCCGGGGCAAACTCTTGTAACAGAGTGGTAAGAAGCCAGCTCTGGTGAGAGAGGGCACATATAAGGTACATCTCCTGGAGTCTGCCCTGAGAAAGGGGTGCAGCAAAGAGCCCCCACTCCCCAGGGCCAAGCCATCTGTACTCTCAGAAGGCTGAGAACATGGGCCCCTGTGGCGCTGATGCTTTTCCCCTGTCCTCTGCTGGACATGTCCTGGGTCAAGAGAGGTACTGCCCAGGGTTCTACTAGGGGTGGTGGGGGTGGGTAGCATGGGGACTGTCTCCTCAGATACCATGGAGCACAGTTCCCCGGGACCCCTCCAAACAACCTGGGGGCAGCCGTGTGCCTGGCATGCCACCCCTCCGGCTCCTTGGATATGTAAGGTGCCCCCACTGTCTAGTGAGGGCACGTGGGCTCAGAAGGATTCTGTGTCTGGCCCAGGTCACAGAGCTCTGCAAAATCCGGCCCTGAGCCCTCACCCAGAGAAGTTCAGATCTTCACACTGAGGCTAAGCAAGGAGCGCAAGGAGCATTTCAGGCATTGAAAAACCTCACTGTGATCAGATGGAAGATACCAGGGGCGAGAAAGGGGACCTTCAGGACATTTGAACCTGAGAATCAGACAGATTAGGGTCCACATTCCAGTTCTGAGTTTTCCTATCCATGAAATGGGGATGTTAACATGACCTGCCAAAAAGGAGTTAATGGAACTGCATATATATATATATATATATATATATATATATATATATATAAAGCATTTCTGGGGCAAGGAGGTGTTTAGCAAATGTTTACTTTGACTTATCTTCATGAACACTTCCGTCAGGAAACCCATCAATCGGGTGTCATGACAAGTGGCTCTAGGGGGGTTCAACTCCCATCTCTATGTTCTGTGTGTGCTGGTGGGGACTTCATGAAACACCAGAGCCAGACCTGAGCCATGAACCCATCCAGGGCTGGGGTGCAGCAGGCAATCCATTATCCACAGTCAGCCAGACATGTCACCTCCCAGCGAGGAATGCAGATGAAAGTCCACTTCATCATGAAACTAGACACCAGGCCACTTCCTGCCAAGAGCACCCCAAGAGCACCCCTGCCCTGGCCTCTGACCTCTGCCCTTGGATTGTTTATATACTGGGGCTGGGGTCAGAGTCGAGAGGAGCTTATGGGTTCAGAAAACGACAACCAGATCCAGGCAGACACACACGTGTGTTAGGGACAAGGAAAACTGTTGGAGGACTCCAGGGGAATGACTTCATGCCGGCGAAAGGCCACCAGGTCAGGAGGAAGAAGCAAGAGCCGTGGCCCCTGCGCAGCAGCCACCAGGGCTGCTCTGCCCAGCTGCAGAGGGATGGTGTGGACAGAAGCTGCCTGCATGCAGGGACGAGGGAAGAACAAACCCTCCCTTTCTCCAAAGAGCCTGCTGCCCAGATGGAGAGACAGAACAGACACCTCAGAACCTTAAAACCACCACTGAGGCAGCTATGATTATTACAAGCCGAAGCGAACCATCAACAGCGTCTTGTGAAGCAGTCTCTACCTTGATCCAGGCCACCATTTACAAAGGGCTCTCAAGAGTCTGTTTTATTTCATCTCCATTAACAATCCTCTTTCTCATTCCTCCCCTTTCACCCACTAGGAGGAGGAGGCTCAGCTGGCTCAGGGATGCTCCAAGGACACAGATCTAGTCAGGGGCTCTGCTGCACCCCCAACCCGCACCTGGGGGTCCTGGGTTCTTGCCTCTCTGTTGCAGCTGTCCCTCCCCACAAGAGAGCTCCTGACCCCTGCTGTGCCCTGGCCCTCCTCCTCGCATTCCTGGCATACCTCCTGTCAGTGCCCCACTCCTGGCTTTCCCCACCCAGGACTTACAACATTCTTTAAGGCTTCCTGGTCCTCCTACTGCTGCCTAGTCCAGGGTCCTTCCTGACCCCCATCCTTGAGTTGGGTCCTGGAACAGCTCATGGGAGAGCTGAACCTCCTCGCAGCCCTGGATGCAGAAACAGTGGCCTACGCCCTCTCCATGGGGCTCCCCAGTCCTCCCAGTGGCACTCAAGAAGCGCTGTCCACTAGAGTTTGGCATGATGATGGAAATGGTCTACGCCTACCTTGTCTGACATGGTAGTCACCAGCCACCTGTGGCTTTGGAGTCACTGAGTCTGGCAAGTGCAACTGAAAAACTGGATTTTTAATTTGTTTCTAATTAATTTAAACATAAGTGTAGATAGTCACACCTGGTTGGTGGCTTCTGTATTGGACCAGAGGGTATGTAAAGTCTGTCATCCAAAAAAAATCAAATGTGCACTCTCTGGATATTAGATAGCAAAGAATAATGGAGACCCTTCCAGGTCATCTTGTCTAATCCCTTCCTTCTTGTGATGGAGAAACAGAGGCTCAGAGAGGGGAGGTGACTTGCCCAAGGTCACACAGCTGGCTGCCAAGCTGGAGTGGCTACGCTAGGTTTTCTGGCTCCCAGTCCCCCCTCCCTCTTTTCCAAGCACCTCCCAACAACCAGTACCCGTATACCTGGGGCATTACTGCTTAGCCACCCACACCCCCTCACTACTTGACTGCACCCCCACTCACCCAAGAAGCCTCCTTCAGCCAGGAATCCTGAGCAGCTGACTTCCAGCCAGTGCTGGGTTGATGGCAAGATCCACTGCAACTGGGAAGCTTTGTAACACACACACACATACTCCTTCCAGGGCCCATGGATTCAGCAGAGGAAAGACAGCCAAAATCCGTGTTTTCACACTCTCCCTGAGGGACATTGAGGTCAGGCAAATGCGCTAAGTGACCAGCTCCAGGACTCCCACAACCAAGGGAACCAGCAGGTGGGACCCGAGCCAGAAGTACCAATTAGAAGGCTGGGGGGAACCTCTATCTGCACCTGAGAAGCGCTGAGTCCATCGGAGACTCTCAGGACTTTAAACCAAGACCTGGGAAGATAGCGTGTTGGCTAATAGTGAGCCAGAAGTGGTCAGAGACCAGGGGGCGGTGTCAGGGCCATGGTGAGCTAACCCCAAGGGATGCCCAAATTATGAGGGAACAGACAAGACACAGGAGAGGTGGGGCACAGTGGGGCGGGAAGGGGTCTGGGGGCAAATGTGCAGCGGAGGCAGCGGTGGGCTGCCGGAGAGCATCCCATTTCTGGGCCCACCCACCACTCGCGCCACCACACACTTGCCTTCTTATGGAGGCAACTTGGATCCTTCCTGAGGACTGGAGGTCCAAGGGAGCCTCAACTAAATCTCCCCTCACCCCCCCACATTCTCAGGGCTTGGCCCCCAGGTGAACTCTGAATGGCCCTGGGCTGTGACTCTGACCCCTGTCCCAGAGGTAGCCACCCTCAGGGAGAAGATCCCATGTGGCCCTCCCAGCAGGGACTGAACACAGGCAGAAAGCTATCGTCCACCTTACTGAACACCAGGCAAAACTGCTCTAATCCTAGGACACCCCTGTAGGTGCATTTTGAGAGAGAAACATCAACCAATAGGACAAGATCTGGAAGGCGGCTGTGGCTTCTAATGGATTGACTCGGATGGGTTCATGCTTCTACTCTAATGACTCCACCACGGGGAGGACCACGTCTCTGCTGGGGTCACAGCCTCGGGTGGGCTGCCTCATCAAGTGTGGTCCCGGGGGCCCAGGATGGGGCAGCCTGTACCCGGTGGGGGGAGGAGGGGGATGGGGCTCCCGGCAGGCGGGTCACGACGCGGGGCTCGCAGCTCTATTTATAGAAAGTGGCTGCTGCGAAGGATGAAGAACTGGGGAGAACCGGCTCAGCGGTATTTTCCAAGCTCACGCTGTCTCGGCTTAATTTCATCCCAAGCAAATAAATCATTAAGGAGGCACCGAGTCCTGGAAGATCTGATGAAGAAGGGCCATTAAACGGCACAGCCTTAACTTGAATTATGGAAGGCCTCAGACAAGCAGCCTTATTAGTGTCTGGGCTAAGCCGTAACTCATGCTAACCGCCCCCAACCAAGTGACGCGACAGGGAGGGTCAGCCGGCTCCCCAGCCGCAGGCACAGCCCAGCAGGCTGTCTGCTCTCCCCATGTTTTAAATACCCTCCTACAAACGTGCTTACTCCATCCACTGCCAGCCCAGCTGCACCCACTCCCACGGGCAGGGTTGAGGATGGATGGTCTGGCTGTCGGTGTAAGGGTGTTCGGGCCGTGGGGGCTGACGACACCAGCCTCGGGAAACCCTTCTGATAAGCACCCGAGCACCGAGGTCTGGGACCACCCACAGAGCTACGGAAGACTCACATGACCCCGTGCGTCATGGAGGTGAGAGGTGTGGGTTCAAATCTGCAGGCTGGCTGTCTCCCAAGCTCCTGCCCTGAGCAGGCTCTTCATGACCCTTTGCCTCAGTCTCCTCACATGGGAAGTGGGATAGCAATGCCTTTTCATCCGTGGATGAAATGGGATAACGTGCACGGGATGCTCACTAGCGTTGGCAGGGGCCTGTGGTGGTTTAAGTCGGATGATGCACCCGCTGTGCTAAGCAGCGTCTGGTCTCTTGTTAAGTGCTCACTTGAGGGCTGTTTAACACAGAGCTGTTTCTATTTGCAGTAACCCCTTCCCAAAAGAAGTTGCCCTCACGGGAAATTCATGGATGATAGTGCGGATTCACTTGGGTACATCTCGCTGGCAACTGTGAAAATTTGGGTCTCAGGACACATAAACTGAGTTCCGCAGTGGTGGGGGAAGACAAGGACATGAGAGAAGTGGGGCGAGAAGGGGAAGGGGCTTATGCAGCAGGCTCAGCTGGGCTGCTGGGAGCCGGGGAGGGGAGCGGCGGGGGTCGGGGGGGATGAAGGGTGCACAGGACTCGCCCTTGCATCAGCCAGGAGGGAGGGCGGCAGGCAGAGAGCCAGGCTAGGCAACCCTGGGTCTTGCTGGGGCGGGGGAAGCGGGCCATTTCCAACAAAGAAAAGAGGTCAGCATAGGCCAAGGGGATTAGCTGGGCTGCAGGATCAGAGTGGGGTTAGGCAGGGGGAGGGGATGGGGAGGAAGGGGAGTGGGGGCCTTGCATGTGGAGGCCTTGCCCATGCCCCCAGTTCACTGCCCTTTCCAGTGGCACCCACCCCAGTCGCACCGATGCCCATCGGCAGGGGTGAGAACAGGCTGGCTGTGCTGTAGTTGAGGGTGTTCAAACACAGTGGCAGCTGCTGACACCTGCTTCAGGAAACCCTTCTGTTAAACAGACTGCCTGATGCCTCGTCATGAGCATCACCAGGAGCTCCTCAGAAAGGCACGGCCCAGAGCCCTGCCCAGACCTGCTACGTCAGAAGCTGGCTTTAACAAGATCCCCAGCTGACTTGAGTGCACACGAAGGTCTGAGATGCTACACTGACAGCAAGTCTATGGGAAAGTCCCAGCATCACATCCACTGCACAGGTGTGAGAAGTCAGGAAACCTATGCCCGGGCCATCCAGCGTCTCGTCCTGACGGCGCTGAACCCCCTGGTTCTGTGTCTGAGCAGGGGTAGGGTGTCTGACATGTAGGAGGGACTGAGAGGCCAAGGAGGGTCTTCCGATGGGTGGAGGTGGGGGTGTGGGAGCACCTAAACTCTACCCAAGCTCCAAAGGCCCTTAACCCCCATCCATCCTACTTCTCCTAAACTCCAGTGTCCTCCTTTATCGATGTTGGGCTTTTCAATACAGGCTCATAAACTGCATTGAATCTCAGCCTCATTTTTCTGGTGAGGTGCATTGCCAAGCGGGCATTGGAGACCTGGGTTTTAGCTCTGGTTCTGCGACTAAAATTATCAGGTGACCTTGGGCAACTCCTCCCGGCTCTCTGGTCCATTCAGCTCCCATCTGTAAAATGTGGGTCTTGCATGGGCTGTCCAATGGCACGTTCCAGCCCTAATGCCCGGGGCAGAGTGCTTTCACCCCCTGCCAGTCCCCAAGAGGGGAAGACTGGCCGCCCCATCCCTTTCCCTTTCCTCCAAGGTCCGGTAGTGCCCAGTCCACAGCCAGGCCTAGCAGTCATCTGCTCAGAGGCACACGCTGCCCCTCAGGCCTACCACCTCACAGCTCATCTCTGCTGAATATACACATGGCATAACTGGTGAGGACACTGCATGTTTGGACATCCGTATTGAAAACACACTCACCGGGAAATTCACCAGTGAAAGCTACAGAGTGCGTGAAGCAGACACTTTAGCTGGAAACCTTTAAAACTGCTCATAGGAAGGCTGAGCACTCCCAGCTCATTTGTGACAAACTCACAGTGGCCTCTGAACCTCTGGTGGCATTTCCATCACGTATCTCAAAGAGAAAAGAGACATAAACTTCCCCAAACCTCCCTTGTGTGGAATCCATCAGTGTTCACAACATGGACCCACATTTAACAACAATAATTACTTCCACGTCTAATAACACTAAAGAATTTTACCAACCTATGGGAGAAGGCAATGGCATCCCACTCCAGTACTCTTTGCCTGGAAAATCCCATGGACGGAGAAGTCTGGGTAGGCTGCGGTCCATGGGGTCGCTAAGAGTCAGACACGACTGAGCACCTTCACTTTCACGTTTCACTTTCATGCGTTGGAGAAGGAAATGGCAACCCACTCCAGTGTTCTCGCCTGGAGAATCCCAGGGATGGGGGAGCCTGGTGGGCTGCTGTCTATGGGGTTGCACAGAGTCGGACACGACTGAAGTGACTTAGCAGCAGCATGGGAGCTGTAATAGTCCAAACTGGTAATTTTTAAACCCACATTTTTCAGTACATACTATGTGCCAGGCACCAGTCCAGTCACTTTCTATATGTGACCTATGAACTTGATGCCTTATGGGAAAGTAAATTTCTGTTACTATTACAGTGAGGACAGTATGGCTCAGGGGTGGTGATTTGGGTCAGAGCTAACTAGCAGCCAAGTCCTGACTGAGGCCAAGGCTGGGAGATCCCAAGCTGCAGTTCTTCCCATGACCCTTGGCTTTGCCCCCCCAAGAAAAATGACAGCAGCTCCACAGTGGCCCATGGGGACACTTGTCCCAAATGGGCCTGCATTTCAAAGCTCCTTTCCGGGATTTCCCAGGTGTTCTAGTGGTTAAAAATCCATTCTGCAATACAGAAGACGTCGGTTTGATCCCTGGGTGGGGTGCTAAGATCCCACATGTTGAGGAGCTAAGCCTGCATGCCAAAACTAGAGAGTTAGTGTGCTTCAGCGAAAGATCACTCATGCCACAATTAAAACCCGATGCAGCCAAATAAATAAAGAAATAAACATTAACAACAACAACAAAAAGCTCCCTTCTGCAGGCAGGACTTACTAGTCATGACCCTACTCATGACTACGTGAAGTGTGAAAAGAACTCTCAAAGCAGGGCCACATTGTCTGAGCGAAGCCCTTTTATTCAGCTGAAAGTCTGTTCCTTTTTGTGGAAAACAAAGGGTAGGGGCCAGTTTCTGAATGCTGAGACCCTGAATTGAGTTGCTGCGCCATCATGCAGCCTCTGCTTGGCTTGGGTACGGGGACAGATGTGCGGTGCATGACGCACAATGAGGGGTGGAAATGGGTTGCTCTGGGGTCAGGCTTCAAGGGGGCGGCAACTCTGAGCCTTGCCCACTCCCATCCAACCAACAATGACTCCAGTCGCACTGCAGTGGAGAAGAGAAAAGCTAAGCAGGTGGTGGGAGCTCAGCACAGTAACACACACTGCTTGAGCACCTACCATGTACTCTGCTGCAGGGGTGGCTGAGGAGACTAGGATGCACTTCTGGCCTCAAAGAACTGCCACTTTTAGCAGTAGCAGCAGCAGCAGCAATAACGAAACAGCAAAACAAGCAAGTTAAAAAAATAAAAAAATAAGTAAATAAATAAAACAGGAAGTATGTTGTGGTAAGAAAGGCGTGTTTCATGTATTTATCTATTTCTGCCTGTGCTGGGTCTTCACTGCTGCCTGCAGGCTTTTTCTCTAGCTGCAGTGCGCAGGGTTACTCTCTAGTTGTGACGTGTGGGTTTCACATTTTGCTGGCTTCGCTTGTCAAGGAGCACCGTTTCTAGGTGCACGGACTTCAGTCATTGCAGCACACAGGCTTAGTAGCTGTGGCTCATGGGCTCCAGAGTGCGGGCTTAGGTGCTGTTGTGCTCGAGCTTAGGTGTTCCATGGCTCATGGGATCTTCCTGGACCAGGGATGGAACCTGTGAGCCCTGCACTGGCAGGTGGATTCCTAACCAGGGAAGCCCAGAAAGACATGTTTTAAGAGTTTCATTCTGCTATTCACTGACTTGAGAGAAACTACTGTTGTTTTTCTGAGTTTTCATTGTCTAACTATAAAATAATGAAAGGTTAAAAAAAAAACCACACAAATCAGCAAAACACACTTCTTATGGACTTGCTCTTGCCTGGAGAATCCCCATGGACAGAGGAGCCTGGCCGGCTATAGTTCACGGGGTTGCAAAGAGTCGGACACGACTGAGTGACTAAGCACAGCAGAGCACATGGACCGGCTGTATGCAAGAAAGGGCCCACTGGCCTCACTATACTGACAGGCATCCCATATAAAGACTGACTGAACTGACTGAATCAAATGATCATGGTCCAACAATGAGTTTGAAGCCATTTTAATACAAAATTAAAGCAACTGTGCTCTATTTTAAACCAGAAACCAAACCATTCATAAGCATTCATCAGGTGCCAAAGACGAGCTCAGCATTGGCACAGCACGATGGGTAACACAGGAAATACTGTAATATCAAAGGCTCCCCTCCACCCCACACCTAATGTGAGTTGCATGCTGGTGCATGCTGCATTTCTGCATCAATCTTAATATTCACAGCAACTCTGCAAGGTATATTTAATTCTTCCCACTGCACAGAGGGGGAAAAACTAAGGCTCAAGGATGTCAATTAGCCAGCAGGGGTAAAAAATAAAACTACAAATCAGGATCAAAAGTTTACCCTCAAAGACTGGAAATTACCTAGATGTCCAAAAGTAAGAGTCTAGATAATTAAATTATGATACAACCATTACACAGAAACCCATGCAGCTGTTAATAAGGAATGAGGCAGCTCTACGTTAATCATATTAAAAAAATCACCAAGATCTACTAAGAGGGGAAATGAGATGCAGAGCAACATTCACCGTAAGATCACGCTGGTGTGAGACTTCTGTAAGGACACGGGCAAGAGTGACGATAGTGGTTGCCAGCAGGAACAGGCTGGGGAGCTTTGGGATGGGGGTATTTTACCAGTCTTTTGTAACTGTTAAATTTGTTGTCACATGCACCGTTTACCTTTCAAAAGTAAATGCACACATATTTTTAAATCCCTCTGGGGTTTCCCTGGTGGCTCAGTGGTAAAGAATCTGCCTGCCAATGCAAGAGACACGAGTTTGATCCCTGATCTGGGAAGATCCCACATGCCGAAGAGCAACTAAGCCCACGCCCCACAACTATCGAGCCTGTGTTCTAGAGCCCAAGAACCAAAACTCCTGAGGCCATGTGCCACAACTACCGAAGCCCGTGTTCCCTAGAGCCTGTGCTCCACAACAAGAGAAGCACCACAATGAGAAGCTCGAGTACAGCAACTAGAGCGTAGCCCCCACTTGCCGCAACCGGAGAAAAGTCCTTGCAGCAATGGAGACCCGGCATAACCAAAACTAGATAAAATTATTTTAAAGATAAGTAAATAAAGTCCCCACTCTGCCCGTTTCCCCACACATGCCTCCTGTGTGACCATCTGTGCCCTGGGGAACTTCACACCCACCTGGAGAAAGAAGGCATACCCATGTGGAAAAGTAGTGAGTGGAGTGAAGCGGGAGGAGGACTCAGTGTTGAATTGGGGGCTCAGGGGACAGAGCCATGGGCTGAGGGCTGGGGTGAGATGGAGTCAGGGCAGAGTGATAGGGCACTGATCAAAGGGGAGACCAGGCCTGGACCTGAGTCAGGAGGGAGGAGAAGCACAATCCGGATGTCAGGGCGGCTAGGAGGACCGTGCCACCAGGAGACACACGGGAATTGGGCAGGAAGGTCGTGAGTACAGAGCAGACAGTTCTGGCAAGGGGACAGTGTCCTTGCAGTCATCCTGGTAGAAAACTCTCTCTGGCCTTCATCAATACCAGAAGCCTTGGCTGGCTGCCAGGGCTTCTTTGAGGAGCTGTTGCGCCAATAAATACTTGTTGGCAGATCAATTAAACCATCTAGGAATGACGTCTGGAACCACAGTGTCTCTGGCTTGAGGAAGGTGGACAAGCCCTCCCTGATCATCAGGCCTGAGATGCTAGAGGTTCCTGCCCCCCATCCCCCAGAAAGTCAGTCCTGGGCTCAGAAACCTGTTCTTTGGAACTGGTAGGCAGAGTGGAAGCAGGGCTGGCCCAGGCTGCAGGAGGCAAGGTGCAGGAGTGCCCCAGGCTTCAGTATAGCCCTGCCAGTAGCTAGTTGTGGGGCCCTGAGCCAACTCTTCAACTCTCCAAGGTTCAGTTTCCCCATCTATAAGATGGCGATAATGACAATAACATTGCCTCGAGGGTCACTGTGTGGACTGAAAAAAAAAAAAGTGAGTAAGACACTTGGCCTAGGGCATAGAACCTAGCTGGTACCCCTCCATACATAGAATTACACGACTCCCAGATCAAAGCTTCTGTGTCTGAGGCCCCTCTCCTCTTCCTGGGTCACTCACGTGCTACTTGTGCGTGCGTGTTAAGTCACTTCAGTGGTGTCCGACTCTTTGTGACCCCATGGACTATAACCCGCCGGGCTCCTCTGTCCATGGGATTCTCCAAGCAAGAATACTGGAGAGGGTGGCCGTGCTCTCCCTCCAGGGGATCTTCCCGACCCAGGGATCGAACCCACATCTCTTATGTCTCATGCACTAGCAGGCAGGTCCTTTACCACTGAGCCATCTGGAAAGCCCTCACATACTACTTACCACCCAAGAATTCCAAGACAGGAGACAAAGCCATTCTGTCAGGCCTCCTGGCCGCCAGCATGCAGAAGGAGGAGCCGGGGGCCGGGGAGCAATTCCGGAAACCAGCCTGGAGCAGATTCCAAAGGCCGGGCCCACCCCAGGGATGACCCTCACAGCGGTTGGGATGCTTTCAGTGACATTCTCCCGTGAGCGACCAAAGCACGCCTGATTCACAGACACTGCTGGGGCTGTCTTTATGCAACAAACTTTTCACAACATCCCGCAGAGCTCTGTGCTAAGCCAAGAGCTTTGAGGGCTGGAGGTGAAACCAGTGGGAGGGACAGATTCTCAGGGCCTCCTCCGAACTCACTGCCAAAGGAAAGGGTTCCATCCTTTGCTGAGTAGCCACCCAGCCCGATGGAGCAGCCTCTCCTGTTCCTTCCCAGTAATCTGTAAAATCTGTAAACATCTGCACAAGGAACCCACTGGACCAGCCTGCCTCAGTTTGATCCCGTTATTAGCTATGTGACCTTTAGCAACTTACTCAAGCTCTCTGGGCTTCAGTTTCTTTATGGGAAAATGAAGATGATCATATAGGTGGTTAGCTATAAAGAGTTGTTACAAGCATTAAATGAATTAAAATGTGCAAAGTACTTAGAATCTAGCCCTGCCCACACTAAGTACCAGAGAAGTGTCAGTTATGGTTGATGGTGTCACTGCTGTTATTTGGCCCCGGACACAGGTACCTTGAGCCAGCTTGCCAGTTTGCCTGGCCTGGGTTCTGTGCTTCTCGACTCACTCAAATGGCAGAGTCCCTGGGCATCCTGTAGTTCTTTATAGTAAACCCCCCACCCCAGATGCTGATCTGTTTTGCTCCAGGGTGTAGCCGAAGAACACATTTGTAATAGGAAAATGCACTTCCAGGAGCTCTTAGCCTCCACAAACACATACTTCAGAGTCACAAGCAGTTAGCTCTTTCTAAGTCTTGCTTTTATAGTTGTAAAAATTAAAAAAACTGAGAAAATGATGTCCATTAACTTCCTTCCTACATACTGGAGAAGGCCTTATTGAGGCCACTTTGCTTTTTATCCTTAGGTGAACCCCCAGACCTGGCCCAGCTCACCTAGTTAATCAAAGCAGTGAGCAGCAGTCGCTGTGGGCTTGCTCTGTGCTGGCGAGCTTTACCACAGCTGTTTCACAAAGGAGAACACTGAGGTCCACCGGAAGGAGGTAATCCTTGTCCACGGCCTCCTGGTGAGTGTTGGGCCAGACTCTAAGCCCATCTTTTCTCCCCACCGTGATCTTGTGGGGAATCAATCCATCCCAGAGAGGAACTCCATCTGCCTCTCTGCTCCATAACCTCTCTCTGTGACTGCAGTCCCCTACTCCCCTGGTCAGGGCTGACTTTGGGGACCTGCCTTCATGTCCACAAGCAGTGTTGCTCAGACTTCTCCTCATACTCAGAAATCCATCTTGGGTCACCCAGGGACTCCCTAGGGCCAAACCCCTCTCAGTGTCCCAGGAATCCACTGGACTTCAGCCCAGGTTACTAGCTATAGGCATTGCACAATCCCCTCCCCACCAGTCCCTGTCAGACTCCCCTCGGCCTGTCCTTTGGTGGTCTACACTATAGTCAGGTCTTGTCCCATCGACCATGGGTCTTTCAAAGCCCAGAAAAGCTGAGCTCCCCCTTTGGGAATCACACCCTGCCCAAGATAGAAAACATCACTCGTATCTGAGAAGAGGCCAGGATCACAGTACTCAAGTCAGTCCTGTTACCCAATGCGAAATGCCCAAGGCTCATATGACATGACATCCTGACCTCCCCTTGCCTCCTGGATGGGCATTCTAGCCTCTGCCAACCGGAAAAAAATCACTGCCAAAGGGGAGGATGGAACATTCCAAGTTTCAGTCTCACCAAGCGTCTCCAGCCACCTGAAGGATCCAAAAGCCCCAGATGTCAGGACACGACTATCCTTTCCCATCCAGACTCTGCCCTCAGCAGAACATCAAGGCCTGACTGCTCTTGATCCTATGCTGCATTGGGGAGCCACTAGCTGCGACCCTGTTAGCACCTTAGCTTGTAGCTATAAATGAAGCAGCAGGTAATACCCGTGGAATCAATACCCAAGGGAAAGCCCACCTTGGGGGCCCAGTTGTTGGCTCAGGTAGTTCTGCTGGGTATCAATGCCAGCCTTGCATCCCAGCTATCATATTATTGGTGCCACTGCATGAGATTTCACAGCAGCTATGAAAGGGACCTGACACTGTTCCCTTTTACAGATGAGTAAAATGAGTAAAATGAGGCATTAGAGTGGCTCACCAAAGACACAAAACCACTGAGCATTGAGATGCAGGGGGAAACGAGGCATGTCAGAACCCAGAGCCTTGGTACATCAAGGCCATCCTTCTAGTCCAGTGAGCAATTCTGGCAAGTAGATTTCCCAGTTGCATTTTACAAGAGTATTTGTTAACAAAAATAAAATTTGCTGTTGCTGATGGTTTCCTCAGCACTGGGGTTTGCCTGGTTACCACGTCACCCAGCATTCTCCACTAGGCACTGTGGTGACTAAGCCAGCCCATCTCAGGACAAATATTCATCTTTTCTTTATTTAACCAGTCAATCAGAGAAAAAACAGAACAACACTTTGCCATTCAATGTCAATCTTAGTCCAACAACCACGGAAATGAAATGTGAGCAAAAGTGTTGCCAATTAAACCACAGAATAGAGCACAGCAGCCACTTCCTGGTGGCCTGTCACCCTTGAAAATGGTCAACCCACCCTAGCTCGAGTCAATGTCAATTTTACTTGAGTATAATCTTGTCCTTGACCTCTTTTTTGGAGTGTTGCTCTCAGTCCCTCAGCTAAAGTGGGGAGCATGGGAAAAGAATGGGCTTCAGAGCTGAGAGAATTAGGTAGGCCCGGGTTCTTGTTCTTGGCAAGCTCCGCTCTTCAGTTTCCTCTTCTCCAAAAGGGAGCAGTTATATTGCTGGTTTAAAGTTAATAAGCTGGAATTCTGGCTTTAAATGCCCACCTCAGGAGCTTCATCAGGGGATAAGTCAAGTGGATAAGGTATGTGCAAGCCCACAAGCGCCCAACTCCAGGCTCTGCTCAGCAGGGATTCAATGGGGGGCAGACAGTCATGTGTACTTCTGTCCAGGGGCCACCCTGCCTGAGTGACTCCCTCCTAAAATCAACAACCGTTTTTGTTACCAGGGTTTTTTTTAAGCTAGCTTCACAGGATGACTGTGTATATTAAATGAGAGAAGGCCTTAGAGGTGTCAGAGTCAAACCCAACAGCCTGTGGGCTTATCTGCAACCTGCAAGGGAGTTCTATTTGTCCACACGGTGTCTTTAGCAGCTGCCAACTTGAAAAATGGGAATAGTTTGCACAAAATCTAGATTGCTGGGTCCTCTGGAAAGAAGTCAGAAGATTCCACAACTTTTGGCTCTCATTCCCATGAGGCAATAGTCAGCGAGATGCCCCCTTTAAGAGAGAGTTCAGCAGGAAGACCTAGATTTGAGTGTTCAGCCCCTACATACAGCAGGTATTCAATAAATGATAGTTACTATCAATACTTATTATTTATCAGTAACTTGAGTGCAAGAGATTCAAGTGCAGAGACTCTGTCTTCTACTTGTCTCTCTTCTCCTGCTGTGAACTTGAAGCCAGGTACACAGGAGACATCATTTGGCACAATCCTTACAGAGACTGGCTTCTCTGGTGGCTCAGATGGTAAAGCGTCTGTCTGCAATGCGGGAGATCTGGGTTCAATCCCTGGGTTGGAAAGATCCCCTGGGGAAGGAAATGGCAACCCACTCCAGTACTCTTGCCTGGAATATCCCATGGACAGAGGAGCCTGGTAGGCTACAGTCCATGGGGTCGCAAAGAGTAGGACACAACTGAGCAATTTCACTCTCACTTTACAGAGACTGAAAGGTTTGTGACTAGCACCGACAGTTCTAAGCACTGTCCTAAGCACTTCATGTTGTTGTTCAGCCACTCAGTCATGTCCGACTCTTTGTGACCCCATGGGCTGCAATGTGCTAGGATTCCCTGTCCTTCATCCCCTCAGGGAGTTTGCTTAAACTCATGTTCATTGATGTCATCGGTGATGCCATCCAACCATCTCATGCTCCGTTGCCCCCTTCTCCTGCCTTCAATCTTTCCCAGCATCAGGGTCACTTTACAGTATTACTATCTTATTTGATTTCTCATAACAACCCTGAACTAGATTACTCTCATTGAGTCACTTCTGCAGAGAGGGAAACTGAGGCACCGCCCAAGATCACCAAGTGAGCAGAAAAAAGTCAAGATCCAAACCCAGGAGCCTGGCTTGGGGTCCACATCCTTACCTCCAGTCCATGCCGCAGGATGATCCCAAGTGCTGACGGCGGATGGGGCCTCACCTGCTTCCCCTCCCCACAAACTCCCTTCCCTCTCCAGCTCCACTAGGGACTGGCAGCCTCTGGACCCATCCCTGCCCGGCCCCCACCCACACAATCCCCCACAATCCCCCACGGCAGGCTGCACTTACGGTCAAGGCCATTGATGTAGCGCATGGTGACCTCGCAGTGGCCCCACACGGCACTCACCACCGGGTAGAGCTTCTTGCCCTTGAGGCCACGGAAGGCCACGCCCAGGTACTGGCCGTCCACGACGAAGCTGAGTGTGCCCTCGTCCATGTCCAGCACCACGAGCAGTGAATCAGGCAGCGCAAAGGCCTCCTCAGGCCCCAGGAATGCAGGGTAGGCTACGCCGGGCCGGTTCTTGCCATCGTGGTAGAGGCGGCTGCGGCCCAGGTCCCAGCCCCAGGACTCGGCGTCGCTGCCCACCAGCGCAGTATAGCCCACTGAGTGCAAGGGGGCCCGCGCCGTGGCCACGCCCACCACTGCGTGCGTGCCCCGCTGCCGCGCAGGCCAGTGGATCTGCCAGGCGTGCAGGCCACGAGCGTGGCCCACCTTGCCACGGATGCCATCCGTGCTCTGCGCCACCGGGTGCCGGTGGAAGGTGAGCCGGTCGTCATCCTTGACGAAAACGTTGAGCGAGCGGTCCTCGGGGTTCCACGCGTGCCGCAGCTGCACCGCCAGCCCCGCCGCCGGCATGTCCAGCAGCTGGTCCAGCCGCGCCGGCCGCCCCGGCTCCTCTCCCCGCAGCTCGCGCTTGGCCGGCCGCAGCGCCGGCTCCCGCACCTCCACCGACTTGAGGCTCCCCGAGAGCTTTTGGCCCATGGCTTGCTGCCGGGACGGGGCCGCTGCGGGCCACCGCTACCTCCTGGGAGCTTCCACTCCCCGCAGCCAGGGATGGGCCACGGGGCTGGAAACCAGGCGTCTGGACCGGACACGCCCACAGCCTCCACGGGGCTGGGGCAGGGAACCAAGCTCCTGGAAGGAAGCAAAGGACACGGCTTATAACAGCAGCCTCGACAGCCATCTATGCCCATGCCTTGGCTGGGCCCTGGGCATGCATTCATAATAATAACTAATGAATAGAATGATATATGGCACTTATCTAGAACTCACCATTTGCCAGACACTGCTCTAGATGATTCACATTTATTAGCTCATTTAATCCTTAAGCCCTCCCAATAAGACATTCATTATTATTCCCATTTTATAGATGAGAAACGCATAGGTCATAGAGGAGATAACTAATTAACCAACATTTCACAGTTAAGAAGGGGCTGAGCCAAGATCCACACTGAGGCCATCTGGCTTCAGAGTTTGTGTTCTGCTCTTGGAGAAATCACAGGCTATTTTATTTTCAAAATAAGGACTGAGCCCAGAGAAGTTGTGATTTGCTCAAAATCATAGAGAACCCCAGTGCACTTGGTCCCAAGAAACAAGCCCTGTGCTCTAGGTAGGGGGAACAGGGTGTTCAAGACAGGGGCATTGGAGATGTTTAGGATATGGTCCATTGGTTCCTATCCTTGGCAGCCCTGGGGAGCTTAAATAGCATTTAAAGTGCAATCAGTCTTGAGAAGCTAGACACTGAGCAAAGATTCATCAAGGTCACCCAGGGACATGAACAAGGACATAAGGCAAGCATCTGAGGATAGGGTGAGGTCTCCATGGTAAGGTGAATTGGAAGCAGGGTGATGAGAGAGTTGGTGTTCAGGCTCTGGAGCCAGAGAGAACTATATGTAAATCCCTCTCTCCATCTCTTAGCTGTGCGTCCACAGGAAGGTTCTCTTAGCCTGTCTAAGACTCTATCTATAAAATGGGGATAAAATATTCCCTCCAAGTGGTATGGGAAGCTAAGAGACAATACTAGAAGCCAAACCTGAGACTCTGCCAGCAGATTTTCCTTTCGGGCTCTGTCTTCTAGACATCTTGCATGTACCACTTCCCTTTGGATGGGCAAGCTCTGTCTTTGGGCATATAAACCCCATTAACAACATTGACTCTGGACAGCCTCCTCTGAGACAAGACCCTGGTTTTCAGGGAGGAGAACTTGGCCACCATCACTAAGAGACCAGCCAGAGTTCAGGGTTCTTGGGGTGTTTGGATGGACCCTGGGTGTGGGGAGAGATGGAGAGCTGAGCCCTGCAGCCCATCTAGAGCAAAGGCATGTGCCTTCCCCTCCCTGGTCTGAGAGTTGCTAGGTTCAGAGCACTTTCCCCTGAGACAGACCAGGAGGCAGACATTTCCCATGCCCTGCTCTGCCTGGCCACACCGTTGCACCCAAATAGTGGTACAGTCCCAGCCAAAGTGCCATACAGCACTGGCTGCAATAGTGAGCATTGCTTTTTGAACCTTCCAATTTTATTTTCAGCTCTGTGTTCTTTCCTTTCTATTGTCAGACCCCAGCTTCAGCGCATGCCAACCTTATCCAGAGAACTCTGGCTAATGTTTAATCTAAGGGGATACCAGCATACGTAAAAATATGCAACACTAGACATTTCTAAGATAGCAAAATAGTTACTCCTCTTCATATCCAAAATCACCCAAAATAAAGGAGAAACAGAAACAGGAATGCAGATTCTATCTTCAGCAAAACCAGAACACATTTGTAATCCAAACCACAACTTATAAGGAAAGGCTGCCAAAAAACCGGTCAAGGGCTGCCAAAAGCAGTGAAGATCAAACGAGGTGTGAGTGAACACCTCCAGAAGACACCTGTGGCTGCAGATTGCTGATGAAGATGGCAGAGTCAGCCAGTAGCTGGCACTCCCTGAAGAAGGAAAACGAAGATTCCTAATCAAGACCCATGGGTACAGGGTGTGTGGTCCAGCGATGGGATCTGCCTCTGACACTATAGGTGAAAAAGGAGGATGGGACCAATGGAGAAAATTACTGTCCGCCATCTTCACAGGAAGCAGTGTGCTGTGGGCAGAGTAGCAGAAGGGCCTGAACTGCGGGAAGCCCATGGCTATAGAGCCCTGCTGACTGCGTAGAAGCTAGAACAAATCGTTGCCACAGGCCTGTGAACAGTTACCACGAACCAGGAAGCAATCCTGCTCTCCTAAAACACCTCACGGCACTTCGTCTACACACACCGCCTGCAAAATGCTGACCAGGAAGGTTCACCTCTTCCAAAGAGAAGCAGCACATGACATAGTCAAAGATACTGGAAAAGAAAGAAATGAGGAAAAGAACAGGAAAAAAGACGGCAAACCAAGAAAACTCACCAGAAAAAAGCTGTCACAAAACAGATGAAAACTGTGACCAAATTTGTAAACTAATTTTGTGATCACTTATTTCATAAGGGAGGCAACTAGTACAGGCTTCAAAAAAAAAAAAGATTAAATACATTTTACACAGTTCAAAGGCAACCTCCAGAAGAACTCAAAATAAAACACAAACCTTCCAAATTGTCATAAAAAACACAGCACAAAATAAAACAGACCATACACGGAAAGATTTTGCTTTAAAAAGCGATAGAAGCAAAAACACAAAGACATAAAACTAAGACCAAAACCCTATATATATATCAATGAATGGCCATAGGAAACTCCTAAAAAGAAACGATTTTAAGGTAACAAGACAAAACCCTCAACCATATGCCGCGTTTAAGAGACACTCCCAAAGCAAAGTAATTCAACAATGTTGAAAATAATAGAAAAAGTAAATATATACCAAATAAAAGCAACCTCAAACTAAGCAGGTACTGTAAACTTAATATTAGGCTGCTGCTGCTAAGTCACTTCAGTCGTGTCCAACTCTGTGCAACCCCATCGATGGGAGCCCACCAGGCTCCTGTGTCCCTGGGATTCTCCAGGCAAGAATACTGGAGTGGGTTGCCATTTCCTTCTCCAACTAAAGTTAATTAAGGGCAGATGATTTTAAATGAGGCAAAGAACACTTTATAACAATAAAGAATATAATCCACAATTGAAGACTGACTACATTAAATAACAACACCAAAATTCAAAGCAAAAGCTACAGAAAATACAAGGAAGATCAGATACCCAGTAGAGGCAGATGATTTTAATTCACCTCTTTTAGCTCATGACAGATCAACTGACCAAATTAAGTAAAAATGTAGAAAAACCAAAATTACATACTTAATAAGACAGATTTAATTTATGTATAGTAGCAGTTAGTGGAAGAAGTTTAGTTGTTTTGTGTGACTCTTGTAACCCCCTGGACTGTAGCCCACCAGGCTCCTCTGTTCATGGGATTCTCCAGGCAAGAATATTGGAGTAGGTTGCCATGCCCTCCTACAGCGGATCTTCCCAACCCATGAACTGATCCCATGCTTCCTTCATTTCAGTCTCTTGCATTGCAGGTGGATTCTTTACCTCTGAGCCACCAGGAAAGCCAATTAATGTATACACATTTCTAAAAGAGTTCCCATATATTAGGCCACAAATAAAACCTCTCCCCAAAAGCAGAAATCGTATAGAATCTGATAATACAGAAGCTGACTTTATTTTTCTGGGCTCCAAAATCACTGCAGATGGTGACTGCAGCCATGAAATTAAAAGACGCTTACTCCTTGGAAGGAAGGTTATGACCAACCTAGACAGCATATTAAAAAGCAGAGACATCACCTTGTCAACAAAGGTCCGTCTAGTCAAGGCTATGGTTTTTCCAGTAGTCATGTACGGATGTGAGAGTTGGACTATAAAGAAAGCTGAGCGCCAAAGAATTGATGCTTTTGAACATGTGTTGGAGAAGACTCTTGAGAGTCCCTTGGACTGCAAGGAGATCCAACCAGTCCATCCTAAAGGAGATCAGTCCTGGGTGTTCATTGGAAGGACTGATGTTGAAGCTGAAACTCCAGTACTTTGGCCACTGGATGCGAAGAGCTGACTCATTTGAAAAGACCTTGATGCTGGGAAAGATTGAGGGCAGGAGGAGAAGAGGACGACAGAGGATGAGATGGTTGGATGGCATCACCGACTCAATGGACATGGGTTTGGGTGGACTCCGGGAGTTGGTGATGGACAGGGAGGCCTGGCGTGCTGTGGTTCATGGGGTTGCAAAGAGTCGGACACGACTGAGCGACTGAACTGAACTGAATACAGAAGAAAAGCTAGAAATTAATCACAAAATTATGGATGACAAAATTCTATCTTTGGACATTTTTAAAAACTCTATTTTAAACAACTTGGATCAAAAAGAGCCCTACATAGGAACTGAAGAGTATCTAGAAAATAAAATATAGAAAACATTCCATGTATTAGAATCTGAGGGATCCTATTAAAGTAGAGCTCAGAGGAAATCATGGCTGGTGTACTCATATTAGTGCATGAAGAAGAGTGAAAATATATAAATTAAGCATAATAAAATAGCAAAAGATCTAATAAAAAACCAGGATTTCCCTGGTGGCTCAGTGTTAAAGAATCTGCTGGCCAATGCAGGAGACATGCGTTCAATCCCTGGGTCAGAAAGATGCCTTGCAGGAAATGGCAGCCCACTCCAGTCTTCTTGCCTGGGAAATCCTGTGGGCGAGGTCCCTGGTGGACCACAGTCCACAGGGCTGCAGAATTGGACACAGTTTAGCAACTAAAACAACCAATTGCAAGAACAGAGCCTCTGGTGGTACAGGACTGTAAGCAGCTCCGTGGCCCACACAGGAGATTTCTAAGGGAAATGGCTTTATCCTATGTACACTAGGCCAGCTTTGGAACAGCTGAAGAGACACCTTTACTGGGTTTGAAAGCAGTCACTTTCAGGCCATGGAGGTCTGGCTGCTTTCCTTTCTGGCCGTGAAGCCTCTGCCCCATTAATGGCAGGTGGGGACCTCAAAAGTTGCTCCCACTGGCAATAGTGAGGTGGACACACAGCAACCCCTTTGCTGCTCCCCACAAGACAGGATCAAAGCAGAGTGCTCATGTCCACTAATGGTCATTCACTAAGGAAAGCCAGTGACTGCACAATATAACAAAGGGCAGGGATTCAATCCCTTCCTGTCCACCGGGCCCTGTGTAAGGGCTTAACCTCTCTGAGACGCATCTGAAAAGCACTCTATGGGCTAACCTTGCCTGTCTTTGCAAGGATCAGGGGAGACATCTGTCTGGAATGGCATAGGTACCTGGGAGGCACCGGGTGAATGTTACATGCTTCTTTAAATTGTGCGTGTCCTCTGCCCTAGCCATTTAACCTCCTGAATGCATTCCAAGGGCTTCCCTGGTGGCTCAGCAGTAAAGAATCCACCCGCAGTGCAGGAGATGAGGGCTTGATCCCTGGGTCGGGAAGAGCCCCTGGAGAAGGAAATAATAATCCATACCAGTATTCTTGCCTGCAGAGTCACATGGACAGAGGAGCCTGGTGGACTATAGTCCATGCTGTCTCAAAAGAGTCGGACATGACTAAATTTGAGCGCCAAACTTGAAAAAGCTGGTGTTCCCCCTTGAAGACCCTGCACAGCCAAAAATAAAAAGCAAAAAAAGGAAAAAGGGCATGTGCTAGGATTTAGCTACAGAAGCAAAGGGTAGAGTGGTTCATAGCAACAAAGGACAGAAATCAGTGTAAATGCTCACAAAAGGAAGTTTTTACTTTCTCTCGAGTGCCCAGCTCCACTGGCTGTGGATCCACTCTGCCCATACCTGTCCAGCACCCAAGTGGGTCATTGCCTTTGCAGTCCTCACCCCATACAAGTTCCAGCTCCTGCAGTCTCCTACAACTGTGACTGAACTAACAAATGAATAAAAGAGGGGCTGAGTTACTTGGGCTTATTCCCATGGAAGCTGTCAGAGGCAGAGGTCAGGATTAGCATGACCAGCTAAAGACAGGGCCAAGGCCAGAGCTGGGAGATAGAAAGTTACTAATGCAAAGTCCCAACCTCTAAGCCAGGGTGACACATCAATCTTCATGTCTTTGTCCATGCACAGTTGGGGCCCCAGACCTTCCTTCCTCACCTTCCCAATTCTGCCCGAGAGCCCCACCTCCTCCAGGAAGCCTGCCCTGATCCTCCGGGCCTCTAGGTGCCTGTCCCTCCTAAGTCAGCCAGGACCTTCTGGTCCACTATCTTGTTTTTTTTTTTTTCTCTACCTCAAGGGACATTGCTCTGGGGACAGGAAGCTTCCCCTGGGCTTCTTCATAACCCCCCTCCCCTCCCCAAGCACATATACAAGCACGGTGCTTTGAAGACAGGGTGGAGTACGTGTATGGTGTGAAGAGGAGATTCTGGCCTTCAGCTAGTTCTCGCTTTCTGTTCTCTCTAGAGGATTCAGCAGGAAAAGGTCCAGGGCTGGAGTCAGGAGATGGGAACACGGGGCCTCGTTCCCCACTAACACAGTCACCATCTCTGAGTCTCTGAGCCTGGGTCACATCCAGTCTGCCCCTTGTTAGATACTGCTGTGCTCCCTTCCTGCTTCCAGCCCTCATCTATTCATTCAACAAAGACTTGGTGGATGGCTGTCATGTGACAGGTTCTTTACTGCTGAGAGCTAGGGGCATGCAGTAGTGGCCAAGTCAGGCTCAGCCCCTGCCCCCTCTCTCCAGCCAGAGGGACTGAGGGCTTGTCACATCTCTCCTCTCATCTCCACCACAGCACATGGCACTGGACTAGGCATAGATGAGATACAACAAGGTCTAACTCCCTGGTAGGAGTAACATCAGCTCTCAACCCAGCAAGTGGAGGGCATACTGATCAGTGCCTCCGTCACATTTCCTCAAACCAAACTTAATTTCTTAGGCCATGCTTGAATGGGGATGCTTAATGACATTATCTGGAAGGATCCGCCCCGGGGCTTCAGTGATGGCTGAGCAAGAAAACAAAAACTCAAATTGTCAGCTCCCCTTCCCAGGACCCTGGTGGGTGTTGCAGCCCGAGAGGGAAATGAGACACAAAGCGTGGATGTCGCACTTCGTAAGGAGCCTCAGCTGTTTGCAAAATGTGATACTCAAGTCTTCAGAGGCCCAGGACCCCAAATCCCATTCTCGGAGTCTTGTCTGCTAGACTTAGTCAGGCATGGGGTCTGCCAGGAGACAGGACTGCTGCAGGATTGATGATGACTGGGTGAAATGCCCTCCCCTCAATGTGGCCTCTGGCTTTGGACTTGCTAGGGAAGGGGCTGGGGGTGGATTTCATTCCTTCATTTAACCAGCAGTAACCATGCCTCCCTGGAGATGTGAGGCTTCAGGAAAGTGTAAGACCTGATCACTTCCCGTCCAGGAGAGCTCAGAGGGGTCAGACTCAGTGACAAGTCTGAATAATGACAAGGACTGTAAAAAGAAGTGCATTTTGATACCACTTGAATCCCTATAATAGACTGACTATTGCGTTCAAACATATATGACAGCTCTTGTGAAATGCAAAGCTGATCTAATCATATTCCCTGCTTAAAATCCCCCACAGGCTCTCCAGGGCTTTCAGGAGAAAGTACAAACTCCTAACCCTTTTTATTGTTGTTGTCTAGTTGCTAAGTCGTGTCCGACTCTTTCATAGACTGTAGACCGCCAGGCTCCTCTGTCCGTGGGGTTTCCCAGGCAAGAATGCTGGAGTGGGTTACCATTTCCTTCTCCAGGGGATCCTCCTGATCCAGGGATCAAACTTGCTCTCTCCTGCATTGACAGGCAGATTCTTTACCACTGAGCCACCAGGGAAGCCCCTCCTAACCCTTCCCGCCACAAAAGCCCCACAATGCTTTCTTGGCCCATCTCCCTCTATGAAGTCCCTCACAGCATCTCCACTAAGCTGTGTGAATTTCCCGACAGGCACCACAGGGGCCCACACACTCGTGTCCTGAACCTCTGCCGCCTTTACCCGTTCACTCTCCCTTGCACACCCCTTCCACATATACTCACTGGGTAATTCATTCAACTCGAGTATCAGTGCCTCTGGGGAGCTCGTCATCCTGTACTCTGAGAACCCCTGCACCTGTCTCCATCACAGACTTATCACTGATGTCTCCTCAGCCGCCTCCCTCCCTCTGAGACGGGGGACAACTCAAAAGCAGGGGCTGGGTCTGCCACCAGAGTTCTCGGGACTCTGCAGGGCTCTGGCTCAGAGAGAAAGTGGTGGGTGCGAAAGCATGAGCAAAGAGATAAAAGCAACCTGCTGCCTCGGAAAGAGCCTCCACCGAGGCATGATTGAGAGAGCAGAGCACCGTGAGCTTGGGCGAGTCAATTACTTACATCTTCAGCCCTCAGTTTTCACCTCTGCCTAATGGTGCCAATGGTACCTACTTGGACCTGGTTCGACAGGGATGTTCCTAAGATTTTCTTGGTATAAATATTAAGCAAAGAGACTATTCTATTAAAAGATGCTCCTTGAGAGTGAACCTGCCAATAGTGAATGAGCCAAAGAACCCCCAAGCTTTTATTCACGGGCATCCGTTAGCTTTTCTCTCTGTAGACATGCATGGAGCTCAAGGGACACTTGGCTGGGGCAGGCCCTTTCTTACCAGGAGCTCACAAAGAGAGCCATCTGTCCAGCTCCAGGTGGAACCGTCTCACGCCCGTCCTCCGGGAGCATGAATCAATGAGGCTTCCCTGCGCCTCTCCTTCTTGTGGGGTTTCCATGGGAATCCTCCCACGCATGACAGAGCCAGGAGCCCCCAAGGCGGAAGCTCAGGCTGTCAGTCAGCAAGGAGTGCAGGGGATGGGATGAAGAAGGTTTGCTAGGCAGTGACCAAGCCAGCTTGCTCTGCAAGGTCATTTGAAAGAGACACACCTCTAAGGCAGCGAGGCCAGAGGCCCTACATCCAGGTGCATTCCTGGCAGAGTCTGGTTCCTGCTCCAGCTGCCCCTGTGCCCCAAGCATGCGTGGACGGCTCTGTGGGACAGCTGGCCTCTGTGAGGCTGCAGCAGACCTACCTAGGAGAAAGCGGCTGGGGGTAGGTGAGGCGTAACAGGACCCTCAAGGAAAAACTTCAAGAAAGAAAACACAGTGACCTTCATGTCTAGCCTGTCATTTATCTCCCTACCCGAACTTTGCTCGCTTGGTATAACTGGTTGTCTGAAATCTCAATGCCTGAATGAAAATGGAAACTGCATGCCTCCGGCTTGGTCTAGGAGATCATAATAGGAACCTGCTGGAATTTCTGAAGGTCCTTCTGTTAAGCTTCAGGTGTCTCTGGGAGCATTTTTGAGATACTTGGGTGGGGTGGGGGCGCAACTAGAGAGGAAGAGGGGATGGAAGGAAATGGGGAGAAAGAGAGACCCAGAGAGAGAGGAGAGACAGGGAGCCCTAGGCAGCAGGGAGCCACTATGGCCCCAGGAAGCCATGTGATGTGGCATCTCACAAAATATGGCTGTCGGGCGAGACGTTTCTGTGGACAAAGCCACAGACTGGTTTCTGGAGAAGGCAGAGCTCCAGGCTCACCCATCAGTGACTTTTCACATCCCTGAAAGCCGGGTGGAGGACTTGGGAGCTGCTCTGGGCCCCTCCTTCTGCACACACCAGCACATGGAGGTGCAGAGCTCCGGCAGTTTCCTGCAGCTTTCTGCTCCAGGGTGCACCTGGCCTGCCTCATAAATGGGGCTCCCCCACTGCTGCCTCTTCAGTTCTGCTGCTCCCTCTCTGCGTGCCCCCTCTCTCGTGATTGGCATTCCCAGCCCTCTGCGTATTCTCTCAAACTGGGTCTCCAGCCTTGCTCTCTTTCCTCAGCACCAGAACCACCTACTCGGAAGCCTCTGGCCATCCCAGATCACCCCAGACTAGCTGCTCCTTTAAACAACGCTGTAAAGCCAGGAGGCCTCTTTCCCCGTGGACACGCCCACCCATCCTAGATAGCAGACACAGCGGCTTAGGGGGCCGCAGGCACCTCAGAATCTACACGCCCAGGGCTGAAAGCAGCCTCTTGCTTCTCTGGCAAACCCGGTTCCTCTCTGCTCGTCCTCTTTTCTGCCGTGGATCTCCCTGTCTCTCGGTCTCCCTCAGTGCCTTTGGCTCTCCTTTAGTTCAGATCTTGCCTGGATTACTACAAGGGTCTCCCGGTGGTGCCCCAAGCCAACATCCATGCTGCCACAGGGTAAATCTGACCGAGGCACCCACTCATCTTTTGTTCAGCTCTCCAGGTGGCTTCACCAGGAAGAAGCTGTACCCCTTTCCTTGATACATAAGGATCCCTAAGACCTGTCCTTGCTTATTTCTCCCATAGCAGTCAGTCTCCCAGCACGGCCCCCGTCAGAGCAGTCACAGTAGACTCCTCTCACAAACCCTATCCTGCCCATCCTTTCTCCTGGGAGCCTTCTCACCTTCCCTGGCCTGACTGATATTCATTCTCCTCATACTTCCAAGTGGGGCTGGGCACCCTCTGTGGCATTCCTCCATTGCCCTGTGGCCTCATCCTGCATCCCCAGCTGTCTTCTGTACCATGGGCTCTGTTTCTTGCTGGCGAGGCCAGCGCCCCGCCCCCGACCCAGCCTCTGCCTCCTACCAGCACCTGCTACCACTGGCTACATTGGGCTGCAGAAGACACTTCCACTACACACCTCTTGTACAGTTTGCCTTTTTAACAACAAACAACATTGTTCTCTCATGATTAAAGTACACATTTTAAATGGGAATTAACTCAATATGTATAGCAAAAAAAATCACACACAGTCCACACCGCCCTGGAAAGTTCTTCCGAGGAAGGTTCACGACACCTGATTTGGGCTTTGATCCTCTTTCCCAAAGGACTCAACAGAGATGACTTTTTCCTACAGCTTCAGAACAGGTACCCCCTGTGAGCCTTATTTACGGACCATATTTTATTCAAAATATTTTATTTAAAATGTGTTGCTGGGGACTTCCCTGGTGGTCCAGTGGTTAAGATTTTGAGCTCCTAATGCAGGGTACCGGGGTTCAGTCCCTGGTCAGGGAACTAAGATTCCACATGCTGCAACTAAGACCTGGTGTCAAATAAATAAATAAATATTTAAAAAATAAAGGACTTCCCTGGTGGGGCAGTGGATAGGAATCCGCCTGCCCACGCAGAGGACACAGGTTCGAGCTCTGGTTGGGGAAGATTCCACATGGCAGGGAGCAACTAAGCCTGCGCACCACAGCTACTGAAGCCAGCGCATCCAGAACTTGTGCTTTGCAATAAGAGATGCCACTCCAATGAGAAGCCCACGTACCACACCAAGAGTGGCCCCCACTCACTGCAACTAGAGAAAGCCCGTGCAAAGCAACAAAGACCCAGGGCAGCCAAAAATAAATAAAAACTTAAAAAAAAATCAAATGTGTTGCTATTTTATTTTTTATTGTTGATCTTTCTTGCCAAGTGTGTATGGCTATGTTCACATCAGTTGTGTGTATGCACTCATATACTTAGTTTTTAAAAATGACTCTGAGGCAGAGACGTCTGGTAACTTTGCTTCAGGTACCTCCACACCCCCTGATTTTCTGCACCCTGTGGCCTGTTCTAGCTGCGAGGTTGCCTGAGACCCTTCTTTCCTATACCAACAAAGAAAGGGCCCTTGAAGACCCTGGATATGTAACCATGTCAGGCATCATTCTCTCGGGGAGAATCAAGTAGCCCCTGTAGGGTGAAGGGAACTAGGTCTTTTCCCAAAGAGGAGGGGAACTCAGCACTGGCCCAGGTCTTGGCATCCAGTCCCATCACTTCATGGGAAATAGACGGGGAAACAGTGGAACAGAGGCTGCAGATGGACAGGCCTCCCTGTCCATCACCAACTCCCAGAGTTCACTCAGACTCACATCCATCGAGTCAGTGATGCCATCCAGCCATCTCATCCTCTGTCGTCCCCTTCTCCTCCTGCCCCCAATCCCTCCCAGCATCAGAGTCTTTTCCAATGAGTCAACTCTTTGCATGAGGTGGCCAAAGTACTGGAGTTTCAGCTTCAGCATCATTCCCTCCAAAGAAATCCCAGGGCTGATCTCCTTCAGGATGGACTGGTTGGATCTCCTTGCAGTCCAAGGGACTCTCAAGAGTCTTCTCCAACACCACAGTTCAAAAGCATCAATTCTTCAGCGCTCAGCCTTCTTCATAGTCCAACTCTCACATCCATACATGACCACAGGAAAAACCATAGCCTTCACTAGACGGACCTTTGTTGGCAAAGTAATGTCTCTGCTTTTGAATATGCTGTCTAGGTTGGTCATAGCTTTTATTCCAAGGAGTAAGCGTCTTTTAATTTCATGGCTGCAGTCACCATCTGCAGTGGTTTTGGAGCCCCCCAAAATAAAGTCTGACACTGTTTCCACTGTTTCCCCATCTATCTGCCATGAAGTGATGGGACCGGATGCCATGATCTTTGTTTTCTGAATGTTGAGCTTTAAGCCAACTTTTTCACTCTCCACTTTCACTTTCATCAAGAGGCTTTTTAGTTCCTCTTCACTTCTGCCATAAGGGTGGTGTCATCTGCATATCTGAGGTTATTGATATTTCTCCCAGCAATCTGGATTTCAGCTTGTGCTTCTTCCAGCCCAGTGTTTCTCATGATGTACTCTGCATAGAAGTTAAATAAGCAGGGTGACAACATACAGCCTTGACGTACTCCTTTTCCTATTTGGAACCAGTCTGTTGTTCCATGTCCAGTTCTAACTGTTGCTTCCTGACCTGCATACAGATTTCTCAGGAGGCAGGTGAGGTGGTCTAGTATTCCCATCTCTTTCAGAATTTTCCACAGTTTATTGTGATCCACACAGTCAAAGGCTTTGGCATAGTCAATAAAACAGAAATAGATGTTTTTCTGGAACTCTCTTGCTTTTTCCATGATCCAGAGGATATTGGCAATTTGATTTCTGGTTCCTCTGCCTTTTCTAAAACCAGCTTTAACATCAGGAAGTTCACGGTTCACGTATTGCTGAAGCCTGGCTTGGAGAATTTTGAGCATTACTTTACTAGCATATGAGATGAATGTAATTGTGCGGTAGTTTGAGCATTCTTTGGCATTGCCTTTCTTTGGGATTGGAATGAAAACTGACCTTTTCCAGTCCTGTGGCCACTGCTGAGTTTTCCAAATTTGCTGGCATATTGAGTACAGCACTTTCACAGCATCATCTTTCAGGATTTGCAATAGTTCAACTAGAATTCCATCACCTCCACTAGCTTTGTTCGTAGTGATGCTTTCTAAGGCCCACTTGACTTCACATTCCAGGATGTCTGGCTCTAGGTGAGTGATCACACCATTGTGATTATCTGGGTCGTGAAGATCTTTGGAGGCACCTTAATCTTACTCCTGGGCAGCCTCAAGGAGATTATAAGACTAGGAGGGATTTGATCTAACTTATATTTTTAACAGATGTTTCTGATAAATGATTATTATTTGCTAATGTGATATGTGAAAATTGTCTTGTAGTTTGAACTTAAATTTTTCTTATTCAAGAAAAATGAGGTAGAGCAACTTGTCATATGCTTGATATTTCAGTTTTACTTTGTGCATGTGAACCGTGAATGGTCTTTTTCTTGTTGACTTGAGGACATTTTTACACATTAAAGAGATGAGCCCTTTGTGACAGGAGTGACAATTCTCCCAGTTTGTCATGTCTTTTCACTGTTTTTGATGATGTCCCTGTAGAGTTTCTTCTCATATAACTGAGTTTACCAGTCTTTTAAGCAAAATAGAAATACAGCCTGGAGAGATATTTGAGTAGAATGGTCAACAAGCAGAATTTTGTATGTTATTTGCCCAAGGTGGCTTAAATTCCTTTTACTGGTACTTTTAAAGGAAGTTTGTAAAATGGAGTCTATCAGAGGGTTATGTATCTCAGGAGGACAGTGTCTTGTGTCAAACATGTTTGTATCAAGCTACCAACACCGTGTCTTTCTACAAACTCCTTTAATCAGCAGCACTTTTGGAAAAATGGAGTTGTGGAGGATGAAGAAGGATCCCCCATCAGTCTCAGTGACAGAGACTGCAGAACTGGGTTGGAGGAGAGGGGCATCAAGGGGGAAAGAGAGGGAGAGGCGGGAGAGATGTGTTGCACGGGCGCTTCTTCCTTAGGTGCAATGACCGCCTGGAGGGGGAGGGGCGGGCAGCTTCTGTATTCTCCTTTTAATAGCGTTTCCCCCAAGCTCAGGCACGTCTTCCTGATTTATGTTCATCGATTGCAGGAGGACGGAAGGTGGATGGAGGATGGAGGCTCTGATTCCTAGAGAGGAGAGAACTCCAACCCCTAAACTCCCCCAGGAGGAGTCTGGGGCAGACGAGGAAACTGAGCTCGGAAAGATTAGAGTACTTATCCAAGGTCACACTGCGGACTGATGGTGGAGGCGGAATTCGAACTCAATCAAGCTTATTCCAGAGAGCTCTCCATCTCCTAGCGCTACGGCCCACAAGTGCCCTCCTCTCTCTGCCAGTCCGCAACAGCCCATGCTCCTCCATCCCGGAGGCGGGAGCGGCCACTTCCCCCTACCCCTCTCTCCCCTCAAGCCCTCTTCTCCCTCCAGGGAGAGGTCCTGGGCTCTGCGTCCCCTCCTGGTACCGAGCCCGTGGCGCGTCTTGCCCTACCAGGGCGGACACATTTGCCGCGCTCCAGGCTCTGGCCTCCTCCCTTCTTCCCAGACCTCACCCCCCTCCCCTGCCCGTGACTCACTCTGCACGCGACCCCCTCCCTTCCAAAGCATCGCCAAGTTTTTCTCCAAGCAAGGCCAGCAGCTGGCCCCAAGCAGCGCTCGGACCGGGCGACCAGCCTCACTATCCAGCGTCAAGAGTAAACAGTGACAACAGCCCCCATTTCACCAGTACCCACTGCGTGCCAGGCGCTTGACTTCCATCGCTCTGAACTGCCCCCGCCCCCCAACCCGGACGAACAGACTCCTGGAAATTACTGTCCCCAATACATCGACGAAAGAACTGCTGCAGCTCCGGAAAGTTAGATGACACGCTTGGGCTCACACAGCTAATAATAATGCTGGCTAACGTTTGATCGAGTGGTTCTTATGTGTCAGGAACAGGTCTACGTACATTACGAGAACCACCCCACAGATGCTATTAAGAGCCCTATTAAAAGGGTACCATTATCACCCCCATTCTACGGATGAAGAAATCAAGGTTTGGCGCCTTGTCCAAGGTCACTCATTCAGTGAATGACAGATCATGGACCTAAACCCAGGCAGGGTGACTCGGCCGGGGGCGGAGGGGTTAGTTTTTTGTGCTGTCTCCATTACGCAGAAAAGCAGCGGGCTTCGAACCTATGGCACCAGGGGCCGGCCCCAAACGCCCAAAGGCAAACTAACCAGCTCGGATTGCCACAGTCCGCAGAGAGGAATTCCCGGGGATCTGGACCGGACCCACGCCAGGAGCGCGGACTGTGGCCAGTGCCGGCCCGCACGAGGTCCGCGCGGCCAGACCTCGGCTCCCGCGCGCCTCTCATCAGAAGATGGAGAATACTCACCATAAAAGAGAGGGCAAGCGCCTGCCCTGGAGGAATTGCCAGCGCTGGCAGGTCCTGGACTCCCGAGGAGAGACGTCTGCGGGCGCTGCCACCAGCTCAGGGGCGCCCGAGCGACCCCGAAGATGCCGGCTTGTTCCCCGGGGCCAGGGGCGCGTCCTCACGGTTCGAGCCCCGCAGCAGCGCCCCCTCTGCCCAGCAGGGTGGCCCGGAGTTGGAGCGTTCTTGGGGAAGTTGGCGCTCCAGCGCGGCGAGAGGGCGCAGGAGGTCGAGTGGGAGAGGGGAAGCGTCTTTTCTGCGCGGATCCCGGGGGCGCGCCAAGGCCTGCGCTCCAGCGGTTCCTAAGCTCCGCGCTGGACCTGGAGGGCGGCGAGTCCCGAGCTCAAGGCGCACGGGCCGCGCCTCTGCCGCCCGCCCCTGGCGCGCCAGGAGTCTTCCCCCTCGCCCTGGGCGCACGCATTGGTGTTCGAAACTGGGGCCCGGGTCCGGGCTACCGTGCGCTCATCGCCCTCACCAAGGGGCTGGGCGTCTTTGTGCGCGGGGCGCGCCGGCCGCCGCGGCCAGCTCTGGATGCTGCAGCCGCCGCCGCCTCCCCCTCCTCCTCCGCCGCCGCCCGCTCCCAGCCTTCCCGGCCGGCCCAGAGGCTGCAGCTGAAAGCCGATCCGGCTGAGCTCATCCCTGAAGGCCACTAATCCAATAGCCGCGGAAGGCGCGGCCGCCGGGAACGCCCCTTCCCCCACCATCCCGCGCCCCGGCCCGTCCCAGCTCGGGCCGCTGCCGGCGCCGCCACCTTTCCGAGGCCACCAGCTGGCGGGAGAGGGAAGTGGAGCCCGCGGCCGCCTGCCGAGTCGGCGCGGTCGCCATTCACCCGCCCGCTAGCCCGCGCACTCCCTCACTCACGCACTCATTCATGCGCACCCCCCCACCCCCATTCATTCAAGCGCGCAGGGAGCGCAAGGGTGGGTGCCCCTGAGCCGGAGGAGACAAACACAGTCGTTCGGCAGCTTTGCTGTCTTTATCCAACTTGTGTGGGAAATAGCAGCCGGGGAAGGATCTTGGTTTAATGACCTCTTCCTCAGGAGCGTGTCTACACTTTATTTTTTAAAGATCAGATTCCAGCTCATCTTCTAAAGTCCAATTTCACACCTCTCTTGCTTCTCGGAGCCTTATCCCGACCACTCGAGGAGCAAAGAGGTGTCTCTACGCTGCCTGCTGCCAGGACTGGAGGTGGGCCGCCGGATTGCCCGCCAGCCTGGAGCGGAGGAAGAGGGCGTGGCCAGAGCGGAGGCCAGGAGGGTGCTTGTAGCATCTGTGCTCTCTCTGGAAAATTGACAGTTACTGGTCTGGGTGCCTTTTGTGCTCTCAGAGGTGAGCTTAGTTCATTCCACAATGATCTGGTCTGACCTCAGCCCTCTCTTATGCCGGATACCAAACGGCCTAGGGGCAAAGTGCCGGTTCATATGGGACCGCCGCCGGTAAGTCGCTTCAGTCGTGTTCGACTCTGCGACCCCATAGACGGCAGCCCACCAGGCTCCCCCGTCCCTGGGATTCTCCAGGCAAGAACACTGGAGTGGGTTGCCACACAGACAAGTAAAAGGTAACTCAACCTAGGGAAACAGATGGCAGCTCTGGGGCTCCTTTTTCAGGCTGGGAAGGGCAATCTGGAAATGCTTCCTAGTAGAGGGGGCTACATGAATTAGCCCTGGAGACAGGGGAAGGGTGGTCATCTCTCTAGGTACCATACAGCATGGAGCCTCTGGTATGGACGGGAGTGTAAACGACAAGGTAAGATATGGCTGGAGGGATGGACAGTGGCTAGGGTCTTGGAAGTCAACTATAGTTTGATCTTTCCTCAAGATTAGTTGAGGCCTTTAATCAAAGTAATGCTTTACCAGATTTACATTCTCCAAAGATCTCTCAGCGGAGTGAATGGATGGAGGAAAGTAAGCTTGGAACTCCTGATACAGTCCAAGCAAAAGATGACGCTTCACAAACCATTTTAGCCATTGGTTGGACAGCCAAAGGGGGTATTGATATTTCCTACTGTTCTGTCATTGCCTGTTTGTACGTGTCTCCCTCCTAAAGCTGTGAACCCCTTCAAAGGGCAAGAACGCTTTTTATACTTGTCTGAATTCTCTATACCCACCCAGAACAGATGTTGAATAAATGTACTTCGAATTGACCTGAGTGGCATTCTGACCTGCACTCATATTTACTGTATTTGGGGGGTCTCCACAGCAGTCCTTTCTATCCCCCATCAGAAAACTCCTGGAGCACCTATTCTGCAAGCTATTGAGGGGGCTATGGACACAGATGAGGGGCAAGAAGAGAAAATTTGGGGGAAAAGATACAGAAGCCAAAGGAAATTGAAAGAATATTTTCAGTGGTTTCTTCACCTGGCTGACAGGGTAGGGGAGGGAGGGATATGCCCATCACTTGCCCTCTTTGCTAAGAAATATCACAACAGCTTCAAGGACAAGATAGGGAATGAACAATGGTCACAGTTTGAGAAACTAATTTTTCCCTGGGGGCTCCAGATAGGTTCAACCTGCTGACCTCTCCAGATGTGCCTTAGGCCCAAAGATGTAGACACACCACCCCTCCAAGTGTCCCTAAAATACTCCAGCCCCTGTATACCAAGCAGAATGACTTGTCATTTTGGGAGAAGTCAGAATAGCCTGGGTGTTATTTAATAAAACTTCACGTTGAGGTAAACGGCCTCTAAGATGTCTCCAGCAATCTCTGCCCCTTGGTTTCATACCCTTGTGTAACCACTCCGTTTAGGTGTGGCCGGCCTCATGGACTTGCTTCTCACCAAGAGAATAATGTGGAAGTAATGGATGGCCCAGCCAAGATTAGGTAATAAAAGATCGTGGCTTTGGCTTTGAGCATGCACGCTCTGTCTTGCGTGTTCTCTCTCTCTCTCTTTTGAATTAGCTCTCTGGAAGAAGCCACCTGCTATGTGCTGAAGCAGCCTTGTGGAGAGACCCGTGTGGTTGGGACAGAGACTGCCGACAACCGTGCGAGTGAACTTAGAAGCTGATCCAACCCTCCAGTCCTAGGTGGGCCTTCATATGAGAAGGCAGCCCTGTCTGACACCTTGACCGCAATTTCATGGGAGACTTTGAATCAGAGAAACTCAACTACACTGTGCCCAGATTCCTGACCACAGAAACTGTAAAAGAATAAATGTTCATTGTATTAAGCTGTTCTTTTTCGGGGGTAATCTGTTGTGCACCAATAGATAACTCATGCAAGATGTTCTTAACTACCCAAGGGCGATTCAAAAAATAGACCCTTGAAGAACTAACCAGTCTCACTCCAAAGAAAACACATATTTCACGGGTATGGCTAGGCAGCCTTTGGGTTTAATTTCAATTCAGGCTCTTTGAGTCTTAGCTTTTTCACTATAAAATGGGGACAGAAGGATTTCCTGAGTATGGTCATGTGTTGTAGCATTTACATACAGAGTAGGTACTCAATAAATCTTTTTCTTCCACTTCTCAGCAGTAGACAAAGATCTGCAGCATTCTTGGAATTCTTGGGCTAAGGCAAAGTTAGACCTGGAGCAGAAGGTCCGTGGAGGGGCTGCTACTGTCAGGGGTCCAGAATCGCTGTTTATAATGCAAAACTGTGGACTTCTGCGGTGGGCCAATACTTAAGAATCCACCTGCCAATGCAGGGAACACAGGTTCGATCCCTGGTCTGGGAAGATCCCACATGCCACAGAGCAACTAAGCCTGTGGGCCACAACTACTGAAGCCCATGCACCTGGAGCCCAAGCTCTGCAACTAGAGAAGCCACCTCAATAAGAAGCCTGTGCACCACAATGAAGAGTGCCCCCACTTGCTGCAACCAGAGAAAGCCCTTGTGCAGCAACCAAGACCCAGAGCAACCAAAAGGAAACTAATTAATATAACACATTTAATACAAAGCTGTGAACCCTACCATTTGCCTGCCTCTTTCTCCCAGCTGACTTGGAATCCACTTATTAGGTCTCAGCAAACATGGTCTCCTTCGCAGTATCAACTGTAGTTTAATAGAAGTTGAGGAAAAACTCTCAGACCTGAGAAATTCTGGCGAGCGAGGCTTGCTCCGAGGAGGTATGTGGCAGGGAGGAGGACTCTGCGGTGTGCAGGTGGCATGTCTTCCACCCTCCCTCAGAGGAAACCTCATTTGAGCCTAGCCTAGGCCATGGGGTGATCCTGTCTGAGATTGGTCCCCTCTAGTGCTGTGCTTGCATGTGTGTTAAGTCACTTCAGTATTGTCTGACTCTGCGATCCCATGGACTATAGCCCGTCAGGCTTCTCTGTCCATGGGATTCTCCAGATAAGAGTGCTGGAGTGGGCTACCATGCCCTCCTTCAGGAGATCTTCCCAACCCAGGAATCGAACCCGGGTCTCTTAAGTCTCCTGCATTGGCAGGCAGGTTCTTTACCACTAGCGACACCTGGGAAGCCCCTCTGCAGCTTATGCACCACTGTCTCCTTCCCTAATGGCTCTACTTCCTCGCTTCTGCTCTGCAGTCAAAGCTGTCTTCTCAAAGTCACCCCTGCCACCCCCTTCAGAGAATGGCCCACAGGATGGTTTTCCCACATTTTAGCTGAATCTGGCACGAGCCTCAGTTTCCTGCACCTTTGCTCTGGGCCAAGCCAGACCAAGACCCCCTGAGCTACTCCAGCGAGCCACGCTTCCTCTCTGACACCAGCCTTCGAACACGCTGACCTTGCTCCCTGGCACGGATTTTGCCTAGGTAACTCCGATTCTCTGCCTGTCTGCACGCCCTCTGCTCCAGGAAGCCTTCCCAACACCCTGGGCTCAGGGTGTGCTGTCCTGTGTGTGCCCTCCTGCCTGGTCCCCCACCCCGGGGTCCCCATTCCACTGTTCCTGCTGCCTCTTTTCTTGCCATCCTCTCCTCCCCCAAGATGTGAGCACATCCAGGGCAGAGCTGTCTTTTTCTTCTTTATAGCTTTTGCACTCCCACCTCCCATCTCCATTTTCATCTCACTAATTTCTCTTCCATTTACATCTCACTAATTTCTCTAAGCAACACGATCCTCCCCAGTACCCCTCCCTCTGTGGGTTAGGGCCCCTTTCTTGGAGCCCCACAGCAGCTTGTTGTCTTCCCTCTGTCACTGCACTTTGCAAACCCTTTGGGAACTGTCAGACTCCCGCAGCAGACAGTGGCTCTGCTAAGGGCACAACTGTGTCTGTTTTACCTTGGTGCTCCTGGCACCCAACCTAGTGCCAGGTATGCAGCAGACAGCCAATAGATGTTCATGGAAGAAATGACTGAAGGCAGGACAGAAAGAAGGAAAGAAAGAGGCTGGGAGGAAGAAAACCTATCTCCATTACCCACTTCCTTCCTTCCTCTCCCTCCCTCCCTCTCTTTCTTTCTGAGATCAGTGCTGAGAATTGAATTAATCATAGTCCTTGGTTCATGACACACTTTCATCATTAACCCATGCATGGCCCTTATGTATTTACATATGTATTCATAATATTAAATATGTAAGCACGTGGTATCCAACCCAAGGCACCTGCATCTCCCATGTGCTACTATCCTAGCCCATCTTTCTGCCTCCTTGTCACATAAAACTACTCTTCTGATTGTTAAGACTTTTCATTTTCTTAGATTATTTCTTTCAAATATCTATACAGTTAACCCTTGAACAAATCCAGGGGTTAGGGGTGCCAATCTCCTCACAGTTTAAAATCTTTATATAACTTCAGAGTTGGCCCTCTGTGTCTGAGGTTCTACATTCAGAGGTTCAACCAACCACAGATCTCGTAGAACATATTTGTTGAAAACCATTCACACATAAGTGGACTTGTATGGATCAATCCCAGGGGTCAACTGGGTGTGTGTGTTGTGTGTGTGTCGTGTGTGTGTATGTGAGTGAGTGTTCATTTGCTCAGTTGTGTTTGACTCATTGCAACCCCATGGGCTGTAGCTTGCCAGACTTCTCTGTCTGTGGAATTTTCCAGGCAAGAATACTGGAGCGGCTTGCCATTGCCTACTCCAGGAGGTCTTCCCGACCCAGGGATGGAAAGTGAGTCTCTAGCATCTCCTAAACTGGCAAGTGGATTCTTTACCAACATGCCACCTGGAAAGCCCAGTTTGTGTATATACATATATTTGTATGGTAGTGGTGGTGGTTCAGTTGCTAAGTCATGTCCGACCCTTGTGACCCCATGGACTGTAGCCCACCAGGCTCCTCTGTCCATAGAATTCTCCAGGCAAGAATACTGGAGTCGGTTGCCACCTCCTTCTCCAGGAGATCTTTCTGACCCAGGAATTGAACCCAGGTCTCCTGCATTGCAGGCAGATTTTTTACCGACTGAGCTATGTGAACTTCCTGATATTCAAGCTGGTTTTAGAAAAGGCAGAGGAACCAGAGATCAAATTGTCAACATCCGCTGGATCATGGAAAAAGCAAGAGAGTTCCAGAAAAACACCTATTTCTGCTTTATTGACTATGCCAAAGCCTTTGACTGTGTGGATCACAATAAACTGTGGAAAATTCTGAAAGAGATGAGAATACCAGAGCACCTGATCTGCTTCTTGAGAAATTTGTATGCAGGTCAGGAAGCAACAGTTAGAACTGGACATCGAACAACAGACTGGTTCCAAATAGGAAAAGGAGTACGTCAAGGCTGTATATTGTCACCCTGCTTATTTAACTTCTATGCAGAGTACATCATGAGAAACACTGGACTGGAAGAAACACAAAGTGGAATCCAGATTGCCGGGAGAAATATCAATAACCTCAGATATGCAGATGACACCACCCTTATGGCAGAAAGTGAAGAGGAACTCAAAAGCCTCTTGATGAAAGTGAAAGTGGAGAGTGAAAAAGTTGGCCTAAAGCTCAACATTCAGAAAACAAAGATCATGGCATCTGGTCCCATCAATTCATGGGAAATAGATGGGGAAACAGTGGAAACAGTGTCAGACTTTGTTTTTTGGGGGCTCCAAAATCACTGCAGATGGTGATTGCAGCCATGAAATTAAAAGACGCCTACTCCTTGGAAGGAAAGTTATGACCAACCTAGATAGCATATTCAAAAGCAGAAACATTACTTTGTCAACAAAGGTTCGTCTAGTCAAGTCTATGGTTTTTCCTGTGGTCATGTATGGATGTGAGAGTTGGACTGTGAAGAAGGCTGAGCGCCAAAGAATTGATGCTTTTGACCTGTAGTGTTGGAGAAGACTCTTGAGAGTCCCTTGGACTGCAAGGAGATCCAACCAGTCCATTCTGAAGCAGATCAGCCCTGGGATTTCTTTGGAAGGAATGATGCGAAAGCTGAAACTCCAGTACTTTGGCCACCTCATGCGAAGAGTTGACTCATTGGAAAAGACTCTGATGCTGGGAGGGATTGGGGGCAGGAGAAGGGGACGACAGAGAATGAGATGGCTGGATGGCATCACTGACTCGATGGATGTGAGTCTGAGTGAACTCCGGGAGTTGGTGATGAACAGGGAGGCCTGGTGTGCTGCGATTCATGGGGTCGCAAAGAGTTGGACACGACTGAGCGACTGAACTGAACTGAACTGAGCTACGATGGAAGCCCTTGCTTAAACATTATTTAGTTTTACTTGTTTTTTGACTGTTATCAAAAGACGCTATACTGTATGTAGTTTTCTAGGACTTGCTTTTTGAACACAACAAGATTCATCCATAATGATATGCATGCAACTGTAGCTCATTCATTTTCTCAGCTATGGTAGCTTATTGTGTGAATAAACACAATGTTAAAAAATTATTCATGACACTTGTTGAAGATGGTAAGGAAGACTCTTTGGTGGGGGTTGAGGGGTGGGCGGGCAGTGATGTGTGGACTACAGTGGGGTTTCATAGCCAAGGAGGGACATCAGGCTCAACTTGAGTACAGCAAGGACAAATAGGGATTTATAGCCAAGGAGCAAGGGGGAGGGTGGGGTCGGTGGATGGAAAATTGCTGGAAGCAAACACAGAGGTAAGATGGATTCTTGCTAGACTGATTCAACAGGGTCCTTGTTGAAGGCAGACCAGCCTGAGGGATGAGATCTTTGATTAGATACTGAGGGTGATCAGATACAAAAGTGTGGGAGGGTTTTGCTAAACTGATTTAGTAAGATTCTTACTCAAGCTCTACAGGGATGGAGAGAGAAGCCAAAGACCAGGTCTGGATGACCATAGGAGACATTCAAGTTTGGTCGAAAGAAAGCATCTTTGCCAGCAATTTATCTTTTCATGGTCCTTTCAAGGGTTGTTGATGTTGAGTCTAGTCTGGGGGCTATTAGGAACAGTGGTGTTATGAACATTCCCAAACCGTTTCCCTCCCGCATCCATGCTAATGTTTTCTTGGGCCTGTTCGTAGGAGTGGACTTGTTGATGCACTGTCAAGCAGGGGCCAGCCCATCCAAAGAAGTTCTAAAAACTGTTTCAGTCCTCCACATCCAATGTCATCAGGGAGATGCAAATCAAAGCAATGAGATGCCACTACAGCTCTATTAAAACGGGCAAAATCCAGAACACTGATGGCACCAGTACTGGCCAGGATCTGGAGCAACAGGCACTCTCACACACTGCTGGGGGGAACGCAAAATGGTAGAGCCACACCTGAAGACACTTTGGTTCTTTCTTATAAAACGAAAGCACTCTTACTATCATTCATTCATTCATTTCAGTTCCTCATTTGTGTCTGACTCTTTGAGACCCCACGGACTGCAGCACGCCAGGCCTCCCTGTCCATCACCAACTCCCAGAGTTTACTCAAACTCATGTCCATTGAGTCGGTGATGCCATCCAACCATCTCATCCTCTGTTGTCCCCTTCTCCTCCTGCCCTCAATCTTTCCCAGCATCAGGGTCTTTTCAGATGAGTCAGTTCTTTGCATCAGGTGGCCAAAGTATTGGAGTTTCAGCTTCAGCATCTGTCCTTCCAATGAATATTCAGGACTGATTTCTTTAGGATGGACTGGTTGGATCTCCTTGCACTCTAAGGGACTCTCAAGAGTCTTCTCCAACACTACAATTCAAAAGCATCCATTCTTCGGAGCTCAGCTTACTTTATAGTTCAACTCTCACATCCATACATGACTACTGGAAAAACCATAGCCTTGACTAGTTGGGCCATTGTTGGCAAAGTAATGTCTCTGCTTTTCAATATGCTGTCTAGGTTGGTCATAACTTTCCTTCCAAGGTGCAAGCATCTTTTAATTTCATGGCTGTGATTTTGGAGCCCAAAATAAAGTCTGTCACTGTTTCCACTGTTTCCCCATCTATTTGCCATGAAGTGAGGGGCCCAGATGCCATGATCTTAGTTTTCTGAATTTTTAGCTTCAAGCCAACTTTTTCACTCTCCTCTTTAACTTTCATCAAGAGGCTCTTTAGTTCTTCTTCACTTTCTGCCATACTTTAACTATATAGTTCAGCAATCACACTCCTTGGTATTTACCCAGAGGAACTGAAGTTTTCACACAAAAACTTGCACATGGATGTTTATAACAGCTTTAGTCATAATTGCCAAAACGTGGAAGCGACCAAGATGTCTTTCGTAGGTGAATGGATAAACAAACCGTGGTACATTCATACAATGGAATGTTAATCAGTCATGTCCGACTCTTTCACCCCATGGACTGTAGCCCGCAAAGCTCCTCTGTCCATGGAGTTCTCCAGGCAAGAATACTGGAGTGGGTTGCCATTTCCTTGTCCAGGGAATTTTCCAACCCAGAGATCGAACCTGGGTCTCCTGCATTGCAGGAAGATTCTTTATTGTCTGAACCACCAGGGAAGTCATATTATTTCGTACTAAGAAGAAACAAATTCTCAAGGCATGAAAAGACATGGAGGAAACTCAAATCTGTATTTCTTACAAAGTGAAAGAAGCCAGTCTGAAAAGGCTACGTATAGTATGATTTCAACTATATGACAGTCTGAAAAAGGTATGAGTATGGAGACAGTACAAAGATCGCTGTTAGCCAGTGGTTAGGAGGGAGGGATAAACAGGTGGAGCACAGATTTTTAGAGCAGTGAAACCACTCTGTGTGATGCTATCATGGTAGATAAAGGTCATTAGGCATTTGTCAAAACCCACAGCATGTACACCAAAAGTGACCATAAGACAAACTACAGACTTTGGGTGCTAATGATATGTCAGTGTAAGTTCATCATTGTAACAAATGTACCACTCTGGTGGGGAATGCTGATAATGGGGGAGGCTTTGCAAGTGTTACAGCAGGAAGTGTATGAGAAATCTCTGTACCTTCCACTCAGTTCTTCTGTGTCCCTGAAACTACTCTAAAAATACAGTCTGTTTTTTTTTAACTGTTTCAGTCCAGCCACAAAACATGGAGGGTCAAATGCACCGAAAATAATTTGCACCATTTACAGGTTACCACAATGATTGACCTAGGGATCCCCAACACTATTCCCTTGGACTCATTTGCATACAAATGATTTGCATACTGACATTGTTGCAGATCTCAGGTTATCCCATTTCCCTTCTCCTTGCTGTTTACCTCCTAGATAAGCAGAGCTACTGGTGTCCAGAGGACTGAGCACCCCAAGACTCTGGGATACGCCATAGTTAATCTGTAGCAAGAAAGTAGACAGATGTGACTCAGTGACAGACACCCAAATTCATCCAGTAAACGCTGAAGTTGGTGCAGGATAAGATATTAAGGACACACACAGGCATGCATATGCACACCTACGCCCAGAGTCCTGGACCCTGGTACACTGGGATAAGGGGGCAGACAGAGGACAGATCACAGCAGGGTCACACCACAGGGTTTTAGCCTTTTAATCAGTTTCTGTAATCCTCATGTTTATATAAAATGGTAGAGATACTGTCTACCCCATAGAGTTGTAAGGATTAAAGGAGGTGCTGTCTATAAGGGCTTGGCGAATGTTTGTTCTTCATATTGTGACCATGCATGAGTTACCAACTGCCTGGAAAATGGAACTAATAAGTGTACCCTTATTCAGGGGACTTCCCAGGTGGTCCAGTGGTTAAGATTTTGCCTTGCAGGTGAAAAGACAGCCTTCAGAATGGGAGAAAATAATAGAAAATGAAGCAACTGACAAACAACTGATCTCAAAAATATACAAGCAACTCCTACAGCTCAATTCCAGAAAAATAAATGACCCAATCAGAAAATGGGCCAAAGAACTAAATAGACATTTCTCCAAAGAAGACATACAGATGGCTAACAAACACATGAAAAGATGCTCAACATCACTTATTATCAGAGAAATGCAAATCAAAACCACTATGAGGTACCATTTCACGCCAGTCAGAATGGCTGCAATCCAAAAGTCTACAAGCAATAAATGCTGGAGAGGGTGTGGAGATAAGGGAACCCTCTTACACTGTTGGTGGGAATGCAAACTAGTACAGCCACTATGGAGAACAGTGTGGAGATTCCTTAAAAAACTGGAAATACAACTGCCTTATGATCCAGTAATCCCACTGCTGGGCATACACACTGAGGAAACCAGAAGGGAAAGAGACACGTGTACCCCAATGTTCATCGCAGCACTGTTTATAATAGCCAGGACATGGAAGCAACCTAGATGTCCATCAGCAGATGAATGGATAAGAAAGCTGTGGTACATATACACAATGGAGTATTACTCAGCCATTAAAAAGAATACTTTTGAATCAGTTCTAATGAGGTGGATGAAACTGGAGCCTATTATACAGAGTGACCAACCTAGATAGCATATTCAGAAGCAGAGACATTACTTTGCCAACAAAGGTTCGTCTAGTCAAGTCTATGGTTTTTCCTGTGGTCATGTATGGATGTGAGAGTTGGACTGTGAAGAAGGCTGAGTGCCGAAGAATTGATGCTTTTGAACTGTGGTGTTGGAGAAGACTCTTGAGAGTCCCTTGGACTGCAAGGAGATCCAACCAGTCCATTCTGAAGCAGATCAGCCCTGGGATTTCTTTGGAAGGAATGATGCGAAAGCTGAAACTCCAATACTTTGGCCACCTCATGCGAAGAGTTGACTCATTGGAAAAGACTCTGATGCTGGGAGGGATTGGGGGCAGGAGGAGAAGAGGACAACAGAGGATGAGATGGCTGGATGGCATCACTGACTTAATGGATGTGAGTCTGAGTGAACTCCGGGAGTTGGTGATGAACAGGGAGGCCTGGCGTGCTGTGATTCATGGGGTCGCAAAGAGTCGGACACGACTGAGCGACTGATCTGATCTAATCTGATACAGAGTGAAGTAAGCCAGAAAGAAAAACACCAATACAGTATACTAACACATATACATGGAATTTAGAAAGATGGTAACAATAACCCTGTATATGAGACAGCAAAAGAGACTGCTTTATAGAACAGTCTTTTGGACTTGGTGGGAGAGGGCGAGGGTGGGATGATTTGGGAGAATGGCATTGCAACATATATAATATCATATATGAAACGAATTGCCAGTCCAGGTTCGATGCACTATACTGGATGCTTGGGGCTGGTGCACTGGGACGACCCAGAAGGATGGTACAGGGAGGGAGGAGGGAGGAGGGTTCAGGACGGGGAACACATGTATACCTGTGGCAGATTCATTTTGATGTATGGCAGAACCAATACAATATTGTAAAGTTAAAAAATAAAATAAAATAAAAAAAAAATAAAAAAAAAAAAAGATTTTGCCTTGCAATGCAGGGGGTGTGGGTTCGATCCCTGCTTGGGGAGTTAAGATCCCACATGACTGTAGCCAAAAAACCAAAACATAAAGCAGAAGCAATATTGTAACAAGTTCAAGAAGGACTTTTTTTTAAAGTACCTTTCTTTAGTGGCATTTCTCACATTGAAATACTGAGCAGTTGAATCACCTCTCCAAGCCTGAGAAGTTCCCCTCCACATGAATTCAAGCAACTCTGCTTCCTACAGATGAACAAAAAGCCCAGTGCCCGTCAGACTTCCTTGGTGGTCCAGTGGCCACCAAGGCACTGCCACTGCCACTGCAGAGGACACAGGTTCCATCCCTGGTCGGGGAACTAAGATTGCACATGCCAGGCTGCGTGGCAAAAAAAATGCCCAGTTCCCAGTCATAGCTCTCAAATTTCTTGCAAGTGCTCGTTGCATTTTATTTTTGGTAAAATCAAGCAAATAAAACCCCTTCATGTCCTAGCCTCCCTCGCCCTGGATGCGGCTGTGATGTGGATTCTGCCAGACAAACATACCAGTCAGATTCAGAAGTTCGCTCCTCTAGAACATTCTTTAGGCCTATGGAATCCCCTCTGGCAGGTACTTCTGGGGAGCTCTTTTCTGGAATCGGAGTGAGAGTGCCAGCTTCCTCATCTCATTTGTGGCAGACACTCCCTTACCAGACCCATTCTGTCGACAGAATTATTTTCCTGAAAGTTCCATCCAGAGCCTAGTTTTCAACAATCCCAATGATTCTGTATGCTATTTATTCTGCTTCACTAAGTCCCCACCTGCATGAAATAGGTGGAGTGGATTCTACCGTTGGCAACTAAGAACTCCTTCTGTTACCTTCCCTTTTCCAGTCTTCCTGACAGCTTGGCTAATCACACCCTTCCTCCTGGGTTTTCAAAGCTGGAACCAGCTATTCCAAAAAAAGCAAAGATGGTGGAGAATTCATTTTGATGGAAGCATTGGCAGCAGCAACATCCAGCCCCCAAGGACGCCATCAGCTATGGTACCCACTCCTACATCCAATGATCAGTGCTGTCAGTGGCAGCTCAGTAGACTGGGTTTGGAGTGTGATTCCAGCTGTATTTCTGAGCCCTGCATTTGTTGCTGATTTTGTTGTTCCTGCCTTTTTTAATGGTATTTTTCTTTTTCCTGGATCTTGCTCTCTAGCCTTCCAAGTCATTTTGTGATTTCCCAATTTTCTCTCTTCTTAAATCTAGTCATAGAGTGAATTACACTGATTGGGTTTTGAATGTGGAACTAGCTTTGCATTCCTGGGATAAATCCCACCTGGCTGTGATATATTGTCCTTTTACTACATGGTTGGATTTCCATTAGTGTCTATATTCATGAGGATACTGTCTGTGCTTTTCTTTTCTTGTAATATTTTTGTCTTGCTTTGACACCAAACAAAGACTGGATTTCAAGAATAAGTTAACAAATTGCACTAAAAAGGAAAGAGAAAAAGAAAGAAAAGAATGAGTTAACAACATTCTTCTTTCTTCTAAGAAAAAAGAAATATAGAAATGATAGTATTTCTCCTTCAATGTTTTGTGGAATTCACCAGTGAAATAATCCGGCCCTGGAGTTTTCTTTACGGGGAGAGTTTTAAACAGAAATTCAATTATTTTGAAATAGATACAGAACTATTGTGTTTCTTTTTGAATGAACTATAGTAGTTTATAAGACATTTGTCATGTCAGGTAATTGTTGACTATATTGGCATTGAGTTCATAATTTTTCCTTATTGTCTTTTTACTACATGAGAATTTCTATAGTGATGACAGCTTTCTTGTTTCTGATACTGGTATTTTGGGCCTTTTCTTTCTTATTTTGCTTGTTCAGTTTGGCTAGCAGTTTATCAATTTTATTGATGGTCTCAAATATCAACTTTTGTTTTCATTTATTTTCTCTATGCTTTTTTTGGCTCTCTTTCCTTTCTTGTGCTTACTTTTGGCATCCATTTGCTCTTTCCCTTAAGGTGCAAAGCTGAGATCATTTATTTTAGACCATTTTTCTAGTCTAATATAGGCCTTTAGTGCCATACATTGTTTTCTAAATACTGCATCTCACAAATTTTGCAACATAGTATTTCTATTTACATTCAGCTCAAAAAACATTGTAATTTTTTTTCTTTTTGACACATAGCTTACTTAGAATTTAGTTATTTTGTTTCCAAATATTTGAAGATTTTCCAGACATCATTCCGGTATTGGTTCCTAACATTTCTATGTGGTCATTCTTCTTATAACTTGAATAGTTTTAAATTTACTGAAATTTATTTTATGGTTCAGAATACAGTTGAGCTTTATAAATATTTATAAATGTTTTGAGTGCCCTTGAAAAGAATGTGTATTCTGCTACTATCGCATGAACTGCTCTGGAAATACCAATGACATCAGGTTAGCCGTGTTATTCAAGTCTTCTATATTCTTACTTATTTTCTGTCCATCTGTTCTGTCAATCATTAAGAGAGGGTATAGAAGTATACTTGTGAATCTGTCTGCGCCTTCTTACATTTCTCTCTCTTTTTGTTTCATGTATTTTGAAGCCTGGTTTTAGGTGCATATACTTTTGGGGTGTTATGTTCCTTTATGAACCGACTCTCTTTGTGCCTGCTAATACTCACTGCTCTGAAATCTCTTTTGTTTGCTATTGTTAAATATGCTTTCACTTCTTTTTAAAATTAGTGCTAGCATAATATATCTTTTCTATCCTTTTACTTTTAACCTGTATGGGTCTTATAGTACAGGTCTGATGGTGGTGAGTTCTGAAAGCTTTTGTCTATTTGAAAAAACCTTGTTTATCCTCACTTTTGAAAGCTTTCTTCTTGGTGAGGAATTTTAGGTTGATGGATTTTTTGCTTTTCTTCCATTGCTTTGAAGGTGCTGCTGCATAGTCTTTTATATTAAATTGTTTTTGACCCCCCAAAAAAACCAACCCCCAAAAACTGCTGTTATCCTCTTTGTTCCTCTGTATGTAATATGTTCCCTCCTTTTCCCTGGCTACTTTCAATTATTTTTCTTTATCAGTGGTTTTAATCAATTCAATTATGATGTGCCTTGGTGTAGTTTTCTTTATGTGTCTTATGTTTGAGTTTCTTTAAACTTTTTAGATTTGTGTGTTTAGAGTTTTCTTCATATTGAGAAATATGGGGGCTCTTATTTCTTCAAATATTTTTCTGCCCATTTCCTTCAAGGACCCCTACTCCACCTGCACAGGCTGCCTGAAATTGCCTCACAGCTCGCTGTTATTCCATTTAGATTTTTCATCTGTTTTTTCTCTGTGCTTCATTTTCAACTGCCTCTATGTCTTCAGTTTCACTAACTTTTCCTTCTACTATGTCTAATCTGCAGTTAATCCCACCCAGTGTATTTTCATCTCGTACATTGTAGATTTCTTTCTAGAAATTCAGCCTGGATGTGGACACAGTTGGGGAAAGGGATGGTAGGACGAATTGAGAGAGTAACATTGACACGTATACACTTATTGTTGTTGTTCAGTCACCAAGTCATGTCCACTCTTTGTGACCCTGTGGACTGCAGCATGCCAGGCCTCCTTGTCCCTCACCATCTCCCTGACCTTGTCCAAGTTCATGTTCATTGAATCAGTGATGCCATCCAACCATCTCATCCTCTGTTGCCCTCTTCTCCTTCTGCCTTCAATCTTTCCCAGCACCAGGATCCCACATTGGGAAAACAATGAGTCAGCTCTTCACATCAGGTGGTCAAAGTATCAGAGCTTCAGCTTCAGCATTAGTCCTTCCAATGAGGATTCAGGGTTGATTTCCTTTAAGATTGACTGGCTTGATCTCCTTGCTGTCCCAGGGATTCTCAAGAGTCTTCTCCAGTACCACAGTTCAAAAGCATTAGTTCTTCAGTGCTCTGCCATCTTTATGGTCCAGCTCTCACATCTGTACATGACTACTGAAAAGACCATAGCCTTGACTATATGGACCTTTGTCAGCAAAGTGATGACTCTGTTTTTGGATACACTAAGTTTTTCATAGCTTTCCTTCTAAGAAGCAATTGTCTTCTCATTTTAGGGCTGTGGTCATCATCCAGGTTGATTTTAGAGCCCAAGAAGAGGAAATCTACTGCTTCCACCCTTTCCCCTTCTCTTTGCCATTAAGTGATGTGACCAGATGCCATGATTTTAGTTTTCTTAATATTGAGTTTTATCTGTCTTTTTCACTCTCCTCTTCCACCCTCGTCAAGAGGCCTCTTTTCTCTCTGCCATTATAGTGGTATCATGTGTAAAATAGATAGCTACATGTGAAATAGATAGCTACATGTGTAAAATAGATACACTACATCTGCCTCTTGTGAAACCTATATGCAGATCAGGAAGCAACAGCTAGAACTGGACATAGAACAACAGACTGGTTCCAAATAGGAAAAGGAGTATGTCAAGGCTGTAAATTGTCACCCTGCTTATTTAACTTCTATGCAGAGTACATCATGAGAAACGCTGGGCTGGAAGAAGCACAAGCTGGAATCAAGATTGCCGGGAGAAATATCAATAACTTCAGATATGCAGATGATACCACCCTTAAGGCAAAAAGTGGAGAGGAACTAAAAAGCCTCTTGATGAAAGTGAAAGAGGAGAATGAGAAGTTGGCTTAAAGCTTAACATTCAGAAAACTAAGATCATGGCATCTGATCCCATCACTTCATGGGAAATAGATGGGGAAACAGTGTCAGACTTTATTTTTTTTGGGCTCCAAAATCACGGCAGATGGAGATTGCAGCAATGAAATTAAAAGACACTTACTCCTTGGAAGGAAAGTTATGACCAACCTAGATAGTATATTGAAAAGAGATATTACTTTGCCAAAAAAGGTCCATATAGTCAAGGCTATGGTTTTTCCATTCATCATGTATGGATGTGAGAGTTGGACTGTAAAGAAAGCTGAGTGCCAAAGAATTGATGCTTTTGAATTGTGGTGTTGGAGAAGACTATTGAGAGTCCCTTGGACTGCAAAGAGATCCAACCAGTCCATCCTAAAGGAGATCAGTCCTGGGTGTTCATTGGAAGGACTGATGCTGAAGCTGAAACTCCAATACTTTGGCCACCTCATGCGAAGAGTTGACTCATTGGAAAAGACCCTGATTCTGGGAGGGATTGGGGGCATGAGGAGGAGGGGATGACAGAGGATGAGATGGCTGGAGGGCATCACCAACTTGATGGACATGAGTTTGAGTAAACTCTGGGAGTTGGTGATGGACAAGGAGGCCTGGTGTGCTGTGATTCATAGGGTCGTAAAGAGTCGGACACGACTGAGTGGCTGAACTGAGCTGAACTGAACCATGTGTAAAATAGCTAGCTAGAGGAAAGCTGCTATCTAGCACAGGGAGCTCAACTCAGTGCTCTGTGTTGACCTAGTGAGGTGGGATGGGGGTGGGGTGGGAGAGAGGTTCAAGAGAGAAGGAATAGGTATACATGTAGCTGCTTCACTTTGTTGTATAGCAGAAACTAACGCAACATTGTAAAGCAATTATACTGCAATAAAAAAGAGAAATTCAACCTGGACCTTTTTTATATCTCCCATGTCTTTATTTAACATATTCAATCCTTCCTCTAGAATCTTGAACATATGGAATACAGTAATACTTTTCAAAATGTCCTTATCTACTACTTCTGTTATCTGGGTCATTTCTGGGTTAGTTTCAGTGGATTGATTTTTCTCCTTCCTTTGGGTTATGGGATTGTAGGTACCTGCTTCTTGGCATGCCTGGTAATTTTTTCCCACTGTGGAGCAAGACCCTTTTTGTATTTTGCCTGATGTCCACTCTGGCTGGTGATGCAAGGTGTTATTTCTAGTCTTAGGTGAGCTCCAGGGATTGTTCCCTCTAGTTCCGTTGGTATTACTTCCCACGCCTTAGAGAGTTTCCTCTTCTGCGTGCTCTGACCTGTGCTCAACTGCATCTTTGAGGGGCACCTTTTGAAAATCTCCCTGGTTCTCTCTCTGTGTAGCTTTCTCCTTCCCAGTATGCTTCCCTGAAAATTTTAGTTGCCTTGGCCTTCTTGCTCTCAGCTCCATATTCCCAAACCAAGGAGATCACTAAGCTCTGCCAGCCTTCCCCTTTTTTTCCACCATGACCTGGAAGCCTCCATATCTCAGAGATTACTCTCCTTCACTGCCCATCATCTAATATCTTAAAAACCATAGTTTTATATATTTCATATCCTTTTTAGTTCTTTCGGGTATGAGAGCACATCCAGCCTCTGTTGTTCCCTCTTGGCTGGAAGCAGAAGTCTTCCTCTTGTACTTCTTTTGTACACAGTGAGAGTAATTTTCTGATGTTTACAATAGAAAACACTGGATAAAACACTACCTTGCATGATTAATGTGAAGATTAAATGAGAGAACACACATGTATGCTCAGGATAGTGTCAGCACTGAACAAGTGTTCAGTTAATGTTGATGTACTTGTCAGCATTTGCTGTGTCAACAAACAACCTCCACACCTCAGCAGCTTACAATAACAAACACATCTAGCTCACGGGTGTTCTGGTCTACTGGTCTTTATCTGTCATGACTTGGCTGTGCTTAGCTCCCCTTGAGCACCAAGCTTTCTTATTCTGGGATGCAGACTGACAGTAGCATCATCTAAGAAGACAAGAACATGAGACCAAATAAATCATGAGATGCATTTAATGTTTCTGCTCTGATGTGGTGCCTGTTGCATCCTCTCACATTCGATTGGCTATCCTAAAGTCAATGGAATACCACTATACTATACTCCATCCTCGGAGAGTTCTGGCAAAGAAGAGAGGTATGATTCTCTTACAGAAGAGGGAGCTGATGGTGATGGTGGTGGAAGTCACTCAGTCATGTCTGACTGTTTGTGACCCCATGGACTGTAGCCCTCCAGGCTCCTCTGTCCATCGAACAGTTTTCTCCTCCCCCAAACTCCAAGAGCCTTTATTTCAGGGCCTTCCACTTGACAATGACTTACAGGCGGTTTTGCAACAGGTCTTCAGTTTAACTTCTATTTATCTACCATATGGTTTGAAGACAAAGGAGCTCAGATTTTCTAAGGGCCTACCTTGTGCCAGGTCCCTTTCATGGAGCAGCTATTCTAAACCTTGTGATGGCCTCACCAGGTTGCTCTGTTTCACAGGTGAGGAAATAAACATACAGAGAAGTTAAGTGACTGTTCAAGGTCACAAAGCTAATAAGTGGCAGAGTTGGGGTTTGAACTCAAGTCTGTGTGTGCTTTGGGTTATAATTATTTATTTTTGTTTCATAATAATTATTTTGGGCCCTTAGTGGGATTTTTTGTTCCTGGAAAGCAAGGACTGCATCTTGTGCTTCTTTGGTTCATCCATAAAGATCAATACAGAGACTGAACACTGTTTAGGTGCTTAAAAACATTACTAAATGTATTTATAAAGAGAGAAGCAGGACTCCCCTGGTGGTTCATAGTGGTAAAGAACCTGCCTGCCAATGCTGAAGACATGGTTGGATCCCTAATCCGGGAAGATCCCACATGCCTTGGAGCAACTAAGCCTGTGTGTCCCACCTACTAAGCTTGTGCTCTAGAGCCCATAAGCCACAACTATTGAAGCCCATGCTTATAACCTGTGCTCCAAATCAAGAGGAGCCACCATAGTGAGAAACCCACACACCACACCTAGGGAGTAGCCCCAACTCGCCGCAGCTACAGCAAGTCCTGTGCAGCAACAAAGACCCAGCCCAGACAAAAAGAAATCAATTAAAAAAACAAATTTTTTTAAAGGACAAAGCTAATGACTCAGTGCTCCTTGAGTCCTGAAAAACATACCAGGTGTGGTTCAGGAGAAAGTATTTCTCCTTTCTGCTCTCATCCCTTGGTGGTCTAATCCTCATTGCTGGCTGAGGGCATTGTGGGGATGAGAGGATATGATAAATAAGGCTTTGTCAGGGCACAGAAGGAAATCCACAAAGCTGTGGAGGTAGAGGGAAAACACATTTACTGTGTGTCTCTGTGTTGGGTTTTACCATTTATTATCTCATCAAAGGCACATAATATCTTATGGGGTCAGATTTCTTAACCCCATTTAACAGCCAAGTGAAAAGAGAAAGTGAAAGTCTCTCAGTCATGTCTGACTCTTTGCAACCCTATGTACTATACAGTCCACGGAATTCTCCAGGCCAGAATACTGGAGTGGGTAGCCTTTCCCTTCTCCAGGGGATCTTCCCAACCCAGGGATCTAACCCAGGTTTCCCACGTTGCAGGCAGATTCTTTACCAGCTAAGTATCAGACAATAATAAATAATTTGGAATCTCAATACAGGTCTGACTGACCTCAAAGCTCTGATGGTTGCCTCTACACCCCACTACTGACATGGATAGCACCCCCTCCATTGAGAGAAAGCCAGGTCAAGCCATCACTGAGGCTGGCTGGCCTTGAGCACATGGGGATTGAATAACTGAGAATATATTCCACCCACACAACCAAAAATTAACCGCTTCACACTACCTGATCCATTGCCACTGGAGACTTTTTATCAGCTATTACCTGTGTGGTAGTCAAGCAGTTCATCTTTTTCATTGAACCATCTCATTATGTTCTTGACATAGTCTCTCATTCTCTCTGAAAACAAAATGGTTTAAGATGAAAACTGCAATTACAGTGCCATCTATTAAAAGGACCTGGGATTCCTGCAGTGTTTAAAAGAATATGTAATTGCTGATTAAAGAAAACCATGCTATTGGTCCAAATGATTGATTAAAAGCAAATTTGGAGGAATTTTCTGTGCACCATCATGGACAGGCTCACACCCTTTCTCCTGGAGCCAAAGTGATCTGTGCGAGGCTCAGAGAGGTTAATAACTTGTCCAAGGTCACACAGCTAGCGTTCTTCTGACATAGGAGGATATACATTTGAAATGTATTATCCAGGGACCTGACACAGTCTAGAGTATGTAAGATTCTTGAAGGGTTCAGATGATTTCATGGGAAATGGTGGGCTTCCCTGGTTCCTATATTTATCATCTTGTCCCTGGACTTTGGCAATTTATTTATTCATTTTTAAATATTCATTTATTTGGATGTGCCAGGTCTCAGTTGTGGCACATGGGATCCTTGATCTTTGTAGCAGCATGCAGGATCTGTAGCTGTGGCATGTGGATTCTTAATTTTGGCATGTGAGATCTAGTTCCCCAACCAGGGCCTGAACCCAAGGCCCTGCATTGGCAGCACAGAGTCTTAGCCACTGGACCACCAGGAAGGTCCCTTAGCAGTTTAGGCTCCTCTCACTCACCTCACTCCCTTCCCACAATGTTCTCCAAATAACACCTTGAGAGACTGTGGCAATCATTATTGGTTGCCCACCAAAAAGGTTCCCCCATCCTTTTGGCATTACCAGAATGATAGTTTTGTAACAATATATCCAGTATATTGTTATATACTGTAACAATATATCCAGTAACAATATATCCAGTAACAATATATCCAGTTTGATAGGTTTCAGCTTCTCCTTGCAACTACACACATAAATAAATAAGTCTTGTGTTTTACTTCGGAGAAGGCAATGGCACCCCACACCGGTACTCTTGCCTGGAAAACCCCATGGACGGAGGAGCCTGGTAAGCCGCAGTCCATGGGGGTTGCTAAGAGTCTGACGCGACTGAGCGTCTTCACTTTCACTTTTCACTTTCATGCATTGGAGAAGGAAATGGCAACCCACTCCAGTGTTCTTGCCTGGAGAATCCCAGGGACAGCGGAGCCTGGTGGGCTACCGTCTCTGGGGTCGCACAGAGTCAGACAGGACTGAAGCGACTTAGCAGCAGCAACAATCTTTTACTTAGTAGATTTGGTTTGCTGTAATAGTATGAGTACAAGGATTCTGAAACTATTTTCTATGGTTTTAGATCTGAACAAATAAATGAATATACTAATGTTGGGAATCAGAGTTCTCACTATGGAAGAACCAAACCTGAAATGCAGTAAAGCAAGCAAAGCCCCACAGAGTTTTATGGGAATTAGAGACTGGAGCATGACCCTTTGGGCTTCCCTGGTGGCTCAGGTGGTGAAGAATCTGTCTATAAAGCAGGACATCCGGGTTCCTATTCTGGGTGGGGAAGATCCCCCAGAGAAGGGAATGGCAACCCACTCCAGTACTCTTGCTTGAAGAACTTCATGGACAGAGGAGCCTGGTGGGCTACAGTCTATGGGGTCACAGAGAGTTGGACATGACTGAGTGACTAACACTTTCACGTCACTGTATTTCTAGCTTTGCCCAGTGAAAGGGCCTTGAAGTGTCGACATAATTGGCAATGAGCACACTCCAGCACACAGTTTTTGTTTCTGAAAAGCATTCTTGGATTTCCTGATGATTCAGTGTTTAAAGACTCTGTGCTTCCAAGGCAGGGGGTGCAGGTTCAATCCTTGGTCTGGAAACTAAGCTCCCACAGGCCATGCGGCATCTCTCATTAAAGGTAATTTTTTTTAAATAAATAAAAATTTAAAAATAAAGAGCATTCTTTGTTTAAAAAAAAAAAACAAAACACCAGGGGTCCTTGAAGAAATGGCTGATTCAAGGACTGGGGCAGGGAAAGTACAAGGTGAGTCTGCAACATGGACTGTGACAGAAAATAAGAAATATTAATAATAGGAATAGATCAAAAGTACAAGGAGACACCCAAAGGCAGTAAGCATCCAAATGTATGACAGTTATGGGTTATAACCAACAGAATATATTAATAATAAGAATCTATAAGTTCATCCAAGTCTGTACATATATGCACTAGGGGCAGCTCTCCCCTGCTGTAGAAAAATGCAGAAGAAATGACAGTTTTAGAAAACCACTGTTTTGCTACCATCCTAGTAAAAGAGCTGGGCAAAAATTATCAAGGGATGCTGAAACATGTGGCTGAAAGTCTAATGAGGAGCAAGATATTTACAGTCTCAACAAATCTCTCCACCAAGTAATTATTAATTAGAAAAGGAAAAATAGGAACTTGGCAAGCACCCTTTTAATAAAATGATCAAAGTTAACACCACCAATAATGGGACAAATCAACCTTGCTGCCTCCTTATATTTTGCACTTCTGTGGTGTTCTGGCCCAAAGTACTTAACCTAAAACTAATAATGAGGAAATATCCAGACAAACCTAGATTGAGGGGTATCCTACAAAACAATCGGCATGACTCTTAAAAATGTCAAAGTTATAAAAGAAAAAGAAAGGGTAAGGAAATATTCCAGATTAGAAGAAGCTAAAGAGACCCGACAACTTAATGTAACATACAACCTTGGATTGGATCCTGGACCAGAAAAAGGTTTGTTATAAATTATAATATTTGGACAATTATCATATGGATTATAGATTAGATACTAGTAGTTTTTAGCATTAAAATTCCTGCTGTTCTGTGGATCCATCAAAGAATTTTTTGTTTGGGACTTCCCTGGTGGTCCAGGGGTTAAGACTGCATTTCACTGCAGAGGGAGCGCAGGAAAACTGCTCCTGGTCAGGGAACTAAGATCCTGCGTGCTGCTCAGTGCAGCTAAAAAAAAAAAAAGACTATTTTGTTTTTAGCAATTATTAATACATAGGAAAGTATTCAAGGATAAAGGAGCGTGATGTATGCAACTTACTCTCAACTAGTTTAGAAAGAAAAATTATGACACAAACATGGCAAAATACCAAAAACTGGTGAATTGTGGTACAATAGAGATGGCCACACCCTTATTGCTACTCTTCTGATTGGGTTGCTTGTTGTTTAGTCACTCAGTCGTATCTGACTCATTGTGACCCTGTGGACTGTAGCCCACCCTCGGAGCTCCTCTGTCCATGAAATTCTCCAGGCAAGAACACTGGAGTGGGTTGCCATTTCCTTCTCAAGGGGATCTTCGTGACCCAGGGATCAAACCCACCTCTCCTACTTTGCAGGCAGATTCTTTACTACTGAACCACTGGGGAGACAGACAAATTCCTATCTTTAAATCTGAGCTGGTCTTAGTCAGTTGTTAGACCACCAGGCTGGTGGGAAGCGACTCTGGGACTCCTTGACTATGTTATGAGAAGCTTTGCCCTTTTAGTCTGGGCCTCTTGGAAAGCTCTCTCCAGGGCCCTTGAGCTGCTATAAGATATCTAGCGGCTCCCTGAGACCGTCGCACTAGAGAGGCCATGCATAGGTGCTCCTGTTGACACTCCCCACTCAGCTCAGCCTTGCTGCTCTCCCCACCAAGGTGCCAGACTTGTGAGTGAAGCTCTCTTGGATTCTCTAGATCATTCCGTCCACCAGCTAAATAGCATTCCATGACCTCTGTCAACACCGCATGGAACAGAAATCACCCAGCTGAGCTCTGCCCAAATTCTTGACACAGAAAATCATGATACCTCCTATAATGGTCGCTGTTTTAAGCCACTAAGTTTGGCAGCAGTTTTCTTTTGTTTTGTTTTTAAACACAAAAACAGATAACTAGCACTAGGGAGAGTGACTTTTTTTAAGAGGGCATTCTTTGTATTGTTCTCACAGCTTTTCTGTATGTTTGATATTATTTTTAAATTTAAAAAAATTTAGGGCCATCAGTTCACGGTTAAGATGGGTGTGTATTTTTGCTTAAACCAGAAGCTCTTTTTTTCTCAGCAGGAAAATCATTTAGCAATTCCTTAAATCTATGCCAACTTCTAGACCCAAATTGAACTTTTAGAGTGAAACCTGGTGAGTCAAGACCACAAAGGGGTTTGTTGAACTTTGATGCTGAATGTGGAAACCAAAACTCACAAAGTGGAAACACACCTGTTACATGTCTCACTTCTATGCTCCATCACCGTGGATCCAACGGCCTCTTCTCCTTCTCCACCAGATATGTCAACAACACTTCAACTCATCATGTCCTAATCCTAACTCACAGTCTCAGCAACCTAAGCCCCAACCCTCACTGAAATAAAAAAACAATAAATACGTAAATCCCTAGTCCTCCTTTAGTGTTTGCTATGTCAGAGAGTGGCTGCTCCATTCCTTTCCAAAATCAGAACCAGAATCTGAGACTCATCCTTGTTGCCGCCCTTGCCTTATTCTCCATCTTCAGCTGCACTGGTTTTGCCTCTTGATATTTCTCCCATTTATCCTCTTCAAGCCAGGTCACCATCACCTTTCACCTTCTAACCCTGGATTTAATCTTGCCCTCTTGAGAGTCCAATCTTCAGTTTCCTGGGCAGCAGCCACATTTAGAATACAAATCAGATTATATCACTTTCCTGCTTAAAAACCATTCAACGCTTCCTTTTGTTCTTGGACTTCCTGCAGGAAGCCATAAAGGAAAAGTTTAAATTTAACTAGGAAAATGTATAAAAGAGGCTAAAAAAGAACACACATAAATGATCATAAAGCAGGCTAAAAACAAAGAATAAATTGGAGGGAAATATTCGCAACATGATGTGAGTAACAAAGAGCTATAGTCCTCATTATATAAAAGACCTAACAAATCGACACAGAAAGGATCAAATTCCAATAGCAAAATGGACCTGGAACACAACAATTTAGCTCACAGTAAAGAGGAAAATGGCATAGAAATACACAGAAAAGATGCTCAACTGCACTCATCATTAAATAAATATGAAACTAAAGAACAAAAATGTTACATTATCAGGTTGACATAGATTCATAATTTTGAAAACACAAAATGTTGGGTTTCCCTGGTAGCACAGTGGAATGTGCCAATGCAGGAGACATGGATTCAATCCCTGGTCTGGGGAGATCCAACATGCCAGCAAACAATGAAGCCTGTGCACCGCAGCTATTGAGCCTGTGCTCTAGGGACCAGGAACAGCAACTAACGAAGCCCACACACTCTAGAGCCTGGGCTCCACAACAAGAGAAGTCATCATAATGAGAAGCCTGCTCCCTGCAACTGGAGAGTAGTCTGCATGTGGCAACGAAGACCCAGCACAGCCAAAAACAATACCCAAATTTAAAAAAAGAAAGAAAACACAAAATATTGATGAAGGCGTAGTGCTCAGTTGAGTCTGACTCTGTGGCCACATGGACTGTACCCCACCAGGCTCTTCCGTCCATGGGATTTCCCAGGCAAGAATACTGGAGTGGGTTGCCATGCCCTTCCCCAGGGGACCTTCATGACCCGGAAATTGAACCCAGGACTCCTGCATTGCAGGCAGATTCTTTATCGTTGAAACTCCTTGGGAAGCCTGATGAAGGTATAAAGATTCAGACAACTCTCTACACAGTTTGTATAATCTTTCATGAAAAGATGGGTTGAATAAAGGACAGAAATGGTAGGGACCTAACAGAAGCAGAAGATATTAAGAAGAGGTGGCAAGAATACACAGAAGAAATGTACAAAAAAGATCTTCAAAAAAAAAAAAAAAAGATCTTCATGACTCAGATAATCACGATGGTGTGATCACTCACCTAGAGCCAGACATCCTGGAATGTGAAGTCAGGTGGGCCTTAGAAAGCATCACTACGAACAAAGCTAGTGGAGGTGATGGAATTCCAGTTGAGTTATTTCAAATCCTGAAAGATGACACTGTGAAAGTGCCACACTCAATATGCCAGCAAATTTGGAAAACTCAGTAGTGGCCACTGTTTTCATCCCAATCCCAAAGAAAAGGTCAGTTTTCATTCCAATCCCAAAGAAAGGCAATGCAAAGAATGCTCAAACTACCGCACAATTGTACTCATCTGACACACTAGTAAAGTAATGCTTAAAATTCTCCAAGCCAGGCTTCAGCAATATGTGAACCATGAACTTCCTGATGTTCAAGCTGGTTTTAGAAAAAGCAGAGGAACCAGAGATCAAATTGCCAACATCTGCTGGATCATGTAAAAAGCAAGAGAGTTCCAGAAAAACATCAGCTGCTGCTGCTGCATCACTTCGTCATGTCCAACTCTGTGTGACCCCACAGACGGCAGCCCACCGGGCTGCTCCGTCCCTGGGATTCTCCAGGCAAGAATATTGGAGTGGGTTGCCATTTCCTTCTCCAGTGCATTCATGCAATAAAGTTCTGCTTTATTGACTATGCCAAAGCCTTTGACTGTGTGGATCACAATAAACTGTGGAAAATTCTGAAAGAGATGGGAATACCAGACCACCTGACCTGCCTCTTGAGAAATCTGTATGCAGGTCAGGAAGCAACAGTTAGAACTGGACATGGAACAACAGACTGGTTCCAAATAGGAGAAGGAGTACGTCAAGGCTGTATATTGTCACCTTGCTTATTTAACTTATATGCAGAGTACATCATGAGAAACGCTGGACTGGAAGAAGCACAAGCTGGAATCAAGATTGCCGGGAGAAATATCAACAACCTCAGATATGCAGATGACACCACCCTTATGGCAGAAGTGAAGAGGAACTAAAGAGCCTCTTGATGAAAGTGAAAGAGGAGAGTGAAAAAGTTGGCTTAAAGCTCAACATTCAGAAAACAAAGATCATGGCATCTGGTCCCATCACTTCATGGCAGATAGATGGGGAAACAGTGGAAACAGTGGCTGACTTTATTTTTCTGGGCTCCAAAATCACTGCAGATGGAGATTGCAGCAATGAAATTAAAAGATGCTTACTCCTTGGGAGGAAAGTTATGACCAACCTAGAAAGTGAAGTCGCTTAGTCGTGCCGAACTCTTTGTGACCCCATAGATAGTAGCCTGCACCAAGCTCTTCTGTCCATGGGATTTTCAAGGCAAGAGTACTGGAGTGGGTTGCCACTTCCTTCTCCAGGGAACTTTCCCAACCCAGGGATCGAATCCAGGTCTCTCACATTGTAGACAGACACTTTACCGTCTGAACCTAGACAGCATATTAAAAATCAGAGACATTACTTTGCCAACAAAGGTTTGTCTAGTCAAGGCTATGGTTTTTCCAGTAGGCATGTATGGATGTAAGAGTTGGACTATAAAGAAAGCTGAGTGCCGAAGAATTGATGCTTTTGAACTGTGGTGTTGGAGAAGACTCTTGAGAGTCCCTTGGACTGCAAGGAGATCCAACCAGTCCATCCTAAAGGAGATCAGTCCTTTAGGTGGGTGTTCATTGGAAAGACTGATGTTGAGGCTGAAACTCCAATACTTTGGCCACCTGATGGGAAGAGCTGACTCATTTGAAAACACCCTGATGCTGGGAATGATTGAGGGAAGGAGGAGAAGGGGATAACAGAGGATGAGATGGTTGGATGGCATCATCAACTTGATGTATGTGGGTTTGGGTAGACTCTGGGAGTTGGTGATGGACAGGGAGGTCTGGTGTGCTGTGGTTCATGGGGTTGCAAAGAGTCAGACACGACTGAGTGACTGAACTGAACTGAAGTAATCCTTATGATGAGTTGTTTAATTTATGATAAGCTGTTTAATTTATAATAGCCTATTTCTCAATAGTCATTATACATAGTTGTGAATTCTTGCAAAATAAGCAAAATATATAACCTGCAAATTGTTTTCAAATATAATGAACTCTGTATGAATAATAGCATTACAAGTAATACATTGTAGAGATATTTAATTAAATATTTATTGATCTCAAATTTGCAGTTTCCCTGTGTCAGGAAGCTAATCTATACTGTTCAGTGCTCAGACATTTTCCTAGGCCCCTGATGCTAAGCTATGTCTATAGAACATTTTAATGGTAAAAGGGCCCTGGACAAATATTTCCAGAGGACAATTAGATAATGCCTTTCAAAATTATAAATGTGCACACTTTTCACCAAGAAATTCTTCAGAAGTGAATTTATCCTATACATATACTCACACATGTGCCCAAATATGTCTTTATAAGAGTGTTTCTGGCTGCAGTGTTTCTAACAGTGAAAAACAGTAAAAGCTTAAAATATCTATCAATCAGAGATTGAGTAAATGCATAATGTCACATCCATGCATTGGGGTACTGTGCAGCCCCTGGAAAAAACCTATGTGTGTCCAACTGTGCTGACATGGAGAAGTCTCTACATGTGTTGTCCAGTGGAACAAATGAAAGTGTGAAATACTGCGAGTAAAACCCCATCTGCCTTCCCCTCATATACCCATTGTTTCTTAGAAATATCTATACAGTATATTAGACGTATGTTTGTGAAATCGTTCTAGAAGCATATATGAGAAAACTTGACAATGGTCATCTCTATGGCCTGGGGCGGGGACAGGGAGAGTACACCGAGGTTTTGACTATAACTCATGAGTCATTTTCTTAATGACTTAACAAAAGGGTAAAAGGGGTAAAAGAGGGAGGAGAAGGAAAAAACAAATTCCTGAACTGGACCACAACAGGTTTCCCGAGCTGGGGATCCAGCAGAGGAACTGAGAACACCCAGGGACTCTGATTTTGAAGGCCAGTGGATTTGATTTCAGAACTTCCACAGGACTGAGGAAACTTGGAGGGCACAAACAAAACCTTGTGTATACCAGGACCTTGGAGAAAGGACAGTGTCCCCACAGCAAACTGAGCCAGACTTGCCTGTGAGTGAGAGTCCCTGGTGGAGGAGCGGGTTGACAGTGGCCTGCCTCAGGGTCAGGGGCACTGACCGCAGCAATGCTGGGAGGTGCAGCATGCTGGCATAAGTCCTTTTGGAAGAGGTCACCATTACCCCTACCATAGTTTGGCCTCAGGCCAAGCTACAGTGAGGAAACACAGCACCACTCATCAGCAGAAAATTGGGTTAAATATTTACTTAGTGTGGCCTTGCCCACCAGAGCAAAACCCAGATTCCCCCACAGCAAGTCCCTCCCATCAGGAAGCGTCCATAAGCCTCTTATACTCATCCATCAGAGGACAGACAAAATGAGGACTATAATCAGAGAAAACTAACCAAACTGATGACATGGGTCACAGCCTTGTCTAACAATGAAACTATGAGGCATGCCCTGTAGGGCCATCCAAGACAGACGGGTCATGGTGGAGAGTTCTGACAAAATGTGGTCCACTGAAGAAGGGAATGGCAAACCATTTCAGCATTCTTGCCTCAAGAACCCCATGAACAGTATGCAAAAGCAAAAGGATATGACACTGGAAGATGAACCCCAAGTTAGTAGGTGCCCAATATGCTACTGGAGAAGAGCAGGGAAATAGCTCCAGAAAGAATGAAAAGGCTGAACCAAAGCAAAAACTATGCTCAGTTGTGGATGTTTATAGAGGTGAAAGTAAGGTCCAAGGCTGTAAGAACAGTATTGCACAGGAACCTGGGAAGTTAGGTCCATGAATCACAGTAATTGGAACAGGTCAGACAAGAGCTGGCAAGAGTGAGCATTGATATTTTAGGAATCAGTGAACTAAATGGATGGGAAAGGGTGAATTTAATTCAGATGACCATTATATCTACTACTGAGGGCAAGAATCCCTTAGAAGAGATGGAGCAGCCCTCATGGTCAACAAAAGAGTCTGAAATGGCAGTACATAGGTGCATTCTCAAAAAGGACAGAATGATCTCGTTCATTTTCATGGCAAACCATTCCATATCATAGTGACCCAAGTCTATGCTCAAACCACTAACGCTGAAGAAGCTGAAGTTGGAACGGTTCTATGAAGACTTACAAGACCTTCTAGAACTAACACCCAAAAAAGATGTCTTTTTCATCATAGGGGACTGGAATGCAAAGTAGGATGTCAAGAAATACCTGGAGTAACAGGCAAGTTTGGCCTTGGAGTGCAAAATGAAGCAGGGTAAAAGCTAACAGAGTGCTCCCAAGAGAACACACTGGTCATAGAAAACACCCTCTTCCAACAGTACAAGAGATGACTCTACTCATGGACATCACCAGATGGTGAGCACCGAAATCAGATTGATTGTATTCTTCGCAACTGAAGATGGAGAAGCTCTATACAGTTAGCCAAAACAAGACTAGGAGCTGACTGTGACTCAGATCGCGAACTTCTTACTGCAAAACTCAGACTTCGATTGAAGACAGTAGGGAAAACCACTAGGCCATTCAGGTGTGACCTAAATCAAATCCCTTACAATTATACAATATAAGTGACAATTAAATCTGATAGGCAGAGTGCCTGAGGAACTATGCATAGAGGTTTGTAACATTGTTCAGGAGGCAGTAATCAAAACCACCTGCAAGAAAAAGAAATGCAAAAAGGCAAAATGGTTGTCTGAGGAGGCCTTTCAAATAGCTGAGAAAAGAAGAGATCAGATCAGATCAGATCAGTCGCTCAGTCGTGTCCGACTCTTTGCGACCCCATGAATCGCAGAACGCCAGGCCTCCCTGTCCATCACCAACTCCCGGAGTTCACTCAGACTCACGTCCAACGAGTCCGTGATGCCATCCAGCCATCTCATCCTCTGTCGTCCCCTTCTCCTCTTGCCCCCAATCCCTCCCAGCATCAGAGTCTTTTCCAATGAGTCAACTCTTCGCATGAGGTGGCCAAAGTACTGGAGTTTCAGCTTTTGCATCATTCCTTCCAAAGAAATCCCAGGGCTGATCTGCTTCAGAATGGACTGGTTGGATCTCCTTGCAGTCCAAGGGACTCTCAAGAGTCTTCTCCAACACCACAGTTCAAAAAAGAAATGAAAGGCAAAGGAAAAAAGGAAAGATATATCCATTGAATGGAAAGTTCCAATGAATACCAAAGAGAGATAAGAAAGCCTTCCTAAGTGAACAATGAAAAGAAATAGAGGGAAATGATAGAATGGAAAAGACCAGAGATCTCTTTAAGAAAATTAGAGATACCAACAGAACATTTCATGCAAAGATGAGCACAATAAAGGACAGAAACAGAAGATATTAAGAAGAATAACAGAAGCAGAAGATATTAAGAAGAGGTGGCAAGAATACACAGAAGAGCTACACAAAAAAGCTCTTAATGACCCAGATAACCATGATAGTGTGATCACTCACCTAGAGCCAGACATCCTGGGATGCGAAGTCAAGTGGGCCTAAGGAAGTATCACTATGAACAAAGCTAGTGGAAGAGATGAAATTCCAGCTGAGCTATTTCAAATCTTAAAAGATGATGCTGTTAAAGTGCTGAACTCAATATGCCAGCAAATTTGGAATACTCAGCAGTGGCCACAGGACTGGAAAAGGTCAGTTTCATTCCAGTCCCAAAGGATGTTCAAACTACTGCAAAATTGAACTCATTTCACACACTAGCAAGGAATGGTCAAAATCCTTCAGGCTAGGCTTCAACAGTATGTGAACCGAGAACTTTCAGGTTTACAAACTGGATTTAGAAAAGGCAGAGGAATCAGATATCAAATTGCCGACATCTGTTGGATCATATAAAAAGCAAGAGAGTGCCAGAAAAACATCTACTTCTGCTTCATTGACTAAGCTAAATCCTTTGACTGTGTGGATCACAGCAAACTGTGGAAAATTCTTCAAGAGATGGGAATACCAGACCACCTGACCTGCCTCCTGAGAAATCTGTATGCAGGTCAAGAAGCAACTGGACATGGAATAATGGACTGGTTCAAAATTGGGAAAGGAATATGTCAAGGCTGTACATCAAGGTGACAATATACGTATTGTTACCCGGCTTATTTAACTTATACAGAGAATACTTCAGGCAAAATGTCAGGCTGGATGAAGCACGAGTTGGAATCAAGATTTCCAGGAGAAATATCAATAACCTCAGATACGCAGATGACACCACCCTTGTGGCAGAAAGTGAAGAGGAACTAAAGAGCCTCTTGGTGAAGATGAAAGAGGACAGTGAAAAAACTGGCTTAAAACTCAACATTAAAAAAACGAAGATCATGGCATCCTGTCCCATCACTTCATGAAAAATAGATGGGCAAACAGTGGAAACAGTAACAGACTTTATTTTCTTGGGCTCCAAAATCACTGCAGATGGTGAGTGAAGCCATGAAATTAAAAGATGCTTTTTCTTGGAAGAAAAGCTACGACCAACCTGCTGCTGCTTCTGCTAAATCGCTTCAGTCGTGTCCGACTCTGTGCGATCCCATAGATGGCAGCCCACCAGGCTCCCCTGTCCCTGGGATTCTCCAGGCAAGAACACTGGAGTGGGTTGCCATTTCCTTCTCTAAGGCATGAAAGGGAAACGTGAAAGCGAAGTCGCTCAGTCGTGTCCGACACAGCGATCCCATGGACTGCAGCCCACCAGGCTCCTCCGCCCATGGGATTTTCCAGTCAAGAGTACTGGAGTGGGTTGCCATTGCCTTCTCTGATGACCAACCTAGACAGCATATTAAAAGGTGGAGACATCACTTTGCCAACAAAGGTCTGTCTAGTCAAGGATGTGGTTTTTCCGGTAGTCATGTATGGATGTGAGAGTTGGACCATAAAGAAAGCTGAGAGCCGAAGAACTGATACTTTCTAACTGTGGTGTGGAGAAGACTCTTGAGAGTCCCTTGGACTGCAAGGAACAAACCAGTCAATCCTAAAAGAAGTCAATCCAGGATATTCATTGGAAGGACTGAAGCTGAAGCTGAAACTCCAATACTTTGTTCACCTGTTGGGAAGAACTGACTCACTGGAAAAGACCCTGATGCTGGGAAAGATTGAAGGCAGGAGGAGAAGAGGATGACAGAGGATGAGATGGTTGGATGGCATCACCAACCCAATGAACATGAGTTTGAGCAAGCTCCGTTAGATGGTGAAGGACAAGAAAACCTGGCTTGCTGCAGTCCTTGGGATCGCAAAGAGTCAGACATGACTGAGTGACTGAAAAACAACAAAACTGGAACACCGAGTTCGAGTGATCAGATCACAGTTTGTGCACTTTCATGAGCTTAAAGTCTTCATCTTGTACTCCGTTCCCTCCTGGTCCTCTACAATCTAGCTCACCTGGGTCTCTCCCTCCTGCACATTTCCAATTCCCTCTCCCATCTCTGAGTCTTCACACATGCTTTTCCTTCTTCCTGGAACTAGGCCCACTAGCACACACACTTCATTAAGTTTTACTCTTCTTTCTGATGATTTCTCATTCCCGAGGGAGGCCTTCCCAGACCTCTCAGGCTGTACCAAGCACCCTGTTATTCACTCTAGTAACTTCCTATGCTTTAACTCAGGGCATAACTTTTAATCACAGTTTCAAATCCTATACCTGGGTGTTGTTTCATGCCTGGCTCCCTTAGTAAGTCACTGAGAATCATATTTCTGTCTTCAGAACCTTGTCTGACAAACAGTAGGTGCTCTGTAAATATTTAATGAGTAAATGAAGCTTCTACCCAGGGGAGGGGAGGGGGGTGGGGGGGTGTCTTCCCTTGTGGAAGCATGGCCTTGTTTACCAAACATGGGCCGTCTCTGTTCTTCCAACGTGATATGAGCTAAAGAATTTGCCTTCGGGGCTTCCCTGGTGGCTCAGTGGTAGAGAATCAATCTGCCAGTGCAGGAGACACGGGTTCAAACCCTGATCCAGGAAGATCCCACGTGACCTGGAGCAACTAAGCCTGTGTGCCCTAGAGCCTGTGCTCCACCACTAGAGAAGCTACCACAAGGTTGCGCTGCGAAGCCTGAGCACCGCAACCAGAGAGTAGCTCCCACTTGCCGCAACTGGAGAAAAGCCTACGCAGCAGTAAAGACCCGCCACAGCCATAAATAAGTAAATAAAGTTTTAAAAAACATTTGTTTTAAAGAATTTGCCTTCATCACGGAAAAGCATTTCACAAAAGGCTTCCTGCTCAGCATTGTTGGAACACACAAGAACGAACACTTTCTTGTGGAAAAGCAGAAGGGCTGTCAACAGGCCTTTTTATATCTTAGATTTTTGTTGATGTCATGGTTTTTAGAATTCAGCAAAATGAAAATTTCATTTTAAACTGGGCAGTATTTTGTCAGATGTATGTTTGCTGCTGCTACTGCTGCTAAGTCGCTTCAGTCGTGTCCGACTCTGTGCGACCCCATAGACGGCAGCCCACCAGGCTCCTCTGTCCACGGGGTTTTCCGGGCGAGAGTACTGGAGTGGGGTGCCATTGCCTTCTTCGAGATGTATGTTTACAAAGCTTAAAATAAATTTAAAAGGAACAAGTATATGGACAAAGAAAGAAAGGATATTTTCACTGCCAATAGGGCCAAAGGACTTGATCCTTCCAGAGAAAACAAAACTTTAGAAAAATGTACCAAAAAAACAAAAAAACAAAAATGTCTGAAGACACTGAAGAATGAACCAAAGCAGGAAGATTCTGAGGATGAATCTAAGAAAAAAAATGAGTGGCACAAGGTGAGTTACACATATTTATGGGTATTAGCTTTAAAGTAAGCCTAAGTCAGCTCCACATGAGGTAGGTAAATCTCTGCTAGAAAGCCTGCACTTTTGGGCCTGAAAAAGTAGAAGATAGAGTTCAGGGCAACTAGCCACTGAAAACTGAAGGCAGATCCTGTAAAGGAGAGAGCTGGGGAGAGGAAGTCCCAAATTCAGTGCCAGTCTCCACTCACATCTCTAGAACCACTGACCCATACATGCCTAGGGCAGACAGTGAGCAGCCTCATCGGGGAAAAAGAAGTGAACTGAGATTTGAGCTACTACTCAAGAGAGGGATCCAACAAAGGTAATCATCTGCTAAGAAACAAATGAATAAATATACAAACCAGAATCTTGAGTCTCTACAAAATAAGGTGCACAACATTGGGGATACAATCCAAATGTATTTGAAATATGAAGGTCAGGAGAATTTAGCCCATTATCAAGAAAAAAGACCTACCTTGAGATAACTCAGATATTCAAACGAGCATGTAAGGATTTTAAAAGCAGCTGTTATAACTGTATGTTAGAACTCTACACAAACTCTTCCAGCTTATTCTAGGAGCCAGTCCAGCATCACCCTGATACCAAAGCCCAAGACATGGCCAAAAGAAACCAACAAAAACCACAGACCAATATGAACATAAACAATCCTTTAAAAAATGAACATATTTAATGCAACACTCTATTAAAGAAGAGATCACTGCAGGGTCTTCCCTGGTGGCTCAGTGGAAAAGAATGTGAGTGCCAATGCAGGAAATACGGGTTTGATCCATGATCTGGGAAGAGCCCATGTGACATGGAACAACTAAGCCCATGTGCCACAGCTACTAAGCCTGTGCTCTAGAGCCCAGGAATTACAGCTATGGAATCTACCTTCCCTACAGCGTGTGCTCCTCAGCAAGAGAAACCACCACAAAGAGAAGCCAACCTACCTCAACTAGAGAGAGTAGCCCCCACTCTCCACAATCAGAGAAAATTCTGTGCAGTAATGACGACCCAGCACAGCCAATAAATAAAGAAATAAAATTGTATATATATATATATACACATATATATATATAAAGAAGAGACTACATCACAACCAAGTCAACCAAGTGAGGTTTATCCCAGGAATATAAGATTGGCTGGACATTCAAAAGTCAATCAAGATCATTCACAACATCAACCGGTTAAAAATAAAAACCACGTGATCATCTTAGTAGATGCAAAAAGCATTTGAAAATTCTTTTTTTTTTTTTTTTAACATTATTTAGGATAAAAATGCTCAACAAATCAAGAATTAGAAGGGGACAAAAGGAAATTTCACAACCTACAGCTAAACTCATTTGTTGCTGTTCAGTCGCTCAATTGTGTCTGACTTTTTGTGACCCCATGGACTGCAGCATGTCAGGCCTCCCTGTCCATCATCATCTCCCAGAGTTTCCTCAAACTAATGTCCATTGAGTTGGTGATGCTATCCAATCATCTCATCCTCTGTCATCCCCTTCTCCTGCCTTCAATCTTTCTCAGCATCAGGATCTTTCCCAATGAGTCAGGTCTTCACATCAGGTGGCCAAAGTATTGGAGTTTCAGCTTCAGCATCAGTCTTTCCAATGAATATCCAGGATTGATTTCCTTTAGAATTGACTGATTTGATCTCCTTGAAGTCCAAGGGACTCTCAAGAGTCTTCTCCAACACCACAGTTCAAAAGCATCAATTCTTTGGCACTCAGCCTTCTTTATAGTCCAACACTCACATCCATACATGACTACTGAAAAAACCATAAATTTGACTAGACAGACTTTTGTTGACAAAGTGATATCTCCGCTTTTTACTATGCTGTCTAGGTTGGTCATAGCTTTTCTTCCAAGGAGCAAACATCTTTTAATTTCATGGCTGCAGTCACCATCTGCAGTGATTTTGGAGCTCAAGAAAATAAAGTCTTTCACTGTTTCCATTGTTTGCCCATCTATTTGCCATGATGTGGTGGGACCAGATGCCATGATCTTCGTTTTTTGAATGTTGAGTTTTAAGCCAGCTTTTTCACTCTCCTCTTTCACTTTCATCAAGAGGCTGTTTAGTTCCTCTTCGCTTTCTGCCATAAGGGTGGTGTCATCTGCATAGCTGAGGTTACTGATATTTCTCCTGGCAATCTTGATTCCAGTTTGTGCTTCATCCAGCTGGGTATTTCGCATGATGTACTCTGCATATGTTAGATAAGCAAACGCATACCTTTGGTAAAAAAAATTGAAGTCTTTCCTCCACGAATGGGAACAAGAATGTTCACTCTCATCATTCCTACCACTCTCATCATTCCTACCACTCTCATCATTCCTACCAACATCATACTGGAGATCCTAGCAAGAGCAATGAGGCAACAAACAAAAACAAAAGTCATTTAAATCAGAAATAAAAAAACAAAACTATCTTTATTTGCCAACGACATGATCATCCAGGAAAAAAAATCCTAAAGAACCAACAAAGAAATCTATTAAGTCTATTAACTGAGATAAGTGAAATCAGAAAACACAAAGTCATAATACAGAAATCAATTGTATTTTTACATATATTAATGATCAATTGTACATTGAAATTTATAAAATAGTGCCATTTATAAGAGCATAAAAAAATACATAGGGACAAAATGTTTAAAGAATGCACAAGATTTGTATGAGAGAGAGTAAAGAGGACTTAAATAAACAGATACACCATCTTCATAAATTAAAAGTGTCATTACTAAGATTCAGTTTCCTCAAATTGATGTATAGACTGAATACAATCCCAATCAATATTACAGGAGGCTTTTTTAAATTGACAAGCTGATTCTGAAATTCATATGGAAAAACAATGAATCTGTAATAGTTAACCCATCTAAACAGCTCACATTACCTGGTTTTATAACTTTCTATAAAGCTATCATAATTCAGACAGTGTGAAATTGGCACACACATAGATCATACAGACATATGGAGCCTAGAAATAGACCCATTCGTATATAGTCAATTATTCTTCAACAAAATTATTAAGGTAATTCAATGGAGAAAACACTATTTTTAAAAAACAAACACCAAAAACAGGACCATGATCTTAAACTTGCACCAAATACAAAAATCAATCCAAAATGAATCATAGAGTTAATGTAAAATATTTCTGACTTAACATTTAGGCCAAGATTTCTTTTCTATTATATTTAATTAAATTAATTAATCAACTTATTTATGGCTGTGCTGAGTCTTCGTTGCTGCTCAGGCTTTTCTCTAGTTGCTGAGAGTGGGGACTAACTGTGCAGTTGTGTGCACGGGCTTCTCATTGCAGAGTTTGTTCTTGTTGCAGAGCACAGGCTCTAGGGTGCACAGGCTTTGTAAGTAGTTGCAACACAAGGGCTCGCTAGTTTTGGCTCCTGGGCTCTAGAGCACAGGCTCAATAGTTGTGGCTCAAGGGTTTAGTTGCTTCTCAGCATGTGGGATCTTCCAGAATTAGGGATTGAACCCATGTCTCCTGCATTTGGCAGGTGGATCCTTTACCACTGAGCCATCAGAGAAGTCCTAAGCCAAAAGTCTTTTCTTAAAAGAGAGCACAAAAAGCCTGAACCCTACAAGAAAAATCGGTCAATTGGACTTACTCAAAATGAAAAGTTTCTGTTCTTTGAAAGACTGTTAGGATTACGAAAAGACAGGACTGCCCTGATGGTTCAGATGCTAGGACTCTGTGCTCCTAATGCAGGAGACCAGGGGTTCAAACCCTGGTCAGGAAATGAGATCTCACATGCTGCAACCAAAGATCCCTCATGCTGCAACTATGACATGGTGTATCAATAAACATTAAAAAAAAATCATGACAAGACAAGCCACAATGCAGAGAAAATACATGCCACATACATATCTGAAAAGGGACTTATATTCAGAATTTATGAAGAACTCTCACAGCTCAATAATAAGAAAATAAGTAAATCAGTTTAAAAAATGGGCAATAAAATTGGTATCTGTACACAAATACAGAATGTTAATAGAAGTATAAATCAGCCTTTTTTATACTTAAGGGAAAATAAAGAAGGATCTTGGAGATCATTATTTAATGGTAGAAAAAGCACACGCTGAGTGGGGACACTCAATGGGGGTGTGTGTGTGTGTGTGTGTGTTGTGAGCATCCAAGGTCACTAGAAGGTCAAGATGCTAAAACAGCTTCTCTCCTATGGCTTCCCTCCTTTCATTTGTGTGCATATTTTCTCTTTCTGCTGTCAGACCTCCTCTCTGGCTCTGCCGCTAGGATGCTCATCATCCCTCCTACCCTTGCTGGGGTTGCCTTTGCCTCTTTATCTTCATCCCTTCCTTCTTGGGGGCTTTACATCAGCTACCAGCTCTCTGACTGGAGCTGCTGTATTCCTCCCCGTGTCTATGGGGGAGAGGCCTGAGTCACTGTGGAGCATGCCTGGACTGTAAATGCTGCCAATTAAAACCAATAACAGGGCTCCTGGGATAAAAAGCAGCACCTGTACAGAGAACAGCTGCTCTTTATACTTTTAAGAATGCTTCCATATCTATTATCTCACTTAAGCCTTAGGACTGTCTTGCGCAGTGGGATGAGAACTCCTCACCTCACGAGACGGAGACTTTGGCCCTAAGGGCCTTCTTTACTGACATGAAGTGAGCAAGCAGGTTGCTCACAGGATGTCTGATGTCTCATGGGAGACCAGGAGCCCTGAAATGAGCACAGACTTTGGAACCAGAAAAACTCAGATATGAGTTGACTTCTACTGGCTGGCCATGTGACTTTAGACAAGACACTTACCTTCTCTGAGCTTTCATTTCTTGTGCTCTGCTGTGATAATACTACCTGCTGCCCAGGGTTATTTTGTTGTTGTTACGTTGCTAAATCTTGTCTGACTCTTTGTGACCTCATGGACTGCAGCATGCCAGGCTTCCCCATCCTTCACTATCTCCTGGAGTTTGCTCAAATTCATGTCCACTGATTTGGTGATGCTATCCAACCATCTCAATTTATGATGATCAAAAGCACAGTGAAGATAAAATTCTACAAGGAACTCGTTTGATGTCTTTTTCTGTGAAGACAAATCTGCTTATTTATTATTTTTTTCCTTTGGGAGTGTCTTTCCTCACTTGTTTTATTTGAAATATTAAAATCTAAACATTCAAAGCCTCATATTATGTATATAATTAAAAACAGAGGGGTTTCCCTGGCGGTCCAGTCATTGAGGCTCTGCGTGTCCAGTCTTGGGGGGATGTGGGTTTGGCCCATGGTCAGGGAACTGGGAGTCTGCAATGCTGCACAGTGAGGCCAAAAAAATAAATTAATTAATTAAAATGGAACTATTTCCCCTCCACCAGTTATTTGAAACTGTTTGCTTCTTTCTTCATCTTACCTTTCTCCAGTCCCTCCCTCTGTTCACAAGATCTCTTTGTGCTTGAGTCTAACTTGGAAAAAATCCACCAAAGTAAAGGGAGCCCTGATACACTGTTGGTAAGAATGTAAATTGGTACAGCCACTATGGAAAATAGTTTGGAGGTTCCTCAAAAAATTAAAAATAGATTTACCATGTGATCCAGCAATTCCACTTCTGGTATGAAACTGTTTACCTCAAATTGGGACTTGACCACAGTGGCTGGAACTCAAACCCGGCCAAAACCCACTGTCTTCCCACTGAGGTCACAGACCTGGATTCAGAACCTAATGAAGCTCAGGTTCTTGATGTCTCATTGCAGAAAGAAATCAGTGAGAAACAAAGTCATAGGTAAGAAGTGGATTTATTCAGAGTCAGAGAGAAGCACACTCTTCAGATAGAATGTGGGCCATTGCAGAGGATGAGTGTGGTGCCCCAAAATGTGACATGGTAAGTTCTTATGAGCTGGGTAATTTCAAAGGCTCCAAAATCACTGCTGAAAGTGACTGCCACTATGAAATTAAAAGATGCTTTTTCCTTGGAAGAAAGCTATGACAAACCTAGATAGTGTGTTAAAAAGAAGAGACATCACTTTGCCAACAAAGGTTTGTCTAGTCAAAGCTATGGTTTTTCCAGTAGTTGTGTATGGATGTGAGATGGACCACGAAGGTTGAGCACCAAAGAACTGATGCTTTCGAAGTGTAGTACTGTAACAGGAGGGAAAGGGTCAGGGCACAACTTTTGAAAGAATGACATAGCCCAAGGACACAATGATTAGAATCAAATGGGACCAAGATGGTGGACAAGACTAGACCTTGATCATCAATCAGCAAGCTAAGTGACACACCCAGGGGTGCCATGACAGTTCCAAGGCATTGTCAAAAGACCAAGGAGGGAGTGGAGGCCCAGTTCCTGGAAATCTCCACCCCCTCTCCAAAAATAGATGGAAAAATCCTCCCACTCATTCAGATCAGATCAGATCAGTCCCTCAGTCATGTCCTACTCTTTGTGACGCCATGAATCACAGCACGCCAGGCCTCCCTGTCCATCACCGACTCCCAGAGTTCACTCAGACTCATGTCCATCAAGTCAGTGATGCCATCCAGCCATCTCATCCTCCATCGTCCCCTTCTCCTCCTGTCCCCAATCCCTCCCAGCATCAGAGTCTTTTCCAATGAGTCAACTCTTCGCATGAGGTGGCCAAAGTACTGGAGTTTCAGCTTTAGCATCATTCCTTCCAAAGAAATCCCAGGGCTAATCTGCTTCAGAATGGACTGGTTGGATCTCCTTGCAGTGCAAGGGACTCTCAAGAGTCTTCTCCAAAACCACAGTTCAAAAGCATCAGTTCTTCAGCGCTCAGCCTTCTTCACAGTCCAACTCTCACATCCATACATGACCACTGGAAAAACCATAGCCTTGACTAGACAGACTTTGTTGGCAAAGTAATGTTTCTGCTTTTGAATATGCTATCTAGGTTGGTCACAACTTTCCTTCCAAGGAGTAAGTGTCTTTTAATTTCATGGCTGCAGTCACCATCTGCAGTGATTTTGGAGCCCAGAAAAATAAAGTCTGACACTGTTTCCACTGTTTCCCCATCTATTTGCCATGAAGTGGTGGGACCAGATGCCATGATCTTTGTTTTCTGAATGTTGAGCTTTAAGCCAACTTTTTCACTCTCCACTTTCACTTTCATCAAGAGGCTTTTTAGTTCCTCTTCACTTTCTGCCATAAGGGTGGTATCATCTGCATATCTGCTGCTGCTGCTGCTAAGTCGCTTCAGTCATGTTCGACTCTGTGCAGAAGAGCTGCAGCCCACCAGGCTCTCCCGCCCATGGGATTTTCCAGGCAAGAGTACTGGAGTGGGATGCCACTGCCTTCTGAGGTTATTGATATTTCTCCTGGCAATCTTGATTCCAGCTTGTGTTTCTTCCAGCCCAGCGTTTCTCATGATGTACTCTGCATATAAGTTAAATAAACAGGGTGACAATATACAGCCTTGACGTATTCCTTTTCCTATTTGGAACCAGTCTGTTGTTCCATGTCCAGTTCTAACTGTTGCTTCCTGACCTGCATACAAATTTCTCAAGAGGCAGATCAGGTGTTCTGGTATTCCCATCTCTTTCAGAATTTTCCACAGTTTATTGTGATCCACACAGTCAAAGACTTTGGCATAGTCAATAAAGCAGAAATAGATGTTTTTCTGGAACTCTCTTGCTTTTTCCATGATCCAGCAGATGTTGGCAATAATCTCTGGTTCCTCTGCCTTTTCTAAAACCAGCATGAACATCTGGAAGTTCACTGTTCACATATTGCTGAAGCCTGGCTTGGAGAATTTTGAGCATTACTTTGCTAGCATGTGAGATGAGTGCAATTGTGTGGTAGTGTGAGCATTCTTTGGCATTGCCTTTTTTTGGGATTGGAATGAAAACTGACCTTTTCCAGTCCTGTGGCCACTGCTGAGTTTTCCAAATGTGCTGGCATATTGAGTGCAGCACTTTCACAGCATCATCTTCCAGGATTTGGAATAGCTCAACTGGAATTCCATCACCTCCACTAGCTTTGTTTGTAGTGATGCTTTCTAAGGCCCACTTGACTTCACATTCCAGGATGTCTGCCTCTAGGTCAGTGTCACACCATCGTGATTATCTGGGTCGTGAAGATCTTTTTTGTACATTTCTTCTGTGTATTCTTGCCATCTCTTCTTAATATCTTCTGCTTCTGTTAGGTCCATACCATTTCTGTCCTTTATCGAGCCCATCTTTGCATGAAATATTCCCTTGGTATCTCTAATTCTCTTGAAGAGATCTCTAGTCTTTCCCATTCTGTTGTTTTCTTCTATTTCTTTGCATTGATCACTGAGGAAGGCTTTCTTATCTCTTCTTGCTATTCTTTGGAACTCTGCATTCAGATGTTTATATCTTTCCTTTTCTCCTTTGCTTTTCACTTCTCTTCTTTTCACAGCTATTTGTAAGGCCTCCCCAGACAGCCATTTTGCTTTTTTGCATTTCTTTTCCCTGGGAATGGTCTTGATCCCTGTCTCCTGTACAATGTCACGAACCTCATTCCATAGTTGATCAGGCACTCTATCTATCAGATCCAGGCCCTTAAATCTATTTCTCACTTCCATTGTATAATCATAAGGGATTTGATTTAGGTCATAGAGGAGCTACCCCTCGCCCCTACGCCCGAAGCCAAGGGCGGCGGCGGGGAGGAGCAACCCCACGACCAATCCCACTCATTAACATATGAAATTACCCAGCCTATAAAAACTAACCATGCCACATTTCACGGCAGTACTCACCCCTCTGTATGGCCCATACTAAGTGAAGTGAAGTTGCTCAGTCATGTCCGACTTTTTGAGACCCCATGGACTGTAGCCTACCAGGCTCCTCTGTCCATGGGATTTTCCAGGCAATAGTACTGGAGTGGATTGCCATTTCCTTCTCCAGGGGCTCTTCCCCACCCAGGGATGGAACCCGAGTCTCCCACATTATAGACAGATGCTTAACCATTTGAGCCACCAGGGAAGTAATCAGGGAAGTATGGCCCATACTAAATCCACTTCTTAATTATCACTTTGTCTCTCTCTGAATTCTTTCTGTGATGAGACATCAAGAACCTGGGCTACATTAAGTCCTGAAACCAGGTACTATGGGTTTTGGCTGAGTTTGAGTCCCAGAACATGGATTCAAATCCCAATCTGAGGTAAATGGTTTCAGTATTGGAGAAGACTCTTGACAGTCTTGGGAGCAGGGAGATCAAACCAAACAACCCTAAAGGAAATCAATCCTGAATATTTATTGGAAGGACTGATGCTAAAGCTGAAGCTCCAATACCTTGGCCACCTGATGGGAAGAGCCAACTCATTTAAAAAGATCTTGATGTTAGTAAAGATTGAGGGCAGGAGGAGAAGAGGGTGATAGAGGATGAGACGGTTGGATGGCATCGCCAACTCAGTGGACATAAGTTTGAGTAAACTCTGGGAGATGGTGAAGGACAGGGAAGCCTGGCATGCGGCAGTCCATGTGTTGCAAAGAATCTGACCTGTCTGAGTAACTGAACAACAACAACAATTTCATAGGCTAATGAATGGGAAGATTGTTCCACCTATTTTGGGGAAGGTGTGGAGATTTCTAGGAACTGGGCCACCGTACACTCCTTGGTCTTTTAACAGTGTTTTGGAACTCTCATGGAGCCTCTAGGTGTGTCATTTAGATTGCTGATGAAGGACCAAGGTCTAGTTGAAGTTAACTTTTCAGCCTTCTTGGACCATTTGATTCTAATCAGTTTATGTTGTGTCCTTGGGCCATGTCATTCTATCAAAAGTTGTGCCCTGCCCACTTCCCTCCTGTTTCATTTCTCTCTCAGAGATTTTACTCCCATATTAAGGGAAGCAGAAGGGCAATGGTCCATCTTCTGTAACTGCTTCAAGGCTGAGTAGAAGCATGGACCCTACCTATCAGAGAGTAAAAATCTCTGGATACCTGATTTAGGGGCCCCAGGGGCAGGGCAGCTCTTTGTTTAATCAATGTGGGCTGGAATCCCCATGTAGCCATCATCTTGATGTGGAACTGTTGTAACTGCTTCCTTAGCCTTCCTATGCATCTTCTTGATGATGAAGCACTTTAAGCTGAAACCGTTTACCTCAGATTGGAACTTGAACAGATGTGTTGGGACTTGAACCGAACCAAAATTCTGCTTGGGACCCTAAGCCATGTGGCTGGGACTTGAACCCAGTGAAACCCATGGTTTCCCACTGAGGTCACAGATCTGGTTTTAGGACCAAATGAAGCTCAGGTTCTTGATGTCTCCTCACAGAAAAAATTCAATGAGAGCCAAAGTGATAGGTAAGAAGGCTGGGATTCAAACCTGGCCAAAATCCAGTGTGCGACTCTAACCCATTTGGACCCATTTGATCCTACTCAGCTTATGTTGTGTCCTTTGTTGCACTCAACATGCCAGGAAACTTGGAAAACTCAGCAGCAAAACTTGGCCACAGGACTGGAAAAGGTCAGTTTTCATTCCAATCCCAAAGAAAGGCAATGCCAAAGAATCTTCAAACTACCACACAATTGCACTCATCTCACATGTTAGCAAAGTAATGCTCAAAATTCTCCAAGTCAGGCTTCAACAGTATGGGGACTGAGAACTTCCAGATGTTCAAGCTGGGTTTAGAAAAGGCAGAGGAACCAGATATCAAATTGCCAACAACCACTGGATCAGAAAAAAGCAAGAGAATGCCAGGAAAACATCTACTTCTGCTTTATTGACTACACCAAAGCCTTTGACTGTGTGGATCACAACAAACTGGAAAATTCTTCAAGAGGTGGGACTACCCAGACCACCTTACCTGCCTCCTGAGAAATCTGTATGCAGGTCAAGGAGCAACAGTTAGAACTGGACAGGGAACAACAACAGATAGGTTTCAAATTGGGAAAGGAGTTCATCAAGGCTGTACATGGTCACCCTGCTTATGTAGCTTATATGCAGAGTACATCATGCAAAATGCCTGGCTGGATGAAGCATAAGCTGGAATCAAGATTACCAGGAGAAATATCAATAGCTTCAGATATGCAGATGGCACCACCCTTATGGCAAAAAATGAAGAGGAACTAAAGAGCCTCTTGATGAAAGTGAAAGAGGAGAGTGAAAAAGTTGGCTTAAAACTCAACATTCAGAAAACTAAGATTGTGGCATCTGGTCCCATCAGTTCATGGTAAATAGATGGGGAAACAGTGGAAACAGTGGCAGACTTTATTTTTGGGGGCTCCAAAATCACTGCAGATGGTAACTTCAGCCATGCAGTTAAAAGATGCTGGCTCCTTGGAAAAAAAGCTATGACCAACCTAGACAGAATATTAAAAAGCAGAAACATTACTTTGCTGACAAAGGTCCGTCTCGTCAAAGCTATAGTTTTTCCCGTAGTCATGTATAGATGTGAGAATTGGACCATAAAGAAAGCTTAGTGCCAAAGAATTGATGCTTTTGAACTGTGGTGTTGGAGAAGACTCTTGAGAGTCCCTTGGACTTCAAAGAGATCAAATCAGTCCATCCTAAAGGAAATCAATCCTGAATATTCATTGGAAAGACTGATGTTGAAGCTGAAACTCCAATACTTTGGCCACTTGATGGAAAGAACCGACTCACTGGAAAAGACCCTGATGCTGGGAAAGATTGAAGGCAGGAGGAGAAGGGGACAACAGAGGATGAGATGGTTGGATGGCATCAACGACTGGATGGACATGAGTTTGAGCAAGTTCTGGGAGTTGGTGATGGACAAGAAAACCTGGTGTGCTGCAGTCCATGGGGTCTCAAGGAGTCAGACACAATTGAGCAACTGAACTGATTGGGCTACGGCATTCTTTCCAAGTTGTGCCCTGCCCCCTTCTCTCCTGTTCCAGGTATTCATTCAAAGGAAAATAACTACCTCGTTGAGACAGCTGTACCCCCAGGGTCACTACAACATTATTTACAATAACTGAGAAATAGGAACAAGCTAAGAAAATGGAATATTATTGAGTCATAAAAATAAGATAATCATGCCATTTGCAGCAAAATAGATGGATCTTGAGGGCATTAGGTTAAGTGAAGTAAGTCGGCCAGAGAAAGACAAAACTGTGTGTTACTTATGTGTAGAATCTTTCTAAAGCTGAACTTGAAGAAATAGAGAGTATGAGAAATGGAGTATTTCCTGCCATATTAGTAAACAAGGATGTCACAATCATCAGTGATTGCTGCCACCACTGTGAGCTGGTAAGCCCTGAGGGAACTCAGGAAGGAAAGAATACCTGCCATCTAGCAGCCATCAGACTACAGCCGCTCCCTGTGGTGAGCCTTAAGGAAAGGAAACTGGGGATGTGAGAACACAGGATACTGGCCCCAGATGGCTGAGGTGCATATGAAAGGAATGATTTCAGTGAGCCTACATTCTTGCATCTTCCCTTACATAGTTCAGTTCAGTCGCTCAGTTGTGTCTGACTGGTGGCAACCCAATGGGATGCAGCACACCAGGCTACCATATCCATCAGCAGCTCCTGGAACTTGCTCAAAGTCATGTCCATGGAGCCGGTGATGCCATCCAACCATCTCGTCCTCTGTTGTCCCCTTCTCCTCTTGCCTTCAATCTTTCTCAGCATCAGAGTCTTTTCCAATGTGTCAGTTCTTCGCATCAGGTGGCCAAAGTACTGGAGTTTCAGCTTCAGCATCAGTCCTTCCAGTGAATATTCAGGATTGATTTCCTTTAGGAGGGACGGGTTTGATCTCCTTGAAGTCCAAGGGACTCTCAAGAGTCTTCTCCAACACCACAGTTCAAAAGCATCAGTTCTTCAGCACTCAGCTTTCTTTATAGTCCAACTCTCACAGTCATACATGACCACTGGAAAAACCAAAACTTTGACTACTAGACGGACCTTTGTCGGCAAAGTGTTGTCTAGAAAATGCTAAATTCTTTAACTTAGGATATCTGGTTTTCTTTCATTTAGCAATAATCTTCTGATGTTCAGACTACCTGCAATTTGTTGCAAAACTTCTATATAACCTGGCTTCTATATAACCCTTGCCTGTTCAGAGCAGTTCTGTCAGGGTTACTTGAGATGCTGTCTCCCAGGCTTGAGGTCCCCCAGTTTGCACCAAATAAAATACAACTCTTAACCTTTAGGTTGCAGGTAACTTTTCAGTCAGCAAGTAAGATGGTGATTACCTGGAAGGTGAAGGTAATGGGGAGATGTTTGTCAAAGGGTACAAACTTCCAACTATAAGATATGAGTTGTGGGAATCTAGAGTACAGAATGGTGACTAGTTTTTATTGCAGTGAAAAGGGAAAAAAAAGCAATTAGTTTTTCTCTTTCCCTTTCCTGAGAACAAAGAGCATAAAGAAAACAGTGAGCAGGCCCCTTAACATTCCTTGGTTGTTTTTACTTCAACTGCTCCTAATTCTGCATGTCTATAACTAAGTTTGCTTTTCTGCCCCCTAACTCTGCAGGAGCTACAATTCACATTTTCTCCTTTGACTCTATGGTAGATACTGTCCCTATCTGCTGTTTACCCTTGTAACACCCTTTCCCTTGTAGTTATATATCAGAAAGAAGGCCACTGAGCCACTGAACTACCAGACTCAAGTACTGGGTTACTGACAGCAGCCTATGATTATCTTTGAAACAATGCAAGAGAAAGAAATCAAGATCCTGTCACCTTTGTTCCTCATCACTGACTCTTGACTGTCAGCCCTGCTTTATATAAGCCCCTAGATTCCTCATAGAGATGGAGCACAGTTCTTGAGGCGTGAGCTTACCGTGTTCTCCTTTCCACCGGCTGAGAATAAAAACCACTTTTCTATTTTCTCCAAACTCTGTCTCTGTATTTTTCATCAACTTCGGTGGGCAAAAAAAGGCCAAGATTTTGGCCAGCAAGATTACCAATAGTGAATTGTACAATGAACAGTTGTTTTTTTTTTTTTTTTTTTGCGTGTTGCAACATTTATTTCTAAGAATATGATGACCACCCTGTACCTTTCTTTAATGAGCTGGTAAAGATTCTCCTTCATGTACTCAAAGATAAAATAAAGATGATCATTTTCCCTGATAACTTCTTTTAATTTTACTACATTGGCATGGTTGAGCTTCTTTAAAGACTTGACCTCCCAAAGGTTCATGCATTCTTCCCAGGAATAAAACTTTCTTTTCATTTTTCATTTTCATCGAGTTCCCCAGACTCTATGCTTCTTCCCAGCAGGACGGAACTCGATGCTTCTTCCCAGCAGGTTCCATCCCCGAGTTGCTTGATGGTTGTGTATCTATTCATGGTGTGCCCGCTCAGGCAGCACACTCATCTCAGGGCCGAGACGGATCAGTCCTGCCGCCGCAGCCGACCTCCCCAGAGTGTAACCGGATCTTTCTATGGCAGCACCGGCACAAGGTATTCAATAGAATGCGACTATCTTCCAAATACATATTTTCAAAGATGAGTCTTCTGCCGGCGCCGCGACACAGGCGAGGGCTCGCCCCTGCGGGGAGCGCGGTTCCTCGGAGGGCGGGCACGGGGTCGGCCAGGGAGCTGAAGCCTAACTCCCCTCCGTGGGGCTAGGACCGGCCGAGGGGTCCGCACAGGGACGCCCGCGGGCGCCGGCGATGGGCGCAGGCCGCCCGGCGCATGGTGAGCAGCGGGGATCCGGCCGCTGTCCTGGACAGTTGTTAAGAGAATAGATCTTAAATATTACACACACACACAAAAGGAACTATGGGAGAGAATGAAAGTACTGACTAAACTTTTTGCGGTAATCATTTTGCAATATATGAGTATATCAAACCATCACATTGTATACCTTAAACTTACTCATGACATGACATATGCCAATATTTTAATACAGCTGGAAAATAAAAAATCCAGTCATCATGAGCAAATGATAGGAAAGAGAATTTCCTTAAAGAATGCCACCTGAACACACTGAATATGTTGGTACCCCCAAAGAGAGCAAGACTAGTTCCCAGGAGACAGAATTAACTTTGGATAAAGCTCTTGTAAATCCAAACAAACTTGGGCCTCCAGACCTGCCTGGTTCCCACAAAAGCTCAGAACTATCCTTGCGGAGGAGACCAAGGCCTGGGGTGAGCTAGGAGGCATCTGGAAAGCCGAGCTGTCCGCGTCCATCCCTGTCTTCTGTAACTCACATTCCTGTCCACAAAGCCTCCCTTTGATGTCCCCTGCAAGGGCCTCGGCCAAGGGCCCATCTGGGCTTGGCTGGGAGAGAGAGGGGTTTCCAGGCGGATACAAAGCAGAGACCTGACCCAGGCCAACCCGATGGCGTCCTGCATTGTTCTGAGGGAGGCCCCGGGGCAGCCCCAGGTTGGGGGAGGGGAGTCGGTGGGGTCCAGCCGGCAGGCGGCACCCTGGCCAGACAGATGGTGAACAAAAGGGGCAGACAAAGGAGGCGAAGGCCCCAGGGCACATCCCCACCAAGGGCCGGAACTACTGCTTCAGGTCATCCCCACGCTGGGGAAAGAGCACTGCCCTGAGCGCTGGCCTGCTTGCCTGAGACCCAGTTTCTTCATTGAAGTGTCACAGCTAAATTCCAAGTTCCATTTTACAGATGGGGAAACTGCGTGAAAGAAACGCTTGTTGGGATTTACACAAAAGCAGGCTGCTTCCAAGGCCAATATTCTAGATCTGCTTCACAGGATTCTATCCCTACTATAAATATTGAGCTCTTGGCCTCTTGCATGACTTCTGACCTTGGTCAGAAAAACAAAACACTAAAAATTCCTCAAGCTGTGTTATCAGAAGCCAGGAAATATCAGAATTCTCCATGGGGACAAATGAATTGAACTACTAAATTTCTTGACTAGAGGTATTCATATCACAAGAAAATGCGTGTTTTCAGATGTTTGAAATCTTTTTTTTTTCTCAAAAAGACAGTGTCTTGACCACACACAGATGTGTTAACTCACAACCACTGCTGGCTCCACTGAAAACATTTTGCAACTATCTAGAGATGGCCTGGGACTTCCCAGGTAGCTCAGTGATAAAGAATCTGCCTGCCAATGCAGGAGATTCAGGTTCCGTCCCTGGGTTGCGGAAGATCCCCTGGAGAAGGAAATGGCAACCCACTCCAGTATTCTTGCCTGGGAAATCCCATGGACAGAGGAGCCTGGCGAGCTAACAGTCCATAGGGTTGCAAAGAATTGGACAGGACTTAGTGAGTAAATAACAAGAGATGGCCTGACCAATCGCTGTGTAGCATTTCTGGGTGTGTGCCTATGTTCTAAGTCACTTCAGTCACGTCCAACTCTTTGTGACCCTATGGACTGTAGCCCACCAGGCTTCTCTGTCCATGAGATTCTCCAGGCAAGAATACTGGAGTGGGTTGCTATGCTGTCCTCCAGGGCATCTTCCCCACCCAGTGACGGAATGCATGTCTCTTATGTCTCCCACATTGGCAGGTGGGTCTTTTATCACTAGTGACACCGGGGAAGCCCAGCACTTTGGGGAGTTTTGCCAGTTCCAGGGCTGCCTGGTACTACTGAGCAGGAGCAGGAAGTGTGGTGGGACTCCCCTGGTAGTCCAGTGGTTAAGATTCTGTGCTCCCAATGCAGGGGGGGCATGCGTTTGATCCCTGGTTGGGAAACTAAGATCTTGCATGCCACAAGGTGAAGCCAAAATTTATTTTAAAAGGAAGGGTTGGTGGCATGAAGTAGTTGTACTACAGCACACACACTGGCTCGAGGGCTGTCTGAAGCCCAAGCTCTGTCTTAATGAAAATGAACAGAAATAGAACCATTAGAAAGAGTGGCGGTGAGAACAGTTACACTTACCATATTGCCAAGTGCCAGGACTCGGGAGATCCTGTTGACTCTTTAGGGCTCCCTTGTGGCTCAGCTGGTAAAGAATCCACCTGCAATGTGGGAGACCTGGATTCAATCCCTGGGTTGGGAAGATCCCCTGGAGGAGGGAAAGGCTACCCAATCTAGTATTCTGGCCTGGAGAATTCCATGTACTGTATAGTGCATGGGGTTGCAAAGAGTCAGACACAGCTGGAGTAGGCAGCATCATCTCCATTTAACAGATGAGGAATGGGGGCAGGAGCTGGTGACATGATGAAGGGGTATCTGTGTGTCTTCTCTGCCAATGCTGGAGACCCCTTCTGGCTGTAGCAACTGTTGTCCCTCTCATAGTCAGTGGTGACTCAGGTGAGGCTGCCTGGCTCCCCCGGGGTGTAGACCTGACCCAGCTGGGCCCTTCACCCTCTTCAGTCCCTAAGACACAGCGATTGGCTTGGGGATGTGCACGTGCCCCAAGCCAGCCAAGGAAAGTCAGTCCTAGGGCTTCTGCTGGTTTCTTAGGAAAGAGTGTTGCTGGCTAAAATCTTCACTTTCTCTGCCCAGCAAAGTCAAATTAAAAAATATCGAGCATGGAGACAGCGTTTGGAAGAAATAGAAAGGTGGCTTTTATTCTCAGCTGGCGCAGAGGGGAACACAGTAGGCTCGTGCCTCAAGAACTATGTCCCCTCTCCGTGAGGAGTCTAGGCACTTATATGAAGTGACGGCTCACAGTCAGGAGTCGGTGATGAGGTGCAAAGGTGATAGGATCTTGATTTCTTCCTCTTTCATTGTTTCAGAGACAGTCGTAGACTGGCTGTCAGTAACCCAGAAATTGAGTCTGGCAGTTCGGTGGCGCTGTGGCCTTCTTTCTGATATGTAACTGTAAGAGGACGGGGGTTGAAGGGTAAACACCTGACACAGGGTGTATTTAGCATAGAGTCAAAGGAAAATTAAGTGTGAAGTGCAGCTCCTGCAGAGTTAGAGGGCCGAAGAACAAATTTAGTTATACGCATGCAGAGTTAGGAGCAGTTAAAGTAAAAAAAAAACAAAACTAGAAATGTTCAGGCCGACATGTGCTCACTGTTCTCTTTATTTCCTTTGTTCTCAGGAAAGAGAAAGAGAAAAGCTCATTCCTCTTTTTTCCTTTTCACTGCAATAAGAGGACCCTCTCTCCACTGGAGTGGTAGAAATGATAGTGGGTGGTTGGCCTTGGGAGGCTGAAGGCATCCTACCTAACAAGAACCTTTCTGAGGGACTTCCCTGGCAGTCCAATGATTAAGACTTCACCTTCCAAAGTGGTGAGAGCGGGCAGGGGAGGGAAGGGTTCAGGTTCCACCCCGGGTTAGAGAGCTAAGATCCCATGTACCTTGTGGCCAAAAAACCCAAACATAATAAACAGAAGCAGTAACAAATTTAATAAAGACTTTAAAAATGGTCCACATAAAAAAAAAAAAAAAAAAGAAACTTCCTGAGAGTGAACCATACAGAACAGGATCAAGAGATGAGAGACACCTTGTCCTGGGGCCCCCTGAGTCCTCCTTGAGTCTTTCAGGTATGTTAAAAATATTCACAACCTGAAAGTTGAGAGTCACGTTTTATTTGGTGGGAATTTTTAGGACGTCAAGCATGGGACACAACATCTCAAGTAACCCTGAGAGAACTGTTCCAAGGAGGTGAGGATGAAAGAGTCAGGTTATATAGAAGTTTTGCAACAAAGGACAGGTAGAACATCAAAAGATTATCGTTAATGAAAGAAAACCACATAAGTTAAGGAATTTAGCAGTTTTCTACGTATGGGAAGCCTTGTTGTGGTGAAGCATCTTGCAAAACTCAGTGAAGCTATGAGCCATGCCATCCAGGGCTACCCAAGATGGATGAATCATAGTGAAGAGTTCTAACAAATTGTGGTCCACTGGAGGAGGGAATGGCAACCCACTCTAGGATTCTTGCCATGAAAACCCCATGAACAGTATGAAAATGCAAAAAGATATGACACCAGAAGATGAGCCCCCAGGTTGGAAGGTATCCAATATGCTACTGGGGAAGAGCAGAGGACAATTACTAATACCTTCAGAGAGAATGGAGCTGCTGGGCTAACATGAAAACGATGCTCAGTTGTGGATGTGTTTGGTGGTAAAAGTAGTAAAGTCTGATGCTGAAAAAAAAACATTGCATAGGAACCTGGAATGTTAGGCCCATGAATCAAGCTAAATTGGATGTAGTAATGTAGGAGATGGCAAGAGAACATTGATATTTTAGGAATCAGTGAGCTAAAATGGACTGGAATGGGAAACTTTAATTCAGATAACCATTATATCTATGACTGTGGGCAAGAATCCCTTGGAAGAAATGGAGTAGTCCTCATAGTTAAATAAAGACTCAGAAATACAGTACTTGGGTGCAATCTCAAGAACAACAGAATAATCTCAGTTTGTTTCCAAGGCAAATCATTCAACATTATAGTAATTCAAGTCTATGCCCCAACCAATAACGCCAAAGAAGCTGAAGTTGACTGGTGCTATGAAGTCTTACGACACCTTCCAGAACTAACACCAAAAAAAAAAAAAAAGGTGTCCTTTTCATCAGAGGTGATTTGAATGCAAAAGTAGGTAGTCAAGAGATACTTAGAATAACAGACAAGTTTGGCCTTGGACTACAAAATGAAGCAGGGCAAAGGTTAATAGAATTTTGTCAAGAGAACATGCTGGTCGTAGCAAACACCCTGTTCCAACAACATAAGGGACGACTTTACAAATGGACATCACCAGATGGTCAATACCAAAATCAGATTGATTGTATTCTTTGCAGCTGAAGATGGAGGAGCTCTATACAGTCACCAAAAACAAGACCAAGAGCTGACTGTGGCTCAGATCACAAACTCTTCATTGCAAAATAGAGGCTTAAATTGAAGAAAAAGGGGAAAAACACTAGGCCATTCAGCTATGACCTAAATCAAATCCCTTATGATTACACAGTGGAGGTGATGAATGGATTCAAGACATTAGATCTGGTAGACAGAGTGCCTGAAGAGCTATGGACAGAAGTTGGTAACATTGTACAGGAAGCAGTGACCAAAACTATCCCAAAGAAAAAGAAATGTAAGAAGGCAAAGTGGTTGTCCAAAGAGGCTTTACAAATAGCTGAGGAAAGAAGAGAAGCGAAAGGCAAGGGAGAAAGGGAAAGATATACCCAACCGAATGCAGAGTTCTTGAGAATAGCAAGGAGAGATAAGAAAGCCTTCTTAAATGAACAGTGCAAAGAAATAGAGGAAAACCACAGAATTGGAAAGACTGAAGAACTCCTCGAGAAAACTGAAATTATCAAGGAAATGTTTCAGGCAAGGATGGGGATGATAAAGGACGAAATGGTAAGGACCTAACAGAAGCAGAGGCGATTAAGAAGAGGTGGCAAGGGCTTCCCTGGTGGTCCAGTGGTTAAGAATCCACCTTGCAATGCAGGGGACACTGGTTTGATCCCTGGTCCAAGAAGATCCCACATGCTGCAGAGCAACTATGCCCAAGAGCCACAGCTACTGAGCTCACGTACAATAACTACTGAAGCCCATGAACCTAGAGTCCATGCTCCAAAACAAGAGAGGTCTGCCCACAGCAACTAGAGTAGCCCCTGTCCCCCGTAACTAGAGGAAGCCAGGGAGCAGGAATGAAGACCTGGTGCAACCAAAAATAAATAATTAAAAAAAAAAAAAAGAGGTGGCAAGAATACACAGAAGAAGTATACAAAAAACATCTTAATGACCTGGATAACCACGACAGTATGATCACTCACCAATAGTCAGACATCCTAGAATGTGAAGTAAAATGGTCTTAGGAAGAATTACTATAAACAAAGCTTGTGGAGGTGACAGAATTCCAGCCAAGCTACTGCAAATCCTAAAAGATGATGTTGTTAAGTGCTGTACTCAATATGTCAGAAAATTTGGAAAACCCAGCAGTGGCCACAGGACTGGAAAAGGTCAGTTTCCATTCCAATCCCAAAGAAGGGCAATGCCAAAGAATCTTCAAACTACCACACAATTGCGCTCATTTCACATGCTAGCAAGGTTATGCTCAAAATCCTTCAAGCTAGGCTTCAGAAGTACGTGAACTGAGAAATTCCAGATGTACAAACCAGATTTAGAAAAGGCAGAGGAACCAGCGATCAACTTACTAATAGCCACTGAATCATAGAAAAAGCAAGGGAATTCCAGAGAAACACCTACTTCTGCTTCACTGACTACGCTATAGCCTTTGACTGTGCGGATCACAACAAACAGGAAAATTCTTAAAGAGATGGGAGTACCAGACCACCTTATCTGTCTTCTGAGAAAACTGTATGCAAGTTAAGAAACAACAATTAGAACTGTACATGGAACAATGGACTTGGAAAGGAGTTCATTCAAAATTGGGAGAGGACTGAGTTAAGGCTGTATATTGTCACCCTGCTAGTTTAACTTCTATGCAGAGTATGTCATGTGAAATGCTGGGCTGGATGAAGTACAAGCTGAGATCAGGATTGCAGGGAGAAATATCAACAACCTCAGATATGCAGATGAAACCACTCTCATAGAAGAAAGTGAAGAGGAATTAAAGAGCCTCTTGATGAAGGTGAAAGAGGAGAGTGAAAAAGCTGGCTTGAAACCCAACATTCAAAAAACTAAGACCATGGCATCCGGTCCCATTACTTGATGGCAAACAGATGGGGAAAAGGTAGAAGCAGTGACAAAATGGCTATCATAAAAAAATCCACAAACAATAAATGCTGGAGGTGATGCGGAGAGAGGGGAACCCTCCTGCATTGTTGGTGGGAGTGTAAATTGATGCAGCCACTATGGAAAATAGTACGAGTTCCCTCAAAAAACTAAAAATAGAGCTACCATATGACCCTGCAATCCCACCCTTGGGTAGATATCTGGAGAATAACATGATCCAAAATGATACATGCACCCCAATATTCATAGCAGCACTATTTACAATAGCCAAGATATGGAAGCAACCTAAATGTCTATCAACAGAGGAATGGGTAAAGAAGGGGTAGTACACATATACAATGGAATATTATTCTGCTATTAAAAAGATTGAAATAATGCCATTTGCAGCAACATGGATGGACCTAGAGAGTGTCATACTGAGTGAAGGAAGTCGGACAGAGAAGGAGAAGTCTTATGACATCTCTTATATGTGGGATCTAAAGAGAATGGCTAGATCTCAGTCACGTGCCCCGCTAATTGAAGGGAGTATGGGAAATACATCTTCCCATGTGCCCATCTTCTGTCCAATGAGCCCTGACAGTGACTGATGATGATGGATCATGACTGAGGAATAGGAGTAGTCCCATCCTCTGAAGTTGAGGTTAAGAAGACAATGGGAGCTGGGGAAGCTAAAAATCCATTTTGGCTGGTTTGGGTGGTTTTCTTTTTCTGCTTATTTCCCTTTGCTTTCCCAGCCTCCCTTCAGTTAGCAGGACATGTGACTGAGTTCTAGCCATTCTTTTTTTTTTTTTTAATCCTGTTATCCACTCATCTTTAAACAAAACAAAACAAAACAAAATATATCAAAGTAAATTCTAGATACCTTATCATTTCACCCTCAGATAAGGACTTTTAGAAAACATTACCACAGGTACTTCCCTGGTGGTCTAGTGGCTAAGACTCTGACCTCCCAGTGCAGGGGGCCTAGGTTCGATCCCTGGTCAGGGAGCTAGATCCCCCATGCTATAACTACGACCCAGAGCAGCCAAATAAATAAATAAAATTAAAAAAAAAAAAGAAGAAAGAAAACATTATCACAGTACCATTATCACACCCAACAAAATTATGATAATTTCTTAAAATCATCTGATTCCCAATCTATGTTCATATTTCCCTAACTGTGTTAAGATTGAGGGCAGGAGAAAAAGGGGCTGACAGAGGATGAGATGGTTGGATGGCATCACTGACTCAATGGACATGAGTTTGAGCTAGCTCTGGGAGATAGTGAAGGACAGGGAAGCCTGGCGTGCTGCAGTCCATGGGGTCACAAAGAAAAGACACTACTGAGTGACTGAACAACAGCTGTGTTAAAATGTCTTTTTGCAATTGGTTTGTCCAAGTTGGAATCCAATCATGTTCCTTTTGCATACAGTTTATGTGTTTTAATATCTTTAAAATTTATTTTCATCTATAATAATAGCCTCTTTTGGACTTCCCTGGGGGTACAGTGGATAAGAATTTGGCTGCCAGTGCAGGGGACATGGATTTGATCCCTGGTCCAGAAAGATCCACATGCCTCAGGAAAACTAAGCCCGCGCTCTAGAGCCTGTACGCTGCAACAAGGGAAGTCACCACAATGAGAAGCCTGCGAACCGCAACTAGAGAATAGCCCACACTCACTGCAACTACAGAAAGCCCAAGGGTAGCAGTGAACACCCAGTGCAGCCAAAAAGAGAGAAACAAAGTCATTTATCCAGTAAAATTTCTGACATTGTGGCCTTTGAAGATCATATCCTTCCGGGACTTTTTAAATACATTCTTCCATCTTTTGTAGTTTTGGTAGGAAGATCTAGAATTGTCGTCCAATTTGGAGTCAGTTGGGGAGTAAGGATGCTGCATAGTAGTGCTGTGCATTTTCTATGGCACATCACATCTGGGTGCTATACTTTGGATGATGTTACAATGAACCAGGAGGCTCACTATACATTATAAATCCCCCTTACATTTTACTGCATGGTTTTAGCAGCGATGATGACCTTGGCTTAAATATAATATTTCAATAGGGGTTGCAAAATTATTTGGTTTTCTAGTCATGTTTCTTGATTTTATTCACCATTATTCATCTATAAAGATAAACTTTTACCCATCAACTCTTTAGTTACTCTGAAATATATTCTATCCAGTAAAGACAGGATGAATGTTTGCTTCTTTCCTTTTATTTTACCTGTTTTCAAAATAATAACTCATTCCCTTCCAAACCTAAACAAACAAAAACCCCACAATACATTTTTCTTAAGTATCATTTTAAAAGGATTTAAAGGATATATGATATTTCAATAAATTACAATCATTATTCATTGTGATACTCCACTGTCTCATCTATGGCCACAGACAGCCCCTTCAAGTGGATTCTACATCTTTTCCATAGGATCTGGGGTCCAGAGAGCTTCCTTGTTTTCTGGCACAAGATGTCCCAGGCTTATCATGTCCACATCCTGCCCTAGCCCTGGAGTCAGTCATTTTTCCAAGGTGCCCTGGTGCTTAAGAGAACACAATCTTTGCAAAAGCCTTTCTCCTGTGGAAGTGAAATAGACAAGCCGTTCCCACAATAGCTGGTCAGATCTTTTCTGGTGCAGCCAGGAGAGACAGATGCTGCAAAGAAACCTCACTGCTTTCAAGATTTTGGCCTCTGGCTGGCCCTGCCGGAAAAGACCATGGAGAAAAGCCCAGAAAAACCAAGCCCAGCTGTCTTCGCATCCTTCCCGCTGAGCAACTGGCCAAGAACTGACAGGTGTGAGGCGGGGGTTTTCCTGGAGCCCTGCTTCCTCTCCCACCAAGTTGATGTCTCTAACAAGGAGTGCCAGGCTTCCTCATGAAGGACCCAAGGTGTTATTCCTAAGTGTGTAATTGTGTCTGTGTGGGAGAGGAGAGGTGGATGTTTCTAAGTGCTTTTGCTAAGGCCTTTTCAAACAATTTAAAATTCACATTCACCCTAGGAGCTAAGTACTATTTCTACTCCCATTGTACAGATAAGGAAAATGAGGCTCAAAGAGGTTAAGTCATGTGGTTAAGGTCATCACATAATAAGTAAGTGGATGGGCTACAGTGTGACCCAGGTCTCTTAGGCATCATAAAAATTAAGCCCCTTACTCCTGGGGAGGGAGATGCTTTTACAATATCAAAAACACTAGCAGGAGCAACTGAAATTGCTAGCTGCCACTCCAATAGCCATTTTCCCTTTCTTCTTCTCCGAACTCTACTTTTATTCTGGAAAACAAAGTACACAATTGAAAGACTACATTTCCCAGCACCCCTTGCAGTTAGGGGCAGCCAATGAGACATAAGCAGAAATTGTTGACTGGGACTTCTGGGTACCTGCTTGTAAGGGAACAGACTGACTGTTGTTGCCCTTCCCTTTCCTAGCTTTCTGCTTACATTGTGGCCAAAGTGACTGGAGGTCCATTGTCATTTAAAACAGTATTGAGAATAGAAGCCTGGCCCTGAGGGTAAGGGAACAAAAAGATAAAAGAAACCTGGGTCCCCGATGATGAGGAATTGCCGTACTAAGTGGGACTGCCTATAACCAAGATTCTCTACTTGATCAAATTCTTATCTGAGTTCCCTGGACTCTCTTCTCAATTAGACCCTGACTTTTGAGCTTTTGTGTTCATCTCTGCATCATCCAGTTTTAGCAGGAATCCTGCAAAACTACTTTAGCCAGAAACCCCTCCACCCCCAGTCAATATTCGAACACTTGGTATCAGATCAGTTTCCTTATCCTCCATCATCCTCCAGGTGATGTCTGATTGCTGTGGCGGCTGCTTCAGCAGGAATACAATTGGCCACTTTAGGCAGAATCCTCCTTCACCCCTGATGTTTGCATTCTGTAGTTTTCCATCCATTTACCCAGCACCCTGCTCCTTGGCTATAAATCCTTACTTGTCTTTGTTGTATTCAGACTTTAGCCTGTTCTCAGCCCCTTGCTAAAAACCCCATTGTATTGAGTCCCTTCCAATAGTGTCTTCCCTTATCGTCTTGAACAATTCTCATGAATCATTTGTTCTTTGACATTTATCTTTGGACTTCATTTGTGGGAGAGAAAAACCGAACTCTGTCTTGTTTAAGCCATGTATTTGGGTATTTTGTTTGGGGCAAATGAGCTTAATCCAAATAGATACAAGCAACAACGTCAGATGCAGAAGCACTGCAGAATTCTGGATCTTCAGTGATGTTCTGCTTCACAGGCTACCAGATTTCCTGAGAAAACTTTTCTTTTATATGACAAATATTTTGCAAGGTTCCCTTTATCATCTTGAAATAAAAATCAATCACATGTAATAAGTCCAAATCAATGTGATGTTCCAATTCTAATATTATGTTAGAAGAAAGAAAAATAATTTGTAAAAATATGTATTTCAATATATAAAAGCTTGGATGCAATTACACCCACAGATACAATGAAGTAGCTAGATGCCCATTTTTTTGTTGTTTTGTCTAGTTGCTCTAGACAAAAAGCTCTAACGACCCTGATGCTGGGAAAGATTGAAGGCAGGAGAAGTGGACGACCGAGGACGAGATGGTTGGATGACATCACTAACTCAATGGACATGAGTTTGAGCAAGCTCCGGGAGATGGTGAAGGACAGGGAGGCCTGGTGTGCCGCAGTCCATGGGGTCACAAATAGTCGGACACGACTGAGCAACAGTTGCTGTTTTGTGTCGGACTCTTTGTGACCCTGTTGAGTGTAGCCTGCCTGGCTCCTCTGTCCATGGGATTTCCCAAGCAAGAATATTGGAGTGGGTTGCTATGGCCTTCTCCAAAAAATCTTCCTCCAAATCTTCTCCAAAAATCTTCCTCTCCCACGGATGGAACCGGGAGCTCCTGTGTCTCCTGCATTGCAGGCGGATTCTTTACCCTCTGAACTATTAGGGAAGCCCTGGTCAGATGCCCATATCTATATATAAAAACACTGTGCATATGGCAGGCTAACGGGTGTTTTCTTTCTTAGTGACTCAAATACAGGGGTAGTTTCAACTTTCTAAAACGGCAAAACTCTCACTAAAGTTTCAATCATAATGAAATAAAGCATAATCTTACCTCGACTTACACAGTTGGATGCATTTCTAGAACACACCACCACACAGAAGTATTATGTGTTTATATAAAAAACAAAGTTCCAGGATGAGCTAACCAGGAACAGGCTTTTTATATACACGAGTTTCTGGTAGGACTCAGAGAATTTATGTGGGGTGCAGGACAGCTTTGTTGTTTGGGACTGCCCCCCACACTGCAGGGGATGGTACACCCTTCCAGTGGACATGGGGGACTAGGAGCACTTCCAAAGAGACCCCTCGTGTGTGGTACTGTCCTTGATGAGGTCTGATAGCAGAGCACAACTGCAAACGTTGCCTCTGTAGCCCCACAACGGGAACAGATTCCCCACAATGAGAACTGTGCTTTTTGCTTTCTGCTTCTCCTGGATCCTAAGAGTGACTCTGGGGACAGGGGTCACTGTCCTCATTTGCCAGGTGAAAAAGCAGCAGACACTGGGAAATTGCTGGGGCTAAAAGAGCTGAGCCTTGAGCCCTTCAATGACTCAGAGCTAAAAAAGAATAAGGAAGTGTAACCATCAACACAACTCTGTTTTATACACAAACACCTAGCCAAGCCAGCATTGCCCATTTTTCTTGTAAGACACTTGCCAGTTAAATTGGGTTGGCTAATTAATCCTCGGATGATACGAAATTATCATCTAACCATGCTTTGCTTGTATTGTAAGAATAGAGAGGAAATGTGTTTGTGGCAGACTTCTGCTAACAATTTCTCAGCCTGAAATGAGACAAGGATGAGCAGGAATTCTCTTCCGAGTCACAATTCTAAGCCAGCCCTTGACTGGTAGTCACAAGAAGGAACTTATTATAGGAGTTCCTGAAGACAGTGACTCAGGAGGAATCAATATGAAATATACCAAAATTCATATTTCTTCTACCAAAATACTAACCAACTTTTTAATCTTCTAATACCAGCTTGGTGTCGCAGAACTCTGGACTTGGCAAATTTATAATTTCTCTCCTTCCCTCTGTAAGCACTGGGTAAACTCAGCTTACTGACATAGTCCCTCTCACTATTTTATTTTTTAATTTTTATTTATTTATTTGGCTGTACTGGGTCTTCATCAAGGCGTGTTGTGACTCTCAGGCTTAGTTGCCCTGAGACATGTGGTATCTTAGTTCCCTGACCAGGTATCGAGCCCTTGTGCTCTGCTTTGCAAGGTGGATTCTTAACCATAGGACCACTGGGGAAGTACTCCGCTATATGCTTCTCATTTTAAAATGGAGAAAAATGCTTTCTTTACCCAATTCTTTCCTTTGCAGTTTGCAAAAGTTCTTTCCTTTGCAAAAGTTTCTGCTTTTTTTCTTGAAACAGCAAAGATTGATACTGGCAGAAATTTCTCGAAGCATAGATCAGGCTTTCAGTGAAGGCACATTGACTGATTTCTTTGGACTGAGCAAAGAGAAGGGCCCAGAAAGATACTGCATGCATAAGCTTTCTACTAGGCAGCAGGCCTTCTCACAGGTGTATTTCATCTTTAATGCCCAGATCGGCCTTGTTGGAGCAGGTGTCACAGTTCTTACTATATAGGTGGGAGAAACAGGAGAAAATGACATGCTCAAGTTCCCAGAGCAGGTGCCAGATGCAGGATTTGAACCTGGATCTGTCTGAGCTAGGAAACCATGGTGAGTCCATCACTCCCTTTGAGTTTAAACCTGTTTGAACAGGTTTAAGTGTGTGTGTGCTAAGTCCCTTGTCGTGTCCGATCCTGTGTGACCCTATGGACTGTCGCCCGCCAGACTCCTCTGTCCATGGGATTTCCCAGGCAAAAATACTGGAGTGGGTTACCATTTCCTCCTCCAGGGGATCTTCTGGACCCAGGCGGTTTCTTCACCACTAGAGCCGTCTGGGAACAGATTTGCCTGTCTCCATCTCCTCACCCGGGGCAGGGTGTTCACTGCCCATTAGGCACAATTTTGTGTGCAGCACAACAAGCTGAACTTTCCGCTCTTGGACTCTGTCTCCATCTCCAAGTCGGAAACTCCAGAGGCACAATTGTAAACGCAGATTCTACCTACCAAGTCCTTCAGAAAGCAGCTCTCTTCTAGCTCTGTCTCTCCCACAAATATCACCAAGTACAATTATACTGGTCTTTCATCAGCAGTGATGAACTGTGGGAGGAAGTTCTAAATTCTAGCAAGCTCTGCCAGGATTTCTTTGTAACTCAGTAAACACTGTTGAATATGAATAAACAAATAAACGAGAAAACTGATGAGTGTGTGTTCTGTGCTTCCATAGACTGAGAACACGTTCTCCATGATGGGGGCTGAGGGAGCAGCCAGGACAGGCCGACGTCAGTCTCTGGCTCTTCTCCTTGTCCCACCTGCTTTAAAGGGGAAACCCTTTGGGAACAAAGAGGAAATTACACCAATAAACACAATATTACTTTAAATCCTTGATTTCCTGTATGACATTGCAATGTATTTAATGCCCCCTCAAGTCAGCATGAAATCCCACGCCCCAAAAGGAGAGGGGCTAGATTGAGACAAAAAGATGGCATTTATCAACTCTGCAATTAGAATCAAATTGTTTTAAAGATACAATGTCAATATTTTGCAGACTATTCCCCTATGGGTAGAGATTCGAGGAGCACCCAGCTGCTGTTTTCAACTTAATAATTGTATTCTAGCTAAATTATACTGTTAAATCATAAAATTATTAATATGTAGCCCATATTTGGACATATATAACCAGTCCCAAATTGTATTTTTCTTAGAGGACAAATACCTAATGGTGAATATATTTATTCAAATCACATTTAATTTGTTCCCTAGCATCACAGAAGACTATAAAATCATTCTTCATTTCCCTCCATGTTTAATGTTTGTAATTTACCAGGCCCTCAGGCATAGCCCAGATTTTCCTAAAATGTTAATGTCACAAATTTTCAGGGGTGTTCCTCTGTGGGTGCATGCTGTTTCTAGGTTCTGTGGGTTCTGGGTGCCAGCCACTGGGCTAAGAGGGGAAGAGCCCTCTGCAAAACCCAGGAAACAAACCTGTGAGCCCCACAGCAGCTGCCAGGCGCCCCCTAGAGCTTCTGATGGGGCAAGACTCCTTATTTCTATGTCTTGAACTCATTCTATTCCTGAAGACTTTACGATTAGGAAAAGGTTTGAATTGAGAGAAACATTGGGGTGGATCTTTTTCCTAAGCTGTTTTTCACATAAATTAAAAATTGGGTAGCATTAGTAATCATTTTCTAGTGATTTCAGAAATAGAATTATCAGCTTTTTATACGCCTTTGTTGCTGTTCAGTCGCTCAATCAGTTCCCACTCTTTGCGACCCCATGGACTGTAGCCCGCCAGACTCCTCTGTCCATGGGATTTCCCAGGCAAGAAAACTGGAGTGGGTTGCCATTTCCTCCTTCAAGGGATCTTCCCGACCCAGGGATCGAATCTGCATCTCCTGCATTTCCTGCATTGGCAGGCAGAGTCTAGCACTGAGCCACCTGGGAAGCCATCCTCTTCTCTTGCCAGACATAACCATGATCCAGAATTTTTGTTTCTCATTCTCTTGCTTTTTAAAAAACACATACATATGTTTGCCTAAACACATTTTGTTGAGTTTAGCAGGTTTTTTAACTTCATCTTACATAAATCATGTTATATACACATATGCTTCTGTAATTTGCATTTCTTATTCAAAATTAAGTTCTGAGATTGAACCATGCTTGCTGATCATGTGGTTCATTCATTTTCACTGATGTGAATTTCTTCACTCTTTTATTCTTGGATACTTGGAATGTTTTCAGTGATTTTCTATTGCACGCAGGCTGTTGTGAACATTCTTGGGCATGATTCCTGGAACGTACAAGCCAGGGTTTTTCTGATGTATACACCTAGGAGTGGAAGAGCCAGCTTATAGGTATAAGCATCTTCAACTTTATAATATAATGCAAAATTCTTTCCAAATGATGATACCACTCTACACTCCCAACTGGAGCACATAAAAATTCCTTTGTTCTATATCATTTTTAATGCTTATAAAGTAGCCTCTCATGATTTTAATTTTCAATTCCCTGATTTCTAAGGTGAACATTTTTTCACATGGTTATTGCATTTCATGTTTTATTCTCCTATGCAATGTTTATTTATGACCTTTGCCCAGGTTTTTATTGAGTTTTCTTTAACTGAGAGATTCACAGTTTTTTTATATACTCTGATACTCTACCCTGTCAGTTGGGCTTCCCTGGTGGCACTGGTGGTAAAGAACCCGCCTGCCAATGCAGGAGGCATAAAAGATGCGGGTTCAATACCTGGGTCAGGAAGATTCCCTTAGAGGAGGGAATGGCAACCCACTCCAGTATTCTTGCCTGGAGAATCCCATAGACAGAGGAGCCTTGTGGGATGTAGTCCATAGGGTTACAAAGAATCGGACATGACTGAAGCGATTTAGGATGAACACACACACTTGTCAGTTACATGTGTTACAAATATAATCTAGTTTGGGGATTAATTTCAATATTTTTGAAGTATTTTGAGAAAAAGTAGTTATAAAGTTTAATGTACTCCAGTTTATCAATCATTTCCTGTGCAATGTGTTGACTAAAAAAGATGCACACTTTGAGAGTTGTGAGTTAAGTTTTATTTGGGGCAAAATGAGGGCTGCAGCCTGGGAGACAGCACCTCAGGGCGCTCTGAGAGACTGCTCCAAACAAGCTGTCGGGGTAGGTCAATGTACAAGATTTTGGTGAAGGTGGAGTTCAGTGAAATCAAGCACTTACTTTACAAAAGATTTCTGCTAGTCATGAGGAGCTGATGTTACCATAAAAGGATTTAGTGATTTTCTAGATATGAAGAGATACAAGGACTGGGATCATGGAATCAGTTCCTGAAAACATCTAACAATCTAAAGACCCATTCCACCAGTTTCTCTGGAACACAGAGTCTGGTATTTCCATCTCTAAGAATTTTCCACAGTTTGTTGTGATTCACATAGTCAAAGGCTTTAGCGTAGTCAATAAAGCAAAAGTAGATATTTTTCTGGAATTCTTTTGCTTTTTCTATGATCCAGTGGATGTCGGCAATTTGATCTCTGGTTCCTCTGCCTTTTCAAAATCCAGCTTGTACATCTGGAAATTCTCAGTTCATGTACTGTTGAAGCCTAACTTGGAGGATTTTACCTTGCTAGCATGTGAAATGAGTGCAATTTGTGTGGTAGTTTGAACATTCTTTGACATTGTCCTTCTTTGGGATTAGTATGAAAACTGACCTTTTCCAGTTTTGTGGCCACTGCTGAGTTTTCCAAATTTGCTGGCACATTGAGTGCAGCACTTTAACAGCATCATCTTTTAGGATTTGAAATAGCTCAACTGGAATTCTGTCACCTCTACTAACTTTGATTGTAGTGATGCCTTCTTAAGGCCCACTTGACTTTGCATTCCAGGATGTCTGACTCTAGGTGAGTGATCACATCATTGTTATCTGGGTCATTAAGATCTTTTTTGTATAGTTCTTCTGTGTATTCTTGCCAACTCTTCTTAATATCTTCTGTTTCTGTTAGGTCCATACCATTTCTGTCCTTAATTGTGCCCATCTTTGCATGAAATGTTTCTTTGGTATCTCTAATTTTCTTGAAGGGATCTCTAGTCTTTCCCATTCTATTGCTTTCCTCTATTTTTTTGCTTTGTTCACTTAGGAAGGCTTTCTTATCTCTCCTTGCTATTCTTTGGAACTCTTCATTCAAATGGATTTATCTTTCCCTTTTCTCCTTTGCCTTTCTTTTCTCAGATATTTGTAAGGCCTCCTCAGACAACCATTTTGCCTTTTTGCATTTCTTTTTCTTGGGGATGGTTTTGATCACTGCTTCCTGTACAATGTTACGAACCTCTGTCCCTAGTTCTTCAGGCACTCTATCAGATCTAATCCCTTGAATCTATTTGTCACTTCCACTGTGTAGTCATAAGGGATTTGATTTAGGTCATACCTGAATGACCTTTAGTGGTTTTCCCTACTTTCTTTAATATAAGTCTGAATTTTGCAATAAGGAGTTCTTGATCTGAGCCACAGTCAACTCCTGGTCTTGTTTTTGCTGACTGTATAGAGTGTCTCTATCTTTGGCTGCAAAGAATAGAATCAATCTGATTTCTTTATTGACCATCTAGTGATGTCCATGTATAGAGTCATCTCTTGTATTGTTGGAAGAGGGTGTTTCCTATGATCAGTGTGTTCTCTTGGCAAAATTCTGTTAGCCTTTGCTCTACTTCTTTTTGTACTCGAAGGCCAAAGTTGCCTGTTACTCCAGGTATCTCTTGACTTCCTACTTTTGCATTCCAGTCACCTATAATGAAAAGGACGTCTTTTCTGGGCATTAGTTCTAGAAGGTCTTGTAGGTCTTCATAGAACCATTCAACTTCTTCAGCATTACTGGTTGAAGCATAGACTTGGATTACTGTAATATTGAATGGTTTGCCCTAGAAACAAAAAGAGATCATTCTATTGTTTATGCGATTGCATACAAGTACTACATTTTGGACTCTTCTGTTGACTATGATGGCTACTCCATTTTTTTTAGGGGATTCTTGCCCATGGTAATAGATATAATGGTTATCTGAGTTAAATTCACCATTCCAGTCCACTTTAGTTCACTGATTCCTAAAATGTCGATGTTCACTCTTGCCATCTTCTGTTTGACCACTTCCAATTGACCTTGATTCATGGACCTAACATTCCAGGTTCCTGTGCAATACTGTTCTTTACAGCATCGGACTTTACTTTCACCACCAGACACATCCACAACTGGGCGTTGTTTCTGCTTTGGCTCAGCCTCTTCATTCCTTATGGAGCTATTTCTCCACTCCTCTTCAGTAGCATATTGGGCACCTACTGACTTGGGGAGGTCATCTTTCAGTGTCATATCTTTTTGCCTTTTCATACTGTTCACAGGGTTCTCAAGGTAAGAATGCCAAGTGGGAGATCTTAGTCAAAATGAAACTGTTTCCCTCAGATTAGGACTTGAACTCATGTGTTAGGACTCAAACTTGCCCCAAACCCATGGTCTTCCAACTGAGACCATATACCTGTTTCAGGATCTAATGAAGGTCAAGGTCTTGATGTCTCGTTGCAGAAAGAATTCAGTGAGAGACAAAGTGATAGGCAAGAAGTGGATTTATTTAGAGAGAAACACACTCAACAGACGAGAGTGTGGACCGTCACACAGGAAAGTGTGGCCTCAAAATGTGGTGTGGTTAGCTTTTATGGGCTGTGTAATTTCATAGGATAATGAGAAGGAAAATTATTCCAATTTTTTAGGGGAAGGGGCAGAAATTTCCAGGAATTGGGCCACTGTCCAGCTTTTGATCTTTGAGGTCGGCCTTGGAACTGTCATGGTGCTTCTGGGTATGTCATTTAGCTTGCTGACATGTTACAACGAGCATATACTGAGGCTCAAGGTCTAATGGAAGTGACTTGTCTGCCATCTTGGACCTATTTAGTTCTAATCAGTTTATGTCATGTCCTTAGACTATGTCATTCTTTCAAAGTTTATTCCCTTGCCCCCTTTCCTCCTTTTTCTTTGACAAGATTTACAATACTGTATTACATACCTGAAAGTTGCTAAGAGATCTGATTTTAAATGTTTTACCACACACACATATAAATGGTAATTATGTGAGGGGACGGAGGTGTTAACTAACTTTATTGTGATAAACCTTTGGTATACAAAATTGTACTATCAAATCATCATATTTACATCTTAAAGGTACGCAAGGTTATATGTCAACTATATCTCAGTAAGGCTAGGGGGAAGGGAAATATTCTTATAGTAGTATGGGGAAAATAAAATTTAAAATAAACTCTAAAATTCTATTCTCTGAATTATTTCCCCAAATGGTGGAATTTTGAAATTCCAAATTTAGAACTACCTATATCCTATAATAAGATAGTTAACATTTATTTTTTATTTCAAACAACAGTGACATCAGCAGAAAAACAAAAAACCCTCTGTATGATTTGGATACATGCTGAAGTATAAGACAGGCCTTCCTGATGGCTCAGTGGGTAAAGAATCTGCCTGCAATGCAGGTAAACAGGAGATGCAGGTTTGATCCCTGGGTGGGGAAGATCCCCTGGAGGAGGAAATGGGAACCCACTCCAGTATTCTCCTGGAAAATTCGCCTGGAAAATTCCATGGACAGAGGAGCCTGGTGGACTATAGTCCATGGGGTTGCAAAGAGTTGGACATGACTGAGTACATGACACATGAAGTATGAGAACCACAGCCCCAGTGTGATCTTAGAAGGAGAGTTTTGAGAATCGCAGAGCCTCAGTCTACTGAAGAATTGTTACAGCAAAACCAACCTGCTCTCAGTCCAAGATACTTAAATGCACAAGCAATAATTGCCTGTTAGGTTGAGCCATTATGCATTTGAGTCAGTAAACTACTGTGCGCTAGCCAACCCTAACTAATACAAAGGCTTGCCTCATTAATTTTTAGCCTTTTTTCTTTTCTAATGTATGGACTTAAAATGAAATTTTTTCTTAGGACTACTTAAAAATTCATCAGTTTTAACATTTAGACTCTTTATTACCATTCAGCTTAAGATAGTTTGTCCATTTGATTGAGGAGAATTGTGGGTTCTCTAGAAGCATGTGCGTCAACTTCGATGCGCATGAAGTTCTTCAGTCTTCTTGTTGATTTCCAGTTTAATTGTTTTGTGGTCTGAGAAACTCAAGAAACTCCTCTGTATGACTTCAATATTTCGAAGTTGGATGAAATTGCTTGGGCTCATTTTTGTCAACATTCTGTGTATTCTTGAAAAATCGTGTATATTCTATAGATGTTGAATGCACGATTCCATGCATTTCTATTGGGTCGGCATCGTTAATTATCTTGTTGAAATTTGTATGCTTACTTTTTAAAAAAATGTTATTTATTTTTGGCTGTACTGGTTTTTCATTGCTGTTCGCGGGTATTCTCTAGTGTGGTTTGCGTGGGCTGCTCTCCAGTTGCAGTGCACGAGCTTCTCATTGCGGTGGCTTTTCTTGTGGTGGTGCTTGGGCTCAACAGTTGTGACACACAGGTTTAGTTGCCCCTTGGCATGTGGAATCTTCCTGGACCAGGGATTGAACCCATTTCTCCTGCTTTGGCAGGTGAATTCTTAACCACTAGACCATCAGGGAAGTCCTATGGTTTCTATTTTTACTTGCTTGTTCTATCAATTTCTGAGTGAAGTTTGTCAAATCCTCTTACTACTGCAATGGGTTTGTCTGTTTCTTTTTGTGGTTCTTTCTGTTTTGGCTCTACACAATAAAGAAATTTAATTAGATGCATGAAAAATTTAAATCATTGTGTCTTTGGTGAAACAAATCTTTTATTATCGTGACATGACTAACCTTGAATTCTAGCATTGTTTACTTGCCTGAAAGTGTGTTTTGTCTGGGGCTTCCCTGGTAGCTCAGCAGGCAGGAAACAAGGGTTCAGTCCCTGGGTTGGGAAGATCCCCTGGAGAAGGAAATGGCAATCCACTTCAGTATTCTTGTCTGAGAAATCTCATGAATGGAGGATCCTGGAAAACTACAGTCCATGGGGTCACAGAGAGTGGGACACAACTTAGCAACTAAACAACAATGACATAGTTATACTTGTTTTCCTTTGGGTAGCATTTTTACATCTTATCCTTTTTTATTCTTTTACTTTCAACCTTAACATGTTCTTATGGTTTAGCTATGTCTCTCACAAGGTTGTTGTTATTTTAAAATCCAGCCTGAAAATCTTTGACCTTGAACATTTGATCCTATTCCGCTTACTGTAACTACTGATATGTTTGGTCAACCTATATTATTTCATGCTTTTTGTCTCTCCTTTCTGGCTTAAAAAAAAATTAATTTCAAGTTTTCCCCTTCTACTAGTATGGGGAAGTGGTACTATTTCTGTCCCTTCAGTGGTTATCCAACATTTTATAATGTATATTTAAAACTTTAAATGAATCAAGATCTTTGTCTTTCTCTTGGATAATACAAGGTTCACAGAACATTTAAACTCCACTTACCTCTTTCCTCACTTTCCAAATATTGTAATGCGCTATATTTTTCTGTCATTTAAAAAAATGCCACAATTATCTCTTTCATGTAGTTTAAATACATTCTGCATTTGCCTGCCTAACTTACTGCTCTTTGGCTTACCATTTTTTCTTGCATCTTAGGTCTTCCTAAGATTTGATCTTACATTCTTCTGCCTAAATCTTTTAGGATTTCCTTTGGTGAACTTCTGCTGAGAGCAAACTCCCAGTTTTAATTTTTTAGAAATTTCATTTCACCTTCATTTTGGAAAGATTTTTACTGGGTATAAAATCCTAGTTTGGCAATACCTTGAAAGGAATTGTTCCATTGTTTCTATTATGAACACTGAGTTAGTCATCAGACTGCCATTGCTTTGAGGAATCTGTCAAAGAAAAAATTCTGCTTTTATCTCAAATTTTTCTCTTGGTCTTTGGTTATCTAATTTCATGACTTTGTGTCTTGATATGGGCTCATTTTTATTTATTCCGTTTGAGATTACCTGGGATTTTGAGTACCTGTGAGCACTGATCTTCATCAGTTGGAGAAAATTCTCAGCCTTTGTAGTTTCAGATGATGTCTATGATCCATTTTCTCTCTGCTTCTCTGGGACACTAATTAAACATCTATTGGACTTGCTTTGTATCATCCCTGTATCTTACTCTCTCTTCTGTAATTTGTTCTCTCTCTTTGCTACATTCTGCATTTTTTCTGCTCCATCTCCAGTTAAGTAATTCTCTTTCAGCTTTGTCCAACTGCACTTTATTTTTATTTTTCATTTCTGGAAGTTATATTTGGTTTTCAAATCTGGTCTACCATTTTTAAGTGGCCCATTCTCCTGTTTTCAAGTATGCCTTGTGTTTTTAAAAATACACTAATTTGCATTTTACAATCTGCATTTGATAATTCCAGAATCTGTTTTCTTTGGGGGTGGTGGTGGTGGTGTGGAGAATAGGCTGTTTTTGCTTCTATTTTGAGAGTTGTCCCCAGCAATGTGGTCTCCTTATATGCATATTATTCACTGTGTGCTGCTCATAGTCCTTGAAAAAACAAAGTTTTTTCATGATGTGGTTTTACCATGACCTGGGAGGAGGGATGAGGATTGGTTTTTCCAGAAATGAATGGGATTTGCATCTATTGTGCACTTGGGATTTGTTTCTGGAACCACTTTAATTCATGACCTGAGAGTTCCTCTCCCAGTCCCTCTCCCCATTATAGTAATGCAGATTTGTCCCCTTCTCCTCCTGCCTTCAGTCTTTAATTCTGCTCAAGGGTCAGTACTTGATCTACTGTCTCAGGAACAGGTTTTTCCTCTCTCATTCCCGCCTCCCCCCCTAATTTCTGTTCAGTACCAAGGAAACTTCATCTGTTCAGTCAGTCAGTTCAGTTGCTCAGTTGTGTCCGACTCTTTGCGACCCCATGAGCTGCAACATGCCAGGCCTCCCTGTCCATCAGCAACTCCTGGAGTCTATTGAGTCTATTGAGTCGGTGATGCCATCTAACCATCTCATCCTCTGTTGTCCCCTTCTCCTCCTGCCCTCAATCTTTCCCAGCATCAGGGTCTTTTCAAATGAGTTAGCTCTTCGCATCAGGTGGCCAAAATATTGGAGTTTCAGCTTCAGCATCAGTCCTACCAATGAATATTCAGGACTGATTTCCTTTAGGATGGACTGGTTGGATCTCCTTGCAGTCCAAGGGACTCTCAAGAGTCTTTTCCAACACCACCGTTCAAAACCATCAATTCTTCTGCACTCAGCTTTCTTTGTAGTCCAACTCTCACATCCATACATGACCACTGGAAAAACCATAGCCTGACTAGACGGACCTTTGTAGACAAGTAATGTCTCTGCTTTTTAAGATGCTGTCTAGGTTGGTCATAACTTTCCTTCCAAGAAGTAAGCGTCTTTTAATTTTATGGCTGCAATCACCATCTGCAGTGATTTTGGAGCCCCCCAAAATATAGTCAGCCACTGTTTCCACTGTTTCCCCATCTATTTGCCATGAAGTGATGGGACCGGATGCCATGATCTCAGTTTTCTGAATGTTAAGCTTTAAGCCAGCTTTTTCACTCCCTTCTTTCACCTTCATCAAGAGGCCCTTAGTTCCTCTTCACTTTCTGCCATAAGGGTGGTGTCATCTGCATATCTGAGATTATTGATATTTCTCCCAGCAATCTTGATTCCAGCTTGTGCTTCATCAAGCCCAGCATTTCTCATGATGTACCCTGCATATAAGTTAAATAAGCACGGTGACAATATACTTTGTTCAGCACCAAGGAAACGAGGCAAAAGAAAGAATCTAAATTTACTTCTGGGGTCCTAACTTAATGGGAAGGATCTACAGGCTCCTTGACTTAGGTGAGGCCTACTTGGTCATCTGCTCTGTCCCTTGAAAAGCTATCAAGATTATATAGATCAGCAAACATGTCTAAGTAGCTGTTAACTTTCTAGGTTCTTGTTGTATCTTAGATTTTGGCCTGCTCATTCTTCCTTATTATATTAACTCTTGGATGTTAACATTTTTGAAATATTTTATCTAGTATTTTAATTGCACTCATTAGAAACATTGGCCTTAAAACCTAGCCCATCATACAGGTAGTAGAAATCACATCTTCGTCTTGCTTTGATGTCCTTTAGTTTTACTAGGTGTATAGGCATAATTTAATCCTATATAGGATGCACTGTGATTCGTGGAGCTATGGATTCATGTTTATCAGCTCTGGGAATTTTACCTTTTAAAATATTGCCTCTTCTCTATTCTCTTCATTAAATATAACCAAGTATTGCACATTCCCATTCCATCCTCCATACCTCTTCTCTTTCATACAGTCCTTTTCTCTCTCTTTGCTGTCTTCTAGGTCAATTATTTAGATATATCTTCAAGATTAAATCACTTCAGTTATGTCTAGTCCATTTTTGATTTGTTCATTGAGTTGATGTCAGTTCCTATATTTTTCACTTTTACTGTTAACTTTAAGTCTGTTTATTCCTTTAAATTTTTAAATATATATATTTATTTGGCTGTGCTGGGTCTTTGTTGTGGCATGTGGGATTTTTAATTGAGGCATGCAGTTTTAGTTGTAGCACATGGGATCTAGTTCCCTGACCAAGGATCGAATCCAGGCCCCCTGCATTGGTAGCTCAGAGTCTTAGCCACTGAACCACCAGGAAGTCCCTACTCTATTTATTCCTAATGTTTCTTATTGTAAGCTCATGTTAATAATTATAGCTACTCTGCATTTTATCTATCACTTGACAATTGGATCTGTGTTCCCATGCTTCTGTAGTGGCTGGTCTTACATGTTTGGTGACTATTAAATAATGCTGTGAGAGTTCTGTTGGCCTAACTTGGAAGTTTCCCCTCTAGGGATCTGATTTGGCTTCTACTGGCATTTCCCACCTGGAAATACTTCAGCCTGTTCTAATTCCCCTATTCTTCAGCTCCAGACCTCAAATATAATTGCTCCCAGTCATCTAAGCTGCAAAACTAGTCCCTACCCTGATTAATCCAGATTTAGTTCTGCTTTGGGCTTGGGGTGGCAGAGGAGAGGGAGAAATGTCCTTGGGGGAAGGCTTCAGTTTCTTGCCAGCAACGCCTTAAAAAGCATGTTCTAAGATCAGCTATCATGGAAGAGGTGAGTTGTTCAGGGATCCGGCTTTACTCATGACACCAAAATCAGATGTTCACTTTTAAAACCTTCATCTTATTTCTTGAGACATTAAGCATGACTGTTTATGAACTGTGGGCTTCCCAGGTACCTCAGTGGTAAAGAGGTAAAGTCTCCTGCAATGCAGGAGACATGGGTACAATCCCTGGGTTGGGAAGATACCCTGGAGAAGGAAATGGCAACTCACTCCAGTATTCTTGCCTGGGAAATCCCATGGACAGAGGAGCCTGGCAGCCTACCGTTCATGGAATGGCAAAGAGTCAGACACAACTTAGTGACTAAACAAAAATTTTATGAACTGTACTTTGATATTTCCAGTATCTTAAGTTTTCCTGGGTTTCATTCTGTATCTTTCACTAGAAATTTACTCTTTTTCCTAAGTATTTTTTATTTCACATTTTTAGGTTTAATTAGATTTATTTCTTCAAACAGTAAGCATGACTATGAACTGTGGGCTTCCCTGGTAGCTCAGCTGGTAAGGAATCTGCCTGCAATGTGGGAGACCTGGGTTCGGTGCCTGGGTTGGGAAGATCCCCTTGGAGAAGGCAACAGCTACCCACTCCAGTATTCTGCCTGGAGAATTCTACTCCATGGACTGTATAGTCCATGGAGTCGCAAAAAGTTGGACACGACTGAGCAATGTCCACTTTCATTAGATTTTAAATACATGTTTAAAGTGAATATTAAATGTATAGCTAATGATTTTCATATTGTGTACACATCTGTTTAGCCACTACCCAGATCAGCATACAAGAGATTTCCATCACTTGAGAGTTCCACTAGGCCCCTTGTTAGTCCAGCTCCCGCTCCACACCTCCTGGTAAACATTAATTTGGCTTCTATGATGTTAACTAGTTTTGCCTGTTCTTGGCCCTCACATAAATGGAATAGAGCATATACTATTCTGTGCCAGGCTTCTTTCATTTGTTTTTGATACTCATCTGTGCTATGGCATGTATCAATAATTCCCATCTTGATTTTTTACTATCAGTATTCCACTATACAAATTGCCCTTCTCTTGATGATATTTAGTAATGAAGCTGCTATGAACATTTAAGGACACATTTTCATTTCTCTTGGGAATCCTTTCCTCTACAAATGGTAGTAATTCTGGCTAATAGAATGGATAGTTTTAAATTTTCCTAGAAATAGAACTTCTCCAAAGTAGGTGTATCATCTTACACTCTAAACAGCAATGTATGAGTCCCAGTTATTTGTACATCCTTGGTATGGCATCTACTTGTCATCATACTGGGTGCACTGTAGTGTTCCTTCTTGGTTCTATTCGGTTGGCCAAAAAGGAAAAACCCCAGTGAACCTTTTGGCCAACCCAGTTATTTGTTAATCAGGTTAAGTTGTCTTTTCTTATTAATGTCCTACCAGATAAACTGTGACTTACTTTGTCTGCACCTGCATTTTTTATTGTATTTTTAAAATTCTGATGTTTGTTTTTAATGGTTAGTGCCATTTTTGGTTTAACTACCTTGTCTACTTCAAGGTTGCAAAGATATTTTCTCTAGGTTTACAATTTTAATCTTTAAGACCAAAATCCATCTTTTGTGTACAGTTAAGTAACTGTTCATTTTTATTCATATTATTGTCCAGTTGCTCTAGCATACTTATCGGGGGCATGGAAACAAAAACACAAAATCAGTATATAGTTTAGGAAGATATAGATCAAATAATCTGGGCCACTAAAACATGTAGTTCACATAACTGATTAACTTTATTGGTTTCATCTTGAAAGCTATGTCAGAAGTAGCAGTTGAAAATGGGCTATTTATTCTCGATAATAAGACTCAAGGAGGGATTATAAGGTGCTTTTAAGGATAAAACAAGGGTCCACAGCACTAAATTTCATTGTACTGGATGTGATGAGCCCCTTTGAATTAGACTAGGTTTAGAATCCTGAGTCAACCACTTGTTTCAAAATGCCAGGTCAGTTATAGTTACTTTTGAGTTAATTTCCAGGAAAAGAATAAAAGGGGCTGTTTCTCCTAATGGGCCGTAGAACACTTTGATCTTTTCTTCAAGTAACACCCCTCCCTGTATCAGTCTGTCAAATTTCCATCTTTGTTTCAAATCTGGGTAAAATACTTTTTTTTCCAGGTAACATTTCCAGATTTTTCTAAGAGAACTAATTGCCACACTTCAGAGAACACAGGACACCCCTGAGGTTCACAGGTAGTATAACTGAAGGCAGCCCATCTAAGACAAATTTAACTTCATGTTTATTAAGTCTTTCTGTCGTCACATGTTTTGGCGAGAAAAAAATTCATTGTTTCTCCAATAGCCTCAGGATGTAATCCAAGCTCTATATAGATCAGCTTCAGACGGTCCATGTTCTTCCAATTTACAAACTGAGCTCCATTTCTCATTACTCCCCAATGTTTCATCCTAAGCCAATCCCCATCTATCTTTACAGTTTTTTAAAACATCATTTCAGTGTCATCTGAAGTGCTGATGAATAACCTAGTGTAGTGACTAACACTGTAGCTAACAAACCCTTGAATACCATATGTTTATTCACCCAATGTATAGGCTGTTGGGAAATTACTATATAAACACAGCAATTGACAAATTTACTGAGTTGACACCATATATAAAGGTAGTCATCTGGTCTGTGCAATGCAAAAATTAAGAAAACAAAGGAAACCACTGAACTACACTTTGCTTGCTTGCCTGAGTTTTATCAGCTGTACAGATGTCATACCTTAAGAAATCATAAATTCAGGGAGGCAGTCCTAAGATGGCGGAGGAATAGGACGGGGAGACCACTTTCTCCCCCCCAAATTCATCAAAAGAACATTTAAACGCTGAGTAAATTCCACAAAACAACTTCTGAATGCCAGCAGAGGGCATCAGCCACCCAGAAAAGCAGCCCATTGTCTTCGAAAGGAGGTAGGAAAAAATATAAAAGACAAAAAAAGAGACAAAAGAGGTAGGGACGTAGCTCCGTCCCCGGAAGGGAGTCTTAAAAAGAGAGGTTTCCAAACACCAGGAAACACTCTCACTGCCGAGTCTGTGGCGAGCCTTGGAAGCACAGAGGGCAACATAACAGGGAGGAAAGATAAATAAATAATTAAAACCCACAGATTACGAGCCCAATGGTAACTCCCCCAGTGGAGAAGCAGCGCAGATGCCTGTACCCGCCTCTAGCAAGTGGGGCCTGGGCAGGAGGTGCGGGCTGCATTGCTTAGAGTAAGGACCGAGCCTGAATGCCCCGAGGGCAATCTGAGCGAACTAACTTGGGCTAGCAAACCAGACTGTGGGATAGCTACCACGAGAAAAGCCCTAACATAAGACACTGCCAGGCCCACACACAGAACAAAGGGCTGAACAGAGATAGCCGGCTGCAGACCATCCCCCTCCAGTGACAGGCAGCCAGAGCCAGAAGCGGGCAGTCACAGCCCCAGAGAGACAATATCTACAAAACTGCAAGCAGGCTTCTTTGCTAACTAAGACTTCTTGGGGTTCTGGATGGTCAACATCCGCCTGAGAAGGTGCGCCGGTTGTACACCCAGAAAACCGAGCGGCAGGGATGGGAGAGGCAATAAGTCGCAGCGACCGCGTTTGCCAAACACCTCATCACCTGAGCTGCTCAGACCTGGGAAGGGCACAAAACGCAGGCCCAACCGAGTCTGCGCCTCTGAGGACTACCTGAGTGCCTGAATCTGAGCGGCTTAGACCTGGGAGGTGCAGGCAGCCCAGGGCCGGCCTCGGACGGTTCCCGGCAGAGCAACCTAGAGCCTGAGCAGTGTGGGCAGGGAGGGCACACACGCCGTGAGCGAGGGCAGGCCCAGTGTGGCTGAGACACTGCGAGCACACGCCAGTGTTATTTGTTTGCAGCGTCCCTCCCTCCCCACAGCGCGACTGAACAAGTGAGCCTAAAAAAAGTGTCCACCACTGCCCCCTCTGTGTTAGGGTGGAAATCAGACACTGAAGAGACCAGCAAACAAAAGGAGCTAAAACAGAGGGAACTGCCTTGGAAGTGACAGGTGCAATAGATTAAAACCTGTAGTTAGTACCAAGTGGAAACAGTGTCAGACTTTATTTTGGGGGGCTCCAAAATCACTACAGATGGTGACTGCAGCCATGAAATTAAAAGACACTTACTCCTTGGAAGGAAGTCCCCCAGACCAACCTAGATTTTATATTCAAAAGCAGAGACATTTTTTTTTGCCAACAAAGGTTCATCTAGTCAAGGCTATGGTTTTTCCTGTGGTCATGTATGGATGTGAGAGTTTTTAAAGCAAAAGAAGGCTGATTTTTGAAGAACTGATGCCTTTGAACTGTGGTGCTGAGAAGACTTTGAGAGTATTATATTTTGAAAAGGAGATCCAACGGTAGATTTTTTGAAGATCAGCCCTGGGATTTCTTTGGAAGGAATGATGCTAAAGCTGAAACTCCAGTACTTTGGCCACCTCATAAGAAGAGTTGACTCATTGGAAAAGACTCTTTGATGCTGGAAGGGATTGGGCAGGATCTTTCTAAATTCCGACATTGGATGAGATGGCTGGATGGCATCACTGACTCGATGGACGTGAGTCTGAGTGAACTCTGGGAGTTGGTGATGGACATGGAGGCCTGGCATGCTGCGATTCATGGGGTCACAAAGAGTCAGACATGACTGAGCGACTGAACTGAACTGACATAGGAAGGGGCCTATAGATCTTGAGAAATATAAGCCGGACCAAGGAACTATCTGAAAATGAAATGACCCCACATTGCCCACAACACCACCAGAGAAAGTCCTAGATATATTTTTACTATTTTTACTATCATTCTTTAATTTTTAAAAAAATTTTAAAGTCCTCTATTACTCCTTTAATTTTCATTTTTATAACCTATTACTTTTCAAAAAAAAAAAAAGACCCTATTTTTTAAAGCAAACATCAGTGTATATATATATATATATATATTTAATATAATTTTGTGACTTTGGTTTGTCTTTCCTTTTTTTCCCTTTTCTTCCCTTTTTTTTTCCTTTTCTTTAATATTGTATTTTTGAAAATCCAACCTCTATTCTAGATTTTTAATCTTTGCTTTTTGGTATTTGTTATCAATTTTGTACCTTTAAGAACCCAATCTTCAGTACCCATTTTTACTTGGGAGTGAGATTACTGGCTTGACTGCTCTCTCCCCCTTTGGACTCTCCTTTTTCTCCACCAGGTCGCCTCTGTCTCCTCCCTCCCACTTCTCTTCTCTACCCAACTCTGTGAATCTCTGTGTGTTCCAGACGGTGGAGAACACTTAGAGAACTGATTACTGGCTGGATCTGTCTCCTTTTGATTCCCCCTTTTTATCCTCCTGGCCACTTCTGTCTCCTTCCTCCCTCTTCTCTTCTCTGTATAACTCTGTAAACATCTCTGAGCGGTCCAGACTGTGGAGCGCACATAAGGAAGTAATTACTGGCTAGCTTGCTCTCTCCTCTTTTGATTCCACCTCATCTCATTCGAGTCACCTCTAACTCCCTCCTCCCTCTTCTCCATGTAACTCTGTGAACCTCTCTGGGTGTCCCTCACTGTGGAGAAACTTTTCATCTTTAACCTAGATGTTTGATCAACAGTGTATAGAAGGAGAAGTCTTGAGACTACTGTAAAAATAAGACTGAAAACCAGAAGCAGGAGGCTTAAGTCCAAATCCTGAGAACACAAGAGAACTTCTGACTCCAGGGAACATTAATCGACAGGAGCTCATCAAACGCCTCCATACCTACACTGAAACCAAGCACCACCCAAGGGCCAACAAGTTCCAGAGCAAGACAAACCATGCAAATTCTCCAGCAACACAGGAACACAGCCCTAAGTTTCAATATACAGGCTGCCCAAAGTTACTCCAAACCCATTGACATCTCATAACTCATTACTGGACACTTCATTGCACTCCAGAGAGAAGAAATCCAGCTCCACCCTCCAGAACACCGACACAAGCTTCCCTAACCAGGAAACCTTGACAAGCCACCTGTCCAACCCCACCCACAGCGGGGAAACTCCACAATAAAGAGAACGCCACGAACTGCCAGAATACAGAAAGGCCACCCCAAACTCAGCAATATAAACAAGATGAAGAGACAGAGGAATACCCAGCAGATAAAGGAACAGGATAAATGCCCACGAAAACAGACAAAAGAGGAAGAGATAGGGAATCTACCTGAAAAGAATTCCAAATAATGATAGTGAAAATGATCCAAAATCTTGAAATCAAAATGGAATCACAGATAAATAGCCTGGAGACAAGGATTGAAAAGATGCAAAAAAGGTTTAACAAGGACCTAGAAGAAATTAAAAAGAGTCAATATATAATGAATAATGCAATAAATGAGATCAAAAACCCTCTGGAGGCAACAAATAGTAGAATAACAGAGGCAGAAGATAGGATTAGTGAAGTAGAAGACAGAATGGTAGAAATAAATGAATCAGAGAGGAAAAAAGAAAAACGAATTGAAAGAAATGAGGACAATCTCAGAGACCTCCAGGACAGTGTTAAATGCCCCAACATTCGAATCATAGGAGTGCAAGAAGAAGACAAAAAGAAAGACCATGAGAAAATACTTGAGATAATAGTTGAAAACTTCCCTAAAATGGTGAAGGAAATAATCACCCAAGTCCAAGAAACCCAGAGAGTCCCAAACAGGATAAACCCAAGGCAAAACACCCCAAGACACATATTAATCAAATTAACAAAGATCAAACACAAAGAACAAATATTAAAAGCAGCAAGGGAAAAACAACAAGTAACACACAAGGGGATTCCCATAAGGATAACAGCTGATCTTTCAATAGACTCTTCAGGCCAGGAGGGAATGACAAGACATACTTAAAGTGATGAAAGAAAATAACCTACAGCCCAGATTACTGCACCTAGCAAGGATCTCATTCAAATATGAAGGAGAAATCAAAAGCTTTACAGACAAGCAAAAGCTTAGAGAATTCAGCACCACCAAACCAGCTCTCCAACAAATGCTAGAGATCTTCTCTAGAGAGGAAACACAAAAAGGGTGTATAAACTCGAACCCAAAACAATAAAGTAAATGGCAATGGGATCATACTTATCAATAATTACCTTAAATGTAAATGGGTTGAATGCCCCAACCAAAAGACAAAGACTGGCTGAATGGATACAAAAACAAGACTCCTATATATATTGTCTACAAGAGACCCACCTCAAAACAGGGGACACATACAGACTGAAAGTGAAGGGCTGGAAAAAGATATTCCATGCATATAGAGACCAGAAGAAAGCAGGAGTAGCAATACTCATATCAGATAAAATAGATTTTAAAACAAAGGCTGTGAAAAGAGACAAAGAAGAACACTACATAATTCTCAAAGGATCAATCCAAGAAGAAGATATAACAATTATAAATATATACGCACCCAACTTAGGAGCACCGCAATATGTAAGACAAATGATAACAAGTATGAAAGGGGAAATTAACAATAACACAGTAATAGTGGGAGACTTTAATATCCCACTCACACCTATGGATAGATCAACTAAATGGAAAATTAACAAGGAAACACAAACTTTGAATGATACAATGGACCAGTTAGACCTAATTGATATGTATAGGACATTTCACCCCAAAACAATGAATTTCACCTTTTTCTCAAGCACACATGGAACCTTCTCTAGGACAGATCACATCCTGGGCCATAAATCTAGCCTTGGTAAATTCAAAAAAACGGAAATCATTCTAAGCATCTTTTCTGACCACAATGCAGTAAGATTAGATCTCAATTACAGGAGAAAAACTATTAAAAATTCCAACATATGGAGGCTGAACAACACGCTGCTGAATAACCAACAAATCACAGAAGAAATCAAAATATGCATAGAAATGAATGCAAATGAAAACAAAACAACCCCAAACCTGTGGGACACTGAAAAAGCAGTGCTAACGGGAAAGTTCATAGCAATACAGGCATACCTCAAGAAACAAGAAAAAAGTCAAATAAATAACCTAACTCTACAGCTAAAGCAACTAGAAAAGGAAGAAATGAACCTCAGGGTTAGTAGAAGGAAAGGAATCTTAAAAATTAGGGCAGAAATAAATGCAAAAGAAACAAGAGACCATAGCAAAAATGAACAAAGCCAAAAGCTGGTTCTTTGAAAGGATAAATAAAATTGACAAACCATTAGCCAGACTCATCAAGAAACAAAGGGAGAAAAATCAAATCAATAAAATTAGAAATGAAAATGGAGAGATCACAACAGACAACACAGAAATACAAAGGATCATAAGAGACTTCAGTTCAGTTCAGTCGCTCAGTTGTGTCCGACTCTTTGTGATCCCATGAATCACAGCACGCCAGGCCTCCCTGTCCATCACCAACTCCCAGAGTTCACCCAGACTCATGTCCATCGAGTCAGTGATGCCATCCAGCCATCTCATCCTCCGTCGTCCCCTTCTCCTCCTGTCCCCAGTCCCTCCCAGCATCAGAGTCTTTTCCAATGAGTCAACTCTTCGCATGAGGTGGCCAAAGTACTGGAGTTTCAGCTTTAGCATCATTCCATCCAAAGAAATCCCAGGGCTGATCTCCTTCAGAATGGACCGGTTGGATCTCCTTGCAGTCCAAGGGACTCTCAAGAGTCTTCTCCAACACCACAGTTCAAAGGCATCAATTCTTCGGCGCTCAGTCTTCTTCACAGTCCAACTCTCACATCCATACATGACCACAGGAAAAACCATAGCCTTGACTAGACGAACCTTCGTTGGCAAAGTAATGTCTCTGCTTTTGAATATGCTATCTAGGTTGGTCATAACTTTCCTTCCAAGGAGTAAGCGTCTTTTAATTTCATGGCTGCAATCACCATCTGCAGTGATTTTGGAGCCCCCAAAAAGTAAAGTCTGACACTGTTTCCACTGTTTCCCCATCTATTTCCCATGAAGTGATGGGGCCAGATGCCATGATCTTCGTTTTCTGAATGTTGAGCTTTAAGCCAACTTTTTCACTCTCCACTTTCACTTCCATCAAGAGGCTTTTCAGTTCCTCTTCACTTTCTGCCATAAGGGTGGTGTCATCTGCATATCTGAGGCAATTGATATTTCTCCCAGCAATCTTGATTCCAGCTTGTGTTTCTTCCAGTCCAGCGTTTCTCATGATGTACTCTGCATAGAAATTAAATAAGCAGGGTGACAATATACTGCCTTGACGTACTCCTTTTCCTATTTGGAACCAGTCTGTTGTTCCATGTCCAGTTCTAACTGTTGCTTCCTGGCCTGCATACAAATTTCTCAACAGGCAGATCAGGTGGTCTGGTATTCCCATCTCTTGAAGAATTTTCCACAGTTGATTGTGACCCACACAGTCAAAGGCTTTGGCATAGTCAATAAAGCAGAAAGAGATGTTTTTCTGGAACTCTTGCTTTTTCCATGATCCAGCGGATATTGGCAATTTGATCTCTGGTTCCTCTACCTTTTCTAAAACCAGCTTGAACATCAGGAAGTTCACGGTTCACATATTGCTGAAGCCTGGCTTGGAGAATTTTGAGCATTACTTTACTAGCATGTGAGATGAGTGCAATTGTGCGGTAGTTTGAGCATTCTTTGGCATTGCCTTTCTTTGGGATTGGAGACTATCAGCAATTACACGCCAATAAAATGGACAACGTGGAAGAAATGGACAAATTCTTAGAAAAGTACAACTTTCCAAAACTGAACCAAGAAGAAATAAAAAATCTTAACAAACCCATCACAAGCACAGAAATTGAAACTGTAATAAAAAATCTTCCAGCAAACAAAAGCCCAGGTTCAGACGGCTTCACAGCTGAATTCTACCAAAAATTTAGAGAAGAGCTAACACCTATCCTACTCAAACTCTTCCAGAAAATTGCAGAGGAAGGTAAACTTCCAAACTCATTCTATGAGGCCACCATCACCCTAATACCAAAACCTGACAAAGATGCCACAGAAAAAGAAAACTACAGGCCAATATCACTGATAAACATAGATGCAAAAATCCTTAACAAAATTCTAGCAATCAGAATTGAACAACACATTAAAAAGATCATTCACCATGACCAAGTGGGCTTTAACCCAGGGATGCAAGGATTCTTCAATATCTGCAAATCAATCAATGTAATACACCACATTAACAAATTGAAAAATAAAAGCCATATGATCATCTCAATAGATGCAGAGAAAGCCTTTGACAAAATTCAGCATCCATTTATGATAAAAACTCTCCAGAAAGCAGGAATAGAAGGAACATATCTCAACATAATAAAAGATACATATGACAAACCCACAGCAAACATTATCCTCAATGGTGAAAAATTGAAAGCATTTCCCCTAAAGTCAGCATCAAGACAAAGGTGCCCACTTTCACCACTACTATTCAACATAGTTTTGGAAGTTTTGGCCACAGCAATCAGAGCAGAAAAAGAAATAAAAGGAATCCAAATTGGAAAAGAAGTAAAACTCTCACTGTTTGCAGATGTCATGATCCTCTACATAGAAAACCCTAAAGACTCCACCAGAAAATTACTAAAGCTAATCAATGAATACAGTAAAGTTGTAGGATATAAAATTAATACACAGAAATCCCTTGCATTCCTATACACTAATAACGAGAAAATAGAGAAATTAAAGAAACAATTCCATTCACCATTGCAATGAAAAGAATAAAATACTTAGGAATATATCTACCTAAAGAAACTAAAGACCTATATATAGGAAACTATAAAACACTGGTGAAAGAAATCAAAGAGGACACTAATAGATGGAGAAATATACCATGTTCATGGATTGGAAGAATCAATATAGTGAAAATGAGTATACTACCCAAGGCAATCTATAGATTCAATGCAATCCCTATTAAGCTACCAACGGTATTTTTCACAGAGCTAGAACAAATAATTTCACAATTTATATGGAAATACAAAAAACCTCGAATAGCCAAAGCAATCTTGAGAAAGAAGAATGGAACTGGAGGAATCAACCTGCCTGACTTCAGGCTCTACTACAAAGCCACAGGCATCAAGACAGTATGGTACTGGCACAAAGACAGAAATATAGATCAATGGAACAAAATAGAAAGCCCAGAGGTAAATCCACGCACCTATGGACACCTTATCTTTGACAAAAGAGGTAAGAATATACAATGGATTAAAGACAATCTCTTTAACAAGTGGCGCTGGGAAAACTGGTCAACCACTTGTAAAAGAATGAAACTAGAACACTTTCTATACACAAAAATATACCTAAAATGGATTAAAGATCTAAATGTAAGACCAGAAACTATAAAACTCCTAGAGGAGAACATAGGCAAAACACTCTCCGACATACATCACAGCAGGATCCTCTATGACCCACCTCCCAGAATATTAGAAATAAAAGCAAAAATAAACAAATGGGACCTAATTAAACTTAAAAGCTTCTGCACAACAAAAGAAACTATAAGCAAGGTGACAAGACAGCCTTCAGAATGGGAGAAAATAATAGCAAACAAAGCAACTGACAACTAATCCTAAAAGTATACAAGCAACTCCTGCAGCTCAATTCCAGAAAAATAAACAACCCAATCAAAAAATGGGCCAAAGAACTAAATAGACATTTCTCCAAAGAAGACATAGAGATGGCTAACAAACACATGAAAAGATGCTCAACATCACTCATTATCAGAGAAATGCAAATCAAAACCACAATGAGATACCATTTCACGCCAGCCAGAATGGCTGCGATCCAAAAGTCTACAAGCAATAAATGCTGGAGAGGGTGTGGAGCAAAGGCAACCCTTACACTGTTGGTGGGAATGCAAACTAGTACAGCCACTATGGAGAACAGTGTGGCGATTGCTTAAAAACTGGAAATAGAACTGCCTTATGACCCAGCAATCCCACTGCTGGGCATACACACCGAGGAAACCAGAATTGAAAGAGACACGTGTACCCCAGTGTTCATCACAGCACTGTTTATAATAGCCAGGACATGGAAGCAACCTAGATGTCCATCAGCAAATGAATGGATAAGAAAGCTGGGGTACATATACACAATGGAGCATTACTCAGCCATTAAAAAGAATACATTTGAATCAGTTCTAATGAGGTGGATGAAACTGGAGCCTATTATACAGAGTGAAGTAAGCCAGAAAGAAAAACACCAATACAGTATACTAACGCATATATATGGAATTTAGAAAGATGGTAATAATAACCATGTAAATGAGACAGCAAGAGACACAGATGTATAGAACAGTCTTTTGGACTCGGTGGGAGAGGGAGAGGGTGGGATGATTTGGGAGAATGGCACTGAAACACGTATAATATCATATACGAAATGAATCACCAGTCCAGGTTCGATGCATGATACTGATGCTTGGGGCTGGTGCACTGGGACAACCCAGAGGGATGGTATGGGGAGGGAGGAGGGAGGGGGGTTAGGGGTGGGGAACACGTGTATACCTGTGGCGGATTCATGTTGATGTATGGCAAAACCAATATTGTAAAGTAATTAACCTCCAATTAAAATAAATAAATTCATATTAAAAAAATCATAAATTCAGATTCTTCCTCTATCACAGCTCCTGGTAACTGGTAGTGAACACACATTCACATTTAAACTCGAGACATTTGAGCTAAGTCATACCAACTTCAACCATTATTTTGCCAATATCTTCACTCTATATACTATTTCAGTTTCCACAAAGAATACTGTAAGGAGGCTAAACAATGCCAGCTTTAGGCAAATTGAGAAAAGGAACATGGCAAATTTTTCCTGGTTTCCTTACCAAAAAAATTAGGTGAAGTTTGATGGTTGCTACAATTTGGGAAAATCTAAAAAAACCAAAACAGACAAAACATAAAGTGGATAGGCACTACAAACACTTACAAATGTACTTCAATCTACCACATGTGGATTCATTCAGCTATTCTAACAAGTTTCCAGCTCTTTTCGAGTTTAATTTTTAATATTCTTAGTTTTCTCAAAGGATGAAACTAGAAATTTCTTCCTGAACTAAGAGTGGGATCACTTGACCTTTTAATTGCCAGAGACATCTATCACTAAGTCTAGCAGGTGGGACACTAACAATTGGAAAAAAAAAAAGGCAATGCACTTTTGCTCTACACATAATCATAAGAAAGTATGATTATATTCTTACCATACCAAATATTAGGATACATTATATGAAACTAAAAAATGAGACATTGGATTTTCATAAGTATATTTTAATTTTTTGAATTTTAACAACTCAAATAAAATTCAGCTAGTCAACATAAATACAGAGTAAATGCACATAATTTACAGCCACATAACAGGAATGCAATAGCAAACCTCACATAAATGGTCAAAGAATATCAACTCTTTGAAGTTGTTTAGCTACAACTGACAGGTCATAATTTAAATGTTCACATATGCAGGGGTACACATTCAAAATGTTTATTAACACAAAAACCGAGTAAAAGAGGAATCTTCAGTTTCTAAAAGGAGTAGCATAAAAAGCAGAGTATAGATTGAGAAATGTAAGGGCACAATGGAGAAGAGATTTGTGTAAGCTGAAAGTCTGTACACTGTATTAAATACTTTTAATTAAAATCCCTTTCCAATTTAAATCATTTAGAAATATCTGTATTCTTAGGAATGTTGAAGTCATGATCAATACTAGAGAAAAAGGCTGAACTATTACATCCACCAGCCCCAAAGGGGTCCTGATAGTACTAACAGTCTGGGCAGAAGGGCATGTAAACAACAAAAGACAGCACAGACAATGCCGGAAGATTACAGGATAAACTGATTCCTAGCACTTAATTCTTTCAAGGTCAAATCAGTATTTTCAGTGATCTAAAACAATCTAAAAAATGCTGACATATTTATACTCCAGTAAAAGAGTAAACACTCATTATTCTTAATAACCCAAACTCAGCTAGTCCTAATATAACCATGCTATTTCATAATGGGCATTTGGTTTTAGGAGACAGAGACATAGTTAAATAATGTAAATGATATTCTCTCTTGGTGTCAGTTTAAAAAAACCAATTACTTGGGGGTCCCATCTAGTAAGATTGGTTCCGCAAAGTAACACACATAAGGAAAACCAAGCTTTGGTGACAGTTTTTTTCCCTGGATTTAAAAGCACTGTGTGGTACCCCACAATCACAGGTTGGTGATTCTCAGATGTGCACTTTGAAATCTAGTAAACTGTTTCTGTGAGCCAGAAGTACCAGAGTTTTATCTGCTGCTCTATGAATATGCTCTTCAGTGTGTACCGCTTTAAACTGAAAGGATCAATTCCATTTTCTGAGAAGATTCTCAAATAAAAGTACATACCAATTTGAAGAGTGCTGACTACCTTTATACAGTAATAAAGTTATCTGATAGATGAAAATAAAACACAGAATAAAAAAAAGTTTCAATGCTTTTTCTTTTTAAATGTCTACACCCCCCCCAAAAAAAAAACACCTCCCAAGAAATGTTTCAGACAGACTTTATATACAATTTTATATATATATATATATATATATTTTGTTAAATTATCTCTGTCATAAACTGCAGCAGATTGTACTTTTGGGGGGACAAAACAATTAAACATCATCGCTCCTTTCCATTTGTTGCACAAAGAAACAAAGTCTGAGACTCTAAGATCCTTTTCTTCCAGCACAGAAATATACTCACTTTTAAAAGCTGAACACAATGCACTAAAAGGTCAAGGTCAATACAAACACAAACAGGAACAGAATATGAGTTCATCCTTGAAGGACACTTGTTATGAATTTGCTACAACTAAATAAGATGTTCCTTAGTTGCTGGTTTTCATATCATTCTTAACCATTTGTGGGTATTCAGATCACTAAATTATTGAGTCTCTTGTACATTCGATACAACTAATGTTTACAGATCTTCACAAGGCAAATGGCACTGTATTAGGCAGTATAAGCGGCACCTGAAAATCAAAACACTATAGGCTGACACTTTCACTACAGATTTAAGTTATAAACCCTATTACTGCTTTCTTTTTTTGGCATGTTTCTCACAATAAATGTCAAAGCTGAAATTCACCATAAAAGATATGAATAATCCCAAAGGTAATGAAACTGAATTTGCCTTTGGTCTCCAAATAGACTGGAATACTAATTCCAATTGAAGCACCTCAAAAACATCCAGTTACTGTTGATTACAAGGAAGTTAAGAAGGTGGAGGAATTTAACAGGGCACTGCGTTTCACTGGTGATAGCAGAGAAAGCTTGCAATGACATGCTACGTTTTTTTATGTTAGGGGCACTGGAGTACACATAAGAATACTTAAAACATTTATTATATTAAAGATCCCCCAAACAATATACCTAAATCCCAGAAAAAAATGTTATGAATACTGTTTCTGCCTAATACATTAACCAACGTTTTAAAAAAATAATCCAACATGGGAATCCTCTCCTACTCACACCCCCTACCCCCCAACCTCCCAAAAGGCCACAAAGTGCATTCACAAAGAGTCATTCTTAAGATAAAGCCATTGCACACAATGCACAGTTCATGTATACTGAAATGAGTACCACACTGAAGTTCAATGGTATAAGCTTCATACACCAGTATAGCAACAACCATGAGCAAAAGTCTTTAATATTATAGACTTACAGCAAGTATCTTCACAAGGGCCATACATATAATACAGTATTAAAAGGTGCAGTTGATCTCAACAGCAAAATGTAAAAGCTATCTCTTGTTAATACACTTAATCTGAATTAACTTGCATTTTTTTATGATTTACCATTCAAGAAATTAGGATGGAATAAATTTCTTATGCAAAGTAGTTTGTTCATTTATAAAACTATAAGTCAATTAGGATCACTATCCACTCAATCAGATAACAGAGGCCCTTCTTCTATAAATGTTTATGCTGCCCTGGATACTTATATAATGTTGCCTTAAGAAGAAAAACACCTTTTAAAGGCAAAGCTGAAAACTACCATTTTCTCTACTAAATAATGCAATGTATGAAGATCTTCCAGAAATAATCCAAAGGTTCAAATTCTTAATGTGAAACCAGAGAAAGATCTAGAAGCAGTACATTTTTTTTCACTTTAAGAAAATGATACCTAGGTATGATGGGTGATAATTCAACTTCATAATTAGTAAGTCACTGAAGAGACACTGCATTCATTCATGTATCATTAGGTTAGACAAGATAAGAGAACATGCTCAAGTTGTCAAAATGGCCAAGAATCAACATTTTGCTGGCTTATTTTGTCCCAATCTATTACCATTTGAGTTGATACACTGGGCAATTTTAGTGTTCACACTGGGCTAAACATAACACACCTGTGAGCAGTAGAAACCAACACATTTTTAAACTAAAAGCAAGCACAATATTTAGATACTACTTCTTTTGTCAAAAACAGTGACTACTAATACCAAACAATTAACTTTAAAATACAGTGCCAAATCCTCTCAAGGAAATGTAAATACTAGTATTGTTACTTTCCAATTTCATAGGAACTATACAGAAGTGGGATGTTAGAAATTTACAACTGTTAATACTTTCTTTGGATAGTTCTAGTATATAGTTACGGATGGCTTTGTCTAGAAGACTGGAAAAGTGCTCATGGAATAAACACTGTACTCTGGTTGCCATAAATCAACAAAATGCCAATAGTATCCTGTGGCTGTGACAGAGAAAATGGCAATTTTGAGGAAGGAGTGCTTCTAAAGGCTTTTTCTTGGAGGCAGCCACGGTTTTTTCCCCCCACATTACTAAAAAGACTAAGTAATGTGGTTACAATTACTTTAATTCCTACAAGCAAACTTCCACTTAGGCATAGTTCCATGTTCCCACGCTATTTTCCTTCTGTCCGCCATGCTGGCTTTGGTGCTCCATGGTCCAATTTCTCTTTTGGTCTTCCCTCTTTACAGCGGAGCAGTTTGGCAGTGCTATCCATTGAGCAGGTAGACCACCAACTCATAGGTGGCCATCATAATGGCTGTGTTTGGAATCTGTCTCACCAGATGAGTTGTCAGACCACGGTAAAGAGACCCATAGCCTTCTTCTTGAACAAGCAAAGATAATGTCTGAAAAAAGGATCTATACTTTGTTCCCTCTTCACGCAGTCTTGTTCTTACAACTTCTGTATAGGGGGGAAAAAAAAGTCATTTTATGTAAAATGTTAATAATATCTTTATACCCTCCTAATATTGAGCACATTTCATTTATTAGATTGTAAGCGTGAGCTCAGAATAAGCGAGGAGTGATTTTTTTAAATGTAACTTACTGACACTAGTTATTTTAACAACACCAAACTCCTAAGTTAGCTAGCTAAAATCATGCATATTAATTATAAAATTTCATAGGTTCCTGAATGGAACCTATGAAAGAAGACAGAATAAACAAAAGTATCTGCTGCATACTAGACATAGATAAAAGGGAGAAAAGATGTGATTAAAAAAAAAAAGGTAGAACAGGAATGATTAAAAAAAAAGGTAGAACAGGAAAGAGATTACAGGTGGTATCAAAGATGAACAGAGGACTTGCCTGGTGGTATACTGGATAGGAATCTGCCTGCCAATGCAGGGGCCATGGGTTTGATCCCTGGTCGGGACAGATTCCACATGCCAAGGAACAACTAAGCCTGCGTGCTGCAACTACTGAGCCATATGCACCTAGAGCCTGCGCTCCACAACAAGGAAGACAGCGCAATGAAAAGCCCCTGAGCTCACCAAAACCATGAGCAGCCTCTGCTCGCCACAACTAGGAAAGCTCTCATGCAGCAACAAATATAAACAAATCTTAGGGGGAAAAAAAGCCTTATGCTACTCATACATATTAAACCCCATTATGATGAACTGTATTGTTATACTATAATTCAGTAAAATGGTAAAATGTTCTAATAAATGGGCCACTGGCTGAAGTGGGAAAATATTTCAGAGTTAATGGATTTACTCATACACATTCAGGGTTTCCCTGGTGGCTCAGTGTGAAGAATTCTCCTGCCAATGCAGGAGATGTGGGTTCAAGCCCTGGGTTGGGAAGATCGCCTAGAGAAGGAAACTGCAACCCACTACAGGCTGGATGGCATCACTGACTCAATGGACGTGAGTCTGGGTGAACTCTGGGAGTTGGTGATGGACAGGGAGGCCTGGCGTGCTGCGACTCATGGGGTTGCAAAGAGTCGGACACGACTGAGCGACTGAACTGAACTGAACTGAACAGTATTCTTGCCTGGGAAACCCCATGGAAAGCAGTGCCTGGCAGGCTACAAAGACTTGGACATGACTGAGAGTCATGCGAAGAGCTGGACATGACTGAGCAACTGAGTAACAACATACATCATCCCGTCCTCCTACCGTGTGGATATGCTATACTCGTGGCACATGTTTTTGAGGTGGCGGCAGCTAGCATCATTCCCACAAAATCGGACACTTCTTTTACAGACTCTTCTTCATTTTCCATTGTAGAAGCAATCTTATATTCCAGTAGTTTTTGCTTAATACTTTCATATATAACAAAATGGATAACAGTCTCTGATATGCCAGCATATGAAGCAGACATGCCCCTATAAAATCCTCTAAGTCCATCTGTCTGATACACTTTACGGACACACTCGAAAGCACCCATTCGCTTTTCCCCACGGTTCCTGAAAAGCAAAAAGGAAAAAAATCTTATTAACATAAAGTAGTACAGGTTTTTAAATAAAGTAAATACAATATACAGGAAGAGGCCACTATAGTCAAGAGTAACCCTCTTTAATTCATGAGGAAGTACAAATGAGAATTTAAAAACATCTAGAGTTCCTACTCTTTTGTCTCAAATCTGTCACATCAGACAGATAACTTATAAGGTAGTTTATTTTACTGAATGCAAAACACACTACATTGAATCTCCAGTTTCATTGAAGTTTGTATTGTAGGAATAAGCAACAAAATCCACCATGACTGCAGCTCAAGAGAAAAACAAAATAAAAACCCCTCACATTATATTAAATGCAGTTCTAAGTTGAGAAGATTTCTTTAGCATTTAATAACACATAAAAAGAATGACTGAGACACCATTGACAACAGAATATTAAGAAGTACAATTAAGGTAATTTCAGTGCACCTGAGGGATTCTTCCAAGCCCACCCAATTTCTCCCCAAAAGTCACTGGGTGAATTTAAGTTAAATTTTCTATGATCCTTTGAAGGTAATGGCTGTCTCTTTTACCTCAGTAAATAGTGAATGAGGACTTCTACAGTTATCAAGTATTTATTGAGCACTGTGCCCAAGACAACTTTCTTAGTGCTGCTTAAGGGTGCAGCATCTACTCTTGGATATAATTTTGAGTTCATAAAAATATTTATTACCTTCACTATGATTCCCTCAATAGAACTTTATCTGTAATAAATGGGTTTAAACTCTACCCACAGGGAAAGAAATAGAAAAGTTGACTGTTTATAAATTATATACAATCTGCTTATGATGTAACAAAATAAAATCACAACTAAGACACCCACCTGATAACCTACAGATAACCTCCAACTTTATAAACTAGTAACTGTCTTGAATAACTATCCTCAACTAATGGTACTGAATAAATACCTTCTTGGTTGAGTGATCCACGCAACCAACTGTAATTAGTTTCGGCTGTCAGACTCTTTCTTACAAGAAAGTTAAGAGAGCTCTAAGTCCTAAAGGATAACATGCAAACATATCCGTCCTATTCTCGGTCTCAGTGTTGTAAGGCAGCACACCTTCAAATCAACCTTTCATTAACCCTACTCCTAAGCCTAAAAAATTGTGCTGGCTTTACTATTACTTTTCACCTAAATCCACCCTCTAAATACTGAAGCATACATTCCCCTGGTAGTTTATAATAGTACAATACAGACTGGCATCTCATACTTTTTAACCTTTGGGTTATCTTATCTACCACTACCTTTCAGTTCTCTGACTTCAAAATAAACTTTGAGTCTTGCCATAACACTGTACTTAAGGTTTCACTAAAAATTATTCCAGATGAAACAACGACTAGACATTTCAAGTCTCCAAGTGACATACAATTCCACATGACAAAATGCAGAAAACATATCTTTAGGCAGGCATAATTGTTAAAAGATTTCTTAGATCAGTTTTATTTATAATCTACAAGATATAACACTAGGCTTCCCAAACCCTAAAATATAAGAAACAGTGAAAATCTTTTATATAAAGCCTACTCCAGACTGAAGAGTTAAATTAGTTTCAAAATTATTAATGTGATTATTATTATTACAACACACCAGACAGGATCATCTCTCTACTTAAAAAAGTGCTACCCTCTCCCCATCCTTCATTCTGAAGGCCAATGGGAGCTGAGATGGCAGGACTCTAAGCTATACCGCTTCTGGCCTTTCTCTCAGTTCCCAGAACCTGCCACAGGCACTAAACTTAAAGATATGTGAGGTGTGCACTGACTAGTGCCTCTGCTTAAAATGGGTTCAAAAACCATTCATTGACTATTCCACTAAAATTGGTCCTCACTGTTTCCAGAGATATCTCTAGAACCTACCAGTACCTGTTCATTACAGATACACTGAATGAATGAATCTTGCTGCCATAAAGTGACTGGGGTAACAGATGAAGTTCATGAATACATGAGAGCTAAATTCCATGCTAGAACACTCTGCTGTACAAGGTTCTTGAGTTTGAGCAATGATCTTCAAAGACTCAGTCTAGACTCACTGATCATGTAGTTAGTTAATTTAGGTATTTAGAAGGGTTGATTATAATCAAACATGGGGTGAATGAAAGTATCACTGCTCAAGCTAGATCAAGAGGTCCTTTTTCTTCTTTTACTGAAAAACACAATGCATAATATACTTTCTTTCCTAGAAATTCTCATACCTGCAATTAACATCACTTTTGCATCTGATGGTACACCTAAGTTTCAAAACCAAATAAAACAAATTCAGCAGCAAATGAGGGCAAAAACATGGTTGGATACCTGGCACTGAAATCTCACTGATATAAATTTATAGAAAAAATTTTGTTGAAGCCAACTTTAATGAATTAACATACCTTGCATCGAGCTGTAATCGAGTCTTTATAAGCCAAATGGGGTTGGTCGCTGTGATTGCGGTAAAACCTAAACAAACATGTTTAAAATGAACTCTGGTAAAAATGAAGAACACACTATTAACCTCAAGGTTTTTTAAAACTTTATGTAAGTCTATATTTTAAAAAATGCATATAAATATTTACCTATAAACTGATGGATGCTTTACACTTTTGTTTTACAAATCCATTCACAACCATGAACATTTATACTTTATTTTCAATTTAGTCTCAAATTCTGACTCATAACTAAAAAATTTTTTAAGAACAAAATCTGATTATATATAATTCATCTTCCAATACATTCAGAATACCCTCTGGGCACCCTCTACTCTCTAAATTTAGAAACCCATTTTTGCAGACACATAGAAATTTTGTGTATTCTAGGGCTTTTTAGCATGCAAACTCTACAACAGCTACTTGGGGTCCAACTAACATCACAAATCACTATGTTCAAAATGGAGTCTACATAAACGTCAGCATTTACCAATATTTGATCTTAAGTTGACTATATGACGAAAGAATTATTGTTTGGCCTTATGAATACTTTATGTAACCATACACTTATTAATACTGTTAAAATAATGGTATCACAGAGATATGGTTTCTGTTAAAGAGTTAAAAAGGGCAGATCTATTTTTTCATCCACTTAAAAACATACAAAAACTTAAACATACAAAAAGTTACAAATCAGAACTTCCCTTTCACTTTGAGACACTGAAGAGAGAAACTGAAGGTAGAAGGTAGTTTTATTATACTTTAAAACTAAAGTACTATGTATTAACTATCAGTGTGGAAGGGTGGTCCCCTAAGGTGGCTCATTTCAGGTAGTAAATTAAGATCTCTTCTATGTTTCTAGGCTAGTGCGTATCTTTTACTTGCTATCTTCCTAGAGCTACGGAAAAATAGCACATGAAATGCAATCTTGATGATGGAAATTTATGAAGATTGCCTCATCTATACAAAACAGGGTTTTCATAATATAATGCTTCTGAAATATTTAAGATTAGCTGCTACACAAATTTCATAGAATTACCTTTCATCAACCTACATTTATTCAATTGGCCTTTAAATTCAGTGAAAACTTACATGCAAAAATGTCTAAGGATCTTAACTGTTAATACTTTCTATCAAATACTAGCAGGTCAAGTACATTATTTTTAGAAAGGCTTTGAAATATAATCAGCACACTAATATTAGTAAAGTACTTTCAGGAACAAAAATGCTGTGGTACTACATTGTTTACTAATTGGAATTTAGTCTCACAGGTTCTTTCCCCTTCTATAATGTCAGATCATTAGCTAACTCAAATTGTACTCCTTTAAACCACTATATTAATACTGCAGAAATAGCCAGATGTTTCACAAAGAGATGCTCAAATTGAATCTATTATCAACTAAGATAAATGAAGCAAAAGTTTGGTTTAATAACTCCTTTAATAATTTTTTAATGATTATATAGTCTCCATTTCTCTTAAGTGCTTTTAATGCTACATACATACATATAAAACTAGAAAGGGATCAACAATTTTGTAAGAATCAGCCAATACCAAAACAATAAAAATTGAATGTGCTGAACAGGGTGTCAGGAAGATGTTTTAAAAGGTTCTTTTCATGCATATATTCTTGATAAAAGGAAAGAGAAGAAAACTATGAAACCAGATCAGTTTAAATATTTTATTTGGAATAGATTTGTGCATGGCCTGGCTTAATTAAGGATAAAGTCTCTTGAATCTCATTTTTCTAAGTGAAAAAGTCAAACTAAAGATATTTAAATTACATTGTATATTTAAATTACATTCTAAAGCAAACGTGAACCTGACATCAGAATTCTGATCATATCCCTAATTTAATAATTCTTTATTTTAAACCTAAATATCTGTATTAGCTAAATGTCTGTACAGTAATATTAGGAGTTTATCAACAAAAGGCCGCTAAGCAGCACAAGCCAACAAAATACTCTGCATTACTCAAAATAGTTTTTATTAATTACTCTGTGGAAATTTTAAGAAAAAAATTTGCTTTTTATTAAACTTTGAAAGCCTAAAACTGGGTATCAAACTTAAGCATCAAAGCTTTCTAAAAAAATAAAGTTCTATGTCTAAAAATATAAACTGAGTACCTAAATTTATGAACACTCTTCCAAGTCTCAAATTCCTCAATTAGAGGCTGAAAAAACCCCATATATGAAAACTTAAAAATATTATAATACATATTTGTAATTATTACTAGGGATAAATTTTTAATTATCCATAATTAAGTTTTAATTGTGCTTTGTACATGTTAATAAACAATGATAGGAAGCAAACAACAGGTATTTCTCACTTAACTAAAATTCATTTCCAGATACAGACTCACCTATGGAACGTGACACACTAAAATTTAAGTGAAAGAATGACATCATCTTGTTCCTGAAGAGTCTGAGCTTACTACAGCTGGGACTCCCTCGCCCAGTAAAAAGCTAGCTCAATGAACACACTGCCTCACTGTCAGCGAACCATTAACGTAAAGAAAATAATCGATATATAATCCACAGGTTTTTTAGCTATTGTTCCTTTACCAGCTCTGGTCCTATTACATTCTTTTAACTGAAAACATTCTAATAAATTACAGAGACAATATTAGGCTAATGAAATCTAGAAAACATAATCTATTAGTTAAAAAAAAAACAAGCAGGAAGAAACAAATTTATTACTACCTTTGAATTATATATGGTAAGGTGATTTGAAGCTGACAAACAGCTTAAGTTAAACACCTTCCTACTTCTTTTAAGATAAACATACACAAAGCTACTGGGAATGGTTCCCCTGAAATTTAGACATTTCCTATTACTTTTATTTTGGCATTAAAATTTTGTGACATTTTGATAATATGCTATTTCATATTAATATTCTGAGTACCCTGTTAAATATTAAAACTGACTTATCTATTTGTAGGTTAAAAAGAATCAATATTGCTCCAGTCAATAAAAGCAAAATGGCAATATACTGGCCATACTATTAGTAATATGGTTAATATTTTATTAGAAAGTTTAAGAAACCTTTTAAATGTAATTTTTAAAGTTTTGTTTCATTTAAGATTCTATTTGATAATGTAAACCAATTAAAAACCAGAACAACAGAAATCCACATAATAAACTTGCTGAAAATGTCTATTTCATTAAGTGAGTGATACCTGTAGTATTGCATTTTCAGTACTTTTTATTAACTTCTGTAAGAACAAAGCCCACCTAACCTTTGAAGAGAAATATATTAAAAACAAAACAAAACAAAACACAAAAAACTAATTAAAACTAAAATAAGATCCCATATATTCTTATCCCGTATTTGAAAAGTAATGGTAGGTATCAAGATCAATGTTTTTGCAAGAAAGTAGAAAGCCAAGTATCAACAGACAAGAATGGAAAGCACTGTATTAGGCTTTTAAAACATGTTATACTAAACAAAGAGAACTACTATTTTCTAAAAGTTGTCAGATGGTATGATACCATTTACAGCTATGTAAATCTTAAATACTATTAAGGAATTCTTTGGAGGTCAAGGCTATTATGGCCAAGCTAAAGACCCCAGGCTTTTATTAACAATAACTGAAAAGTTACTCCATTCTTCCTTCTAGAAGGAGTATTATCAAGGAATCAGAATTAAAGTTTTATGAAATACTCAGATAATGCACACACAAATTCAGGAAATAAAAATTCATTTCCCGCCTTCTATTCAACAGCTATTATAAATTCCCAGGGTGTGTTTCTTATAACTAGAGGCTGCAAGAGATGCTCAGATCAGTACTCACGAGGTTTAAGTTAGTCCATATTTCTACAGGAAGTGACCTGCGGATGGGGAGCATGAGATGACACGATCTCACTCTTTTCTCGGGAGAAATGTACAGTAAATGCCTAAAATAGACACAGGCTTTTCTGTATCATAACAACAAGCAGTGACCTCATCAGAAACACGTGTACAAAATGAATCCCATTGGAAGGATTTGAGAAATATTTACTGTGAGATCTAACTTTTGAAAATTTTAAGTTAAAAAAGAAAAAGGAATATCAGAATGGGCCATAATGTTTTTGTTTTTAAAGTACCGAGTACTGAAAATTCTGCCATCTGTAGCAGTTTCGAGAGTCTAAATACTTACCCAAAAGAAGATCAATTCTGCCTTAATGAAAAAATGCTAACCTTGTCAAAGTGGAAATCTAAGAAAATATTCAGAGCAGACTGTCATATCCCATTTTCCTACCATTAGTATTTACCATGCTCAGAGCTGAAATCACAAAATTTTCTGTTTTTTAACAATCAGCTTATTTGGTAAATCTAAAAACCACAACAACAAAAAACCCAGAGGAGTTCCTGGCAGTCCAGTGGTTAGGACTTGGCACTTTCACTGCCATGGGCCCAGCTCTGATCCCTGGTCAGGGAATCAAGATTCTGTAAGCCACACAGCATGGCCAAAAAATATTTAAATTAAATTAAAAAAATAAGTAAAAATTAAAAAAATAGAAAATTCAAGGAACTTCATTTTATAACTATAATTTTTAAAAAATGTAACATATAGGTGGCTACAATAGTACCTTTTCACTTTCTGTACTATGATCAGTAATATTGCACATCCATTTTTATGAAATATTTTGTATTCAGTTTCTTGTGCTCTACTTAAAAACAAAAACAGGAAGAATGTTTACATGAAAACACACAAAACATCTAACCATCCATCTAGCTGAATAAACTGCCAGGGATAAATTATTTTAAAAAATATTTTATAATGTAAAACAAAATTTCTATTTAATGAGTAAAAATTTAACATTAAGCTTTAAGTCAAATAGAAAATGTACCTTGAACACTATTAACACAAACAAATAAAACCCACTAGTATCTAGGAAATGTTAAATGATTACATTATTGGTATTTAAAAAATTAAGCAATTACTGTGTAAATATATTATCCAATAAAAATCAGAATTCATTTCTTTTAAATCTATACTGTTGTATATAAAAGTATATATAACCCAGATAAAAACTTTGGAAGATTGGGAGTTACTACAGAAGAAAAAAATTTAATACTATTCTTTCTGTATACACATCTTTGTTGTGTAGGTGTATACAGAGGGATATGCAAACTCATTTAAACAAAAACACACAAAGACCCTAAAGAAAATAAATACCCTTGATGATTAAGATATATTTAGTCTGCCAAAGGTCATATGTGGGGTGAGGGGGGAAGGTAGTAAAACAAAGTTACTATTACTTAACCTGATTAAGTAGCCTCACAACTAGAAAAAAATTTTTAATGCATGAAAATTTATAGCTCAAGTTGAGAGTTTACCAATTCTTACATTATTTCCTTGAAACACTAAAACAAATGAAAATAAGACAGCCTTTAAATAAACTGTCCTTTAAATTAAATAGGCTTAGTATTCAATTTCTATGAATAGAATGCAAAAGGCAACTTAACCAAGAGGTTACTTGGAATAAAAATTATGTACATGATTACTAAACCCTTAAGGCATATACTATGTGATGTGGCAAAATCTTGCAGGCATTATCAACAGTGGTACATTTTTGATACTAAAGTGACAAGGTTAGCATTTTTTTGAATAGTAAGAAAACAAATTTTCAAATGGCTGCCTCTAAGCACTTTGCACCCCAAGTTCATATTTTGAAGACCTCTAAAAATGATCCTGAAGAAAAACCAGTCTACATTATTACAAGAGTGAAGGGGGCCAAAGGCTACCTTAACAAGTCTGCACGGGACCATTCAGTTTCACCAACCATGTAGCTACCTATAAAAACTGCAAAGCTAAATATTATTGCTCATGAACAGGTGCAAAGGAGCTCTGAAGGTGTAATTCTCAGAAAAATCTAACTGCAAACAAATGGAAGAAGTATTTTCAAATTACACAAGCGTGTAGTACAACATTCTCTGAACAATGTAAGTCTTTCACTTTACCAAAATTCAAGAGATTCAAGTTGGGAAATAGTATCAACACATAGATAAAACAGAACTACAAGTTAATATTTGTACACATTTGAGAAAAAGTACAAAATGGCAATTCCACTGAAAATCTTTGCAATATGATACAAATACAGTAATAAATTTTGATGAGATAGTCTAATGAAAGATGTTCCAGTGGGAATTGGTTTTCTGAAACCCTAAATTGGCAATACTCAATATATTAACAACTATCCTCAACTTAAAATAATTGCTTACCTACTTTCTTGGCATCAAGTCTTTCAAAAAAGAAAGATTAACATTTCTTTACAATTTTCTGGGGTTAAAAAAACAAAAACATGAACACTGATAATCCAGAAATATATTCTTAAAGACCCTAACATAGTGGTTATATAGTTTGAAATTAGCCACTAACTTTATAGACTCAAATTTGGAGGGAAAAATCATATATATTCATATCCAACATTTATCAAAATACATTAAAAAAATCTAACTGTAACTAGATGATCTCTGTGGTATTAAAGAACTGATTCTCAAAATTTAACCTATGTAGAGCAACCCACTCATTCTAAGAATACGGTAATGGAGAGTCACATAAACTACCTAACTTGCCTAAGATTTCTTTTCTTTGGTAAAGAGTATTTCACCATCTTGATCTTTAAAGCTTTACTTTCCAGTTTTAAAACTCTGTGAGTCAGTCAACAATAAACTAAATATAAAAAGCCATAAAAATAATTTGTAAGGTATGTACTAGATTGTATGGCTATTGACCTCTTGGAAATTAGTATTTCAAACTTACACTTAGTTCATTAATTATGTGGTTGAAATGGATCCAATTTATTTCTAAACAGAAAATAGTTAACTCATTATCAAACACCTGACATTCAATTTCTCAATCAATAGTTGAAAAAGGTAGTTATAATTTGCTTTATAAAGTCACAGCATAATTTAGAAATGTGAGGCATGATTAAATATGTGACAAATCTCAGAACTATAGAGAATTTTCTGATGAGAAATAAAGGTCATGGCTTTGTCTAACATGCATGGCAGCAAATGATTTCAGAACCACATTGGTCAAACCAATCTCCCAGCTTATCTTTAATGGCAGTGCAGAGGTCCAGGACTAGCTGTTTTAATTCACAATCATATTCTCATGAATGATGATGAAAGAGTTCCTGGAAACATTTCTAGAGCAAGCTTGCACACACATCTGGTGCACAGCTACATTTTCAGTGCTATCTTACTGTGATTTATGTGAAATGCTAAACATATTTTTTAATACATACATTATAACAACGGAGTTATCAGTAATACACCACTCGCAAAAATTTCAGCATTTGAGCACAGGACAAAATGAATACTTTACCAAGAACTGCCGGCACATTTCAGACAGAAGCCAAAACATGCAGCAAAAAAGGAAAAGGCACTAACAGAAATTGAGGAGAAAAGAGTAAATTACAGCTCTGTAATTTTAAGTATAATTATGGTTGGATTCTTAAAACAGTTAAAAGTGATCACAAACTACACAAGACAATGTAAATATTATATTACCTGCATGTATTACAAACTTCTAAATACATAAATGCCAACTGACAACAGATTTTACATATACTATTTAATCAAATTTATGGTATACTAAAAAATGTAAAAATCATGCTTGCAGATGTGAATCAATGAAAGCACACTGCCTTAACTTTACAAGGTTAAATTCATCAAAAAGCAATATTAAGTCTCTAGGTATCAGAAAATTTTGTTTTTTAATATCATGTATTCATACCTGCCATTGCAGCTGAAATCATGTGTACCTGGGTAGAATCAGGATCAAATAAACCATTCAACTTTTCCTTGCAGTTTGAATAAGCAGCAAAGTATATGGCTCTAAAATAAAGATTTAAGTTTTGTCAATAAGCATGTTGCTTAATTCATAAGATTTAAATGGCATATAAATTGATCTTTATTATTTCAAAATCCAGAAATCTAAAAACATAATCTTAAGTTATTATTTAATTTTCATGTAATATCTACATATTTTTAAAGAAGACCATAAAGTATTTTTTGTATTGACTCGTTAAAGATAAACTTAAATGTAAAGCATTCTCAAACAGATGCTCATATCCCAATATTTTAACAGCAACTGACTGAAACAAAAACTGTTTGTATAAGACTTTGATGATCAGAAAAACACATGAATAGGCTGAAAGGCCTATGCAGCACTAAGGGTAAGTTAAATACACCTAAGTAGATGTGATATGGGTATTTTATGTTGTTCTTGAAGAGAGGAAGGCAGAACTGACAAATAATCAAAGTGAATGTTCAACAATTTTGACACATTGAGCTACATAACAATCTATGCTACACAGAGAGTAGTTTACAGCATCCCTAAACCGACAGAACAACTGCAAAAGAAATCAGTCACACTGGGTCATATCAGGTATTCTAACATTTGTAAACACTTAATTAAATTTGTAAATATTTTCCCTGCTAACTTATTGTGACTTTACGCATTCAACTACCTCCTCACTGTTCATAGCCTTCCGGGCATTGAGTTACTTGCTGCTGTATCAAATATCTTGTTATTTTCCAACAATCCTGATTCTCTGTCTAAGAAGGGAAAGAGTAAACAAGTAAAAATGGGGCAAATGTCACTGTTGTGTGTTTCTTTAATGTGCTTAAGAAAATACGGAAGTCAATAAAACTGAAGATGAAATACTCTATTTCATAAAAAAAAAGGATACACTGAATGATATCAAAGTAATAAGAGGAATAAACACTGCATTACTAGATATGAATAAGAAAAAAAGCACCCTCATGAGAAAACGGGCAAGGAATATGCATATGTAATTCACAGAAGAGAGATACAAATGAAAAACAGTTACGAGGAGGAGGACATGAAAGCACCAAAATAAAACATATATTAAAACAGTGAAAATCATGGCTAGTCTATTTGGCAAGTATTAAAATACATGGAGAGTTGCCAACATTTGTAATATGTGGATAAAGAACAACTAATTCCCTACTTGAGAATAAAAGGATGGCATGCCTTTTCATAGGGATCTGAGCAATATTCGCTAACTTTAAATGTTCATATGCCCTTCTGTCCAGAAATTCTACTTTTAGGTAACTATCCTAAAGAAAAATATTTGCTTAAGTACTCACAGATAAAGGCACAGCTATGTTTCCAAAACCATTGTTTTTAACAGCAAGAATCTGGAAATAAATCTAAAGGTTTACAAATAAGGGGGTCAATCACACTATACAAGTTTTAAAAAACTCAGCTATTTTCATGGAAAAAGCTTCAAGACAAATTTGGTGAAATAGTTCAATACGATTCAATTTATATAAATGATAATAAACATATATACTGTGCTTTTCATGTACACAATTAGCCAGAAAAAAATAAAGGAAGACTTTAAACCAGACTTTTATCATAGCTATCTATCTATGGGCAGGGCAGACTAACTGTGTGTAGAAAGGTACGCTGGGTGAGAGGGGATGTGTTTAAGGTGATGTGTCAAGCTTTACGCTACACATTTTTTTAGACCTCACAATAAGAATGAATTTTGGATCAGGTTTTAAAAAGAAAGAGCCCACAAGAAGTTGAAATCCCATGAATAATGGGATCTGGTTCTGCTACACTGTTTGGATACAGAGACCTGGGTACACATTTTCTGAATGTGAACTCTGCTGTGTTCTATCATGGAAAAAGTCAACCTAAGATAAAAAGGTATCAGAGAAAAAAGACAAAATATTAAGGCCTTTTTGGTTTTTTTGACTTGGTGCAAAGACTGCTTCATGACAATCTCATACATGACAATGACCACTGAAGTCCTCACACTCCACATGATACAATCTGCCCATCCTTTTGGATGGTTACTGACATCCATCTGTCACAGTGCTCCATCCTTATCATCTTGACTTCTCGTCAGCATCTCCTCTCATTAAACTTGACTGACGCAACTGAATTAACTTAAATGTATTTTTTTACCTGGAAGGGGCCACCCCCACCAAATTGGGGCCTAATCCTCTAAATAGGGAACGAGGCCCTTCTTTTTCCAAGATCACCCTGAAAGAGAAAAATATTATTTAGAAAGGAATGTCCTTCAAAGTGTGGTACTTTATTTATACAGAACATATAAAAGTCTAAATCTCCTATGTTTGTACTATGTTATAACTGCTCGTCAGTACTCCTCACCTCACTTATGAAAACGTGCTTTCCTTGACAAAGCATATAATAAAGACTGATAACAGATTTACTAGTGAAACTCCATTCAGATTCTTTCCTGAAAGTTTCAGAGACATAATCATCGATATAGATTTCTACATTTTCATATGATCATGCTACTCTTTTCTTTAATCTCCTCCATTTTACTATCTTTACCAGCAACTTCAATTCCCAATCAGAAATGCAGTTGCTTCCTAGTATTGGAGATCCCTTGATACTGAACGCTATCCCACTGCAGCAGTATGTTATCCAACCATTTTAGTGAAACGGCAAATACCTACTAATATAGTACTAATCTACTAGTAATTTACTAATTAATCTACTAATGTTAGTACCCTTACATTCTTCAGGGTACTAAAATGGTTAGTCTGCTACTCTTTCTCCCTCTAATCAGTTAACATTTACTGAATAGTTATCGTGTAAAAACTAAACACAGTGAGGAGATAGAAAAGATGGTAAGGACCCTGCCACTGAGAAATCTGCTGTCCATTTGTGGAAAAAAGAATTAGGCTGAAGTAAGTAATTTAACAGAGCATATTAATAAGTAAATACCAAACACAGGCTCAGCAGGGAGAGGAACAGAGAGGCATGTCCAAGTTATAGAAGGCTTTCTGAAGGTGAGTTATTAAATGAGATGTGGAGGTAAGAAACATAGATTGATGAAGTGTAGGTATTTTAACTCAGAGTTAACAGACTAGGCCAGTGGTTCTGAAGCACCTATATGCTTAAGAATGATTGCTTGAAAGGCAGTTGAGCATAATGCATAATTAAGGGTCTGAATTGTGGGGCCTTAATATAAGGCCCAATTCTGGTAACTGACTAGTTGTGAAACATAAAGTAATGACCTTTCTCTTATTCTTGCTTTTCATCAACAGTAAACAGAAAAACAATATTTTCAGGGGGGAGGTAGGGTGGTGGTTACTATGAGGAATGTGTGCTATGTGCTAAGTCGCTTCAGTTGTGTCCGACTCTGTGTGATGCTATGAACTGTAGCCCGCCAGGCTTGTCTGTTCACGGGATTCTCCAGGCAAGAATACTGGAGTGGGTTGCCATGCCCTTCTCCAGGGGACCTTCCCATCCCAAGGATCAAACCCAGATCTCTTATGTCTCCTGCACTGGCAGGCGGGTTCTTTACCACTAGCACCACCTGGGAAACCCAAGTTAATTAAAAAAAAAAGAGCTTAAAAGAGTACCAGGCTTAAACACTTGATAAACCTCAATATTATCATTATTATTGGAGCATTTGTTCAGAATTAAAATTTCTTAGATTACACCCTCAAAGTATTCTGATTCAATAGGTACAGGACAGTGCTTAGCAACTTGCATTTTTACCATGCTGCCAGATGACTGATATAGGTGATACAGAACACTTTAGATAAAACTAGGTTAGACAGAAGCAGAATTAAGAATGACAAATTGTAGAACACATTTAATAAATTTCAGTGTTTGCTACTCCCTTCTGTGATAAATTCTTTTGAGAAGTTAAGAAAGGTAACTGTCCTTTAAAATAAACAAACATTTGCAAACACTCACAATATTGCACACAATTTCAACCTAATTTATAGATCTCTGGAAGTTCATCCACGAGTCCCTAAGAAACTAACAGAACCTAAGGGGGAATTCCCAAAATACCTGGTTTAGAAGCCATGAAACACTTCATACCCACTAGGATGGTTACATAAAAACAGATGGAGTAAAACAAAGGCTGGTGAGAATTTTTATTTTATATTTTGGCAAGGAATTAGAAACCTCATTCATTGGTGGTGGGAATGTAAAATGATGCATCCATTCTGGAAAATGGTTTGGCAGTTCCCCAAAGTGTTAAAATGACCCAGCAATTCTACTCCTAATACAATATTCAGTTCAGTTCAGTCGCTCAGTCGTGTCTGACTCTTTGCAACCCCATGAATCGCAGCACGTATATATCCCCCCAAAAAAGAAAACATGAACAAGAAAACAGGTTTCTATAATGACATTATTCACAATACTCCCAAAGGGGAGACAATGCAAATGTTCATCAACTGATGGGAGGATAAATACATGTAGTACATACCCACACAATACAACATTTGGCAATAAAGAGATGCTTGCTACAGCATAGATGAACTTTGACAACAGGCTGAGTGAAAGAAATCAGGCACAAAAGACCACATATTACATAATCTCATTTACATAAAATTCCTTGAATATGCAAGTCCTTAATGACAGAAAATAGATTAGTAGTTGTTGCCTAGGGCGGGGGGTGGAGCAGGGGGTGGCGAGGAAAAAGAGAAAACAGGAGTAACTGCTAACAGGAAAGGGTTTCTTTTTGTGGTGATGATGAGTATATTCTAAATTTAGAATGTGGTGATGTGAATATACAACTCTGTGAATGCAAACTCTGTGAATATAATATACTAAGAACAACTAAACTATACACCTTAAATGGGTGAATTTTCTAATATGTAAATTATCTCTGAATAGAGATGATGGGAAAAAAGGAAGAAGCCACAAAACAGATTGATTGGGGAAAATATGGGAATACGAAGAGAGGTTAAGGCAAGAAAATGCAGACTTGGAAGTCATCTGGGTACTGATGATAGGTGAAACATTAAACTGACTTTGTACGTGGGGGAGTCCTAGGCGGCACTAATCGTAAAGAATCCACCTGCCAATGCAGATGATGCAAGAGACTTGGCCTTGATCCCTGGGTTGGAAAAGATCCTCTGGAGAAGGAAATGGCAACCCACTCTAGTATTCTTGCCTGGGAAATGCCATGGATGGAGGAGCGTGGTGGGTTACAGTTCCTGAAAAACTGAGAAATTAAAACAGAAACCAGAGGGATTCCTATTAGTTCCTCTGAGGAAAGTCAGAGAAGGCAAAACCACTGAAAAATGAAATAAAAAAATATAGTACTGTCAAAAAGGTCAAAGGAAGAATTTTAAGAAGAGGAAGTCAGCGGTAATGTCAAAATCATGGTATTAAAAGATTATCATTAACCACATAGAAGTATTTATCTGTAACTATGGCAATGTTAACCTGAAATTGTTAACAATTTTATTCTGCCTACTCAAGTATTTAGCTAAGTTTGAAAAGTGATGAAACCTTTTAGTAGTGAAAGTAAACACAAAGTATGAGTTTACTTGCTACCACAAAATAAACACTACTGTACTAAGTTCAAACAGATTATGTCCCAAGTGAGCCGATAAGACAGACACACAGGCCTTGAGTTACCCATGCTTGTGCTTGGTCGTTAAGCTGGGTCCAATTCTTTGTAACCCCATGGACTGTAGCCCACCACACTCCTCTGTCCGTGGGATTTCCCAGGCAAGAATATGGGAGTGGGTTGCTATTTCCTTCTCCAGGGAATCTTCCCAACCCAGGGATCAAACCCACGTCTCCTGCATTGGCAGATAGATTGTCTACCACTGAACCACCCTGGAAGCCCATTCAGTTAAACACTTAAGTTCAAACATGTAAAATCCAATTTCAATAGTTAAAAAAAAAAATTTTTTTTTACTTATTTATTTGGCTGCACTGGGTCTTGGTTGTGGCATGTGAGATCCAGTTCCCTGACCAGGGATCAAACCCGGGGCCTGTGCTTGGGGTGCACAGAGTCTTGTGGCACTGGACCACCAGGCAAGTCCCCCATTTTCAACAGTTCTGAAATTTCAAACCTAATTTGTAATATAATCAAGTATGACAGAATGTAAAACACATCTTTTTCAAACCACCAAGAAATGCTAAACACTAAATTACATTTTAAAATCTGCTTTAAATCTTGGCTATATTTAGGCTGTTTAAAAATCAGACTGTCATTAATGGGAAATAGATGGGGAAACAGTGGAAACAGTGTTAGACTTTATTTTTCTGGGCTCCAAAATCACTACAGATGGTGACTGCAGCCATGAAATTAAGACGCTTACTCCTTGGAAGGAAAGTTATGACCAACCTAGATAGCATATTCAAAAGCAGAGACATTACTTTGCCAACAAAGGTTCGTCTAGTCAAGGCTATGGTTTTTCCAGTGGTCACGTATGGAAGTGAGAGTTGGACTGTGAAGAAGGCTGAGCGCCGAAGAATTGATGCTTTTGAGCTGTGGTGTTGGAGAAGACTCTTGAGAGTCTCTTGGACTGCAAGGAGATCCAACCAGTCCATTCTAAAGGAGATCAGCCCTGGGATTTCTTTGGAAGGAATGATGCTAAAGCTGAAACTCTAGTACTTTGGCCACCTCATGCGAAGAGTTGACTCATTGGAAAAGACTCTGATGCTGGGAGGGATTGGGGGCAGGAGAAGGGGACGACAGAGGGTGAGATGGCTGGATGGCATCACTGACTCGATGGACGTGAGTCTGAGTGAACTCCAGGAGTTGGTCATGGACAGGGAGGCCTGGCGTGCTGCAATTCATGAGGTTGCAAAGAGTCGGACACGACTAAGTGACTGATCTGATCTGATCTGATGTGTGAGTACTTTGAAAATTAAAAACACACACACAAGAATTAGTATTAAACATTATCACATTTCAAAAACTAAACTGTTTTAGAATTCATAATTCAAAACAAAATAAATGCAAAGTATGAGTTTATTTTGATATCTTTCTGAAATGTATCTTTAGAAAATAAATCAAATGGATAAATGTAAAAAATATTTTAAATGTACATAATTTGGAAATAATATTACATTTTATATTATCCAATTTGCTTTTTCTCTCCATTAGGGATCGCTGTTTCTACTGAACAGGTGAGAGTAATTGTCATTAAGCCTGTAAAACCTTTTTAAACATGGCAGAATATAAATAAGACAACAAGGCTATCATTAAGGTAAATCAACAACAACACAAATTAATGAATATTGTGCTCTCACTTTAGACAATGGAGCGGTCCAGGAGACACTACTCGATTGACACTGGCTCCAGCCATGGTGCTCAGCTGAACTTCAGAGATATAAAGTGTCACAGAAGATGATTGCAGCCGTGTTTTCACAACTTCCAGTGGACATGTCAGAATAGCTCCCACTGTACCACCACATCTACAAGAAAGTACAAAGAACAAAACTCTACTTAATTCATAAATTAGTACACATGCACAGAGCTGTGCAATAAAATGAGCAACTGGGGCTTTGAGAAGGTACTAAAATCTACAATTTCTGTATTTAGGAGACTAAATAATTTTTTACATGTTTCATGTATTTGCACAGAAACATTTAGAAGCTAAAAGTAACAGTTTATTATCTACCTAGCAAGAAAAATTAGCTGAAGAGTCCAAACAGTGGGTGCTACTGTTAAAATGTATTGGTATATCACATCACAGCTTTAAATACGGTTATAAGGGTTTATTTAGTATTCCTTGTCCAGATAGTACTTGTGTTAAAATTGAGACAATTATGTGAGATATATCCTATTTATCAAACTCCTACCCTATCTTTCAATACTCAAGAAATAGTCTTGACAACCTGAGGATGTATTGGGCCGCACCGAGTGCAAGATCTTGGCTTAATTCTTACGATTTTAATAATACTGCTAGCTATTTTACAAGATTATTGTTTCTTGCATTACCAAATGTGTGACTGAATATCTGACAAAAATATAATTTTATGAGTTATGATCCTAACTCTAGATACATGAAGATAAGAGGACATTTCCCCCTGGATCATAACAGATTAGTAAAACAGGTGGTACAGAGTCCTTTGGTTACTGTTGAAAAGACCCAGTCAAGTCACAGCACACCAAGTGGCCTATGAGCGAAATCTCTGCCAGATCTAGGAATGCCTTCCTAGCACCACGGGACAAAATGGTCATAAAATACCTCCCAAAGTGTGGTTGAATTTATGACCACGAGGGGACCCTGTCAACTACAAACTGACCCTTGCCATCTACCTCTACAAGGATTAAATAATGTGCTGCTGCAGCTGCTGATTTTCAATACTCCCTGAAAGGAGTTCAGGGTGGAGAGCAGAAATGAGGCACTCTGTGCTTGGCGAAAAACTGGCAGAACAGGTCTTCAGATAGGTATTTCTAGGAGCTGATTTTATGAACCCAATTCTTGGATGTCCTTATATCTGCTGCTGCTGCTAAGTCGCTTCAGTTGTGTCCGACTCTGTGCGACCCCACAGACAGGAGCCCACCAAGCTCTGCCATCCCTGGGATTCTCCAGGCAAGAACACTGGAGTGGGTTGCCATTTCCTTCTCCATTGCGTGAAAGTGAAAAGTGAAAGTGAAGTCGCTCAGTCACAACCAACTCGTGGCGACCCCATGGACTACAGCCTACCAGGCTCCTCCATCCATGGGATTTTCTAGGCAAGAGTACTGGAGTGGCTTGCCATTGCCTTCTCCATCCTTATATCCAGAAAAGTACTAAAATCCTTCATGGTCATGACTGCTCCTTATGACCAGCAGAAACCTTCTGCAGCATCATCTTACAGGATTTGAAATAGCTCAATTGGAATTTCATCACTTACACTAGCTTTGTTCGTAGTGATTGTTCCTAAAGCCCACTTGACTTCACATTCCAGGATGTCTGGCTCTAGGTGAGTGATCACACCATCGTGATTATCTGAGTCATGAAGATCTTTTTTGTATAGTTCTTCTGTGTATTCTTGCCACCTCTTCTTAATATCTTCTGCTTCTGCTAGGTCCATACCATTTCTGTCCTTTATCGAGCCCATCTTTGCATGAAATGTTCCCTTGGTATCTCTAATTTTCCTGGAGAGATCTCTAGTCTTTCCCATTCTATTGATTTCCTCTATTTCTTTGCACTGATTACTGAGGAAGGCCTTCTTACCTCTCCTTGAGATGGATGCTGAGTTGTCAAATCAAAGGAAGCAGCATTATTCTAAGAACATCCATTCTTATTTAAGCCTTCCATGGTTAAAAAGATTTGAGGTTACATAATATACTTTATGTTCATAACTGATGTGGCTGGAAAACTACTATTGAATTTATAGCATCAGTAGAACTGAAAATGTGATATTATTTTATGCATGTCAACAAAGGAGTGACCTGTTCTTCTACAGAGAATGGAAATTGGAAGTCAAACAGCCTTTTGTGCTCCAAAGAAAAGTGAAGTGAAAGTGCTGGTTGCTCAGTCATGTCCGACTCTTCCAAAATAGGGTCTCAAACATTTTGTAACCTTCATTTAAGTTGTTAGGAGGCTTGGAGATATTAGTAGATTAATCTATCTTCCAATACAGTTTAATAAAGCACTGAATAAATGATGCAATGGATCAATGGATGAGTGATCAACTAATAGTTCTGCCAGTATCTGATTTTTTCCCCAATAGTTACATAAATCAAAAAAAAAATTTGTCAGTGTCAATTACAGATACCAGCAATTAAATTTGTTTTTAACAGAACTATTACTAATGGGCCAGATCACAAACTAGACATATACAGTATGATCCCTTAAAAAAAAACCCTCAATAAATAAAATACACGAGGATCTGAACTGTACAGAGCTGGGGGTGAAGTGTAAGTGGGTATACACACAAACACTTGAACTGTCCTGAAGGAGTTTTACATTATAAAATGCAATAGGTATGCAGTACAAGAGTAATACTCCAGTGTTTCTCTCGCTGCTTTAAGTTATTTTAAAGTAATTATTTTGTACACTGAAATCATCATTAATTGATGTAGAGAACAAAACTATTGCTGTTGACAAACATTTAAAATCCCTATTCTGTGAAAACAGGAATAACTACATTAGATTTAGCTCCTCTCCACTGTCTAACAGAGAAGGCAATGGCACACCACTCCAGTACTCTTGCCTGGAAAATCCCATGGGCGGTGGAGCCTGGTAGGCTGCAGTCCATGGGGTCGCTAAGAGTCGGACACGACTGAGCGACTTCACATTGGAGGAGGAAATGGCAACCCACTCCAGTGTTCTTGCCTGGAGAATCCCAAGGACGGGAGCCTGGTGGGCTGGTGTCTATGGGGTCGCACAGAGTCGGACACGACTGAAGTGACTTAGCAGCCACTGTCTAAAGGAAAACGCCACAAAGACAGAGAGAGGAGGAAGGTTTCAAGCAATGAAGCAAATGGGAAGGATTAACTGTCTTGACAAAGAGGAAGAAAGGCCCGCAGAAGGAAATACCAAGAGTAGTAACAGTTTTGCCCTGCTGTGACCCCTTGCTGCTGCTAAGTCACTTCAGTTGTGTCCGACTCTGTGCGACCCCATAAATGGCAGCCCACCAGGCTCCCCGTCCCTGGGATTCTCCAGGCAAAAACACTGGAGTGGGTTGCCATTTCCTTCTCCAATGCATGAAAGGGAAAAGCGAAAGTGAAGTCGCTCAGTTGTGTTCGACTCTAGCGACCCCATGGACTGCAGCCTATCAGGCTCCTCCGTCCATGGGATTTTCTAGGCAAAAGTACTGGAGTGGGGTGCCATTGCCTTCTCCGACTGTGACCCCTTAGAGGTCTAAAGACCAAGAGCACCAAGTACTCAAGATGGAGATAAGGCAAAGAATTGAACGCTAACAGGTAATGAAGCAAAGTGGGATACCCAGGTTGTATTCTCTCCCTCCCCCACCTACAGTGGGTAAAATTGTTTCCAGGAGCAGAAGCCTAATTCTCTGAAGAAATGAACTCAAACTCTGAGTTCAGGTTTAACAGGTACAATGCATCCAAAAGACTCATGTCAAGTTACAATACTGCAATCTCTCAAAATACTGAGTATACATTGGAGAGAGTGGGGCAAGGGTAGAAGCAGAGACTTCTAGAAAGAACAAAAGATCACATACATAAAGAAGCCATAATCCCATCAGATTTCGCAACAACTGCAGAAGGTAAATTATTCTAGAATTCTAAACCTAAGGATTAAACAGATAAAATAAGAAGTTCCCACTGGGAGGGAGACATGGGGTAAGGCAGCAGGGAAATGTTGGTTTTCATGATCTTTCAGCAGCCTTTTTAAAAACCTCATGTATACATCTTTATTTTCAAATAATTTTTTAATCAAAATTTCAGCAGCAAGTGTCCTTTAAAAACAGCAAGGGTTTTTTTAACTGGAGAATGTGGTTGACGTTTCTGGGGCTCAATGGACTCCATGAAAAATGGTGTGTTTGTGCAAATGTCTATGACTCAGAACTCAACAATAAATTTGCAATCATGACCTACCTCTCACCATTTCCACCCTGGTCTAAGCACAATATTGTACTGAGGTTACTGGAGCAACCTTTTAATTAGTGTCTCTCTGCTTCTACCCCTGCCCCACTCCCTCCGATATATACTCTAAAGTGACTGCATTGAAATCTTGAGTCAGATCAAGTCTTTTCAAAGACTTCCTAAGTCATTCAGACAAAAAGCCAAAGTCCTCACAATGGCCTATAAGAGCTTACACAATCGCATCTATTTCCCTTCTCACTCTGCTCTGACCACACTGACCTCTGCTCTAATTCTTAGAATTTAACACATCAAGCATGCTCCTGTGGTTTTGGAGGACAAGCATCAGTTCAAAGGGAGTTAAAGGGACACAGAGGCTTTCTGATAACTGACTATCTTCACGTCTCACATGGTCTACATTCTAAACTTCCTTTCATATTTCCCCTGACCATCTCCACTGCAGTGCCTTAAAGCAGAGCCTCATTTCATGTCTAATCTTCTAACTGGTCCTGAGTCCCTGTGGTTCAGTGATGTGGCCATTGAGTTAAGATTGCAAGGTGTCACCAATGTAATTTGCTACTAATGAAAGTACTAAGTTGGATGCTTTACTGTTATAATTCAAAGTGTCTCAAACATTTGCTTTAAAAGGTTTGACTAGTAAACAATTCCAAAGAGAGAATAGCCAACTTTGACAGCAAAAGAGCATATAGTTATTCTGCAATGTCAAAAATCTAGCAAGGGTAGTTTCTAAGCAAGTAAAACTTAAATGTAACTATACCTTTGTTATATCCAGGTTAAAAAACTTCAACTACATTCTCTTAGAACTATGAATCCTTGGATCAATGCACATTTTAAAGTTTCAAAGGCAAATGTCACACCTTTAGAACATATGAGGGCAAGGCTGCTTGGTGAGAGCTTACCATGTAACTATGAATTGATTTTAGAGAATATTTTTTTAAATTTAATTTTATTTTTTAACTTTACAATATTGTATTGGTTTTGCCATATATCAACATGAATCCGCCACAGGTATACACGTGTTCCCCATCCTGAACCCTCCTCCCCTCTCCCTCCCCGTACCATCCCTCTGGGTCGTCCCAGTGCACCAGCCCCAAGCATCCAATATCATGCATCGAACCTGGACTGGCGACTCATTTCATATATGATATTATACTGGTTATCAATAAACATCTTTACAAGACGTTTAAAACTATTCTATTTTCATGATGTTTGAGAAATTATACAATAAGTAAATCAAGTCACCCCAGGAATTTACTGGATTGTAGACACATTTTTAGCCTATGGTAATTTGGGAGTGTAAATGTCTCAGAACTTTCCACTGTTGCTTCTACTTGTTTATAGTATATAATGAAGATAAAAATTTTGACATGTCAGACGTTCTAACTACTCAAGGGCCTACAGATCCCTTGAGAGTAAAGCAAAGGCTAAAAGCTGCTTAGAATGGAATTGTTTTCCCCCTTGAAGCTAGGCACAATGTAACCAAGAAACTGGTTAAAAAACAAAACACAAAAAAATCTGGGAAAATGGGTCTTTAAGAAAGAGAAAGGCCTCTGAGGGCCTTAAAGTACTACACCCAAGTTACAGCAACACAGGAATCAGAAACTTGAGAGGCTGGGGGAAGACAGGGAAAGGGAAAAAGAAATTATTCACTAACATGAGTAACAAGCTTATCAGTTTCAGCCAAGATGCCAAGAGTCATAAATCCCTAGGGTCAGTGCATATGCAGAACGCCATCATCAGGACAGCCTCAAGGGCCTGAATCACTAGATTCAGTTTCCCTGGGTTTAGAGACTTTTACTAGACGTATCTGTGGAGGAATCTAACTGGTGTCCCATGTTTCTGCTTAGGAAAGGATGAAAAGTGAAAGTGTTAGTTGCTCAATCCTGTCTGACTCTTTCATGGACTGCAGCCTACCAGGCTTCTCTGTCCATGGAATTCTCCAGGCAAGAATATTGTAGTGGGTTGCCATTCCCTTCTCTAGGGGATCTTTCCAACCCAGGGATCGAACCCAGGTCTCCTGTACTACAGGAAGATTCTTTACTGTGTGAGCCACCAGGGAAGCCCCAAGGAAAGGATGGGTCATGAAAAAGCAATGGGATTTAAGACTGTGGTTGTTACACATACATGTTTGATTTTGACCTTCTGAGCATGTATGGATCAGGACACTTGCTTTTACTAGGCAAGGTAGTTCATAAATGGACAAAGTCTATTCTGCTTGGGTCCACAATATTGATGTGTAGGCACACACACATATTTATATGTATGTACGTATATACAATAGGTACTTTAGAAATATATTTGTTAACACTAAGCAAACCTATTTTGTTAAACAACTGCAGTGTTTAGCTTTGAAAGCAAAGTGAATAGGTTAAAATATTTTGTTATCTCTGCTGTAGGTAACACTCCCTTGTAATTTCCTAATTAGGACATTAGTCAAATTAAGAAATATGTCTAAGAAAAAGACTCATTAAAATGTCAGAATTTTGCAATCACAAAAATGTAGCCTATCTTTGAAATTCTAGTAAGTCTTAACTGAAACTGTTTTCTCTGATAATATATTTGTAGAGGTACTTATTCTGAAGCTTTAATGTTTGAGCAAGATACAAATTCTTGAAGAATGAAAGACATATTCTATATACTTGACAGAATAACTTATGAAAAGTCAGACAGATGTGAGATGTGGTTGAGAATAATGGTACTTGGTGGGGGTGGGTATCTGTAGTGTTTCTCATGCAGGAAAAAAATTAACAAGCTAGGCTTTTTCAAAATGCTAAAGCAAAATCAAAGCACTAATAACATTAAAAAAAAAGACGTTAACCAACAACTTAGATAAATATGGAAAAACAATGATATCAGGATTAAAATTCACTATAGAAGCAAAATATACTGAGGGTATGAGATAGGTCTAGTAAAAATAACAACTCCCTCCCCCCATTATTGCTTTGTTTCTTTGCTCCCCCCAGCAACAAATCTCAAAATTCCATTTACTGTCTAATTTCTCTCCCACTTCCATCAGATTTCCACTCCCAGCTCTGCCTTGAAAACTGCTAATCACAGTAACCAAAGGTCTCCACAACTGTTAAATTCAGTAATTAAGAACTCTCAGATCTCATCGTAACAGACAATAACATAGGACAACTAATCAGCCACTCTTTCCTAATATTGTATATATCTGTTTCTTCATTTGACTTTCAGAGCACATTTTTGTGGTCTACTTTGCTGGTTCCTCTTCTTCTGATCCGTTTTGCTGAAATTTCCAGAGGTCCTCTCTTTCGCCCTATGTCCCTTAGTGACATCATGTAAGCTCATGTCACCATCTATATACCATTAATTACTAAATATGTGTTTCTAGTCCAGACCTCCTTTCTGGGCTCGCCTAATACATGCATCCTGTTCAAACTTACGTCTTAAACGGAACTATATACTTATCTTCCTCCACTCCAGCCCTATTCCATCTGCAATCTCGCCCATTTCAATTAACAATAATTTCTTCCCCTTCAGGTACCCAAACTAAAAATCTTGCAGTTACTAATTTTTCTTCACATGTCACATAGACTACAACCTTCTTTGAAGAACTGCTGCCCCTCATTTTGATTATTTCAACAGCCACATCACTTCCTCACCTCTGGCCTTGCCCCATGTACAGTCTACTCTGTGCATGGCGACCAGAGTCAGCCTTGAGAACTCCTGCAGTGACTCTTCCCATCTCAGGAAAAAAAGCCAAATGGCCTAATACGGCTCTATTACTTTGGCTATACTTACCCAAGGGCCTTTTCACTGCCTGGTCTACCTAAATAGTTAACTCTCTGCCCTCCAGGTCTTTGTTCAAAAGTCACCTTCTCAGTTAGGACTCCACCAAGACTCCCTACTTGGAGCTACAGTGTTGCCCACCCCCATTATTCCCTTTTATCCTGTTCCATTTTTTCCTCAACCATGGCACTGAAACCTTTTAATTAATGATATAATTTACTTAGCATAACAATTCAATCCCCTCTTTTCAGATAATTGTGGGCATTTTTCAATATTACATTAAAATTGGACATGTGGTAGGCTCTTGAAATTAGCTGCAATATGGAATCTGGACTACACCAATAAACTTTCACTTTGTTACATTAAAATCCATTGCTTTATGTTCTGTTCTGACTCCTTTACCTATGTATTACTCTATAACATCATGTATTGGTCATTTAAAAAATACTGGTTCACTGGATTATACAGGTCTTTCAAATGCTGATACATTTTATTATACAATATCTTAAAAATTATATTCCCTATCTACTCAAGATTTCCAAAGTTCCAATTAGTGTTTGAAATCTCCGATTTTATCACATGGCAACAAATGCTACCAGTGGTTTTCCTCGAAGCAACAGGCCCACTTCTTTCATTTTTTTTTTGAGAAAGTATTTGCCAAATATTCAAGACTGAATAGTCACAGTTGAGTGGTTCTCATGAAAAAAGAGGCTAGTTCAGTTTGAGGCTGCAAAAATTGCAGAAGTACTTTATTCATGTTTCCCATTTTCTCACGCAGAATATAAAATGAAGTTGTATACACAAGCGTCAAGATTCAAAACTAATTTTTACTGTTTCAAAAACATTCTTAAGTGAACCTGTGTTTTTAAAGTGCAAGTGCTAGTGACCACCAGGACAGTCTGGGGATGCTGCCTTGACGCATGCTAAGGCATCACTGCTTTTGCACCAGCGGTCCAAACATCAACAGTGAAAAGGCAATACTGTGTTAATATTTTTATGAGAAGAGCTTTAACATCTCAGACCACTAAAAGTTCTTGGGAACTCCCAGGGGTTCCTGACCTACAATGCTATACCACAATAATCTCCTTACAGGAATATAAGTTTCTTCAAGAATATTCTACATCAGGATAAGCAACTTACCTTAGTCTTACGATCTACTAGGCAGAATTAAAGAATGTATTTTTAAGGAGAAAAAGTTGTAAAAATCATGAAAATTAAGGCTAAGCAAAAATGTAGACAAAGTAAACTGTATATAAAGCACATTAATTATACTTTTAAGTATTCTACTTCTGCCCAGATCGTACAAGGAAACAGGTGAAGTCATTTAACAAATATTATGACAAAATTTCTGCAGAAACAAGATATCTGACACCCACTGGAGATTCTTACTGAATAAATGAAAAATAAATGGTTTAATAAACGGCTTAATAAATGACTGGGTTAATTCCAGGATATAAAAAGAAACAATCTTAGATAGCCTGAGATTGCCCACTGTATATTTTAAGCTCTCACTGTCATAGGAGCTACACAGGAAAAAAATTCATCCACCTACGTTGGGAGATTTATTCCTCCCATTTGAGGCAATCTCTCTCTCAAATAGAAAAACCCCCCAACTGCCACACAAGTAAACAATGTAGATCTATCAAAGAATGTAAAAACATACTGCTTAAATCTTCATACACAAACACTGTTATTAAAAGTATAGCTAAAATAAAATTGTATTTACATCCTTTTTGCAGGCTGTCAGGAGCGGCCTCCGTTAATACAATCAACCTAACCGATGACCTGACTCTGAATATTAACCCTGACAAAAACTTAATGGGACCAAAGGGTGTGTTAAAGAAAGCACGAGTTACACATGTGAGGCTGTCACTCAGACCCAAGGTCCAGTGCTGCTGCTGCTGCTAAGTCACGTCAGTCGTGTCCGGCTCTGTGCGACCCCACAGGCGGCAGCCCACCAGGCTCCCGTCCCTGGGATTCTCCAGGCAAGAACACTCGAGTGGGTTGCCATTGCCTTCTCCAGTGCTAGAATGTTTTACAATTTTCTGATTTAATAAGATCACTACAAGGCTCCTAAAAAATCTAAGATGCAAACACATATTTGAATAAATACTATTATAATCATCAAGAAAACAATTCAAAGGCTCTATCTTAAAATGATTTTTGTCTAATGATTAAATGTGACTGTGAAAGGTTTTTGGTTCTTGCACAATAGCTAATAAAAAGAATTCCTTTTCTCTATCTGGTTATTATTAAAGGAAAAAATACATTTCCCTAACTCTTAATTTACATAATTCTATCACGATAAAAAAATGAAATCTAGTTTTCTATAAAGAACGTCCAAGAAATGATCGACTAAATACACGACTTGAGATGTACCATGTGTGTGCATGCTCAGGTGTGCCCAACTCTTTGCCACCCTAGGGACTGCAGACCACTAGGCTCCTCTGTTCACGGGATCCTCCAGCTAAGAATCCTGGAGAAGGCTGCCATTTGCTCCTCCAGGGGATCATCCCGACCCAGGGATGGAACATGTTTCCTGCAATGGCAGGCAGATTATTTACCAGGTGAACCATCCAGACATCTTCAACCAAGAACAATGTTACCCACAAGTCAATTTGCATTTCTACAATGCTTAGCATACAGATTTTCAGAACATTCCACAGCACTGATTTCATTTAAGACAGAGCTGGAAGGTTCCTTAGAGATTATTTACCTTTCACTCAACATGTATGAAAAGTTGTTTGATGTTGGATAAGCACATTTTTTATACCTTGCTATTTCCCCATATTTTGAAGGAGCTAAGTCAGATGATCTTTACCATCCTTCCTAGTTCTAACGTTTCTCTAAGAAAGATAAGCCAAATTTTACTGAAATAACTTATGCAACTACATATAAACATATAATGGATACAGGATGCAAAGGAAGAATTTATATCTATCTTATGTCAGGTACTATAAACAAATACTTCATTTAAAACTCTAAATAACCTGCACATGCTAAGTTCTTTTTTGGGGGCTATTGAAAAGTCAAAGTTGCTTAGTCGTATCCGACTCTTTGTGACCCCCATGGACTATACAGACCATGGAATTCTCCAGGCCAAATACTGGAGTATGGACAGGCAGAGGGGCTCCCAAACTGGGAAGTTAGTGCAATCAAGCTAACATTGCAAATAAATATGCCCTATTTTTAACAAGGCTGCCCAGGTGACTCGGTGGTTAAGACTCTGCCTGACAAAGCAGGAGATGAGGGGTCAATCCCTGGGTGGGGAAAATCCCCTCGAGGAAGAAACAGCAACCCACTCCAGTATTCTTGCCTGGAAAATCCCATGAACAGAGGAGCCTGGAGGGCTACCGTCCATAGGTTCACAAAGAGTCGGATGTGACTGAGCACACTTTAAACAAAACTTAACAATATGTAGAGCATTAAAAATTTTAGGACCTAGATCAGGGCCTTAGAAACGGTCTCAACGTCCTCATTTTAGAGATGAAGCAACTGAGATCAAAGAGTTTGTCCATTTCTCATTCAGATTAAAATAGTGGCCAGAAGTAGATGTGTCTAACTTTCATGAATTACCTTATGATCTAATTACAGAAGGGAACCCGATTATTTGCACAAGACATCTTTACAAGAATACCTACATGGCTAATGGGTTTAAAAATGATTTAATTTGCCAAGATTATTGGTAAACATATAATATAGAAAGCAAACCCTGCCAAAACTTAGTCTCGCAAACTAAATGAAAACTACTTTAATCTCACAACAGTGCCTGGTCCACAAGCGGTGTACAGTGTTTGTCGAGTTAACGTGCTAAGCTAAGGAAAGCATGGTCATCACTGGCGATAGAGTCCACACGTCTAACTCCAACGAAGCCACTGCGAACAGAACCGCGTATGTATTAGTTTAATATTCTTAAAGTAGCTGATTTAGAAACAAATTGCATGCTTTGAGGGGATGCGACTTTATATGGTCACAAAGGCAGAAAAGAACCTCAGCATAATTCGTCGTATCCATTTTTGATAAGACTATGACCCTGCAAAAAAGAAGTAACTCCTAAATTTAAAATTGCTATGCCTCTCCAAATTTGGAAAAAACAACCTAAAAAAGGAGACTAAATTGGCTGAACAAAAGATCTGTAGTACTCAGGCTGGCAAACAAGGAACGAAGACATTTAGTCTTAACCTTGTACAAACAGTAACCATTGTCAAAGCTTCTGACCTCTCCCCTACCCCCACTTTTCTTCTTTAAGCGGACGAAAAGCAGTGGATGTGCAAGAGGGTTGATTTTCAGGAAAAGAATCTGACCCCGGACGCACTGTCGCTTTGAGACAGCACCTCGCAACCTGGAAAAGCTCAGGAAGGAAATTTTCTGAGCTCGAAACATACAGCTACTGCGAGCAACCGAACCCCAAAGCTTTCCCGCTAGAGCCGGAAGCCCCAGGACGACTCACCGGGACTGACTAGGGCCCGGAAATCAGCCGCGCGAGGTCCGAGGAGGGGCGTGAGCTACGTGAGGCCCCGCCGCAGCCCGCGCGCCAGGGAGGGAAGAAGGAGGAGGTGCGGCGCCCATTTTGTCCTCGGCCTCCGCACTTTCCGCCCCCGACCAGGCCGGGCAACCTACGCGAGGCCTGCAGCTGCTGTCCTCCCGCGGCCGCGCATCCCCGACGCCCGCTAGGCCGCGGCGAGTGGACTGGGCCTATGTGGACCCCAGCGCCGCCAGCCACTCCCCAGGCCTCGCTCTGGCTCCGCGGGCCCAAAGCCTGACGTCCAGCCGGCTTCGCCCTCCCACCCTCCCCGCCTGGGCCTCAGCCCTCTGGGCTTCTTCGGCTCCCAGCTCCAGTCCCCTCACCCCTGCGCTTCCGGGCCGCATCCCCCACCCTTTTAGCCTGAGTCTCAGGCCACGGCCCTCGGCCTCAGCCCGGAGCCCTCAGCCACAGTCCGCAAGCCCCGGCTGCAACGTACCCTCCGGCAAACAGATGCACCAGCGTGTCCCTCTGGCTCATTCTCTCTGCCGCATGTCCTCCGGGCGCTGAGGCGGGACGCGGATCCGGCCGCCCGCGAAGGCCACAGCTTCCGCCCCGGCCTGGAGCAGCACGGCGCCCCACTGACGGCGAGGGGAGCTGACGGAGACGCGGCTGCAGAAGGAGCCGGCGCGGCCCTCCCCGTAGCGCTGCAGCCGGGCCGCCTCCCGCTCCCGCTCAGCGCTCACCACCCGCGCTAGAGGGCAGCGCGGCGGCAGTGAAGTGGGAAAGAATATTCCGACCACCGCCCCCCCGACATAAACAGAAGCTACCATTGGTCGGCGCTGCATGACGTCACGCAGCCGGCATGCCTCTTTCACGTGATCGCTAAGGCGTTTCTCAATGAAAGGGGCCGGGAGGCGGGGCCAGAGCGCGTGCACAGAGGGTAGTAGGTCACGGTGTCCTCGCACCTCCAGCGTTTGTTCCGAGGGCTGCGCCCGGCGCGGTCTCGACCCGAGCAGCCTAGCGGATTCGAGCTCCTCGATCCCCCGGCTCCCGGTCTGGGTTCCTGGTATGCAAGCGGAGTGGGGGTGCGAGCCGGCCCAATCTCTGATTTGATTTAAGGACTGCTTGTTTTTTTTTTTTTTTTTTTTTTTTTAGAGCTGTTTTAGATTCACAACAAAATTGAAACGAAGGTACAGAAAATTTCCATTTGCCTCCTGCTTGATTTGCGTTTTAATAATTGGATCTATGACCCAGCATTTCCGCTTCCTGTTATCTGTTGATATCTCAGTTGTGGCATCATGCGTGGAATCAGTCCTGTCCGACTCTTTACAGCCTCAGGGACTGTAGCCTGCCAGGCTCCTCTGTTCTTGGAATCTTTTCAAGTCAGGAATACTGAAGACGGTTGCCTTTTCCTACTCCAACTGATACCTCAGAGTAGCACTCAAAACAATCCAAGAATGAAAGAACAAACAAAAACAAAAGGAAACAATCCAAGAAAAGGCTCGAACAAAGATACTACTACTTGATCACAAACAACAGTACTGTATTTACAAACAGTGCTTCTAATAGTGGAAAACTGATCAGTAGGAGAATGGAGAAATGAGTCACAGAATATTCCTACTGCGGAGTATTATGCAGTTGTAACAAAGGGTGCGGTAGATCAATGTGGAAAAAAATGTCCAAGGTGTAGTAACTAAAACAGGCAAATGGAATTAAAACACTAAGGTTTATTTTAGAAAGGAGAAAGAAAACTATTATTTACTAATTTTTCTAACTAGCAACTGTTTCTTATATGTATACGTAAGAAGGTCAAAGACTGAGGGAAAGAAAATGTTTTATCCCTTTAGAATATGATGATTAAATATTTGAAAATTTTCCTAATTAGTAGTTATTTCTGAGGTGCAGAATATAACATAACACTGAAACTATTTGTCGCTCACAGTAAATAAATGTTGATCTTTTCCACCTCTTGGCAGTTTCCATTTCACCTTCAAGGCCCTCACCACACGTTCCCACCCTTTCAAGGTCACTTACTTCATGAAGTCCTCCCTGATTACCTCAGCTCTCTATGCTCTTTACTTGCTCCTAAATTTCCACAAAATGTGTGTACAGATTGCACGTCACTGTCAAGAGTTCATGCACTTCACAGTAAATGCTCATATGTAAAGTGGGCATAGGAGTACCTATCTCACAAGGCAGTAATGAGGACTGAACACCTTAAGATAATGTAAAACGCTGTAACAGTCTGTGTAAGTGCTACCTGTAATAATAAGTAGTATTATTTTACTGTGTTGTATTCCTAATAACAAAAATGATGGCAGCTGATATTTCTTGAATACTTACTAATATGCCAGGCTCTGATCTAAATCCTTTACAGCATTCTCTTGCTAAACTCACAAGTACCCTGCAAGGTCAGTGATCTTACCCCCCACTTTTTCCATGAGGAGACTGAGATATAGAATAATTGACTTGCCCAAGATTCTCTCTTTCACCCAGAAAGAGTTTGGATTTGAATCATCCAGCAGAGTCTCTCTGATCTCAGTGCTTCAGTTGGTAAAGTAATAGCTGCACATCAGAGAGGGAAATTTTGAAACAAAACAAAACTCCTAGAGAAGTAGAAATAAAAATTGACACCCTGGCCATACTTCCCTCAAACCTTTGTGTTAGCTTTTGGTGGTGGTGTTGTGGGTAGGTGGGTAGATTTTTTTTTAATATACGAGTTTTATTGAGGTATCATAAAACATGAGATAAAATTCACCCATTTTAAAGTATAGTGAGTAGTTTTTAGTATATTCTGATGATTGCACAACCATCAGTTCAGTTAAGTTCAGTTGCTCAGTCGTGTCTGACTCTTTGTGACCCCATGAACTGCAGCACGCCAGGCCTCCCTCCAACTCCTGGAGTCCACCCAACCCCATGTCCATTGAGTCGGTGATGCCATCCAACCATCTCATCCTCTGTCGTCCCCTTCTTCTGCCCTCGATCATTCCCAGCATCATTCCCAGCATCCATCACCACTACCTAATTCTAGAACATTTTCCTTATCCTGAAAGAACATTTCCTCACTCTCATACTTGTTATCAATTACTCCCATTCTCTTCTCTTCCTATCTTCTGCCAACCACTAATCTACTTTCTATCTCTCTGGATTTGTCTAATCTGGACGTTTCATATAAATAGAATTATACAGTATGTGTCCTTTTGTGTCTAGGTTCTTTCACTAAGCATAATGGTTTCAAGGTTTATTCACGTTTTAGCACTTATCAGTACTTCATTCGGAGAAGGCAATGACAACCCACTCCAGTATTCTTGTCTGGAAAATCCCATGGATGTAGGAGCCTGGTAGGCTGTAGTCCATGGGATTGCTGAGAGTCAGACACAACTGAGCGACTTCACTTTCACTTTTCACTTTCATGCATTGGAGCAGGAAATGGCAACCCACTCCAGTGTTCTTGCCTGGAGAATCCCAGGGATGGGGGAGCCTGATGGGCGGCCATCTATGGGGTCGCAGAGAGTCGGACACGACTGAAGCGGCTTAGCAGCAGTAGCAGCAGCAGCAACAGTACTTCATTCCCTTTTATGATAGGATAGCAGTCCATCGTATGACTGTACTACATTTTGTTTATTCTCAATTGATGCCATTTGGATTGTTTCCACTTTTTGGCTGTCATGGATAATCCTGCTATGAATATTTGTGTACAAGTTTTGGCATGCATGTATATTATCAGTTCTCCTGGGGATGTACTTGGGAGTGGCATTGCTGGGTCATATGATAGCTTGATGTTTAATGCTTTCAATAACTGCCAGACTGTTTTCCAAAGTGACTGCATCAATTTATGATGCATTTTCTTTAAGACAATAACTGTGGCTCCATGTTTTTCGCATAGTGAGTACTGTGGTGATTACATTTAATGAAGGTTCTGAAACTGGTAAGGAGGGAGCCTGAGTTCTTAGGTGCAGTAAATTATTCCGACAAGAGCAATAGCAGTTCATAATGTGACTGTTTCTTTTGGATCCACCTTCAGATGCCATCATGGAAGGAGACTCTGTCCCCTGCACATTCTGACTAGTGGCCCTGGGGGTCAGCCACTGGGGTGTGGTTGCTGAGGCTGTCATTCCTGCAGGGATTCTGGGGTTGCATTGGCTGTCCTGTTTCTTGAGTTTCTACTGCCCTGTGTCATCTGCCAGCTCTTTTATAACTTTCCTTCCTCATTCCTATTTTCTAACGTCTTCAAGTGCTTCACACAGGACCAGCACAAAGAAGAGGTTACTTGAGCCCTTGCCCCTTAAACAAACAAGTTTCCAGGTACTTTTCCAGAATATTAAAGTAGGGTGGGTGGGGCAGAGACCTTGCTTTGTTGTCAGGTATACCTGTACCTCTTTCAGATCCCCATTCCAACTGAGGGATTTTCTGGGAGCTGTAGCTTTAAACTGAATGTAGAAAGAGAAGCTGATGGGGAAAGCATGGCCACATCTGGTTGCTTGGCTCAAAACAAAGAAGCTCATTGTGAAGTGGAGGAGACTGCTACTCTGTTTTCTGATTGGTACTGAGCTCAAATTTTCATTGCTAAAGGCTGAGAAGTTCTGAGTACCTATTTGTTGGGAAGTGGAGCACAGATGGGCCAGTGATACCATTTCCCTCCCCCACTTTGCCTCAATTGGTCTTGTAGATACAGAAAATTCATACAGGTTCCAAACCTTAGATTGGTAACATTAGTTTTAAATATTTGAGTGGATTTTTTTTTTAAAAAAGGTTTGTGTCTTCTTAGCTTTTAGGTTTGGAGGTTTGGAGAGATTGTTTTATATTCTCTTAGCCAGATGCCATTAAAATTGTTTTCCTTATGTTGCTTCTAATAAAAAGTAATAAATTCAAACAATACAGAGGTGCATGAGTTAGAAATTAAAACCCTCACCTCAACAACCTCCCTTCCTAAATCCTGCTCCTCAGAGGACATCATTGGCAAGTGTTGGTTAAGCACCCTTCTGGGTACTTAATGCCATGATAGTAATCATCTCAAAGAGCTTCAGGTGTGTGCAGTACTCACCAAGTACCAGTCACTGTTGGAAGTGCTTTTCATGTATTTAACTTCAGAACCTAATGAAGGACATATTACAGATGAGCAGACCGATTTACAGAGGGGTTAGAGGATTTGTTAAGGTGGCTCAGCTAACACATAGCCGAGCTTGGATGGAAACCTAAGGACTCTGGCTTCAGAGTATATATGTGCGTGCATGCTTAGAGTTGTGTCTGACTCTTTGTGACTCCACAGACTGTAACCCACCAGGCGGCTCTGTCCATGGGATTCTCCAGGCAAGAATACTGGAGTGGGTAGCCATTCCCTTCTCCATGGGATCGTCCCAACCCAGGGATTGAACCTGGGTCTCCCACATTACAGGCAGATTCTTTACTGTCTGAGCCATCAACGAAGCCCCTTACAGTCTGTACTCTCATCCTCTATTCCACACCATCTCAATTGTTCAGTGGTTGATTGAGAATACTAGCAATAATTTCATAAAAAAGTGGAGGGGGATGACCTTTGAAGGAACTTAAGGAGATGTGATGTCAAGAGGATGAAATGTACACTTATACTGAACCCAGACCGGGTCATGAGGGCAGCTGCTCATGCGGGTTTCAGGTCCCATTGAGCCACCTCTCCCATCAGCAGCATCACTTACTCTGTGTCACATTTCTATTCGGTCATGGTTAAAGGCTCTCCTTAGTTACACAGGTGATAAGCAGAGCTAGGATGAAAATAGATAAGGAGGTGGTAGAAACGGACTTCCCCCAGAAGGATTCAGTTAGCTTGTTGGAAACACTGTCCTCCAGGGAGTATTTTAGTAATGTGTCCCAGGAGGCTTGGAGAAAAATCCCGCAAAACAGAAAATGACTTTTTCTATCCTGCAAGACAGGAGTTTTAGGAGGGTAGTGAGACCTTGCAGAGAAATCCAGAGATTTTCTTGAGATAAGGGTGTATAATACACTTCATATGGACAATGCCTGGAACCTCACAGTTTGTGGTAATACAGAAGTTGTGCCCTGCCTCACATTTAAGAGACCATCTAGGGAATTTCCATTGGATGGGAATTCCATTTGGAAATTTTTCATTTCTATTGGGAAATTCCATTGGAATTTCCACTGGATGGATCACCATCCAGTGGTTAAGGTTCTGTGCTCTCACTGCTGAGGGCCCAGAGTTGACCCTTGGTCAGGAACTAAGATTCACAAGACAAAAACAAGAAACCATCTAAGCATCCTTGCTTTGAAACCCCACTTGCTTGTTGGCATTTGAATATTGCTTTTAATGTTTTCTTGTTGTTTAGTTGCTAAGTCGTGTCCAACTCTTCCCAAACCCATGGACTGCAGCATACAAGGCTCCTCTGTTCTTCATTATCTCTGTGCTGTGCAAATCACTTTCATTGTGTCCAACTCTTTGTGACACTATGGACTGTAGCCCACCAGCCTCCTCTGTCCATGGGATTCTCCAGGCAAGAATACTAGAGTGGATTGCCACGCCCTCCTCCAGAGGATCTTCCGGACCCAGGGATCGAATCTGCATTCTTATGACTCCTGCACTGGCAGAAGATTCTTTGCCACTAGCCCCACCTGGGAAGGCCTCTTACCCTCTGCCACCCTGTTCTCCTCCTGCCTTCAATCTTGCCCAGAATCAGGGCCTTTTCTAATGAGTCAGCTCTCCACATCAGGCAGCCAAAGTATTGGAGCTTCGACTTCAGCATCAGTACTTCCAATGAATATTCAGGTTTGATTTCCTTTAGGATAGACTGGGTAGACCTCCTTGCTGTCCAAAGGATGCTCAAGAGTCTTCTCCAGGGCTTCCCTTATGGCTCAGATGGTAAAGATCTTCTCCAGCACCACAATTCGTTGCTTTGTTTTTGTCTCAAAGGAAAGATCAGCATGTAATTTTAAAATGTCTTGATTCTAATAAAAGTCAAAACACAGGAACATTTTCATAAATAATTAAGTAATCTTTGGTTGAGCCTGTTAGCCATTGAAAGGACATCTTACATCTTTGCCTTATTTTCAAGCTTCAAGTACATTTTCTTTACCATTGTTCGAGGAATACACCACAATTGTGGAGAATAATCTTGGGTTGTAAGGAAAAAACTGTGTCCCAAATCTGTGTGCTTGAGAATTTCTTAGGTACAGCACACCTGGTGATGCTCCTGCAGGTACAGTTGATCGTTGTAAATAAACCACAAGTTTTGTGCACAGTGTGGCCTCAGCTGTTCTACCCAGGGCCAGGGATGAATGGGCGGAAACCCAACAACAAGGAAGGCATCACTTACTCTCCCAATGTGGTGGCTTTTGTGGATTGTCCTGGAATGTGGCAGTCCACAGCTCTGCTGTGCTTCTTGACCTTGGGGCTGCCAAGGGTGTTTGAACTCCTACAAATGGGGTGGGATGGGTGGTCAAAGAGTTTATGGCCTCATTATGTCCTGTGAGGTGTCACCAAGCAAATACTGTGACACCCTAAAACCTTCACAAAGATGCATATAATCACAAAGTTTTTTTGTTTCTAATATTACAATATCATTTTTGTTTCTATCCTTTCCTATGAGCATAGCATCCCTTGGAGGGGAACAATGGGCACAAGACAACTAGGAGCCTCCCTCAGGCTGTCATATGCAGGCAAAGTCACACACACTTAGATTTACTTTGGTATATGGCTGCTGCTGCTACTGCTAAGTCACTTCAGTCGTGTCTGACTCTGTGCGACCCCCAAGACGGCAGCCTACCAGGCTCCCCCGTCCCTGGGATTCTCCAGGCAAGAACACTGGAGTGGGTTGCCATTTCCTTCTCCAATGCATGAAAGTGAAAAGTGAAAGTGAAGTCGCTCAGTCGTGTCTGACTCTTCACGACCGCATGGACTGCAGCCTACCAAGCTCCTCCGTCCATGGGATTTTCCAGGCAAGAGTACTGGAGTGGGTTGCCATTGCCTTCTCCATGGTATATGGCTACCATCACTCATATCTCACGCATCCAGAACAGACACTTTAAAGGATGCTAGACACCTTCTTGCCTGGAGAATCCCAGGGACGGGGGAGCCTGGTGGGCTGCCATCTATTGGGTCGCACAGAGTCCAACACGACTGAAGTGACTTAGCAGCAGCAGCAGACACCTTCAGGAAGCCTTCCTGAATTTCTCCAGGCTTTGCTGGAAGCCTCGTTTCCTCTCCTCAACAAACTGAAAACCAGGGATTGGGACACTTTCTGATGCAAAAGGTCATATAGTAAATACTTTGGAATCTGTGTGTCATGTGATCTCTGTTACAACTACCTGACTTCGGCGTGAAAGTAGCGACAGAATATGTAAACAAACACCTGTGACCATGGTCCAGTCCGTTACAAGAACTGGTGGCAAGCTGAATTGGGCCCATGATTAATGTTTCCTCAACCCTTGCTCTGGATCGTAGCAGGCTTCCTATTAGGAAAAACCCTCTTATGTTTGCACGGCCCTGACACGCCACTTCCTATACTCTGTACCTACAACCCCAAAGTGAAATAAACCATTGATTTGCTTTTCCCACCACTTGTGTGAGCGCCATCATTTACGTACAATGAGCACGACAGTCCCCTCCCGTGGGCAGCAGCTAGGGGACTGCACAGAAAAATAGCTCCTTAAAAGTGAGCAAGGGGAATGTGAAGGCTGGGAGACAGCGTGTTGCTGCAGGAGATAGAGCCTTAGAGCTTCTAGTTATAGGTCAACTCATCAGAAAGCGTCAGATACCACAGCTGTTGATCAGTCGCCCAGTCGTGTCTGACTCTGCGACCCCATGGACTGCAGCACGCCAGGCTTCCCTGTCCTTCACTACCTCCTGGAGTTTTCTCAAACTCATGTCCCTTGAGTTGATAATCCATCCAGCCATCTCATGCTCTATTGCCCCCTTCTCCTTGTGCCCTCAATCTTTCCCAGCATTAGGATCTTTTCCAATGAGTCCACTGTTCGCATCAAGTGGCCAAAGTTTTGGAGCTTTAGCTTCAGCATCAGCCCTTCCAATGAATATTCAGAGCTGTTTCCTTTAGGATTGTCTGGTTTAATCTCCTTGCAGTCCAAGGGACTCTCAAGAGTCTTCTCCAGCACCACAATTCGATGCTTCGTTTCTATCTCAAAGGAATAAAGGCAAACAAAAAACCCAATCCAAAAAAATGGGCAAAGAACTTGAATAGACATTTCTCCAGGGAAAATATACAAATGGCAAATAACACAGGAAAAGATGCCTAACATCACTAATTATTAGAGAAATACAAGTCAAAATTACAGTGAGATCCTACTTCATGCCAATTAGGATGGCTAGTATAAAAGCAAAACAAAGCAGACAAACAAAAATCAGAAAATACCAAGTGTTGGCCAGGAAGTCGAGAAATTGGAACCCTAGTTTGTTTAAAGTGGTGGTGGTGGTGCTGCTGCTGCTAAGTCGCTTCTGTCGTGTCCGACTCTGTGCGACCCCATAGATGGCAGCCCACCAGACTCCTCTGTCCCTAGGATTCTCCAGGCAAGAACACTGGAGTGGGTTGCCATTTCCTTCTCCAATGCATGAAAGTGAAAAGTGAAAGTGAAGTTGCTCAGTCGTGTCCGACTCTTAGCGACCTTATGGACTGCAGCCTACCAGGCTCCTCCGTCCAGGGGATTTTCCAGGCAAGAGTATAGGCAAGAGTGAGGTGCCATCGCCTTCTCTGGTAAAGTGGTGCAGCTACCATGAAAAACCCTATGGCGATTTCTTAAAAACTTAAACAGTTATCCTGTGTTCCAGTAATTGCACCTTTAAGTGTGTATACCCAGAAGAATTGAAAGCAGAGACTCAGATACTCACATCAATGTTCATTGAATCACTATTCAAAATAGCTGAAAGGTGGAAACAACCCAAGTGTCAGGCATCAGATGAACGGATAAACCAAATATGATATATACATGCAGTGGAATGTTTACTCAGCCTTAAAAAGGAGGGAAATTCTGACACGTGCTGTAACATGGATGAATCCTGGAGACACTATACTAAAGTGAAATATGCTGATAAGCAACCAATATTGTAGCATTTCCCAAACATGAGTTACATAGAATTGTGAAATTCATAGAGAAAAAAAGTAAACCAGTGGTTCCTAAGCTTTTGAGAAAGGGAGGATTGAGGAGATAGTGTTTCAGTTTGGGGTGATGGAAAAGTTCTGGAGATGGATAATGTATGGTGGCACAATAATATGAATGTACTTAATGCCACTAAATTGTACACTCTGACATGGTTAAAATGGTAAATTTTATGTTATGAAAATTTTACCAGAATAAAAAAGTACTACAAGCAATACACATAGCTGTAAAAAAGTAAATATATAGTATTAGAAAAGTTAGTAATTACTTCAGACTTCCTACCTCATTCCTCACTGTCATCCTCATTTTTGCTCCTAGAGGTAACCACTTTCAACTTTTTCTTTAGTTCTAGATTTCTCAATTATAGCAATTCATGCTGTTTCTCTTGATTTATTAATTTCAAATGTTATCCATTACCCTTTGGGTAATAAGAGATGCAGATTTAGGGTTCTTATTCCACCCCTAAACTCCTCATTTTTCCTGATTCATCTTCCCAATAGTTGTATCACATTTTATTAGTTAAATTGACAATTATTTATCTTATCAAGACTATGTAGATTTTGTCCACTACAAAGCCAATTGATATACAAGTTGTACACCATATATCTACATCATATCTATCAATGGCCTAAAAATATTATTTTCCAAATGTTTTAATATCAGTCTATCAATCCTACTTCTTTTCCCTCACTCTAGAAGCCTTCCTCTTGGATTCTTCTATCTTGCTGCTCCAACCTGGATTAGTTATAGGTACTCTCTTGGCTACATGATTGTCATCCTGGGATTTACATCCTGTTACCTATATCCTGGACCTCGTGTATTTTTTTTTCCTTCTTTATTTGCTACTTCATACTGCTGAAGTACTTCAGCAGATGCCAAGGAAAAGTTGCATAGGAGGTATTATTATCATTAGATTTTGTATGCTTTTACTTTATCTTCATATTAGATAATTTGGCTAAATATGGGATTCTATTCATAAAACTAATGGAGGTGATGGAATTTCAGCTGATCTATTTAAAATCCTAAAAGGTGATGCTGTTAAAGTGTTGTACTCAATATGCCAGTAAATTTGGAAAACTCAGCAATGGCCACAGGATTGGAAAAGATCAGTTTTCATTCCAATCCTGAAGAAGGAAAATGCCAAAGAAAGTTCAAACTACCACACAACTGCACTTATTTCACATGCTAGCAAGGTAATGCTCAAAATCCTCCAAGCTATGTTTCAACAGTCTGTGAACCAAGAACTTCCAGATGTATGAGCTAGATTTAAAAAAGGCAGAGGAATCAGAGATCAAACTGCCAACATCCGTTGGATCACAGAAAAAGGGGGGGAATTCCAGAAAACCATCTGCTTCATTAACTACGCTAAATTCTGTGACTATGTGGATCACAACAAACTGTGGAAAGTTCTTAAAGAGGTGGAAATACCCAAACATCTTACCTGCCTCCTGAGCAACCTGTATGCAGGTCAAGAAGCAACAGTTAGAACTGGACATGGAACAGTGGACTGGTTCCAAATTAGGAAAGGAGTATGTCAAGGCTGTATATTGTCACCCTGCTTGTTTAACTTCTATGCAGAGTACATATGAGAAATGGTGGGCTGGATGAAGCACAAGCTGGAATCAAGATTGCTGGGAGAAATATCAACAACCTCAGGTATGCAGATGATACCACCCTAATGGCAGAAAGCAAAGAGGAACTGCTGCTGCTGCTGCTGCTAAGTTGCGTCAGTTGTGTCCGACTCTGTGTGACCCCATAGATGGCAGCCCACCAGGCTTTCCTGTCCCTTGGATTCTCCAGGCAAGAACACTGGAGGGGGTTGCCATTTCCTTCTCCAATGCATGAAAGTGAAAAGTGAAAGTGAAGTTGCTCAGTCATGTCTGACTCTTAGCAACCCCATGGACTGCAGCCTACCAGGCTTCTCCGCCCATGGGATTTTCCATGCAAGAGTACTGGAGTGGGGTGCCATTGCCTTCTCCAAAAGAGGAACGAGAGAGCCTAGAGAGCCTTTTGATGAAGGTGAAAGAAGAGATTGAAAAAGCTGGGTTAAAATTCAACATTCAAAAAACTAAGATCATGGCATCCGGTCCCATCACGTCATGGCAAATAGTTGGGGAAACAATGGAAACAATGCAGATTTTATTTCCTTGGGCTCTAAAATCGGTGCGGACAATGACTGCAGCCATGAAATTAAAAGACTCTTGATCTTTGAAACGAAAGCTATGACAAACCTAGACAGCATATTAAAAAGCAGAGACATCACTTTGCTGACAAAAATGACTATAGTCAAAGCTACGGTTCTTCCAGTAGGTCATGTATGGACGTGAGAGTTGGACCATAAAGACAGTTGAGCGCCGAAGAATTGATGCTTTCAAATTGATGCTGGAGAAGACTCTTGAGAGTCCCAAGGAGATCAAACCAGTCAATCCTAAAGGAAACCAACCCTGAATATTCATTGGAAGAATTGATACTGAAGCTGAAGCTCCAATACTTTGGTCACCTGATGGGAAAAGTGGGATTCTGGATTGAAAATAATTTTCCCTTTTTTTTGGCTGCATCAGGTTTTAGTTGTGGACAAGGACCCTCTAGTTGTAGTGCACAAGCTTATTTGCTCTGTGGTATGTGGGCTCTTAGTTCCTTGATGAGGGACCAAAACTCTCATCCCCTGCATTCCAAGGCATATTCTTTTTTTTTTTTTTTTTAAATATATGTATATATATATATATAAATATATAATTTATTTACTTTTGGCTGTGCTGGGTCTTCATTGCTGCTCAAGCTTTTCTCTAGTTTCAGTGAGCAGGGGGTTGGGAGGCTTCTCTTCATTGTGGTTCTGAGGCTTCTCATTGCAGTGGCTTCTCTTGTCGCCGTGCTCTAGGGAAAGCATGCTTCAGTAGTTGTGGCATGTGGGCTCAATAGTTTGTGTTTCCATGCTCTAGAGCACAGACTAATAGTTTTGTTGCTTGGGGTTTTTTGCTCTTTGGCATGTGGGGTCTTCCCAAGTCGGGGATTGGACCAGTGTCCCCTGCATTGGCAGGTGGATTCTTAACCACTGGACCACCAGGGAAGTCCCTCTCTCTGACTTTTGAAGTCACCGACCCATTGATTTCTAGCATTCAGGCCCACTATGGAGAAGCTTGACTCTATCTGTAGCTCTGGTCTTTCTACAGAGCATGTGTTTTCTTTTCATTTTCTCTTTTAACCTTTTAGGGTCTTTCTTCTATGGTTTTGGGAAATTTCAGAGAGTACCATGTTGATGGTGGAGTCTCTTCATTCATTGTGCTGAGTACCATATGGGCCTCTTATGCTTGGAAATGAATAACTAGAATTCACCCTTGGAGTGTTATTTAATGGTTTCACAAGTGCTCATTTGGGTCTTTCAGCTCTGAAACCAAAAAGTATAGCTGATCTTTTTTTTTTTTTGCTGGTATCTGGCAATAAATTCGCACTGCATCAGTACTCAGAGTCAAGGGCCAAATGTTAAAAGGATAGACTTCTGGTTTGGCAGCAATGCTGTGGGAAAGCAGCACTTTGCAAATATTTGGTGGGGAAGAGAGTGATAACAGTTTTATTTCGTAAGTGGCCGATTCCCTTGAGGCTGGATGCCACCTCCACCCTCTCCCCCACCCAGAACCGATTTAGCAGCTTTCCATCTTCTCCCCAGCCTTGACCTCAGGCCATGCCCTCTTACCCTGCTGGGGAGTTGCGTGAACAGAAGAGAAACAGAACAGGACCTTAGGTCAAAGATCAGTGCTGGAAGGGAAAGCTCCACATTCCATAGTCAGAATTGCCTTGGGAAAAACCTTTCTATCTCCCAGAAGTATGAGATACTAAGAACTTTTTGTACTTAATGTTTCTCTCTGCTCCTCAGTTAATCCTTTAGTGTCTTCCTTCAAGATGTCGATGAAACCGTCACCATCCAATTTTTGGCCACAGCTGAATACATTGTTTTCCCTCTTTATTGATTGGGAAATACTTAAGGTTGTTTTCCCAACTTTTCCATAAGTTTGGCTATGTAAGTCTTTCACTTTCAAACAAGGTGAAATAATGAGGGATCAGAAATATCATGAAAATCCAGGCAAAATATATAGAACTGTAAACAAAAAGAATAAAGAGCATTGCTCAATGTCCACTTACACAAAGAATTGAGTGCCGCATTTGGCACATTCCACAGTGCCAGTGTCGGAGAAGGCAATGGCACCCCACTCCAGTACTCTTGCCTGGAAAATCCCATGGGCGGAGGAGCCTGGTAGGCTGCAGTCCATGGGGTCGAGAAGAGTCGGACACGACTGAGCTACTTCACTTTCACTTTTCCCTTTCATGCATTGGAGAAGGAAATGGCAACCGACTCCAGTGTTCTTGCCTGGAGAATCCCAGGGACCGGGGAGCCTGGTGGGCTGCTGTTTATGGAGTCACAGAATTGGACACAACTGAAGCGACTTAGCAGCAGCAGCAGCAACAGTGCCAGTGTACCCTGAGGTGAATTCGGGATGAAAGAAGCTGGAAGCATTCTGTGCTTTTGAATATCCAGGCTCCTAGACAGTTTTTAGGGCTTCCCTTGTGGTAAAGAATCTGCCTGCAATGCGGGAGAGACCTGGATTTGATCACTTGGTTGGGAGGATCCCCTGGAGAAGGGAAAGGCTACCCATTCCAGTATTCTGGCCTGGAAAATTCCATGGACTGTATAGTCCTTGGGTTTGCAAAGAGTCGGATACGACTGAGCAACTTTCACTTCACTTCAGAACTTCAGGCAGTTTTTAGGGCTTCCCAAGTGGTGCAGTCGGAGAAGACCCTGGCACCCCACTCCAGTACTCTTGCCTGGAAAATCCCATGGACGGAGGAGCCTGGTAGGCTGCAGTCCATGGGGTCAAAAAGAGCCAGACTCGACTGAGCAACTTCACTTTCACTTTTCCCTTTCATGCATTGGAGAAGGAAATGGCAACCCACTCCAGTGTTTTTGCCTGGAGAATCCCAGGGACGGGGAAGCCTGGTGGGCTGCCGTCTATGGGGTCGCACAGAGTCAGACATGACTGAAGCGACTTAGCAGCAGCAGCAGCGGTGCCGTGGTAAAGAATCCAGCTGCCAATGCAGGAGATATGGTTTCGATCTCTAGGATCTCTAGGTTAGGAGGATCCCCTGGATCAGGAAATGGCAACCAGTTCCAGTATTCTTGTCTGGAAAATCCAATGGACGGAGGAAGGGCGGGCTACAGTCAGTCCACCGGGTCGCAAAGAGTCAGACATGACTAAGCACACACACACGTGCTCACAGTTACTATAGTTTCTGCAGTTGTTTATTTAATTTAAGGTTTCCCTGCTGCAGTTGTTTATTAGAGTTATGCAACTAACTTTTATTCAACACATTTTTATCAGTTAGGAATCTGACGTTTAGTGGATGCTTCCATGGGTATTATATAATTCTGTTCTTATAACACACCTGTGAAGTTGGATTTCTTTGTTTTTTTTTCCTGCTTATAAGAAAAGGAGGGACTTCCTTTGTGGTCCAGTGATTAAGACTACACACTCCCAAAGCTGGGGGACTAGTTTTGATCCCTAGTCAGGGAACTAGATCCTGCATGCTGTAACTAAAGACTCTGCATGCCTTAATTAAGACCTGGTGCAACTAAATTTAAACAAAGGGGGTGGGAAGCCAGGGAGGAAGTGGTGGGGAGAGAGAAGAGATGCAGATGATGAAGGGAGGGAAGAAAAATGAGAGAGAGAGACAGAGAGAGAAGGAGAAAGAGAGGCAGAAAAAAGTTCAACTCCCCCAGATTGGCACTTCATGGTGAAATATCTGTCTACCCCTCCCTGCAACTCTCTCAGCCCTTCCTATAAGCACAGGTCACTCTAGGCCAACTGAATTCCTGGCGTTGCACACATTCACACAGTTGCTTCACTCCTCTGGGCTTTCAGAAATGTCCAGGTCTGTGCTGGCCTCTCTAGACCATACCCTGTCCACTCTAAAGGCCCGTGTACTCCCTGGGAGCCAGGATTCCTGGCCAATGATGGGAACCATGCTTCCCCATGCTGGGAACCATTCCATATTTGTCTCTGTAGCCTCTTGGGCACTTGGCACTGTGGACATTAACTAAATATTTTCCATGTGCCTACCCTGTGCCAGGTACTATCCTAGCAGGGCAGCGTGACACTCAAGGGGCGAGTTCTCATACAGTTTATATTCTACTTTACAATAGACAATGTGCTGATCAACAAATAAAATAACTTCATGCTGTGAAAGTATTTTAATGTGAAGAAAAACAGGTGATGAGAAGCTGTGGTTTAGATTGAGTAGTTACAGACATTCTCTCTGAGGACATGGCATTTGTGTTGAGTGCTGAGAAGGCTAAAAAAGAACCAGCCATGTAAAGATGGGGCTTATCTTAATTCCCTAGGGCTACCATAAGGAAATACCACAGGCTGCATGGCTTAAACAACAGAAATTTATTCTCTCACAGTTCTGGAGGCTCGAAGTTCAAGGTCAAGGTGTTAGCAGGTTTGGTTTCTTCTGAGGCTTCTCCTTGGCTTGCAAGTGGTTGCCTTCTCACCACGTCCTCATATGACTGTCTTGCAGTCTGTGTCCCTGTTCTAATCTCCTCTTATAAGGACTCCAGTCCTGTTGGATTAGGGTCCACCCATATGACCTCATTTTACTTTAATTTCCTCCTCAAAGGCCCTGTCTCCAAATCTAGTCATATTCCGGGGTACTGGAGGGTAGAACTTCAACATATGCATTTTGTGAGGGTACAATGCAGTCTGCAACAAGAGTGAAGTGCGTTTCTAGGTATAGCAAGTGAAAAGGCTTTGAGTGAGTTTAAGGAAAAGTGAAGACAGAGGGGTAAGAGTAGAGTGAGCACGAAAAGGCAGGTTGGAGATGGAGTTGGATAGGTGGACAGGGGCCAGCTTATGTAGGCGCCTGTTGATCATGGCAAGGATTTTACCTGAAAACAAACAACCTAAAACTAGAGAATTATGTTTCATTCAGCAGTCGGACTGAGGACTTAAGCCAGGGACACAGCCTCTCCGATAGCTCTGGAGGACTGCTCCGAAGAGGTAAGGGAGGAGCCAGGGTGTACAGGAGTTCAAACAAACAAAAAACAGGTAGCTGAACTTCAAAAGATTACTGCTAATTAAAGAAAACCAGGCATTTCAAGTTAATGAATTGAGTGCTTTTCTCTGTATGGGAAGATGCACAAGTCTGGGCTCACTGAAATCGATCCTCAAAGATTAAAACTGTCCTTTTTTTCTGCATCCTAAATCCCCTTGGGGTTCACAGTTGGGGACTGCAGTGGCTGATGGCTTGATGGCTGCAGCATTCTCTGTTTACTGATATGGCAGATAACATTTTTAGTCTGCATATTCTAAGTGAGATGAAAACCCAGTGGAGGGTTTTAAGCACAATGATGTGAGGACCTAGTTTTCTTTAAATTTCTTTTTAGTTTTTTGGCTCAGAATAAAATACTGCATTTTATTTGAATAGTCAGTTTACTATCTTTTATATAACTTTTCCCTGTCCCATTGCCCGACTCTGCAAACATACAAAGAGAGCACTCAGAGAAATAATAAAGACCTAGACTTTGGAATTGGAAAGCTCTGGGTTTGAATTCTCCTTCTTTGTGATATTAAGCAACTTAATCAACAGTCATTTTCATTCAACTGTAGAACTGAAATAACAATGTTCACCTTACATCGTAATGATAATTTAAATTATGCCTCCTAAAGTAATGGTCATATATACAACTGGTAGGGATGGAGTGAAGGGACAAAGTAGGTGACTAAATAGTTAATACCATGCTGCTGCTGCTGCTGCTAAGTCACTCCAGTCGTGTCCGACTCTGTGCGATCCCATAGATGGCAGCCCACCAGGCTCCCCCATCCCTGGGATTCTCCAGGCAAGAATACTGGAGTGGGTTGCCATTTCCTTCTCCAATGTATGAAAGTGAAAAGTCAAAGTGAAATCACTCAGTCGTGTTAATACCATGAGGGGACTGCAAATAGAAAAAATATGGGAGACCCCTATAATTTAATGATTACTCAAGAAAGGAGGTTTACTTAACCACCAAACCAAGCAGTCTTGCTTAGCAACAAAACCAAGCAACGAAAGCATGAGACATGCCCCCAAACAATAAAACAATGGTGGAATGAGACCCACATCCTGCCCAGTGAACTCAGTAAGTTAATGATCCCTAGGATATGCTTTCTACACATAAAAAAACCAGTAATTTGTGGACTTAGCTTGACCATATAGAGACAGGAAAACTCCCCTCCCTTATCTGGAGGAGGAGCTGATGATGGAAGCATGATGTCTTCTTGAGAAGACAAAGAAATTTTCCTCAACCTACCCACTTTTCCTTTTATTATGAAACTGTAGCCCAGTAAGTTTCTGGGCATGAAATTTCCTGCTCACCCTCTTGTAAACCTCACAAGTGTCCTTTACTAATAAGTAACTTCTTATCTGTCACTTTGTCTCTCGCTGAATTCTTTTCTGCACTGAGACATAAAGGACTGTGGTACCAGTGGTCTTTGTAGCCCCCCAAAATGATGCCAGTGGGTTTCATAATCAATATATATCAAATAATTTTGAAAACTATAGATTTTTAAAAACATCAATTGTATTTTATTTCTTTTTTTCTCTTAACCATTTTTTAATTGAAGTATAGCTAATTTACGATGTTGTGTTAGTTTCAGGCATACAACAAAGTGATTCAGATACCACACACACACACACACACACACACAGATACATATATATGCATGCATGCTAAGTCACTTCTGTTTTGTCTGACTCTTTGCGACCTTGTGAAATATAGCCTGCCAGACTCCTCTGTCCTTGGGATTCTCCAAGCAAGAATACTGGAGTGGGTTGCCATACACTCTTCCAGGCTATCCTGACCCAGGGGTTGAACCTGCATCTCCTGTGGCTCCTGCATTGCAGGTGGATTCTTTACCACTGAGCTACCAGGGAAGCCTATATATATGTATATATATTCAATGCCTATATATACACACACACATATACATATATAAGACTTCCCTGGTGGCTCAAACAGTAAAGAGTCTGCCTGCAATGTGGGAGACCAGGGTTTGATTCCTGGGTTGGGAAGATTCCCTGGAAGAGGAAATGGCAACCCACTCCAGTATTCTTGCCTGGAGAATCCCCTGGACAGAGGAGCCTGGCGGGCTACAGTCCATGGGGTTGCAAAGAGTTGGACATGATTGAGCAACTAAGCATAGCATAACATATATATATATATATACACACACATACACACTCACATACATATGTATTCTTTTCCATTATAGGTTATTACAAGATATTGAATATAGTTCCCTGTGCTATACAGTAGGTCCTTGTTTATTTTATATATAGTAGTGTGTGTATGGTAAGGGAGGGTAAAGTTTTCAGTTTTGAAAGATCACTCTGGCAATGTGTGGAGGCTAGATGGAAGGTGGGTAAGAAAGGAAACAGATGCATTAGTGGGAATTGCAGATGGTGGCTTGGACTGACTACTCTCAGGGGAATAATGAGTTGGCTGGAGTGCGGGGATAAATAGGTGAATGGGGAGGAATAAGAAAGTCTATGATATGTTTCATTAAAATGTAATTTCCAAACAAGATTCATCATCACAGTGAGTAAAAGGTGCTAATTTAAGAATTCCATGAATAAAGTCATTTCAAAGAGTCTTGGATAATTCGATTGGAATAGTGCCATTCACTGAGCCTCAGTTGTGTGATAGATAACTTGCTTTACCTGTAGTTTCACGTGCGTGTGAAGTTTCTCATCTTCATTAGAACCCCTTGAGAGGGAATTGCCACCATTATTTAGAGATGAGAGAGCAGAGGCTCTAGTGAAACCATGGGAGATCAGGAAATATCCTCTCCAACCCCCAGAACCCTGCTTTTCCCTCTGCCCTGGGCCCTTCCAAGATGCTTTGCTCACTGTTCACTGTGGGGCTCAGAGGAGGGCTGCTGGCTCCTCCACCTTCTCTGAGCAGCTGAGCCCAGCTCAGACCTGCCAGCAGAGTGAGCCTCGTAGACCTGTGGCTGTGGGCCTTTAATGAGATAGAGTTGATAAAAACACTTAATGGCACAATTTATTAATTTATTTCCTATGAAATGTTAATTATGAGCTCCTGCTAACACAAAGTTTGGGGAGCAGTGTGTAACTTTGACTTAGGGCAGTGTTCAGAGTCCTGAGCCCTCTCCCATCCCCACTCTCTATGAGTTTTGGTTTCTGAGCTGAATTCCAGTTCATGATCCTCTTTTCTGTCCCATTTATTCTATGAAAAGGAAAATGAAATATTTACAGAGAAAGAAAGAGAGGGAGAAGCCCACGGTGGGAAGGGAAGCAGCTGCCACTGCTGGGAAAACAGAAGCATTCCAGTCGGAGATGGGGTATAGGGTGTGGAGAGGTCAAGGTGAACCACCTCTTCCTGTGTGGACCACTGACAGGGTGGGGGGTGCAGGGGTAGCGAGCCTGAGCCAAGGTCACCGCCCGCCCCCAAGTGGTTTTCTGTTGGCCATGAGGAATGTTAGCAACGGACACCAAACAGAAATGGTCTTTATTTGTACTCAGCTCACAGCACACAATGCCACCTTCTCTTCCGGGGGCCCCAGGGCTAGGAGCTGTTTTAAGCAACAGTCAACAAGAAGGCAGTGACTAGTATGTAGGCTGGGTAGCCAGGGATTTTCAGAGATGTTTCAGCCTCTGCCCTGGGGCGTTCTCATCTTTATGAAGTGAAGTGAAGTCGCTCAGTAGTGTCTGACTCTTTGTGACCCCATGGACTGTAGCCTATTATGCTCCTCCGTCCATGGGATTTTCTAGGCAAGAGTACTGGAGTGGGTTGCCATATCCTCCAGAGGATCTTCCTGACCCAGGGATCGAACCCAGGTCTCCCGCACTGTAGGCAGACGCTTTACCGTCTGAGCCACCAGGGACTCCTCTTAATAGTAGTAGCAAAAGGGTCTTTTCCCCCCATAGAGGAAAAAGTATCTTATTCTGTGATGGCCTGCTGATAAAGGAGGTAACTGAATCACCACCCTTAGGGAATGGACCGCCTGAGAGAGTAGACAGGAGAGTAGACAGGAGGTCCCACCCAGGTTTATGATCTCTGTTCTCAGGGAGCTTCCTAATTCGTCCCTGGGCAAATTCCAATGTAGTTTACACAACCACTATTTCCAGTAAAGTCCAGGAAATGGTGAACACTTGCATGAAAATAACTTAGGTACTTTGTCACATTTGAAGAAGTTTTAGTTGACATATAGACACCTCTTGTTTTAAGTAACCATTCAGTTCAGTTCAGTAGCTCAGTCGTGTCCGACTCTTTTTGACCCCATGAATTGCAGCATGCCAGGCCCCCCTGTCTATCACCAACTCCCAGAGTTCACCCAAACCCATGTCTATCGAGTCGGTGATGCTATCCAGCCATCTCATCCTCTGTCGTCCCCTTCTCCTCCTGGCCCCAATCCCTCCCAGCATCAGAGTCTTTTCCAATAGGTCAACTCATCGCATGAGGTAGCCAAAGTACTGGAGTTTCAGCTTTAGCATCAGTCCTTCCAAAGAACACCCAGGACTGATCTCCTTTAGGGCGGACTGGTTGGATCTCCTTGCAGTCCAAGGGACTCTCAAGAGTCTTCTCCAACACCACAGTTCAAAAGCATCAGTTCTTCGGCGCTCATGACCACTGGAAAAACCATAGCCTCGACTAGATGGACGTTTGTTGGCAAAGTAATATCTCTGCTTTTGAATATGCTATCTAGGTTGGTCATAACCTTCCTTCCAAGGAGTAAGTGTCTTTTAATTTCATGGCTGCAATCACCATCTGCAGTGATTTTGGAGCCCCCCAAAAATAAAGTCTGACACTGTTTCCACTGTTTCTCCATCTATTTCCCATGAAGTGATGGGACCAGATGCCATGATCTTAGTTTTCTGAATGTTGAGTTTTAAGCCAACTTTTTCACTCTCCTCTTTCACTTTCATCGAGAGCCTTTGTAGTTCCTCTTCACTTTCTGCCATAAGGGTGGTGTCATCTGCATATCTGAGGTGATTGATATTTCTCCCAGCAATCTTGATTCCAGCTTGTGCTTCTTCCAGCCCAGCATTTCTCATGATGTACTCTGCATATAAGTTAAATAAACAGGGTGACAATATACAGCCTTGATGTACTCCTTTTCCTATTTGGAACCAGTCTGTTGTTCCATGTCCAGTTCTAACTGTTGCTTCCTGACCTGCATATAGGTTTCTCAAGAGGCAGGTCAGGTGGTCTGGTATTCCCATCTCTTTCAGAATTTTCCACAGTTTATTGTGATCCACACAGCCAAAGGCTCTGGCATAGTCAATAAGGCAGAAATAGATATTTTTCTGGAACTCTCTTGCTTTTTCGATGATCCAGCGGATGTTGGCAATTTGATTTCTGGTTCCTCTGCCTTTTCTAAAACCAGCTTGAACATCTGGAAGTTCACGGTTCACGTATTGCTGAAGCCTGGCTTGGAGAATTTTGAGCATTTGACTTCCCTGGTGGCTCAGATGGTAAAGCGTCTGCTTACAAAGCCAGAGACCCGGGTTCAATTCCTGGGTCAGGGAGATCTCCTGGAGAAGGGAATGGCAACCCATTCCAGTATTATTGCCTCCCCCCACCCCTAGCCAAAAGAGGGGCTCAAAGAAGTAACCATTAGACACAGACTTTAAAAGCTACCCTGTTTTTTAGGGGAGATGTATGGAGAGAGTAGCATGGAAATTTACAATACCATGTGTAAAATAGATAGCCAAAAGGAATTTGCTGTATGACTCAGGGAACTCAAACAGGGGCTCTGTGACAGGCTGAAGGGTGGAATGGGGAGAAAGAAGGAAGGGAGGGAGGTTCCGGAGAGAGGGGACATGGGTGCATCTATGGCTGATTCTTGTTGATATATGACAGAAAACCAAAAGATTCTGTAAAGCAATTATTCTTCAATTAAAAAAAAATTTTTTTAATGTCGAAAAAAAATTGGATGGCTAAAGATGAATTGACCTAAACATAAAAAAAAAAAAAATTCTGTTTTTTAGATCCAAATGCATATGAGAATTTGGTACAAAAGTGGCATTTCAAATTAGTGGAGGCAAATGAATTATTTGATAAAACATATTGTGATTACTGGGTTATCCCATTTGCAACAAACAAAACTTGGACTTCTAAACTCACTCCTTAGATCAAGATAAATTCCAGATGGATCAGAGATTTAAATACAAAAATGTAAGCCAGGTCAAAAGAATGAGAAGACAAACCACATACCGAGAGAAAGTATTTGCAAAACACATATATTATAATAATCAAGCCATGAAAAGATGTGGAGGAGGAACCTGAAACAAATAATTACTAAGAGTAAAAAAAGCTAATCTAAAAAGGATCTGTACTATATTATTCCAAGTACATGACATTCTGGAATAGGCAAAACTATGGAGACAGTAAAAAGATCAGTGTTTGCCAGGGGTTGAAGGAAGGAGAGATGACTAAGCCAAGCACAGAGGGTTTTTAGGGCAGTGGGGCTATTCTGTATGCTATAGTGGTGGATACAGGTCATTACACATCTGTCACAACACATGGAATGTACACCACCACAAGAGAAACCTAAGGTGAACTATGGACTTTGGGTGACAAAGATGTGTCAGTGTAGCTTCATCACAGGTAACAAATGTGTCCCTCTGCTTGGGATGTTGATATTAAGGGGGCTGTACATGTGTGGAGTCAGGGAGTGAATGGAAATTCTATACTTTCAACTCAATTTGATCGTGAACCTAAAACTGCTCTAAAAAATAAAGACTTAAAAAAATGAAGCTAGCAGAAACAAAACAAAAAAGTGGAGTCAAGCATATTATGCATAATAACCAAAAAACTGTAAAATATCCAGGGAGTGAAATACTACTGAACAATAAAAAAGAAAGAAGGTACACACAATAACATGAGTAAATTGCACAGACATTGTGAAAGAAGCCAGATACAATTCCAATATTACATTTTCGAATAGGCAAGACTAATCTAGAAGGAGAGAAAGCAGATGCCTGGTTGCTGGGGTGGGCGCTGGAGGTGGGATTGACTGTAAAGGGGATGGAAACACAATGGAGGGGATTCAGTGACTGGAACTCAATCAATGAGGTGATGGAAGTGCTCTTAACTGTATTGCTGGTTACTTGGCTGCATGTATTTGTCAAAACGAGATTGAACTGTATACTTGAAATTGGTGCATTTTATTGTATGTAAATTATACACCTCAGTATAAGTGATTTAAAAAATGAAACCCTAAAAATGTTAAAATATATGAGACTTCCAGAAAGAGAAAGACAAATACCATATGATTTCACTTTTCCATGGAATCTAAAATATGGCACAAATAAACCTATCTACAAAACAGAAACAGACTTACATAGAGAACAGACTTGTTGTTGCCAAGGGGAGGTGGGGAGGCTGGAGTTTGCAGATGTAAGCTATTATGTATAGATGAACAGCCAGGGCCCACTATATAGCACAGGGAACTATATCCAATCTCCTGGGATAAATCATGAGAATAGTTTGAAAAGCATATAAATATAATGTATATTATATTATATATGTATAACTGAGTCACTCTGCTGTACAGCAGAGATTGGCACAAAATTATAAATCAATTACTGTTGTTGCTGTTGTTCAGTCACCAAGTTGTGTCCGACTCTGCAACCCCATGGATTGTAGCCTGCCAGGCTTCTCTGTCCATGGAGTTTTCCAGACAATAATACTGAAATAGGTTGCCATTTCCTACTCCAGGGCATATTCCTGATCCAGGGATTGAACCCACGTCTCTTGCTCTCTGCATTGGCAGGTGGATGCTCTATCACTGTGCCACCTGAGACAGCCAATATTGTTTCAAAACTGAGCCTGGTAAGGGATATAAGGGCATACATGTTTTGATAATCATGGGTGGTGATTGCAGTTGTGTTAGGTTAATTGTGAAGGGCTTGGCTTCCTGGAGGAAATGACATATATATATATACACACATACATACATACATATTTTAAAATTTTATTGAGGTATACTCGGTTTACAATGTTGTGTTAGTTTCAGGTATACAGCAAAGTGAATCAGTTATACATATACATATATTTATTCTTTTTCAGATATTTTTTCCCCATGTAGGCTGAATCGATGATCCTGTATGTGACGCCAGTTGTCTTGTGGTATCTCACTGTGTACACTGTTCGTTGAACCCATGGTAGACAAGGTGCAAGCAGGGAAGGAGCCGTAGGAACTGCAGACTAGTTTATTCTCTCCTGGATGGTGCAGCAGCCATAGCAGCAGACATGCTGTATTCTCTCCACTTGTGGTTGTTGACCCAACAGATACAGCCGTGACCCAACAGTAATTCTGCTGCTTTTTAGGTGGATCCCTGGGTTGGAAAGATCCCCTGGAGAAGGAAATGGCAACCCACTCTAGTACTCTTGCCTGAAAAATCCCATGGATGGAGGAGTCCATGGAGTCTCAGAGAGTCGGACACGACTGAGCGACTGAAATTTTACTTTGCACGTTTTCATATAACAAAGGGCTTCCCTGGTGGCTCAGAAGGTTAAGAACCTGCCTGCAATGTGGGAGACCTGGATTCGATCCCTGGATTGGGAAGATCCCCTGGAGGAGGGCCTGGCAATCCACTCCAGTACTCTTGTCTGGAGAATCCCCATGGACTGAGGAGCCAGGCGGGCTACCGTCCACGGGGTTGCAAAGAGTCCGACAAGACTGAGTGACCAAGCACATATAACAAAAGTAGTCCGTATCCAAATGAGTACCTCATGATTTGCATGTGCAATGCTATAAATGATCTCAGCTGTTACACAGTCATTATTTACAAAACATGAACACCTGAACACGCCATCATGGCTAATTTGCTCTGCTCTCTCCACACAGGGCATTACAGAGTATTGAGTAGAGTTCCCTGTGGAAAATGATTTATAGTAACAGGGCCTATCCCATCTGGGAAGTTCCTACTTGAAACTGAGATACGACCATAACGTCACCATGAAACTGGTCTCAGGCTACTAGTGGGCTGCTGATGTTGCAACTGCCGCTGCTGCTGGTGATAAATGATCTCACATGCCTGCGTTTAGCATATTTATGCGGATCAAGATTGGGTAGGGGGGCATTGGGATCTAGGAAGATTTTTATTCCCAGTCTTTTCCCCTACTCCTGTGTCTTGATTAAGATGTAGGAAAAATCCCTTTCTTATGTGTTTGGACTAATTTCCCAAATGAAATCTTAAAAAGGAAACAAATGGAAAACTTCTCCTGGGCACTGTTCCCCTCCTCTACTGCCTTGCATCTAAGTTTTGTTGAGAAACCTGGTTTCTGATTAACCAGTCTGGTCCCAGATTAGACTGGCTGACCCTGCTAATCTCACACTTGGCCCCAGGCTCCTTTTCCTGATGGCAGCTTTGTCTGAAGCCTAAATAAAGATAGCCTGGCCTCTAGGCCAAGGTCAACGGGTTGGCATACAATCCAAGCCTGGCTGGATGCTGTGTCCTGCCCAGAACTGGCTTCCTGGTCTCAGGCCTTGGGCCTCAAGTCACCCCCTCAGCCTACTCTGATATTTCCACTCTAAGGCATGCTGCATGGTGGCCTTCATCCCAGCACTGGCCCCTGGCTTCTCTAAGAGGAAGTCCCTTTTCTGTGTGTCCCAAAGATCCTCCCCTTGTTCTTTAAGCCATTCACCATTCGCTTTGAAGTTGCTTGTTTTTCTTCTCCAGGAGCTATGGATCTGAAACTGTGTAACTCATTGAAACCATGCAACTCAGACTGGGGCTTGAACCCACAGTCTTTTTATTGAGATCATATACCTGGTCTTAGGACTTAATGACGCTCAGGTTCTTGATGTCTCGATACAGAAAGAATTAAGTGAGAGACAAGTGGTAAGTAAGAAGTGGATTTATTCAGAGAAGCACACTCCACAGGCAGAGTGTGGGACATTTCAGAAGGCAAGAGGCCCTAAAATATGGCATGGTGAGTATTTATGGCCTGGGTAATTTCATAGGCTAATGAGTGGCAGGATTATTCCAACTATTGCAGGGAATGGATGGGGACTTCCAGGAGTTGGGCCATCGCTCATGTTTTGGCCTTTTATGACTAGCTTGGAACTATCCTGGCACTGATGGGTGTCATTTAACACACTAATATATTACCCATGAGCATATAATGAGGTTCGTGGTCTACTGGAAGTTGAATCTTTTGCATCTTGGACCTACTTAGTTCTAACCAGTTTTTAGTTATGTCCTGTGGCTATGTCATTCTTTTAAAGTTGTTCCCTGCCTTCTTCCCTCCTGTTTCAGATCGGAGCTCCCAGAAATCCTTCTTAACCTTTCTGGGTACCTGCTATGTACTTAGCTACCATACTGAGCTAGATGCTGAGGTCAGCCCTGCCCTAAGTTGCTCACAGTTTAGTGGGGGTAGTCAGTCAAGTAAACAGGCTATAACAAATCATGGCTGTGATAAAGGGAAGCACAGGGTGGGGAGGAACAGTGAGGTCCTAGAAGACAGCATGATTTACCCAGCTGAGGAGATCAAAGGATCAGATTCCCACAGGAGGTGATGTTTGAGCCCAGATCTGAAAGGTGGACAGAAAGCCTTGTCAGGAAGATGCCCCGGGCAGAAGGTATAGCCTGTGTGGAGGCGTGAAACGGGAGTGAGCTTTGGAATGTGGAGGTGATGCTGAAAACTTGGCCTCTGTGCGCTGGTGCCAAATTGAATTTTGGAGACAGAGTTCTGGGTGAAGCAGAAAAGAGTAGCTTTATTGCTATGCCTGGCAAAGGGGGATATAGCTGGCTCCTACCCTTGAAAATTGTGTGTCCCAACCCAGGAGGATTTGGTGAGGAACTTTATAGCAATACTTCAAGGGTGCGGATGCTGATAAGATTAGGGTCATGCAGGGCCTGCTCTCCTTTAATCTGGTCTCAGGTAGCCTTTTTTTTTGTCCTCACAGCTTGTGGGATCCCAGTTCCCTGACTAGGTATTGAACCCATGCCCCCTGCAGTGGAAGCACCGTGTCCTAATCATTGGACTACCAGGGAATTCCCTGGTCTCAGGTTTGTTTGTTTGCTTTTGGCTGCAAGGATTTCAGGACCTTAGTTCCCTGACCAGGGATTGAACCCAGGCCCTTTGCAGTGAGAGCATGGAGGCCCAACTACTGAACCACCAGGGAATCCCCCTTAGGTAATCTTTTGAGGAGCTTCTTTGATTCCTTTAATCTGGCCTTAGGTGGTCTTTTCTGGAATTAACAAGACTGACAGCTTCCATTTGTTGGGTGTTTTAATTCTATAGAGAGCTTAAAAATATTGTGGTATACATTGCTTAAGGTGGAATCAGAACTCTGCCCCAAGGCTGCACTCTTGCTTCTTGGATATTCTTTCCTTGTCTCTGCCCTCTCTCCCTTTCCTGATTAGCAATTGTTTGAATCTACCCTTTGGGACACAGCAAAGGTCCTGGAGACTGGAGTCTGTTCCCTACAAACAAGAAATGGGAGACACGGAAAGGCTTCTGTGTCTAGGAGCCCCATAGGTTCCTGCTTGGTTTCAGAGGCAGGAGCTTGCTTTTTTCTCGGGCTATATTTGTCAGGAGCCACTCTTCCATCCATTTGCAAGGCCCATTTTACCCTGGATTAGCTATCTAAGATGTAATATAAAATTTAGTTTGAAACAGCAAACGTTTATTATCACATAGAGTTTCTGAGGTCAGGAATTGGTAGCAGCTTGAGCTCAGTGGTTCTGACTCAGGATCTCTCATGCAGTGGCAGTGAAGCTATCCCAGACTAGAGTCATCTGAAAATTTGACTCAGGTTGGAGAATCTGCTTCCAAAATCATTCACATGCTTATTGTCAAACTTTAGTTTCTCACCATGTGGTCTCTCCAGAGGGATGCTTATAACATGGATAATACATTGGTGAGCTTCAGTGAGAAAGCAGTAGAGAAAGAAGTCAGAGTCTTTGTAATCTAATCTCAGAAGACACATCCCATCACTTTTATCACATGCTTTTGATCACACAGTACAACCTTGGTGTAATATGCATTACATATTAATATGTAAATACACAAGACTGCATTTAGGAGATGGGATAAATGGGGCCATCTTGGAGGCTGGGTATCACATATCCTATGGTTAAACTGGATTGCATCACCTGTTATCTTAGGTGTAGTAGCAGGTAAACTTAGTTTCTCAGACATCCATGTGACTTCATTGAGGCCCCTTATTTTCACTTGGAGTCTCTTAGAAAACTAGACATTTCCTTGCCTCTTCCTACTTGGGGTGTGGAAGCTTTCCTTTTGGCCTCTCATTTTTGTTTCTAGTTTGTAGAAATCCCTACTTCTCGCTCTACTCTTTGGGGGTTTAGGACATGCTGAGTCAGATGCATGACCAGATTTTCTCTGACTACTTTTTGAGAGTCTAGGGGATGGCTAGCATCCAGAGGATGGATCTTATTAAGTTTGATTGCTTTGATTTTACCATTTCAAAATATCAAAACACAGCTTTCCTCAAGAGAACAGGAAGGGTGCTGTTGCCCACATCTTGGAGAGGTGGTATATGCAGTGTGGTGAAAAGAACAGAGGCTTAGATTGCAGGCAAGCCTGATTCCCTCACTGGTCAAGGTCCTTAACCTCGCTGGCCCTGTTTTCTCACCTGTGAAATGGCTTACTCTGAAGATCAAATGAGATAATTCACACAAAGCGTTTGTTGGCAGTAGGTTGTAAAACTTGGCACTATATTTTTTCTATTAATGGTACTGGTTTTAGTCCTATCACTACCATCTTCTCTCAAGGTCCAACTCAAATTTTTATCTCTACTTTAAATCTATCACCATAATCAAACCAGTGTTGCCTTCTCTGTTCTCTAAGCTCAGATAACATCTCAGTCAGCACTTCATCACGCTTAATTACCTATCATTTGACATTACTTCCTATTTATTTTGTGTCAGTCCTGTCTTCACAGTTAGATTCTGTCTTTTCTTACTTGACATTTGTTCAAGATACTGAGTGTTCAAAGGAAGCTGGCTACAGAGTAAATTCCATGCTTTGAGCTCAGAAGACTTTAGATGGTGAAGAAAAGAGAAGGAGGAATGAGTAGCTAAGTATAGATGCTATCAGAAATCTCTGCATGTGAAGTGTTGTATTTTATTTCACTTGCTATGATTTTGTTGGGTTTCCAAAGTAACTGCTAAAACTCTCAGTACAGCTAGCCACTAGCAGGGTAGCTATCAAACCAGTTTGTATTCATTTCTTTAAAACAATGTGAATTAATTCGACTTCTACAGGGGAAAACAGGCTTTCATCCTTTAAAACTCAGCTTCAGATAAACCAGCGTAGTATTAATCTGAAAATATAAACATGTCTCCCTGCAAGACAGAAGTGCTACTATTAAACAAAGCAAAATAAAACCCAACTTAGATTTCTTTGTCACAGTTGACAACATGTTTATCAACATGGAGACTGTTTTGCAATAAGAGAAGAATGGTTCCATTAAGGCATCAGCTTTATGGAATCTAGTGGCTGGCTTCAGGTGCTATTTTAGGGCCTCTGTGACATGTATAAATGTCTGTGTTGACAGCTTTAGCTTCCTGTTACGAAATGTGAATCAAATTTGTCCTCATTTAAAGAAGGAACTTACTATATAAAGTTGAATTACAGGGCTTGTTCATTAGGGTGCCCATTCCTTGTATAGGAACAGCTCTTGTGGATGGGAAGGATCTCCAGCACACTGTGCATTGCTGGAAAATTCCACAGAAAAATAACATTGCAGCACTGCTCAGGTCATAACCTGAGCTGTGGGTCATTCTGTGGCATTCTGATGAAGCCAAAGAAGGGACTGTTCCCCAGAAAAATTCATAGTCATAAATAAAAAATACACAAGGTTTCCACTAATTGCTTCTAAGAGTCAATGGATCCTAGGCTAAGAAACTCTAGGTCAAGTTGACCAGGGAGTTTGGGGTTTTGGGAAGAAGCTGGAAAATCGGTGGTGACCTGGAGAATATGGTCATGTCTCACTGGCTCTCTAGAAGCCAGCAGGGAGTGCTTAGGCAATGGTGTTTAAATGAATGAATGGATGGCTGGAAGCACGGCGAATATTTATATATCTTTAAAATCATCACAGAGTCAAGTCAGTGAATTTAGGGAAGAGAACCAGAGTCAGTGATGACCTCATATAGAGGTCCTTTCTCATGTTCACTTGGGATTGCAGGTTGATAAGCACAGTGGAAAATCCCATGGACGGAGGAGCCTGGTAGGCCGAAGTCCATGGGGTCGCTAAGAGTCGGGCACGACTGAGCGACTGCACTTTCACTTTTCACTTTCATGCATTGGAGAAGGAAATGGAAACCCACTCCAGTGTTCTTGCCTGGAGAATCCCAGGGACAGAGGAGCCTAGTGGTCTGCCGTCTATGGGGTTGCACAGAGTCAGACACAACTGAAGCGACTTAGCAGCAAGCACAGAGGAGTCATGCTTGCCTCTGACCTCTGACCCTATTTGGAGAGGAGAGAATCCAGACATAGCTAGAAGGAACTCTCACCATCCCTTTGCAGGTTCTGCTTCTCCTCTCAGAATCCCCATGTCCTAAGGAGTTCAGTCTCCCAGGAGGGCCCACTTTGCAAGTCTCCCCTTTCCACAAGCACTTGGGGCCTGTCTGTACCTTCTTTTCCTTCTGGAAGGTGCCCACATCCTTGCTGTGATCTCAGGAGGTGATATGGTAAGTGAATTCACACCAGCCATGTACAACAACCTGGCTATGTTACTCAAAGTGGGTGACTCTCTAGGGGTGCAAATTTGACTACTGGGGACAGGCCAGTGGGGGAGGCATTTATGAGTGGCCTAGTCCTACCCAGGGTGGTGACAGCCTTCCCTGCCAATGAGCATCATATGAGACCCTGGAGCACAGGTCCAGGTTTGGGTCCAGGCTCCTCCAGTCACCAGTGGTGAGCTCTTAGCCAAGTCATGTTAATATCCTTGAGCTTTAGTTTCTTCTTCTCTACAGTGGAACAATAACTCTTCTAGCCCTCATAGGGTGGTTGGGAAGAACAGATGAGTGTATAAATGTAAAAGAAACCATTGGGCATTTGGTAAATTTTTTAATGAATGTCATACAGAAACTAGCCTTATTGGGTAAAGTTTGGGGTGTTGTGGAAATGAATCCAAATAATCCCATTGAGATTCTGTTTCTAGGGGTCAGGTTTGGAGAGAAATTTCAGGAGTGATTGAACTCTGTGGGATGCTCCTACCCACAAGTCCTGCGTCCACTCTCAATGGGTCCCAGCCAACACTGAAGGCCCCTCCAATTACTTATTTATTTATGGCTGCACTGGGTCTTTGTTGCCACGCACGGGCTCTCTCTAGTTGCAGTGAGTAGGGGCTTCTCTCTAGTTACGGTGCGTGGGCTTCTCATTGTGGTAGCTTCTCTTATTGCAGTGCCGCAGTTCTAGAGCATAGGCTCAGTGGTTGTGGCACATAGGCTTAGTTGCCCTGCAGCCTGTGGGATCTTCCTGGATCAGGGATCAAACCCATGCCCCCTGCATTGGCAGGTGGATTCTTAACCTGGACCACCTTCTTGAAGGCTTCTCCAGGCCTTCTTGATGAGTCTTTCAGGCCTGGGCATCACACAAGTAGGAGCCCCTATGGGAACATGACTTGAGTTTTGTTCTCTTTCTTGTCTGGGAAGTTGCCGGGGAAAGCAGAGACTCAGTATGTCTTGGACTTTTGTGAATATTTGTGAATAAACAATTTGTGTCAATGTCAGGTCACATTTGATCAGCCCCTTAGGATGTCCAGCACAGAGTCTTGTCACCAGGAGGCCCTCTGAAAAGGGCAGTGTGAGGGAGGCCATTGCTGACTCACCTGCAAGATTAGGGATGTGTCTCATGCATTCCTGATAGCTTCCTTAAGCTCTTGTAGAGATGCATTTTCTGAGATCAGAGCACAAGGGAAGAAGCCAGGTGGAGTTCAGTATCAGAGTGGGCTGTTGAGGTGGAAATGCTCTGAAGGCAGCTGATGATGCTGCTGGGGGAGAGAGAGGTCTGGGAGCCACCAGCCAGGAAGTGGCAGGTGAAGCTGTGGGAGCTGATAAACTCTTTGGGCTTGCGTGCTGAGTGGCAGAAGAGACTTCTACATCTCCTGATATACCAAAGGCAGGGTGGTAGGGACCTTTGGCCTGGGTGCAGGAATTAAGCGGAGCGTTGTCTGTAGATAATTTTAAAAAGTAACAAAAACTGATTGTGTGTGTGTGCTAAGTCGCTTCAGTTGTATATGACTCTTTGTGACCCTATGGACTGTACAGCCTGCCAAGCCCCTCTGTCCATGGGATTCTCCAGGCAAGAATACTGGAGTGGATTGTCATGCCTCCTCCAAAGATCTTCCCAACCCAGGGATTGAACCCACTTCTCTTATGTTTCCTACAATGGCAGGTGGGTTCCTTACGACTAGCGCCACCTGGGAAGCCCAAAACTGATTAACGGCTTTTTATTATTGCGAGTGCAAGTGATTCTAAGCAATGTCATTGATAAAATTCCTCTTTCAGCTGGGGCAGATGGCTCCTAGCACCCCATACGTGGCATGTCACCATTGTGCTCTTTCATTTATTCATTCCCAAATGGCGCACCACTCTCCATGTATGCTCTGAGCAAGAACTGGTATTTGCCTGAGATGCTTGAATAGAATTACAACATGGTGATGTCTGGAAAAAGGAAGGCAAGAACTTCCAGAGATGAGAGAGATTCCAGCATTGGGATCCAATCATGGCTGAAGATGTCCCTAAAATGTTCATTTACAGGGTCTTTTAGGTGGTCCAGCGATTGAGAATCTGCCTTCCAATGCAGTGGACATAGGTTAGATCTCTGGTCAGGTAACTAATATCCCACATGTCTTGTGGCGACTAAGCCTGAGCTCCTTAACTAGACAACCCTGAGAGCCACAGCCAGTGAGCCTGCCCTCTGTAGCGGAGAAGGCAATGGCACCCCACTCCAGTACTCTTGCCTGGAAAATCCCATGGACGGAGGAGCCTGGTAGGCCGAAGTCCATGGGGTCGCAAAGAGTCGGACACGACTGAAGCAGCTTAGCAGCAGCAGCAGCAGCACTCTGTAGAGCCCATATGCTCTAGAGTCCACACTTGGCAACTGGAGAAGACTGTGGACCTCAACAGAGAGCCCACATGCCATAATGAAGACCTGGCGCAGCCAAAAAAAAAAGTTCATTTATAGAAGCCAACAAATTCACGTATGTGCCTAGTTTGAATTGATTTTTTGTCACCTGCAACAGAAAGAATTTCAGTTATACAAATATCATCTTAGTGACACCACTGAAGCGACTTAGCATGCGTGTACACATATTAGTGACTATAAGCACAGGAAACTCCAAAAGCATTTGCTACATAAGGTGTTCTGATAGTCGCCTAGTAACTGAGGTAGAGGATGTTGTTTCTAGGTTTTTCCTGGCTTTGGTGACCTCTCTCATCACCAAGCAAACAAACACAGTTGGCAGGTCATAGAGACACCTTAAGTACACACCAGAACTCAGTAGAAATCTGCTTGAACCCCATCCAAGGCAATTATTTACAGAAGTTCCCAAAGCATATAATTGTAGGGCTACAGTGCAAGGCCCTGCACCATGAGGGCAATTCCTGAGTGTAACCTAAGTGCTAGACAAGGAAATCACTGAACTTGCTGAACCTGCATTTAGGGTTAAAAAACAATCAAACAATAAAATACTCCCCTGCATAAGCTTAAAATGAAGAGACCTGAACCAATAGCATTTCACATGAGAAAGCTTTAAAGATAAACTTTTTGAAAGAGGCAGAAGAAGTTGTCTTTGGGTTTTGAATGTATCCCGCTCCCAGTGCAATCCAATGGTTGACACTGGCCAGAAAAAAGAAAAAGAAGCTGATGTTATATTCCTGAGCAGGCCGTCTCTCCTTGGTAGGAAGATGGTTCCAGCACCTTCAGGTTTGTAGGGTCCTTATGAAAGGTTGTTGCTGAACAAAAAGACGCCGGGATTCTTGGCCTCCGGAGGAGAAGAATTCAATCTGGGGCCAGAGATGAGGCTTGATCACTCAGAGCTTTTGTGTAATAAAGTTTTATTAAAGTATAAAGGAGATAGAGAAAGCTTCTGACATAGGCATCAGAAGGGGGCAGAAAGAGTACCCCCCTGCTAGTCTTCAGCTGGATGTTATATAGTCTCTAGCAGTCTGTTAATGAAAGAAAGGAATGTCTTAAAACTCAGAATGGCACCAGGCCCCTCACCCATAAGATGAATTTTGGGATAATCTTGGCGCCAAAAGGTTCATCCCGGGCCATAAAATGATTAACTTGAATCTTGTAGAAGGGCAGATCTACAAAGGGCAGATTTACAAAGGGCAGATCATACAAATAGTTTCGTTTACATAGATTAGGGGAACAATATCTGAGTATAATATACTGGTTTGTCAAGTAGGTTCTGAGCCATTAGGCGGAACCGACTTGAAGACAGAATTTGCGGTAAATGCATAGTACATTAACATAGCTTAAGACAAACATTTCCATAAGAAAAATGCATTGGTTATCTCAAGGTTTAAGAATAGTTAACTTCGGGTGAAACCAGGTGTCATTATGGCAACACAGTATTTTAAGAGAAACCTCCTTTTAAATTTGTATAGAGAAGGAACAAAACATTGATAGTTTGTTTCCTCCTGCTGCTTAAGAGATAAAAATGTCTGACACTTGCAGTCTATTTCCTCCCTTTGGAGACCCCTGGCCTTCCTGCCTGTTACCCTCTCACTTATAGCTCATCATGATGCTTCCTTGATGCTAAAGCTGAAGCACCAATACTTGGGCCCCCTGATGTGAAGAGCTGACTCATTGGAAAAGATCTGATGGTGGGAAAGATTGAAGGCAAGAGGAAAAGAGGGTGTCAGAGGATGAGATGGTTAGATAGCATCATGGACTCAGTGGATATGAGTTTACGCAAACTCCAGGAGACGGTGAAGTACAGGGAAGCCTGGCGTGCTGCAGTCCATGGAATCGCAAAGAGCTGGACATGACTGTGCACAACTTAGCAACTGAACGACAACAAAATAGCTCATCATCTCTTAAAGCAAGAGATCCTTTTTTTGCCTAGCAATTCCCTAAAATGGTTGTGAATACACCTGCTTGGATCACATGCCTATCTCTGAATTAATCACTGTTCAAGGGCATAGGAGGGAGAGAACTGACTTGTTTGGGTCCTTTGCTCACGCCTGTGGAGTGGGAGGGGACGTCCTCCCTGACTGACAGCCCCACAAACCCCCAGGGATTAGTAAAGGGCAGTTCCACAAAACCTGGAGTTGTGGCTGTTGGAAGGTAACATTGTCCACAGGAATCCTGTGAGCTTCAAAACCTCATTTCCTTTCCCACTGCTGCTCCCTTCTTTCCAATCACTTTGTTTAAGAATTTATGAGTTGGGTAGAGTCTGTCATCAATCAGTTTTCTCCTCTATAGTTTTCTAGGCTGGAAGCCTGCAAACTACATTTCCCAGAATCTCTTTTCTGCTTGCTTCTGTTAGGATCTTCTAATAGGAGCCACTGGCCAGAGACTGAAAGGTGAAAGAAAGGGAGAAGCCATCCCCTCATTCCATTCCAAATTCTGGTAGGGCCTCTGGGCACAGTTAGGTGCAGGAGCTGTGGAGCAAGGGTAGGCTCTGGGTATGCCAAACTTAGGAGTGTGCTGTTCCTGGGCCCTGGGTGATGACACTATTTTCTCTCTCTCTTTATTTTTTTCATCAGTTCAGTTGTTTAGTCATGTCTGACTCTTTGCAACCCCATGGACGGCAGCACTCCAGGCCTCCCTGTCCATCACCAACTCCTGGAGCTTGCTCAAACATGTCCATCGAGTCGGTGATGCCATCCAACCATCTCCTTCTCTGTCATCCCCTTCTCCTGCCTTTAATCTTTCAAAAAATTAGGGTCTTTTCTAATGAATCAGTTCTTTGCATCAGTCCTTCCAATGAGTATTCAGGACTGATTTCCTTTAGGATTGACTGGTTTGACTGGTTTATCATTACTTTGTATTTAAGAAAATTTTTTTGTTCATGCCATCTAGCTTGTGGAATCAACTAGGGATTGAACCTGGGCCACAGCAATGAAAACATTGAATGCTAACCCTTAGACAACCGGTGAACTCCCTTATCATTGCATTTTTTAAAAGTGTACAGTGTAGTGACATTAAGTACTTTGATATTGTTGTGCAGCCTTTACCACTATCTATCTCTGGAACCTTTCCATCATCCCAAACTGAACCTCTGTATCTACTCCCCATTTTCCTCTTCACCCAGCCTCTAACAACCACCGTTTTGTTTCCTGTCTCTGAGTTTGACTCCTCTGGGTACTTCATTTAAGTGGAATCATAATATTTTGAGATTGTCTTTATTTACCATAGAATGGTGTCTTCGAGGGTTGTCTTTTTGGTAGCCTGTGTCAGAATTTCCTTCCTTTTTAAGGCTCAGTAATATTGTGTTGTATATACGTGTGAGAGCTTAGTTGCTCAGTTGCTCACCAATGACCTTATTTAGACTTAATTACCTTTTTAAAGGTCCTATCTCCAAATATGTACTTTCTGAGGTACTGGATGTTAGGACTTCAGTAAAAGAATTTGGGGCGGGGGCAGAATTAACCCCATGACAGGCTTCTTCCTCTATTTGACTATTCTGAATAATGTTGCCATGAACATGTACAGATATTTATTCAAATCTCTGCTTTCAGTTCTTTTGAGTATATACCCAGAAATGGAACAGCTAGTGTGTGTGAATCCAGCTAAATTCCTTCAGTCATACTTGACTCTTTTGTGACCCCATGGACTATAGCCCACCAGGCTCCTCTGTCCATGGGATTCTGCAGGCAAGAACACTGGAGTGGGTTGCCATGACCTCCTCCAGGGGATCTCTCCCAAACCAGGAATGGAACCCGCATCTCTTATATATCCTGCAGTGGCAGGCGGGTTCTTTACCACTAGTGCCACCTGGGAAGCCCATATGTTAATTCTCTGATTAGTTTTTGAGGAACTGTCAAATCATTTTCACAACATCTTCACCATTATACATTCCCACCAGCAATGCCCAGGGTTCCAACTTTTCGACATTCTTGTCAACACTTGTTATTTTCTGTTTTTTTATTTTTATAATAGCCATTCTTCTGGATGTGAAGTAGGAGCTCATTGTAGTTTCGATTTGTACTTCCCTGATGACTACTGATTTGAACATCTTTTAATGCCCTTATTGGCCATTTGTAAATTTTCTTTGGAGAGACTGTCTCTCAAATCCTTTGCCCACCTTTAGGTATTTTTATTTTTAAGAGAAACCATACACACACTATAGCAACAATAAGTGAATTTCCAACAAAATGGGGAAATCTATTTAACAATAATACTTAGATGTGAGATGACCACATTATGGGGCAAAAAATTGGTATGATTTTGCAGAGTCTGCTATAGCAGGATGGTGAAGCAGGTGGACTTCAGAGCCAGCCTTGTCTAGGGTTTGATCCCTGGTTTCTCCACTTACTAGCTATGCAATTTCAGCAACTTGTGTCTTGTTTCCTTACTTAAGAAATGGGAATAATAATAACGCCCATTTCATAGGGTTGTTACAAGGATTAAATCAGAGCAGTGCCAGGTGCAAAGCAAACAAACACTTCGTATACCTTAGATATCAGCATTATTATTCTCTGGATCCCAACTTTCTGTGCTGCCTCCACAGTTGGGCACCATCTGGCGTCCCCTCCCCACACTGCTGGTGTTTCTCATTACCCAGTTATCCACCAGGCAAATAGATCTATGCAGCACATTTTTTGTTGTTTAGTCGCTAATTTGTGTCTGACTCTTTTTTGATGCCATGGACTGTAGCCCACCAGGTTCCTCTGTCCATGGGGATTTCCAGGCAAGAATCCTGGAGTGAGTTGTCAGTTCCCTCTCGAAGGGATCTTCCTGACCCAGGGATCAAATCCACATCATGTAGCAGATACTACATGCTTTTTACACATTAACTTTAGTTTTTCAATTACTTTCAACTGTAGTCTGGTGATGGCTTCCCAGGTGGCACGAGGGGTAAAGAACCTACCTGGAGACATAAGAGGTGCAGGTTTAATCCCTGGGTGGGGAAGATCCCCTGAAGGAGGTCATGGAAACTTACTCAAGTATTTTGCCTGGAGAATCCCCATGGACAGAGGAGCCTGGCAGGCTACAGTCCATAGTGTTGCAAAGAGATACGACTGAGCAACTTAGCCCTGCACAGCACAGCTTGTGATTCTGTGATAGTCTGGTGAGCCTGAGCTCTGGCTTGGTGATCAGCTGGGAATCAGGGTTCAGATTATATATCTCTTCTGAAGTGACCTTAGGCAAGTCACTTCACATGTCTGGGCTTCAGTTTATTTATTTTGGAAATAATGATGAGAGTCATTCCTATTTCACAGGGTCACTGAGTGATTAAATAAAGTAAGGCCTGTAAAATACTTAGTATATACAGTACTTGGCACATAGAAAATACTTAAAAGATATTTATTACTATTATGTTATATTCCTTTCAGTTGAGGAAACTGAGTCTTGGAGAGCTGCAGTTCTTGCCCAAAGTCATAAACCTGCATATGTGAATTTTGTGCAGTTCTTGTTGTATAATAAGAGTATACACATAATTTTATGTTTTAAAAAATTTACATTAAAGCATAAGTTATTTTCATATTGCTATGGAGATATGAAGACATGACTACAATGGGCTTCTCAGGTGGCACTAGTGGTAAAAGAACACGCCTGCCAATTCAAGAGAAGAAATATGGGTTGGATTTCTGGACTGGGAAAATCCCCTGGAGAAGGAAATGGCAACTCCAGTATTCTTGCCTGGAGAATCCCATGGACAGAGGAGCCTGGTGGGCTATCATCCATGGGGTCATAAAAGAGTTGGACACAACTTAGCAACTAAACAACAACAACAACAACAATGAATAACCTTGATATAGGTAAATAATCACCAGGGTGAAAGGAGTGAATAGGCTGGGGCTAGATGATAATCCTGTTTGGAAACGTGTCGCTAAGTAACTCCAGTTACTGGATGGGGTACATTCTTGTCTACTCAAAGAGGTGCTCACATCATCTGGTTAAGGACTGTGTATGTTATCTATAAATGACCAGTTCAGTCTCTGGGTATATGCTGCTGCTGCTGCTAAGTCACTTCAGTCGTGTCTGATTCTGTGCGACCCCATTGACGGCAGCCCACCAGGCTCTGCCATCCCTGGGATTCTCCAGGCAAGAGTACTGGACTGGGGTGCCATCGCCTTCTCCGCTGGGTATGAGGGGCCAGGTATCACCAGAAGGGTATGCCTTATTTACTAGGTCCTGCTGACCACTTGGCTCACCTCCCAAAGAGGCCTCTTGCTCTTAAAGGATCTGAGGGCTAGGTGCCTGAGTGGGAGTCATTCCTCAAATTCTTAACTCAGGGTGTGGAGTCCAGGAGAATGGGGCTGACATACTTTCTCCTTCACTATTAGTCTTGGAACCTACAGAAAACCCTGAGAGCCTGTTTCTTTATCTGCACAAGGGGAAGGGTGACAAGGTAGACAGTAAATATTTAACACACCTTCACATAGCTTCACATATACTAAATCACACCATTCGCAAACAACCCTATGATGTATCATACTATTCTTATTTTATAGATGAGGAAACTGAAGTACAGACTGGTTAAATAACTTACGGTCGGTAAGGGAGGGGCCAGGTTTGAACCCAGGTCCTCGGGCTCCAGAGCTTCAGACTTCAACGTCAAGCTCATTGGTGAATAATGTAGAAAGATAACAAACCTTAGCTTTCAGAGCTATTGTGAGAACTGGGGATAAAGCCACATGTAGTATGTGGCTTATGGTCTTGCTATTCTATAGAAATCGTCCCTCTTGCTAAATTTGTCAGTGACCTCCATATTGCCAAACCCAATACACACTTTTCTGTTTTCATTTCCCCTGATCTCTCAATAGCATTAAATCCAGTTGACCATTTCCTCATACTTCTTTTTTTTTTTTTTAAACTTATAGGGCATGAGGTCAGTTTTTTCATTGTTTAAACAAATATGCACCACAGTGGTTCCACAAGTAAGGCAAATGCCAGGAGTATGAAAGTTGCAGTCTGTAATTACCATATCTAGAACCCAGGGAAGGTGAATTAGACAGAAGTGGTAGTCACTCTAATTAAATGAACAGGTGACATCATGGCAAGTTGGTTTTTAGCATCAAAACTATCAAAACTATCCCATTTTCTTAATGATCAGAGGTCGCATGTTGGTTCCAGCCTCTTCACTGTGATGATCCGTCACAGAATGTGAACTTTCTGGCCTCTACCAATAGCATTAGGGGCTTCCCTTGTGGCTCAGCTGGTAAAGAATCCACCTGCAATGTGGGAGACTTTAGAGATATGGGTTTGATCCCTGGGTGGGAAAGATCCCACATGGCAACTCACTCCACGCCTGGAGAACCCGATGGACAGAGGAACCTGGCAGGCTACAGTCCAGAGGGCCACAAAGAGTCGGACATGACTATAGCAAGTTAGCACAGCACAACAGCTGTAGACAACTTTATCTCCCAAATCCCTTTATATCAAAAGCAAACACAATCTTGGAGTTTTCTTTCTGATTGTGAGGGTTTACAATAGATTTGCTGCAATGATTTTTAACATGAAATCTTTTGTAAGATAACCAACTGCAGCCATCCCAGCAGTAATCGTAAGGGATGTGATCCATTCAGCTTGTAAGCTGGAAGTCACGTTCAAGGCAATGTCACTTGCCATGTGTGTACACAGGACCCTGGGCACAGATGGCTCGAGTGGCCAGCTGCAGTCAGGATGTGAGAGGCGTCCTACGGTACCAATTCCAGGATGCTCACTCCTTTTTGAAACATTTACTTCTTCTGACTTTAGTGATAACTCACTCAAAGGGTTTGCTCCTACTCTACCAGCTGTTCCTTCCTAGTCTCTTTTTCTCTCTTTTCTTTTTTTTTTTTTTAAATTTGTTTATTTATTTGGCTGCATCAAGTCTTAACTGTGGTACGCGGGTTCTTTAGTTGGTAGCATGCAGGGTCTGGTTCCCTGACCAGGGATCAAACCTGAGGCCCCTGCATTGGGAGCATGGAGTCTTAGCCATTGGACCATCAGGGAAGTCCCTCTCTTTTCCTCTTTTAACTGTAGACACATGTTGGAGGGCCCTGGGCTGATGTCTCCTTAGTCCTCTTCTCTTTTCTTTCCCTGTGAGGTCTCACACAGTCCTGTGGCATGAGGCACCATTTATATCATATATTTGTTGATGACCCCTCTATCAGCCAGGGTTTGACCTAAGAACTGGAAGCAATAGGAAAATATATCAGGAGATTTATTGAGAGGAATGTCTTGTGTGATTTTAAAGGCTTGCTAGGTAAGCCCCAGATATGTAGGTCAGGCTGTCAGAAGAGCAGGCTGGACCTCTTCCATTGCCCCAACCCTGGCTAGACTCCTTCATCTCCAGCCTGGACGATTGCCAACACCACTTAACCAGTTTCTCTGCTTACATTCCTGCCTCACCCTCCTTGCTTACATTCTTGCCTTACACCGCCCACTTACAAGAAATGATCCTTTCTCTTTTCTTCTCTTTTCTTTTCATGCCAGTTTTATTGAGGTATGATTGATTTTGACACTGTTTAAGGCATGCAGCATAATGATTTGACTTATATACATCGTGAAAGGATTGTCACAGTAAGTGTAGTGAATATCCATCATCTCATACAGATACAAAATTAAAGAACTAGAAAAAAAATATTCTTCCCTGTGATGAGATCGCTTAAGATTTCCTTTCTTAAGAGAGGAGACATGCATGTGTGCTCAGTCACTTCAGTCATGTCTGACTTTTTGTGACCCTATGGACTGTAGCCCACCAGGCTCCTCTGTCCATGGGGATTCTCCAGGCAAGAATAACTATATTTATCATGTTGTACATTATATCCCTATTACTTGTTTATCTTATAACTGGAAGGGTGTACTTTTTGACTGCCTTCATCCAATTCTCTCTCCTCCCACTCCATCCTCCTGTAACCATAAATCTCATCTCTTTTTCTATGAGTTTGTTTGTCTGCCACAGTGGGCCTTTTAAAGCATAAACCAAATTTACTCGATTCTCATATATGAAACTCATCAGTGACTTCTCAATGCTCTTAAGTTAAAATATAAACCTCTTCGCTTGGTAGAGTATATTGCAGAATTGGCCACAATTTTTTTCCATCACTATGCTATGTGACTTTGCCACTCCTCCCATAAAGAGGAGTAGTTCATTTTCCTACCCCTTGGATATAGACTGGCTTTGTGACTTGGTTGACCAACAAAATACAGTGTAAGTAACATTGTTTGACTTTTAAGTCTAAGCCTCATAAGGCCTTGCAGCTTCTACTTTTGTTCTCTTGGAATGTTCCCCTGAGACTAGCATGTAAAGAAGGTTGGTCTAGCCTCCTGGAGGGTGAGATATCATATTGATAGAGAAGAGCTCTTCCATCCAAGGCCCCCTAGACTGATCGATCAATAGCCAGCACTAACCACCAGACGTGTATGGGAAACCATCATAGATCATCTAGTCTCAGATGCTGAGACTGATCTTCCATCCGAGGCCCCCTAGACTGATTGATCAATAGCCAGCACTGACCACCATACGTGTGTGGGAAACCATCATAGATCATATAGTCTTAGTGAGCAGCCAAATGATGGCAGCCACATAAGTGAAACCAGGTGAGACCCTGCCCAAATGACTGCCTCCCAGGACTGTGAGCAAATACATGGCTATTGTTTTAAGCCACTGAGTTTTGGTTTGTTACACAGCAGTAGATAACTGTTACACGTTACCTCCAAGGCTCTCCTTTGATCTCTGTTATCTCCATTGATCATTCTATTCCAGCTATACTGGTCTCAACCTGTTCCTGGAATATTTCAAGCTCTTTTCTTTCTCCAGGTCTTTGCTTCCTTTGGCAATTGTGGGCCAGGTTCATTTTCATCTTTCAGTGTGCATTAAAACACCATTCTTTAAATTCAAACACCATGGAGCAGTCTCTCATGACCACCCCTCTATTTAAAGTTGCCTCAGGGGCTTCCCTGGTGGTTCAGTGGTAAAGAATCCACTTGCCAATGCAGGGGACTGGTTTGATCCCTGGTCCAGGAAGATCTCACATGCCTTGGAACAACTAAGCCTGTGTGCCACAACTATTAAGCCAGCACTCTGGAGACCTGGAATGTGAAGTCAAGTGGGCCTTAGAAAGCATCACAACGAACAAAGCTAGTGGAGGTGATGGAATTCCAGTTGAGCTATTTCAAATCCTGGAAGATGATGCTGTGAAAGTGCTGCACTCAATATGCCAGCAAATTTGGAAAACTCAGCAGTGGCCACAGAACTGGAAAAGGTCAGTTTTCACTCCAATCCCAAAGAAAGGCAATGCCAAAGAATGCTCAAACTACCGTACAGGTGCACTCATCTCACACGCTAGTAAAGTAACGTTCAAAATTCTGCAAGCCAGGCTTCAGCAATACGTGAACCATGAATTTCCAGATGTTCAAGCTGGTTTTAGAAAACGCAGAGGAACCAGAAATCAAATTGCTAAAATCCACTGGATCATCGAAAAAGCAAGAGAGTTCCAGAAAAACATCTATTTCTGCTTAATTGACTATGCCAAAGCCTTTGACTGTGTGGATCACAATAAACTGTGGAAAATTCTGAAAGAGATGGGGATAGCAGACCACCTGACCAGCCTCTTGAGAAAGCTATATGCAGGTCAGGAAACAACAGTTAGAACTGGACATGGAACAACAGACTGGTTCCAGATAGGAAAAGGAGTACTTCAAGGTTGTATACTGTCACCCTGCTTGTTTAACTTATATGCAGAGTACATCATGAGGAACGCTGGGCTGGAAGAAGCACAAGCTGGAATCAAGATTGCAGGGAGAAATATCAATCACCTCAGATATGCAGATGACACCACCCTTATGGCAGAAAGTGAAGAGGAACTAAAAAGCCTCTTGATGAAAGTGGAAGAAGAGAGTGAAAAAGTTGTCTTAAAGCTCAATACTCAGAAGATGAAGATCATGGCATCTGGTCCCATCACTTCATGGGAAATAGATGGGGAAACAGTGGAAACAGTGTCAGACTTTATTTTTTTGGGCTCCAAAATCACTGCAGATGGTGATTGCAGCCATGAAATTAAAAGGCACTTCCTCCTTGGAAGGAAAGTTATGACCAACCTAGACAGCATATTCAAAAGCAGAGACATTACTTTGCCAACAAAGGTCCATCTAGTCAAGGCTATGGTTTTTCCAGTAGTCATGTATGGATGTGAGATTTGGACTGTGAAGAAAGCTGAGCACCAAAGAATTGATACTTTTGAATTGTGGTGTTGGAGAAGACTCTTGAGAGTCCCTTGGACTGCAAGGAGATCCAACCAGTCCATTCTGAAGGAGATCAGCCCTGGGATTTCTTTGGAAGGAATGATGCTAAAGCTGAAACTCCAATACTTTGGCCACCTCATGCAAAGAGTTGACTTATTGGAAAAGACTCTGATGCTGGGAGGGATTGGGGGCAGGAGGAGAAGGGGATGACAGAGGATGAGATGGCTGGATGGCATCACTGACTCGATGGACGTGAGTCTGAGTGAACTCCGGGAGATGGTGATAGACAGGGAGGCCTGGCGTGCTGCGATTCATGGAGTCGCAAAGAGTCGGACATGACTGAGCGACTGAACTGAACTGGAGACCATGAGCTGTAATAACTGAGACCATATACTGCAGCTACTGAAATTTGTGGGCCTGGACCCCATGCTCTAAAACAAGAGAAGCCACTGAAATGAGCAGCCTGTGCACCACAACTAGAGAGTAACCCCCACTCACTGCAACTAGAGAAAGCCCACATGTAGCAATGGAGACCCAGTGCAGCCAGGAAGAAAGAGAGAAAGAAAGGAAGAAAGAAGGAAAGAAAATAAAATTGACTCTACCTGATACTCCCATGTTAGAATTTCTTTCTTTACCACAATTTAAAATTATCTTGTTCCTTCATTTGTTGACCTATTTTACTAGAAGATGAAAGTGAAAGTTGCTCAGTCATGTCCTACTCTGCGACCCCATGGACTATACAGTGCATGGAATTCTCTAGGCCAGAATATTGGAGTGGGTAGCCTTTCCCTTCTCCAGGGGATCTTCCCAATCCAGGGATCCAACCCAGGTCTTCCACATTGCAGGTGGATTCTTTACCAGCTGAACCACAAGGGAAGTCCAAGAATACTGGAGTGGGTAGCCTATCCTTTCTCCAGATCTTCCCAACCCAGGAGCCAAACCGGGGTCTTCTGCATTGCAGGCAGATTCTTTATCAACTGAGATATCAGGGAAGCCCTACTGGAAGGTAAGCACCACAATTCTCCATTACAGGCCACCACTATCAATGGATAGAGTTGGTACAAAAGATAAACTTGTTGCACTTTGTAGGAACATAGTTACTCAGTGAGGAAGGAAGGCAGAATTGTGGGGGAACGCTGATGGGTGGCTGAGGGGCAGAATTTGGTGGGGGAGAATGTCTTCAGGGAATCAGAATATATCTGAGTATATATTACAGAATATCTCTGCCAGAGATATACTGCCTTTAAGTCACACTGTAGCAAGTTTCAGCTCTCCCAGGCTCCTGGTCCAGACCACTGATCAACCTGATTTCTCTTCTCCTTTTTAAAAACTTAAAAAAAATTTTTTTTTTTCCTATCCTTTGGCTGTGTTGAGTGGCATGTGGGATCTTAGTTCCCCGACCAGGGATCGAACCCATGCCCCTAGCAGTGTAAGCTTGAAGTCAACCACTGGACCACCAAGGAAGTCCTCTGATTTCTCATCTTATCAATCCTACTCGCATTATGGGAGTTGCTGTGTATAAATGTTCTCAGTCTCAGGGATAGCTTGGGAGTCGGTGTTTTTGTAGAACTGCTAACAATGGTTAGTGTTTTAATTCACAAACATTAAATGGACTTTAACTAAACAGATTTTCTTCCTCCTGAACTCTTCATACAAATCTTGAGGTTTAGGCTCACTGCGAAAAAAGTGTTTTTACTCTTCAAAGTCAGGAGCAGGGGATATAAGAAGAGACATTTTAAGAAAGTTCAAGAAATATGGTTTTATTATCATTTTCTTAGGTAATAAAAGAAATCCTTAAATTCTAAGGAAAAAAATGTATTAATCAGAAAACAGGCCTCCTAGAAACATCTGTGGAAAGCTGAGATAAAAGGGGTGGAGAATGACAGCTTTATTCCAGATATGAATCTCAACACTTCTCAGCATAGGAAATGCACAAAATTACTGCAAGGAAATAAGACATGACAGATCACTTATTTAATTGAGTTGAGAGAATCATAATTTTCTTTAAGCCTCTGAGGAAAATGTAATGTATTCTAGCACTCAGGAATGATGGTCAGAGAAGCCATAGGGTAGAAAACTGTTTGAATAAGGATGGGGTCCTCTGATTGATGGACTGGTGGAAGTGAAGGAGCAGAGGGAGGAGTGGGGAATTTATGATTATTCCTTGTTCTTTGCCTCTCAGATCCATTCTCCTTCCTGCTCTGTGTTCTAGCAGCAGATTATCTCCAGCCTGTACCCTCTGGCATTGGGTTGGGTCCGGCCAATGAAAACCACCATCCAGGGACTGGAAGATGGAAGAAGAGAGAGGTCAGGGTATTTATACCTCCTCACTGTGGTTCTGTTCCTCTGAGGCTGCTGCTGCTGCTAAGTCACTTCAGTTGTGTCCGACTCTGTGTGACCCCATAGACGGCAGCCCACCAGGCTCCCCCATCCCTGGGATTCTCCAGGCAAGAGTACTGGAGTGGGTTGCCATCTCCTTTTCCAATGCATGAAAGTGAAAAGTGAAAGTGAAGTCACTCAGTTGTGTCCGACTCTTCACGACCCCATGGACTGCAGCCTACCAGGCTCCTCCGTCCATGGGATTTTCTAGGCAAGAGTACTGGAGTGGGGTGCCATCGCATCGCCTTCTCCTCTGAGGCAGTGGGTCTCAAAAAATGGGCAGCATACCAGAAGCATCTTCATCACCTAGGACTTGTTAGAAATGCAGGTTCTTAGTCCAACTTCAACAGTCCAACTTCAAACTCCTGGGGGACATAGCAATCCATATTTAAAAGGCATTTTTATTTTTATTTATTTGGCTGCACCAGGCCTTAGCTGTGGCCCTCAGGATCTTTTAGTTGTGTCATTCGAACTCAAAGTTGCAGTATGTGAGATCTAATTCCCTGACCAGGGATTGAACCCAGGCCTGCTGCCTTGGGATCGCAGAGTCCTAGCCACTGAACCACCAGGGAAGTCCAATCTGTATTTAAACAAGCCCTCCGAGGTGGTTTTGATGCTCTGTAAAGTTTGGGTACCAAAGATGTACAGATGCAGTTCCTGGTGGGCAGACCTTTCTCTGTAGTCCCAGCTTTTACTAGACTCCAGTAATTCTGTCCCCTTCTTTTGTCCTTCAGGTCTGAGGGTGGAAAGGGCTTCTCCGCATGGCTGGTACTTCAGTAGCTCATAACCTCTTGATGGTTGCCTTATCTCTTCCATTTAGTGCGTTTACAAATTCTCTCTGGTTAAAAGGTTTGAGTGCTCTGTCTGTCTCCTGCTGTTGTGCATGATTGATTCTGAGAGGCACCAACTGTGGGCAAAGGCTGGCAAACACCTGTCCATGGACAACAGAGCACAGTTACATTCGGACCGCAGAGCAGGGAAGGCATGGGAACAAGCCTCTACTCCGTGCCAAGTATCTATTCTTTAAAGGCTCACAAACCTGGAGGAAGGTATTGTCTGTGTTTCACTGATGGGCACCTGAGCCAGACCCCAGACTGCACCTCTGTCCTAGACTGGCTGATTCCTCCTCCCGGTCAAGGCGACTCCTGTCCTCAAAGTCCTCACACAGGTCACACTTTCACCCCTCAAGCCATTGTGAAGTTGCTGTTAGGGTCAGGTAGTCTACTTGCGGATAGGCTGGTAGGCCGCTTAAGAGTTGTATGATACTGGGCAAGTTGCCTGGCCTCTCTGAGCCTCAGGTTCCTCATCTTTGAACAGTGATCTTAACGCCTGCTGTGTGTGGTGTACTGGGAGGGTTGCATGAGGTAACCTGTGTGGAGCACCTGCGACAATGTCTGGCACAGAGTAGGCGCTCTGTAAAGCTGAATGCTTTTGCCTTCCCTGCAAAGGTTCACTGGGGAGACAATATGACTGTTTAAGTGAATCAGGTCACACTTAAAAAAATTTTTTTATTGGCGTATAGTTGATTTACAATGTGTTAATTTCAGATGTATAGCATAGTGACTCAGTTATGCTGAATATGTGTGAATATGTGTTTATACACATACATACATATGTTTATTCTTTTTTCAGATTTCTTTCTCATATAGGTTGTTACAGAATATTGAGTAGAATTCCCTGTGCTACACAGTAGGTCCTTGTTGATTGTCTATTTTACATATAGTAGTGTGTGTATTTTAATCTCAACCTCCTAATTTGTCCCTTCCTGCCACTTGCGTCTTTGTCAAGTTTGTTTTCAAAATCTGTGACTCTGCTTTGTGAATAAGTTTATTTATGTCACTTAAAAATTAGATTTCACATATGAGTGACATCATGTGATATTTGTCTTTCTCTGTCTGACTTTCTTCACTTAGTATGATAATCTCTAGGTCCATCTATGTTCCTGCAAGTGGCATTATTTCCTTTGTTCCCCATGGCTGATTTTAGTACTCCATTGTATGTATGTACCAGATCTTCTTTATCCATTCATCTGTTGATGGACAGCTAGGTTGCTTCCATGTCTTGGCTATTGTAAATAGTGCCACTATGAACATTGGGGTGCATGTATCTTTTAAAATTATGGCTTTCTCCAGATATACGCCCAGGAGTGGATCATATGGTAGCTCTATTTTTAGTTTTTTTAAGGAACTTCATACCAATTTACATTCCTACCAAAAGTGTAGGAAGGTCAGGTCACACTGGGAGCATCCTGTCCCCAAGGAAAGACACTTTCAACTGGTGGAATCCTCAGGAAGCCAAGAGCACTTTTCTAATCTCTGAAGAACTTGCTCAGGTCTCAGGGCTTGGTGACAGAGGTGGGGCTGACCACTGCATATGCAGCTTGTTTGTCTGTTAAAGTGTGTTGTGCTCTGGAACTTGTCTCCAGCATGTCTCCTGTGCTCCTCCTGCCTCCTTGCAAGGTGGTGACAAAGGAGGGCAGTGCCTGAGGGGTATCTGGAGGAGGTATCCCCTAATATGACTTAACAAGCGTGGCTCCCTCTGCTTGGGCAGACATTTGTTTTGCTCACCTGTATCCTGGGAACAGGTCCGCAGAATGCTGTTGAGCTGAGAGAGTAGGAGTTAGCAGAGGGAGCCATGGGTGCTCTGTTACCTTCCTGATAACAGAATGCCTTCCCAGCAGTTAGAGCCCATTTCTAATATTGCAATAGTTGTTATGCTGAGGTGGGGTGACTACACACAAAAGACCCTATTCCATGGTCTCTTTGCTTATCCTACCTATGGGTCTCAGTCTTATGTCATGGCTTCTTAGAAAACAATGCCCCTCACCAGCCCAGGAAATGTTCTAGAAATCTAAAATGGGTTTTAGAAATGGAAATGCTTTGGAAATCTCAATCAAATGCGGACACATCTGATTGGGGAATCTTCTGGCAAGGTCAGCATTAGGTCAGGGATGCTAAACATACTGCCCAGATCAGTGAAAAACTATTGCAGCTGGCATGTGACTCTCAAGTGCCCCACCTGACCTTCAAGTAGGTGAAAAACTTGTTTATAATGCTCTGAGCCTAAAACCTAATCCTGTTTTATATGTAAATGCAAAAGTATTTTCTGTTCAATTTTAGCAAACACTGAATTTTCCAGGGGTGCAACTAATATGTAAATCGAAGAACAGAGGACTCAGTTTTGTTTGGAACTTTGTGATGGTTGTTTAAACAACCCCTTAAGGGTTGGAAAGCATGTCACCAGTGGCAACCCTGTCAGTTCTGATGCCCAATTCAACTTTCCTTTGTCAGTCTGCATTTATAATTGTTGCATTTGTATTGATTTAAATCTTATTTAAAATGCCAAAAATAAAAAGAATCGATCATATGTTAATATATGATTTAAAGCAAACATAACAGAGATGACACCAAGCACTGAGGTGAAGTGGGCCAGTGGTGATGAGAGAAGTAACTTTAGGACAGGAAGCTCTTTGAGGTACAGAGTTCAAGGAATCCTTTCTGCGGAGGTGACATGACGTGAAAGATGAAGGATGACAGAGACAGCCATGCAAAGGTCCTGAGGTTGGAATAATTGGGCATGTCCTAGAAATTGTCAGAACTCCATGTAACTAGAGTACAGGTGAGCAAGGGCAGAGAGTATCAGGGATTGAGGCTTGAGGGGAAAAAAATGGCCTTGAAACCACAGTAAGGGTTTTATTCTCTGAAAGTCACTGAGGGTTGCAAAAGAGGGGATGACCTGGCCAAAATGATCCTTAGCAAGATGAGGCTGCAGGGCAAATTCGAGATAAGCCGGGAATATTTTGCAGCACCAGAAGAGCAAAGAAGGCAGTCAACACTGAGAAATTACCCATGTCAATTTCCTGTCATCCAGAAAGCTTAAAGGGAGAGAATAAGTGCTCTGTAAATATTTAATGTTGTCCAGAGTTGATAGAAACCAATCACAGAGGATAACACGGCAGTTCGGTGTTAGGGATTTGTGTAGAGTTACACTATTCAGTAGTGTTACTAGCCATCTGTTACTATTAAGCACTTAAAATGAGACTAGTGCACCTGAGGAACTGAGTTTTAATTTTATTCAATTTCGGTGTAACTTGAAAAGCTGAAACTTGACTCAGTTATTAGAAAGTACTTCAGTGTGTTGAGAATATTTGATAATTCATTAATAATTTTACATGATTATATGCTGAATTGATAATATGGTAGATATATTGCATCAAGTAAGGGAGTTTATTAATATTACCAGTTCCTTTTACTTTTTAAAATGAGGTGACTAGAAAATTAAAGATTATATTCTGGGTTATATTATTATTATTATTTTAAAGTTTGTCTACCCTTCTTATTTGTTTGTTTTTAATTGAAGTATAGCTGATTTGTGATATTGTATTAGTACAGCTAAGTGATTCAGTTATACACATATATATCTATTTTTTTCAGATTCTTTTCCCCATAGATTATTACCTGGCTTCCATTTATGTCTAGGAGACAGAGCTTCTCTAGATGTTTTAATGAAGAGCCCCCAGTGCCATTTTCAACCACAAAGATTATCACACAGACGAGGGACTGCCATTAAGATTTAATGTTTCAGTTAAGCAAAGCTTATAAATGAGACTAATGGGAAAAAAAAAACAAGGCAAAGTCTGGCCTCAGTGTTGATGAAGTTAGAGGGTAACATGCCCACTTCTCCTTCCTCTTTGTTCTCAAGTGTCCCCCCTGCAGGCCCTTACTGCCTGTATATAACTTCTCTTTTCTACAGAAAGAGGGCAAGTTTCTGCAGTTTGCCCAGTCAGAACTTCCGGTCTTCCTTTTGCTTGTCCCCGTCTTGCCCTTCCTTCTCAGGGGTTCACATCCCTTAACTCTCCATATCACCCATCTTCTCTGGAGAAATGTGGAAACTTAACTCTGAAGCGGGGGTTCACAAGACTTCTGTGGTGGTCCAGTGGTAGAGACTCCGCTCTTCCAATGTAGGGGCCATGGGTTCGATCCCTGGGCAGGGAAGTTCTGCATGCTGCGTGGGGCGGCCCAAACAAACAAACAAATAAAACAGGGGTTGGCGACCTTTTTGTAAAGGGTCACAGTAAACAACTTGGGTCATGTGGTCACAGTCTCTGATGCAAGTCTTCAATTCTGCTGTTGTAAAGTGAAAATAGCCACAGACAACATGTAAACAAAAGGGCGGGGCTATGTTCCCAAAAAGTTTATTTATGAACACAAATTAGAGTATCATGTTTTTCCCATGTCATGAAATATTCTTCTTTGGGTTTTTTCTTAACTCTTTCAGAATGTAAAATCCATTCTAAACTCAAGGGCCATACAAAAACAGTCAGGCAGGATAGGCCCTCAGGTCCTGGTTTGCTGACCCTGCCCTAAACCTAAGTGAAGACTCAATGTAATGAACTATCCTTTGGGGAGTATTGGGTCAGAAAGATCTTTTCATTCCTTTACCATACAGCTCAGTCCCAGCCAATTGTAAGTATTCAAGTGCTCTACCTGGGTGATTGAAATTTCAAGAGCCCTGCCAAGGTTGGGAGATTAAATACTGAAGATCGTCAGAAGACCTGGGTGGCTGGAGGGACTTCTCTGCAGTAATCACTCTCGAAATGGCTCCCTGCCCCGAGTCTCCTACTGGAAAGGGCCGCTTTGGTCCTGATCCGGCCTTGCCTTCCACATGGGATGAAGAATCTACGTGGCAGTGGAGACATGCCCACTTAGAGACTTACCTCCATGCTTCAGGTACTTGGGGCCCTGTAACTCCCTGCCTGAGTGACCTCAAGACCATTTTACCTTGGGCCCATTCCCCTGTACAGAGATCACATTACCGGTGTGCTCATACTTGGGCCAAGGGATGGCTTAGGATCTGCTGTTTGCCCAGGGTGCAGTGGAGCTTGGACGCATGGACTAGGGCTGTGTGTGCTGAGGGTGAGCAGGAGCAGGGGCGGGGCCTGAGACAGAGGGCCAGGGATGGCTTCTTCTTCTTTTTAAAATATTTATTTACTTGGCTTCACCAGGTCTTAGTTGCAGCAAGCTGGGTCTTCGATATTCCTTGTGGCATGTGAACTCTTAGTTACGGCATGTGGAATCTGGTTCCCTGACCAGGGATCAAACCTGGGCCGCCTGCAATGGGAGCATGGAGTCTTGGCCATTGGACCACCAGGAAGTCCCAAAATGGCTTCTTCTCTCTGCCTGTGTTAGGCATAGAATCCTAAATTTAAACCTGATTTGGTAATTATGAAGGCATATTTGTCATGGCAGCAGGATAGGCAATATTTTAATGAACAGTTTATTAGTTTGACTTATAACTTAAATATTTAGACATATAATCTGTGGGCCTCCATTTGTATCCTCACCCTAAACCCTCCAAATATTGGGATGGGCTTGCTTCTGCAGTTGATTTAACTCTGAAATGGTGGTGAAGGGTGGGTGGAAATCAGTGGTGTGGTAAAGCTGACTTCTGGCAGCTCAGAGCCCACTGCAGTATCTGTCTCCAACTCCGTGTTCAGTGTCACAATGTTGGTAGCTTGAAGTTGGCTACAGTAGGAGTATTTACATCATGGAAATGGCAAATGCCATGAAACAGTTTGGAGCTTATTATTATTTTGTTTTAGTACCTATTTATTTGTCTGTACCGGGTCTTTGTTGTCATATGTGGGATCTCCAGTCTTCATTATGAGATGCAGTTTCTTTCCGTTTCAGCACTGGCAGCTGCACCTAAGACTGGGATCTGGTTCCCTGAGCAGGGGTCAAACCTGAGCCCCCTGCGTTGGGAACACAGAAGCTTAGCCACTGGACTACTAGGGCTCCTAGTAGTCCCCCCCCCACCTCCTTTTTATTTTCCTTTTTTAATTGGAGGACAATTTCCTTTTTAATTGGAGGACAATTGCTTTACAATATTGTGTTGGTTTCTGCCACACACCAGCATGAATCAGCCATGCTTTGAGAACTGGTTGCTAAGCATTTACCAGCACATCATACACCGTGTACTTTCCGACTGTGACAGAGGGTGGCTTGTCCCCTCCTTGCCCTGTGTAGAGTCACTCCTCATTTCCTATCTGAGGAGAGAAGATCTGGAGAGATTTTCAACAGAAGTGTTCAGCAGAAAAGTGTGATGGGAGCTTACTGAAACATTCACTCATTAGTAAGAATTTCTGAAATCAGCCACGTTTCTGATTGTTGTGAGACACACGCACAGAGCCGAGCTGTGATCCTCAGCGCAGCATTTGTATTGACAGACCACCCTCAAATTGTGACCACTCATTTCGATCAGCTCTAGCGAGACATGAACATTCCCAGCCTTATATCTTTTTTTTGCAGAATAATTCTCAGTTCAGATAAACATGTAACATATTCATGGTGAAAATTAGATTCCTTTCCCTGAAAGTATTAGTAGCAAAAGCTATGGATTTCGCCTCTTATTTTCTATGCCTGCCCTCTGGCGGTGAATTCAGAGAAATACAGGTAGATTCCCACAAATGCCTGTATTTCTGGAAGATGATGGGTTTGCAAACACAGCTACCTACTGGGCCAGGCAGGGAAGTGTAGAAGAATGAAGATGGCAGAGTGTGAGAAGAGTGGGGAGCTGTGGGGAGTACTGGAGAACTCAGGCCCCATCAAAAAGGGAATGACCCTACTTGTTCAAGGCTACGTCCAAGACTATGCGTCTAGACAGAGGCCATCGCAGCCTACAGACTGATGTTTTTTTATTGTCCTTCACAGTGTTGATCTATGCAGTGTTTCAAAATAGTTGTGGACATTAAAACTTTTTTTTTGTTTCCAGAATTTTGGCACATATTTTCAGTTCAAATCAGAAGACAATGGAGACCAGTCTTAAAGTTCCCCCGAGGAGACAAACTCAGTTTAGTCATTAATTTAGCCTAATTACCGGTTATTGCAGAGACACTGCCTTCTGACTATATGAGTTGTTTTTTGACAGTGTACTCCCAGAGCCTCATTCCAGGTTGGGTTTGAGTGCTCCCAGTTCACAAACTGTCTTTTTGATGGTGTACAATAATTTTTAAAAACTAATTATTACTTTTGTGTTCTTTGGTTTTATTTTGGCTTTTTCTGAACTGTTGGCACAGGCAACCCTAAGTTTACAGTGCTGCATGGCATTAATCGAGTGATATAATGACTATTAGAGAAAATTTGACAATGGCAATGGACATTCAAGAGCAAGTTACTTTCCTCATGGTTCAGTGGCTAAGACTCCACACACCCAAGGCGGGGGCTCTGGGTTTGATTCCTGGTCAGAGCTGGATCCCACATGTTGCCACTAAAGATCCAAATGCTGCAATGAAGACTGTAGATCCTTCATGCTGCCAACTAAGACTGGCACAGCCAGATAAATAAACAAATAAAAAGAGCAAGTTATTGTAATTTTCCTAAAGCAAGAATTATCTCTACAACACCCTGACATGGCCATATGTTTTATGCTTTAGGAATTCCAGCAATAGTGAAGACATTATTTTTTATTTACTTGCAATTTTTATTATAAAATTTTTCATACAAACAAAACCACATGCACACAATAAGTTATGTAGAATAATAAAATAAACAGCCTTGTCTCCACCATTTATCTTAAGAACATTACCAATGATTCTGAAAGTCACCTGTGTTCTATCCTGTTGAAACCTCTCTCTCCCCACCGAGGGTAAACATCATTTGTTTTCTTTACCATTCCCTTGCTAAACTTAGATAGTCTGAGAATTATTCTAATAATTTGTTTATTATCATTTTGGGTTTTTCTAGGTAGAGAATTGTGGCATTTAGCTGTTATTTGTTCCTTTCCATTTCTTATATCTCAATTTCTTTTTCGTGAATTACTGTATTGATCAGGTTCTCTGATTTGATGTTACTGAGATATGGTAATGGTAAGAGTATTCTTATTTTATTTCTGATTTTTAAAAAATGTTTGTTTCATTATTTTTCACAAAATATTTCTTTAATTAGTCGTGCTGGGTCTTAGTTTCAGCATACAGGATCTTTTTTAGTTGTGGCATTCAAACTCCTAGTTGCGGCATGTGGGATCTAGTTCCATGAACAGATATGGAACCCAAGACCCTTATTGCAAGCACAGAGTCTTAGCCACTGGACTCCCAGGGAAGTCCCAAAATGTTTGTTTCATTATTAACTATGGTGTTTGTTGTAGGTTTTGATAGACAGGCTTAAAGAAATTCCTTTCTATTCCTAGTTTGCTAAGAAACCAATTATGAATGGGTGATGAATGTATCAAATGAGCTTTTTCTGCAATTATTAGGTGATAAGATATTTTACTCTTTATTACAGAACATACACAAAAATAGAGAATGTTATAATGAATCCTATGACTCATCACCCAAATTCAACAATGATCAGTTTCCTACCAGTCTTGTACCATTCTTCTACTTTAAAAAATTGTTTTGAGTATTTGAAAATAATCCCCAGGCATCATATCTTTTAATATGTAAGTACAGTAGTGTGTTCTTCTAACAGAAAAAGACTTTTAAGAAGCATAGCCATAAGACCCATGATTAGCCTGCACCCTCATAATAATAGTGTGTGCATTAATCTCTCAGTCATGTCTGACTCTTTGCAACCCCATGGACTGAAGCCTTCCAGGCTACTCTATCCATGGAATTTTCCAGGCAAGAATACTGGAGTGGGTTGCCATTACTTACTCCAGGGAATCTTCCTGACTCAGGGATTGAACCTGGTCTCTTGCATTGCAGATAGATTCTTTACTATCTGGTAATGGCTATGGTTTTTCCTGTGGTCATGTATGGATGTGAGAGTTGGACTGTGAAGAAGGCTGAGCACCAAAGAATTGATGCTTTTGAACTGTGGTGTTGGAGAAGACTCTTGAGAGTCCCTTGGACTGCAAGGAGATCCAACCAGTTCATTCTGAAGGAGATCAGCCCTGGGATTTCTTTGGAAGGAATGATGCTAAAGCTGAAACTCCAGTACTTTGGCCACCTCATGCGAAGAGTTGACTCATTGGAAAAGACTCTGATGCTGGGAGGGATTGGGGGCAGGAGGAGAAGGGGACGACAGAGGATGAGATGGCTGGATGGTATCACCGACTCGATGGACGTGAGTCTGGGTGAACTCCGGGAGTTGGTGATGGACATGGAGGCCTGGCATGCTGCAATTCATGGGCTTGCAAAGAGTCGGACACGACTGAATGACTGAACTGAACTGAATGAAAGTGAAAGTGAAAGTCACTCAAAGTCTGACTCTTTTTGCGACCCCATGGACTATCAAGATGGTGGAGTAGAAGAACGTGCACTCTCTTTCTCCTGTGAGAACTCCAAAATTACAACTCACTGCTGAACAACCATCAACAGGAAAATGTTGGATCCCACTGAAAAAGGATACTCCACATGCAAGGGCAAAGGAGAAGCCCCAGAAAGATGGTAGGAGGGGTGAAATTGTGTTTAGAATCAAACTCCATATCTGCCAGAGAAGATCGGAGGGCTCAAATAAAACCTTGTGCACACCCGGAGACCCCACAGAGACTGAGTCAGACCTGCCTTTGAGTGTTTGAGTGTTTTCTGTGGAGGTACGGGTCAGCAGTAGCCTGCCACAGGGGCAGGGGCTTTGGGTGCAGCAGACCTGGGTGTGGCATAAGCCCTTTTGTAGGAGGTCACCATTAACCCCACCATAGAGCCACCAGAACTTACACAGGACTGGCGAAACAGACTCGTGGAGGGCACAAACAAAACTTTGTGCATGCCAGGATCCAGGAGAAAGGAGCAGTGACCCCAAAAGAAACTGACCCAGACTTGCTTGTGAGTGTCCAGCAATTTCCCTCTGGCTGAGGTGTGGGTCAGCAGTGGCCTGCTGCAGGGTCAGGAGCTCTGAGTGCGGCAGTGCATGAATGGGACCTTTTGATGGAGGTTGCCATTATCTTCATTACCTCCACCATAGTTTCACTTCAGTTCAGTTCAGTCGCTCAGTTGTGTCCCACTCTTTGCAACCCCATGAATCGCAGCACGCCAGGACTCCCTGTCCATCACCAACTCCCAGAGTTCACTCAGACTCACGTCCATCGAGTCGGTGATGCCATCCAGCCATCTCATCCTCTGTCGTCCCCTTCTCCTCCTGCCCCCAATCCCTCCCAGCATCAGAGTCTTTTCCAATGAGTCAACTCTTCGCATGAGGTGGCCAAAGAACTGGAGTTTCAGCTTTAGCATCATTCCTTCCAAAGAAATCCCAGGACTGATCTCTTTCAGAATGGACTGGTTGGATCTCCTTGCAGTCCAAGGGACTCTCAAGAGTCTTCCCCAACACCATAGTTCAAAAGCATCAATTCTTCAGCGCTCAGCCTTCTTCATAGTCCAACTCTCATATCCATACATGACCACTGGAAAAACCATAGCCTTGACTAGACAGACTTTGTTGGCAAAGTAATGTCTCTGCTTTTGAATATGCTATCTAGGTTGGTCATAACTTTCCTTCCAAGGAATAAGCATCTTTTAATTTCATGGCTGCAGTCACCATCTGCAGTGATTTTGCTGCTGCTGTGTCACTTTAGTCGTGTCTGACTCTGTGTGACCCCATAGACGGCAGCCCACCAGGCTTCCCTGTCCCTGGGATTCTCCAGGCAAGAACACTGGAGTGGGTTGTCATTCCCTTCTCCAATGCATGAAAGTGAAAAGTGAAAGTGAAGTCGCTCAGTCGTGTTTGACTCTAGTGACCCCATGGACTGCAGCCTACCAGGCTCCTCTGTCCATGGGATTTTTAGGAAAAAGTACTGGAGTGGGGTGCCATTGCCTTCTCCAGCAGTTATTTTGGAGCCCCCCCCCCAAATAAAGTCTGACACTGTTTCCACTGTTTCCCCATCTATTTGCCTTGAAATGATGGGACCAGATGCCATGATCTTCGTTTTCTAGATGTTGAGCTTTAAGCCAACTTTTCCACTCTCCTCTTTCACTTTCATCAAGAGGCTTTTTAGTTCCTCTTCACTTTCTGCCATAAGGGTGGTGTCATCTGTATATCTGAGGTTATTGATATTTCTCCCGGCAATCTTGATTCTAGCTTGTGTTTCTTCCAGCCCAGCGTTTCTCATGGTGTACTCTGCATATAAGTTAAATAAGCAGGGTGACAGTATACAACCTTGAAGTACTCCTTTTCCTATTTGGAACCAGTCTGTTGTTCCATGTCCAGTTCTAACTGTTGTTTCCTGACCTGCATATAGCTTTCTCAAGAGGCAGGTCAGGTGGTCTGGTATTCCCATCTCTTTAGAATTTTCCACAGTTTATTGTGATCCATATAGTCAACGGCTTTGGCATAGTCAATAAAGCAGAAGTAGATGTTTTTCTGGAACTCTCTTGCTTTTTCCATGATCCAGCAGATGTTGGCAATTTGATCTCTGGTTCCTCTGCCTTTTCTAAAACCAGCTTGAACATCTGGAAGTTCACAGTTCACGTATTGCTGAAGCCTGGCTTGGAGAATTTTGAGCATTACTTTATTAGCGTGTGAGATGAGTGCAATTGTGCAGTAGTTTGAGCATTCTTTGGCATTGCCTTTCTTTGGGATTGGAATGAAAACTGACCTTTTCCATTTCTGTGGCCACTGCTGAGTTTTCCAAATTTGCTGGCATATTGAGTGCAGCACTTTCAGAGTATCATCTTTCAGGATTTGAAATAGCTCAACTGGAATTCCATCACCTCCACTAGCTTTGTTTGTAGTGATGCTTTCTAAGCCCACTTGACTTAGTTTGGTCTCAGGTAAAACAACAGGGAGGGGACACAGCCCCAGCCTTCAACAGAAAGTTGGATTAAAGATTTACTGAGCATGGCCCCGCCCATCAGAACAAGACCTAATTCCCCCCACAGTCAGTCTCTCCCATGGGGAAGCTTCTATAAACCTCTTATCCTCATCCATCACAGGGCAGACAGAATGAAAACACAGTCACAGAAAACTAATCAAACTGGTCACATGGACCACAGCCTTGTCTAACTCAATGAAATTATGAGCCATGCCATGTAGGGCCACCCAAAACAGACGGGTCATGGTGGGGAGTTCTGACAAAACGTAGTCCATTGGAGAAGGGAATGGCAAACCACTTCAGCATTCTTGCCTTGAGAACCCCATGAACAGTATGAAAAGGCAAAAAGATATGACACTGAAAGATGGACTCCCCAGCTCTGTAGGTGCCCAGTATGCTACTGGAGACGAGTGGAGAAATAACTCCAGAAAGAATGAAGAGATGGAACAAAAGCAAAATCAACGCCCAGTTGTGGATGTGAATGGTGATGGAAGTAAAGTCCAATGCTGCAAAGAACAGTACTGAATAGGAACCTGGATCATGAATCAAGGTGAATTGGAAGTGGTCAAACAGGAGATGGCAAGAGTGAACATCAACCATTTAGGCATCAGTAAACTAAAATGGACTGTAATGGATGAATTTAACTCAGATGACCATTATATCTAGTATTGTGGGCAAGAATCCCTTAGAAGAAATGGAATAGCCCTTGTAGTCAACAAAAGTCTTGAGAGGGTAACAGGCAGGAAGGCCAGGGGTCTCCAAATAGAGGAAATAGCCTGCAAGTGTCAGACATTTTTATCTCTCTTAAGCGGCAGGAGGAAACAAACTAGCAATATTTTTTCCTTCTCTATACAAATTTAAAGGGAGGTTTCTCTTAAAATATTGTGTTGCCATAATGACACCCGGCTTCGCCTGAAGTTAGCTATTCTCGAGTCTAGAGATAACCAATGCCTTTTTCTTATGGAAATGTTTGTCTTAAGCTATGCTAATGTACTATGCCTTTACCCCAAACTCTGTCTCCAAGTCGGTTCCGCCTCTTGGCCCAGAACCTACTTGACAAACCAGTATGGATATTGTTCCCCTAATCTATGTAAATGAAACTATTTGTATGGTGGTCTGCCCTTCTTCAAGATTCAAGTTAATCATTTTATGGCCCAGGATAAACCATTTATCCCAAAATGCATCTTATGGGTGAGGGGCCTGGTGCCATTCTGAATTTTAAGATATTCCTTTCTTTCATTAACAGACTGCTAGTGACTATATAACATCCAGCTAAAGACCAGCAGGGGGGTACTCTTTCTGCCCCCTTCTGATGCCTATGTCAGAAACTTTCTCTATCTCCTTTATACTTTAATAAAACTTTATTACACAAAAGCTCTGAGCAATCAAGCCTCGTCTCTGGCCCCGGATTGAATTCTTCTCCTCCGGGGGCCAAGAATCCTGGTGTATTCGCGTGATTCAACAACAACCTTTCAGTCTGAAATGCAGTACTTGGGTGGAATCTCAAAAATGACAGAATGATCTCTGTTTGTTTCCAAAGCAAACCATTCAATATTACAGTAATCCAAGTCAATGCCCCAACCAATAAGGCTGAAGAAGCTGAAGTTGAATGATTCTATGAAGACCTACAAGACTTTCTAGAACTAACACCCCCAAAAGATGTCCTTTACATTATAAGGGACTGGAATGCAAAAGTAGGAAGTCAAGAAACACCTGGAGTAACAGGAAAATTTGCCCTTGGAGTACAGAATGAAGCAGGGCAAAGACTAACAGAGTTCTGCAAAGGGAATGCACTAGTCATAGCAAACACCCTCTTCCAACAACATAAGAGGCGACTCTACACATGGACATCACCAGATGATCAATATTAAAATCAGATTGATTATATTCTCTGCAGCTGAAGATGTAGAAGCTCTGTACAGTCAGCAAAAACAAGACTGGGAGCTGACTGTGGCTCAGACCATGAACTCCTTATTGCCAAATTCAGACTTAAATCGAAGAAAGTAGGGAAAACCACTAGACCATTCAGGTATGACCTAAATCAAATCCCTTAGTATTATACAGTAGAAGTGACAATAGATTCAAGGTATTAGATCTGATAGACAGAGTGCCTGAAAACTATGGCTGAGGTTCGTGATGTGTACAGGAGGCAGTGATCAAAACCACCCCCAAGAAAAAGGCATGCAAAAAGGCAGAATGGTTGTCTGAGGAGGCCTTACAAATAGCTGAGAAAAGAGAAGCTAAAGGCAAAGGAGAAAAGGAATGATATATTCATCTGAATGCAGAGTTTCAAAGAATGGCAAGGAGAAATAAGAAAGCCTTCTTAAATGATCAGTTCAGAGAAATAGAGGAAAACAATAGAATGGGAAAGACCAGAAATCTCTTTGAGAAAATTAGATACCAAGTGAACATTTCATGCAAAGATGGGCAAAATAAAGGACAGAAACAGTAATGGACCTAACAGAAGCAGAAGATATTAAGAAGAGGTGGCAAGAATACACAGAAGAACTATACAAAAAAGATCTTCATGACCCAGATAACCACGATGGTGTGATCACTCACCTAGAGCCAGACATCCTGGAATGGGAAGTCAACTGGGCCTTAGGATGCATCACTATGAACAAAGTTAGTGAAGGTGATGGAATTCCAGCTGAGCTATTTCAAAGTCTAAAAGATGATGCTGTGAAAGTGCTGCACTCAATATGCCAGCAAATTTGGAAAACTCAGCATTGGCCACAGGACTGGAAAAGGTCAGTTTTCATTCCAATCCCAAAGAAAGGAAATGCCAAATAATGTTCAAACTACCGTGCAATTGCACTCATCTCACACACTAGCAAAGTAATGCTCCTCATGGTTAGATTCAAGTAATGCCTTTCTTTGAAGGAGCACCGCAAAGTACTGTTAGCTTGTCAGTGCATAATATTAAAAGTCAATTGATGATAATTTGTTATGTCAACTTTGAGCCCTTGGTTAAGGTGATGTCCAGTAGTTTTCTCCACTGTAAAGTTACTATTTTACTTTCTGTATTAAGTAAGTAATTTGTGGGAGGTACTTTGAAATGGTGGAACTATTCTATTTCTCATCAAACTTTCACATGTGAGTTGCAGCATTCGTTGTTGACACTTGCGTGCATCAATCATTACAATGATGGTTGCAAAGTAGTAATTTCTCTAGCACCTTCATTTCTTTTTCATTTATTGGTTGGCATTCTCTTTAAGGAAGAGTTCTTTCTTCTACTGTTATTTATATTAGTCCTTTCAAATCTCATCAGCTTCCATAGTTTTTTTTTTTAGTTTGTAGTTATCACTTATTTGTTCTTCCTCCTTTACTGGTCCAATCTTACCAGAACTTTCTGTATTTTATTAGAATTTTCAGAGACCAACTTCTTGATTTGTTGACTGCCTTAGGTTTGGTTCCTGCAGAAGCAGACCATCTGTGGCTTGCAAATAATGGTCCTGGCCAATTTAAAGGCAAACCCATAGTCAGAATATGTATCATTTATAGTAAAGATGAATTGTCATCTCCTCCAGGGTAGAAGAGATCTAAGGTAATGAACTTGACAACCAATGGCTATTGTATGTCCTTGAGGGGTTTTACCATATCAGGGGCTCAGTATTGCTCTGTATTGCTGATGGTCAGGCATTTAGCAGAAGTGGTTGCTAGACCAGCCTTGGGGAGAGGCAGCTCATCATGTCAGGCCACCATGACTAACTTATTCCTTCATAAAACCCTTTGCAGAGATTGAGGTCATTGAGGACAGAGTGCACTGGCATTCACTGGATGGATCGTCATATCCATCTGCTTATTCAGTGTTTCTTCTTCTGCCACTCACACTTTCTGGAGAATGTTGATGTGGGGCAGAAAGATCCATACTCTATGTGCCCATTTACAGACTCCATCCACACAGCTCATCCTCATACATTATTTCCAGTCTTCTAGTCTTGACCATTTCAAGTCCTTGACCAAGTAGCCAAACCATTTGTCATTATCTGCAAGTCTTTGTGTATCCTTAGCTCAGGCTATCTCTTCTCCCACATGAAATAGATGATTTATTGTACTTAATTTTTTAAAAATAATTTTATTTATTTATTGGCTGTGCTGAATCTTTACCACTGTGCAGCTTTTTTCTAGTAGTGGTGAGCGAGGGCTGCTCTCTAGTAGCACTGCATGGGCTTCTCATTGCAGTGGCTTCTCTTGTTGAGAAGCACAGGCTCTAGGGTGAGGTTTCAGTAGTTGCAGCTTGTGGGTTCTATAGCACAGGCTCAATAGTTGTGGCCCTTGGGCTTAGTTACTCTGCAGCATGTGAGATCTTCCTGGGTCAGGGAAGGCAGGCAGGTCCTTTACCACTGAGCCACCAGGGAAGCCCCCTGATTGTACTTTAAACACTGCCCACTGGGAGGCTTTTCCCTTACCACTGTTTTTCAGGGCCATTCTGTGTAGTAGCAGTCCATTTTTAGTTTATACCAGCATGTTATGTGGGAGAAGGCAATGGCACCCCACTCCAGTACTCTTGCTTGGAAAATCCCATGGATGGAGGAGCCTGGTGCGCTGCAGTCCATGGGGTCGCTAGGAGTCGGACATGACTGAGCGACTTCACTTTCACTTCTTACTTTTATGCACTGGGGAAGGAAATGGCAACCCACTCTAGTGTTCTTGCCTGGAGAATCCCAGGGACGGGGGAGCCTGGTGGGCTGCCATCTATGGGGTCGCACAGAGTCAGACACGACTGAAGCAACTTAGCAGCAGCAGCAGCAAGGCATCTGTGCAAGAGAGGTAGGGTATGGGACCTGTTCGTACAATTTTCTTGTTTCCTCCATACCTGCTTAAGCCTGACTCCAAATGTATTATTTGCATTAGATGACAGATTGCAGTTGTGCCTGTCTCAGTTTATGTTTGGTGGGTCTGACAATCGCCCCAGTTTATGATGTTCTATGGTCAGACATTCAGTTTCCCGCAGGGACTGGTACTGAGCCAGAGCTGTTTTTTGAATGGCACATAGTTATCTGCTGTAGACAGCATGGCTTGGCTCCAGAACCTTAGGGGTCTGGGCTGCAACTCTCATTCATGGTCTTGTCATAGACTCCGTGGGGCGTCCCTAACTACCGCAGATGCTCTAGCGTCATTGGATCTGCCAGACCGTATGCCCAAGCTTGTACTACAGTCTGAATCCACTGCAAAGTTCCTTCTTGCTCTTGACCCTCTCAAAACTGGCAGCCTTCCATGTTACCTGCAAGGGGTTCAGGCAGTATTCCCAGTACAATATATGCTATCTCCAAAACCTGAAACAAGTGTGTTTCTTTCTTAGTAACAGGTGGCACAAATTACAGTAACTTGTCCTTTATTTTGGAGAGGATGTTTGGCATATTCCAGACCGTGGACCCCTGAAAACTTCACTGGCTAAGCAGGTCTCCCAACCCTTGTTACGGTTTATCCCCCCCTCCCTGGTATGAATGATTCTTTCCAGGATTTTCAGAGTGCTTGTCACTTCCTAGTCTCCATGTCCAATTAATGTGATGTCATCAATATAATGGACCAATCTTGATCCAGATCCAGATCCCTTTAGGTTATATTGTGACAGAGCAGGAGAGTTAATACAGCTGAGGAACAAGACTGTAAATGCACACTGCTGTCCATTCCAGGTGAAGGGGAGGAAATTTGATCATCCTGATGAGGCCAGATCAGTAGATGTGTTCATCTGTAGGCTGTGTTCATCTGTTCTAATAAAGATACTGTATCTGGCATTGAAGCTGCAAAGGTGGCTGCCTGTAGCTACGTTTATATTAGTCTACCATCACCGTCTATCATCCATCTGGTTTTGCAGGGATTATATCAGTGAGTTAAAAGGGGATGTGTGTACCTCTCAGTCTTAGAGAATGGCAGTAATCTCTGTCATTCTGCCTGCCATTTGGGGGCCCTGGCCTCAGTATCACCTCACAACTTGCATACTTGTATACCTCACAACTTGTATTGCACAGTAAAGTTCTGAGTATTTCCCTTGCTCCAGTGTACAGCTACTCTAATAAATGGCTGGAAGTCCCTTTGGGGGAAGAATTGGGAGATATACTACTATACTTTGTGAAAATTAATAAGAGGAAAGCTTAACTAAACTTGGAGTTGGGAAGGTCTGTAGAGAGAGCTCTCATGCCCCCTTACTGACTCATTGTCAGTTATTCCAAACAGGAAGATTTCACTTACCCCAACAGGAAGATGTCACTTACTGACCTCAATGGGAAGAGTGGTATCTTGCACTCCCAAGCAGGAAGTGCAATTACTTTACTTGTCCAGTAGGAGGAAGGAAGACTTCTTTCTTGCCCAGCAACAAGTGCAGCCAATGAAAAACACTGCAGCTCAGTCAATGAGAAGCTGTTTCACCTGAACTTTTACTTTCCTCCAGTGAACTTTCTTTTTTTTTTTTTTTTTGACTGATGACTTCCTTGTTCCAAAAGCCTGTTATATGTATCCCTTGGAGCACCAATTTGTTTGTCAGATGAGACATTGCCTGATTCATGAGTCATTTAGTAAATCCAATTAGATCTTCAAATTTACTCAGTTAAATTTTGTGTTTTAACAAAACTGTTGTGCAGACTTCTGTAGGATCTGGCTCCCCTTTTATAGACTGGCTCTGGTTTGAGCAGCATCTGCCTTCTGCTAACAGTTATTGATCAATTTTGGTTATACAGTCATCCCTTGGTATCTGCAAAAGATTGGTTTCAGGACACCTATCCTGGAACAAAATCCACGAATCCCAAGTCCCTTAAGTCAGCCTTTATATTTGTGGATTTTGTATCCATGGAAAGGGAGGATTGACTGTGTAACTGAAGCACGGATGCTCACTTGCTTCTGTCATGTCTGACTCTTTGCGACTCTTTTGGACTGTAAACTGCCAGGTTCCTCTGTCCATGGGATTCTTCAGGCAAGAATACTGGAGTGGGTTGCCATACCTCTTCAGGGGATCTTCTTGACTCAGGGATTGAACCTGAGTCTCCTGTGTCTCCTGCATCAGCAGGCATATTCTTTACTGCTGAACCACTGGGGAAGCCCAAGAGAAGCACAGATCCTTGTTATTAGTGGTTTACTTACTTTATTACTTAATATAGCAAAGCCAAAAATTAATTACTTATCTTTCCTCCTAAATCTTAGTTTATTCTAACATCAATCATGTTAATTCCTCTTACTTCTAATTTTGTTTGGTATTTTAAATCCATTTTGTATTATTATGTTAACCCCACAGATTATATAGTACTTATTATTCTTTTATATGATTGACACTTGTTTAGATTTACCCATGTATTTCCTAATTTCTTGACTCACCATCTCTTCCAGCATATCAGACCTTCCTTCTAGAATCACTTTTCTTTTTCCTAAAGTACATTGTTTGTAAATATTTTTGTGAGGCTCTTTTGGGAAGGAATTATCACATTTTTATTTGTCTGACAACACTTTTACCACCTCTTTTTTTTCATGAACTTTTATATTGAATGATAACATACAGTAAAGTGAACAATATTAAGTATATAGCTCGATGAATTGTTTTCTTTTTTTTAAAATAAATTTATTCATTTTAATTGGAGGCTAATTACTTTACAATATTGTAGTGGTTTTGGCATACATTGACATGAATCAGCCATGGGTGTACATGTGTTCCCCATCCTGAACCCCACTCCCACCTCCCACCATCCCATCCCTCTGGGTAATCCCAGTGCACCAGCCCTGAGCACCCTGTCCCATGCATCAAACCTGGACTGGTGATCCATTTCACATATGATATTATACATGTTTCAATGCCATTCTCCCAAATTGTCCCACCCTCGCCCTCTCCCACAGAGTCCAAAAGACTGTTCTGTACATCTGTGTCTCTTTTGCTGTCTCGCATATAGGGTCATCGTTACCATCTTTCTAAATTCCATATATATGTGTTAGTATACTGTATTGGTGGTTTTCTTTCTGGCGTACTTCACTCTGTATAATAGGCTCCAGTTTCATCCACCTCATTAGAACTGATTCAAATGTATTTGGTGAATTATTTTCAAGGGTCATTCAGCTTCCTGAAGCCTCTCCCCATAGTCTTCCACCGTTACCCACCCCAAAGGCTTCCACCACTTTTCTCACTTTTATTGCCATCTGTTCTCAAATTTTATATGAATGGGATCATATGTTAGGTGATGGTTTGTTTCTGGTCTCCTTCATTAATCATGATGTCTGTGAGATTCATCTGTGTTGTGTATAGCAGTGGTTCATTATCTTTTTGTATTTTTCATGTTTGTCCCCTGAACATTCAGCTGTTTCTCTTGGGTCACTATTTTCCTGTAGTTGGTCAGTGCCCATCTTTAGACGCGGCTTGGGGCTCCACCTGTGTTCTGACTGACTTGGAGATGAGGGAGGTATTTTTCTTGTCAGAAGTTGGACTGCATACTTCCTCTACACAGAATCCATCCTCCTCATGTTCTTCTTCACCTTAGGTTAGTGGACACTCAACTCCTTTCCAGATAGACAATTTTCCTTCAAAACTGTTGGCTGACTTATTTTATTTCTGTAGACCTGAGTATATGTCTTTATATTTACTCTTGCTGAAATTCATCATTTATTTTCTTTTTGAACCATCTTTTCCTCCTGGAGAGAAGCACAGAGCCTTGATTTGAGTTTGGGCCTGGGAGGAAGGAGGAGCCAAAGAGCAGTGAAGTCGGGCAGCACAGGTTCCACCTTCAGTGATGTGACAGAGAGTGAGTTACTTAACTTTACTGAGCCTCAGCCCCCTTGTTTATAAAATTTAAACTCAAAGAGGTCTGTGTTGTTAATCCCCATGTCCTCAGTGCCTGGCGTGGTGTCTGACACAGAGTACTAAGTGAATGCTAGTTGACTCTATGGAAGAATATGGTAATACTACCTACTTTGCAGAGGTTGTGAGGTTTAGATAGGATATATATCAAGTGCCTAACACAGGGGCTAGGGCTGACAGTGGAAGAGCAGAGAGGGGAGGCAGCCAACTTCCTGGGGTTTGTAGGAAAGAGGAAAAGAGAGCAAGGAGTAGTCCTGCCTGGGATGCAGTAGAGGGACTGTGTGCATTCCCTCATGTTTTGAAAGAAACCAGCCAGTCTTGCCAGCAGAGGCAACGGAGCTGGTGGGGGTGATAGCTGTAGGTCACATGCTGTTTTTCTAACACCACCCTATCTCTAACTCCCATTATAGTTCTCTTGATACAATCGATCTTTTATTTCCCTCACAATTGTAAGGTAGTATTTCCATTTTATGAATGTTAAAAACAAAGCTCAGAGAAGTGAAATGATTTTGAACTCATGACTCATATGAATGCTTTCTTCTCCCCTTTTCGAATGAAATTCTAACAATGTTCTTTCTATAATAAGTGCTGCTCTAATTTGGTCTTATATAACTTCAAGGGGGGCGTCTCAGGTGGCACTAGTGGTAAAGAAACTGCTTGCCAATGCAGGAGACACAAGAGACTTGGGTTCGATCCCTGGGTCGGGAAGATCTCCTTGAGGAGAGTATGGCAACCCACTCCAGTATTATTTTTTTTATACATTTATTTATTTTAATTGGAGGCTAATTACTTTACAATACTGTAGTGGTTTTGCCATACATTGACATGAATCAGCCGTGGGTATACATGTGTTCCCCATCCTGAACCCTCCTCCCACCTCCCTCCCCATCCCATCCCTCAGGGTCATCCCAGTGCACCAGCCCTGAGCACCCTATCTCATGCATCAAACCTGGACTGGCGATCTGTTTCACATATGATAATATGCATGTTTCAATGCTGTTCTCTCAAATCATCCCACCCTTGCCTTCTTCCACAGAGTCCAAAAGTTTGTTCTTCAGATCTATGTCTCTTTTGCTATCTCGCATATAGGGTCATCATTACCATCTTTCTAAATTCCATATATATGAGTTAATATACTGTATTGGTGTTTCTCTTTCTGACTTACTTCACTATATAATAGGCTCCAGTTTCATCCACCTCATTAGAACGGATTCAAATGCATTCTTTTTAATAGCTGAGTAATATTCCATTGTGTATATGTGCCACAGCTTTCTTATCCATTCATCTGCTGATGGACATCTAGGTTGCTTCCATGTCTTGGCTATTATTATTTTTGTTGCAGTGGTAAATGGAATTGTTTCCTTAATTTCTCTTGTCTTGTTCCTGACTTTAGGGGAAATGCTTTCAGTTTTTCACTATTGAGGATAATGTTTGCTGTGGGTTTATCATATATGGCTTTTATTATGTTGAGGTATGTTCCTTCTATGTCTGTTTTCTGGAGGGTTTTTATCATAAATGGATGTTGAATTTTGTTAGAGGCTTTCTCTGCATCTATTGAGATAATCATATGGTTTTTATCTTTCAATTTGTTAATGTGGCATATCACATTGATTGATTTGTGAATGCTGAAGAATCCTTGCATCCCTGGGATAAAGCACACTTGGTCATGATGTATGATCTTTTTAATATGTTGTTGGATTCTGTTTGCTAAAATTTTGTTAAGGAATTTGGCATCTATGTTCATCAGTGATATTGGCCTGTAGTTTTCTTTTTTTGTGGCATCTTTGTCTGGTTTTGGTATTAGGGTGATGGTGGCCTTATCAAATGAGTTTGGAAGTTTACCTTCCTCTGCAATTTTCTGGAAGGATAATATGTTAGCTTTTCTCTAGGTGTTAGCTCTTCTCTAAATTTTTGGTAGAATTCAGCCGTGAAGCCATCTGGTCCTAGGATTTTGTTTGTTGGAAGATTTCTGATTACAGTTTTGATTTCCATGCTTGTGATGGGTCTGTTAAGATTTTCTATTTCTTCCTGGTTCAATTTTGGAAAGTTATACTTTTCTAAGAATTTGTCCATTTCTTCCAAGTTGTCCATTTTACTGGCATATAGTTGCTAATAGTAGTCTCTTATGATCCTTAATATTTTTGTGTTGTCTGTTGTGATTTCTCCATTTTCATTTCTAATTTTGTTGATTTGATTCCCCCTCCCCTTTTTTTTCCTTGATGAGTCTGGCTAATGGTTTGTCTATTTTATTTATCTTCTCAAAGAACCAGCTTTTAGCTTTGTTGATTTTTGCTATGGTCCCCTTTGTTTCTTTTTCATTTATTTCTGCCCTAATTTTTATGATTTCTTTCCTTCTACTAACCCTGGGGTTCTTCATTTCTTCTTTTCCCAGTTGCTTTAGGTGTACAGTTAGATTATTTATTTGATTTTCCTCTTGTTTCTTGAGGTAAGCTTGTATTGCTATGAATCTTCCCCTTAGCACTGGTTTTACTGAATCCCATAGGTTTTGGGTTGTTATGTTTTCATTCATTTCTATGCATATTTTGATTTCTTTTTTGCTTTCTTCTGTGATTTGTTGGTTATTCAGAAGCGTGTTGTTTAGCCTCCATATGTTTGTATTTTTAATAGTTTTTTTTTTCCTGTAGTTGACATCTAATCTTACCTCATTGTGATCAGAAAAGATGTTTGGAATTATTTCATTTTTTTTGAATTTACCAAAGCTAGATTTATGGCCCAGGATGTGATCTATCCTAGAGAAGGTTCTCTATGCACTTGAGAAAAAGGTGTAAAGTAATTCATTGTTTTGGGGTGAAATGTCCTATAGATATCAGTTAGGTCTAACTGGTCCATTGAATCATTTAAAGTTTGTGTTTCCTTGTTAATTTTTTTTTAGTTGATCTATCCATACGTGTGAGTGGGGTATTAAAGTCTCCCACTATTATTGTGTTATTGTTAATTTCCCCTTTCATACTTGTTATCATTTGCCTTACATATTGCGGTGCTCCTATGTTGGGTGCATATATATTTATAATTGTTATATCTTCTTCTTGGAGTGATCCTTTGATCATTATGTAATGTCCTTCTTTGTCTCTTTTCATGGCCTTTATTTCAAAGTCTATTTTATCTGGTATGAGTATTGCTACTCCTGCTTTCTTTTGGTCCCTATTTGCATGGAATATCTTTTTCCAGCCCTTCACTTTCAGTCTGTATATGTCCCTTGTTTTGAGGTGGGTCTCTTGTAGACAACATATATAGGGGTCTTGTTTTTGTATCCATTCAGCCAGTCTTTGTCTTTTGGTTGGGACATTCAACCCATTTACATTTAAGGTAATTATTGTTAAGCATGATCCCATTGCCATTTAATTTGTTGTTTTGGGTTCAAGTTTATAAGCCTTTTCTGTGTTTCTTGTCTAGAGAAGATCCTTTAGCATTTGTTGAAGAGCTGGTTTGGTGGTGCTGAATTCTCTCAGCTTTTGCTTGTCTGTAAATCTTTCGATTTCTCCTTCATATTTGAATGAGATCCTTGCTGGGTACAGTAATCTGAGTTGTAGGTTTTTCTCTTTCATCATGTTAAGTATGTCCTGCCATTCCCTTCTGGCCTGAAGAGTTTCTATTGAAAGATCAGCTGTTATCCTTATGGGAATCCCCTTGTGTGTTATTTGTTGTTTTTCCCTTGCTGCTTTTAACATTTGTTTTTTGTGCTTGATCTTGATTAATGTGTGTCTTGGGGTGTTTTGCCTTGGGTTTATCCTGTTTGGGACTCTCTGGGTTCTTAGACTTGGGTGGCTATTTCCTTCCCCATTTTAGGAAAGTTTTCAACTATTATTTCCTCGAGTATTTTCTCATGGTCTTTCTTTTTGTCTTCTTCTTCTGGAACTCCTATGGTTCAAATGTTGGGGTGTTTGACATTGTCCCAGAGGTCTCTGAAATTGTCCTCATTTCTTTTAATTCTTTTTTCTTTTTCCTCTATGCTTCATTTATTTCCACCATTGTATCTTCCACCTCGATTATCCTATCTTCTGCCTCTGTTATTCTACTGTTGGTTCCCTCCAGAGTGTTTTTGAGCTCAGTTATTGCATTATTCATTATTGATTGACTCTTTTTTATTTCTTCTAGGTCCTTGTTAAACATTTCTTGCATCTTCTCAATCCTTCTCTCCAGACTATTTGTCTGTAATTCCATTTTGTTTTCAAGATTTTGGATCATTTTGACTATCATTATTCTGAATTCTTTTTCAGGTAGACTCCCTATTTCCTCCTCTTTTGTTTGGTTTGTTGGGCATTAATCATGTTCCTTTACCTGCTGAATATTTATCTGCATTTTCATCTTGTTTATATTGCTGTGTTTGGGGTGGCCTTTCTGTATGCTGGTAGTTTGTGGTTCCTTTTTATTGTGGAGGGTCCTCCCTGTGGGTGGGGTTAGACAAGTGACTTGTCAAAGTTTCCTGGTTAGGAAAGCTTGTGTTGGTGTTCTGGTGGGTGGAGCTGGATCTCCTCTCTCTGGAGTGCAATGAAGTGTCCAGTAGTGAGTTTTGAGGTGTCTATGGGTTTGGTGTGACTTTTAGCTGCCTGTATTTTAATACTTAGGGTTCTGTTCCTGTGTTGTTGGAGAATTAGCTTGGTATGTTTTGTTCTGAAACTTGTTGGCTCTTGGGTGGAGCTTGGTTTCAGTGTAGGTATGGAGGCTTTTGGATGAGCTCTTGTCGATTAACGTTCCCTGGAGTCAGGAGTTTTCTGGCATTCTCAAGTTTTGAATTTAAGCCTTCTGCCTCTGGCCTTAAGTCTTATTCTTACAGTAGTCTCAAGACTTCTCCATCCATATAGCACCAATGATAAAACACCTAGGTTAATGGTGAAAAGATTCTCCACAGTGAGTGACACCCAGAGAGGTTCACAGAGTTACGTGGAGAAGAGAAGAAGGAGGAGGGAGATAGAGCTGACCAGGAGGAGAAGAGGGGGAGTCAAAAGGGGAGACAGCAGTCTAACCATTAATCAGTTCCCTATGTGCTCTCCACAGTCTGGAACACTCAGAGAGGTTCATGGAGTTACGTAGAGAAGAGAAGAGGGAGGAAGGAGATAGAGGTGACCAGGAAGAGAAGCTGCTGCTAAGTCGCTTCAGTCGTGTCTGACTCTGTGCGACCCCACAGACGGCAGCCCACCAGGCTTCCCCGTCCCTGGGATTCTCCAGGCAAGAACACTGGAGTGGGTTGCCATTTCCTTCTCCAATGCATGAAAGTGAAAAGTGAAAGTGAAGTCGCTCAGTCATGTCCGACTCTAGCGACCCCACAGACTGCAGCCTACCAGGCCCCTCCATCCATGGGATTTTCTAAGCAAAAGTAATGGAGTGGGGTGCCATTGCCTTCTCCGAGGAGGAGAAGAGGAGGAGTCAAAAGGAGAGAGACAGATCTAGCCAGTAATCAGTTCCCTGTGTTCTCGACAGCACGGAACACCCAAAAAGATTCACAGAGTTGGGTAGAGAAGAGAAGGGGGAGGGAGGAGATAGAGGTGACCTGGGGGAGAAAAGAGAGTCAAAAGCGGGAGAGAGTAATCAAGCCAGTAATCATACTCCTAAGTAAAAATGGGTACTGAAGATTGGATTCTTAAAGGTACAAAATTGATAACAAAAACCAAAAAGCAAAAATTAAAAATCTAGAGTAGAGGTTAGACTCTCAAAAATACAATAATAAAAAAGCAAAACAAAATCACAAAAATTATAAAAAATTTATATATGAAATTTGCTTTAAAAATAGGGTCTTTTTTGCAAGGTAATAGTAGGTTATTAAAATGAAAATTAAAGGAATAGTAAAGAACTTAAAATTTAAAAAATTACAAAATTACAAAATAATAATAGTAAAATATATCTAGGAATTTCTCTGGAGCTGTTGAGGGCAGTGTGGAGTCAGTTCAGTTTCAGATAGTTCCTTGTTCCAGCTTATACTTCTTCTCAAGGTCTATAGGCCTCTTCCAGTGTAGTTAGTGCTGACTACAGGGTTTTAATATGTTGCACCCGTCACTTTCAGAGCAGTTCCCTTTTCTTTGTTTATTTTGGCTTCCTCTGTTTGTAAGTCTCCTCGGTGTCTAATTTCCACCCTGACACAAGGGGGCGAATCTCACTTGTTCAGCCGTGCTGTGGGGAGGGAGGGACACTGCACACAAATATCACTGGTGTGTGTGGGGAGTGCTCACAGTGTCTGGGCCACACTGGGTTTGCTCCCACTCATGGCGTGTGTGCTTTCCCAGTCTACACTGCTCAGGCTCCAGGTTGCTCTGCAGGGGAAGGGCCCTGGGTTGCATGCACTTCCCAGGTCTAAGCAGCTCAGATTCAGGTTCTTGGGTACTCCACAAGGTCACAGACTCGGTTGGGTGTGCATTTTGTGCCTTTCCCAGGTCCGAACAGCTCAGGCGACCAGGTGCTTGGTGAGCACACTCTTTCAGCTGGGCGGTACATCTTATCACCTCCCCAGTCCCGGCCCCTCGGTTTCCTGGGTGTGCTGCAGGAGCGCTGTCTCAGGTGTGCTGTGTGTTTCCTCTGGGGAGCTGATCTCTGACTGTGACCCTCCAGGCAGATGTCAACCGTTCAGGATCCCAGGAAGACTTGGTTAGCAACTGCGCACAGTTTGGTGGAGAATGCCGTCTCTGGGGCCAAGATTGCCCCTCACCTTCCGGCTCTGGCTGCCACCTGCCTGCCTCTCTGCCTCTGGTGGGGGCAGGGGCCGGTCCTCAGCTGGCTAGCTCTCCTCTGGTATTCGCTCTAGCCTTTGTTCTGTCAGCAGGCCAGGCTGTGCCTCAGAGCTGTTCCGGGAAAGTTCTCTGTTTTTTTTTTTTTTTTCTTTCTGTCTTTGGATATCCCACAGTTTGGGTTGCTATCTCACGTTAGCGCCCTCAGATTGTCCTCAAGGCATTCAGGCCCAGTCCTTACCCTAAGCAATGCATCCTACGCCTCCCTGTTCAGCCCCCCGCTGTCTGGGCTACTTCTCCGCTGGGATTTGCGGCTATGCGCGTAATCTGTGGGTTGTTTTTTTTTTTCTTTCCTCCTGGTTATGTTGCCCTCTGAGATTCCAAAACCCCCCACAGACCCACCGGTGAGAGAGTTTCCTGGTGTTTGGAAACTTCACAATTCCCTTCCCGGAATGGATCTCCATCCCTAACTCTTTGTCTCTCTTTTTATCTTTCATATTTGCCCTATCTCCTTTCCAAGAGAATGGGCTGCTTTTCTGGGTGCCTGGTGTCCTCTGCCAGCGTTCAGAAGTTGTTTTGTGGAATTTGCTCAGCGTTCAATTGACCTTTCGATGAATTTGTGGGGGAGAAAGTGGTCTCCCCGTCCTATTCCTCTGCCTTCTTAGGACTGCGCCCCCAGTATTCTTGCTTATAGAATTCCATGGACAGAGGAGCCTTGCAGTCTACAGTCCATAGGGTCACACAGAGTTGGACATGACTGAAGCAAATTAGCATGCAACTTCATGGACGTTCCCTGTGCCTATTAATACTTTCTTTTCTTTAAATTGGAGTATAATTGCTTTACAATATTGTGTCGGTTTCTGCTGTACAAGGAAGTGAAACACCCATATGTATACATATAGCCCTCCCTCTTGGGCCTTCCTCCCAACCTACCCCACATCTCACTATGTCAGTTCATCTCAGAGCACCAAGCTGAGGTCTCTGTGCTATACAACAGCTTCACACTAGCTATCTATTTGACACATGGTATGTATGTCAGTCCTAATCTCCCAATTCATCCCACCCTCCCTTGTCCACCCCCGTATCCATCTGTCCATCCTCTACTTCTGTATCTCTATTCCTGCCCTGCAAATAGGTTCATCTGTACAATTTTTCTAGATTCCACATACATGCGTTAATATACAGTATTTTTTTTTCTCTTTCTGACTTACTTCACTCTGTATGAGAGTCTCTAGGTCCATCCACATCTCTACAAATGACCCAATATCAATATCGTTCCTTGTTAAAACGGTTTTGATTTTGTTTGAACATCTGATTGAATCAGTTGCACTGAAGAAATCTTGCCAGCAGGTGGTGCACAAAACCAATAATTCAGAATCCAAAAGCTGTGCTTTCCTGAGGAGGGACTGGAACTCGCTGCTGCGTCCTCGTCCTCGGTCAAGTGGGTGTCAGGCTTCCTTTTGTGGTTTCTGGGCTGCTGGATACTCAACCCCTGCTACCTAGGGGGCTCATCTAGGTTTCCTAAGGCCGTCAGGACAAAGTTCCCACACCTCTCAGACCCTTCTGGTCTGGTGAGTCCCTGTTTCTCTTGTCCTCTGAGTTCTGCCTCCTGGCTTAATGCTTCTCACCCTCCTTGCTCTTCCACATTCCAGGCCTTTGTTCTTGCTGGTCACTATGTCTGGAGGGGCCCCTTCTTTCCTCCCTCTAATCTAGTTAATTCCTTCTCATCCTTGGGGGCTCAGGACAAGGCTCTCCCTCTGAGGGGCCACGCTGCCCATCCCTCCCCGACCCTCCGAGGCTGGGTGGGGCCCCTTCACCTCCCATCTGCTTGTTACAGCAGTGGGGACTTCCAGTCTTGCTCTTCTCTGCTTGGTTGCTTTCTTCCTATACAGTGCCCTTGAGGGTACATATTGTGTCCCGGCCATCTCAGGTTATTCCAAGTACCAGGCATGGAGAAGGTGCAGAAAAAAGGAGATGTAAAAAAAAACTGTTGATAAACGAATGAACAAATGGGCGTTTATGGAGAGGGCCAGTGATGTGCCAGGACATTCTATCCGAGGACTTTTACAGAGCCCTAGAGGGCTGAAGTCTCTTGTAGTCACAGATGGTCATCACTGGGGATGTCTCTTCTGGGTCTGCAGGGTAGGCTATTCGTGTGTTTTCCATATGGGGCATTTCTTGCTCATCTCAACAGCCTCCATGATTCTCCTTAAATATCTCCGAGGAAGGATGCATTTTCTCAAGACACAAAGAAGAGTAATTTAAATAAGTGGAAGGAACATGCATTTTAATTGTATTATTATACTAATTTATGTCTCCTGCCCCCCTCCAAATAGTGCTTTTTCACAGTGTGGAAGCCCATTAAGGCTGAGAGTTGAAACTAATTGTTTCAGATGGCTGCTGAGAGACGATGGGCTTTGTTTTTATAGCTCTCAGAACAGGTGGGTAAACAGGCCTGTTTCCTTTCTCTACCAGGCCAGGTCGGGTTTCAGGACTCAGGGACCCCAGCTGCACTGTCCGCACTGGCAGCATCGAGTCTGGCATACGCTAGGTCCTCAGGAAGAATTTACTCCCTGGATAGGGGAATAAATAATAGAGAGGGGTGGGGCTGGGTGCAAGAGTGAGTAGGACTCAGGGTGGTTGGGTCTCTTCCTGATGAAGTCTCGAGATATATGGTTGTAGGGAGAGGAAGTGGAAGTTAAAGTGAATGTGTTAGTTCCTCAGTCGTGTCCGACTCTTTGAGACCCCATGGACTGTAGTCCAATGCCAGGCTCCCCTGTCCATGGAATTCTCCAGACAAGAATACTGGAGTGAGTTGCCATATCCTTCTCCAGGGAATCTTCCCAAATCAAAGAAACTGGGTTTCTTGCCTTGCAGGCAGATTCTTTACCTTCTGAGCCATGAGGAAGCAAAAATCAAATGGCTACTGGACTCCTGTGTGCCCCTAGGTGTGGGGTGGCTGCTGCACGCTTCCTGGGGGTGAGCCTAGTTTTATTGTTGTTGTTTTTCAGTTGCTAAGTCATGTCTGACTCTTTGCGACCCCATGGACTATAGCCCACCAGGTTCCTCTGTCCATGGGATTTTCCAGGCAAGGATACTGGAGTGGGTTACCATTTCCTTCTCCAAGGGATTTTCCCAGATGCAGGATCAAACCTGTGTCTTTTGCATTGGCAGGCAAATTTTTTTTTTTTTTTTTTTTTCCCATAGTGAGTTGCTTTATGGGGGTTCTTACAGCTTTTTCTCCATCCCTGTCACCTTGCAAGGTTTGAGGATTGTGAGGTTATCACTCAGACAAATAAGTTAAGAACATCTGGGAGGCAGACTGCTGGATCCAGTTCTTGGCTCTGCCATTTTCTAGCTATGACCCTGGACAGTTGACCCCACCTCCTGAAGCCTTAGTTTCCTCATTTGTACAATGTAATAATCACAGCCTCAGGGGACTATTATGAAGATGCAGTGAGAGAATCTGCAGAAAGCACTTAGCACAGTGCCTGGCTCAGAGTTCTCAGCAAACATTTTCTGGCACATCTGACCAATGATCATGATGACGCTTCAGTGCCATTAGTCACAGAACTCAGTTCTGGCTGTTCTCCCTCAAATAATCTGATAACAATCCTCAAATGAAAATCAACCATAAGTTTGCCCTCCAAATACAATAGAACCAGCCATAGATTTAAAGAATTAAATAGCAGTAAGGGACAATGCCCCACCTTCTTCAGCTCACCCTTTCTCACCAACCCCCAAACTCCACACTTCACATGAGGACAAAGCCTGAAGAGAACAAAGGATTTGGGTGTGGGATCCTTACACTTAGAAGAGTTGCAGGTCAAACTCAGGTGTCCTGACTGTTACTCTGTGTTCTCTCCAGTGTTCCACATGGTGACTACGTGCTCACTCATGTCTGACTCATTGCGACCCCATGGACTGTAGCCCACCAGGCTCCTCTGTCCATCGGATTTCCCAGGCAAGAGTACTGGAGTGGGTTGCCATTTCCTTCTCCACAGGCCAATTCTTGAGCCCAGTTTATAGATCAGCAAATTGAGGCACAGATGAGTTAAGTAACTTGCCTAGGCCTCAATGTCAGAGACAGGCAGAGTCAGGATGAGGGTCTAGTGCATGTGTGATGCAGTGTTCAGGCCATTTCCTCCTCCCAAGTCAGACTCTTTTAAAGGATAGCTACCTGACCTGGAGTGCCTGCTGTGTGCAGGTACCACACAAGGCATCTCTCCATATGACCCCAGGATCTGGTACATAGAGTGTCAGGTGATTGGTTCCATCACCAGTCACTGTTAATAAGTGAATGTGAAAGTGTTTGTCACTCATTTGTGTCTGGCTCTGAGACACCATGGACTGTAGCCCTCCAGGCTCCTCCATCCATGGAATTCTCTAGGTAAAAATACTGGAGTGGGTCACCATTTCCTTCTCCAGGGGATCTTCTCGACCCAAGGATCGAACATGGGTCTCTTGCATTGGCACATAGATTCTTTACCATCTGAGCCACCAGTGAAGACCCTGTTGCTGAAATCCCCCACAAAATCGTCCTTTTGAAGGAGGCATTATGGTTTCCATGGTGTAATAAAAATCAGATCCTGGTTCAGTAGTTCTGGGGTGGCCTGAGATTCTGCATGTTTGACCAGCTGGATGGTGTGGGTCCAGGTTGCACCGTGAATGGAGGAATGCAGAGAACAGAGCTGAGGTAGGGATTCCTGCTGTCTGGTGCTCATCCACCTTCTCTCACAATCTGTGGCCTCTTGGTCTCCAAATCAAGTCCTCTCAATGTGTAGCTTGACCTGCAGGACTGTGCTCTCATGGTGGCCAGGACACTCTGCATGGGGGCCAGCTGGGACCAGCTCAGGGTGCCTGGCCAGGCCAACTTCCCCAGAATGGACTCCAAGGTGCTCTCAGTGTGAAAACCGCTGCTCCAAGCCAGGTCGGACCTGGCCCAACCTGCCCAGCCTGCTTCTGTGTGTTTGCCTGGTGCTTGTCTTCTATTATGCCGTGTTGTTTGTTTTCAGCAACTGCTTTATCGAGTTGTAATTCTCCTACCATATAATTTATCTAATTAAAGAGTACAAGTCAATTAAAAAATTTTTTTAAACTTTATTTATTTTTGGCTGCACTGGGCTTTCTTTAGTTGCAGGAGCTTCTTTCTCTAGAGCAGGGGCTACTGTCTAGTTGTAGTGCTAGGGCTTGTCACTGGTGTCTTCTCTTGTGGTGGAGTCCAGGCTCTAGATCACATGGGCTCAGTAGTTTTGGCACATGGGCTTAGTTGCCCTGTGGCATGTGGAATCCTCCTGACCAGGGATTGAACCCATGTCCCCTGCATTGGCAGGCAGATTTTAAAGCACTGGACCATCATGGAAGTCCACAAGTCAATTGTTGTTCAGTCGCTCAGGCATGCCCGGCTCTGCAACCCCATGGACTACGGCATGCCAGGCTTCCCTGTCCATCATCAACTCCTGGGGCTTGCTCACACTCATGTCCATTGAGTTAGTGATGCCAGCCAACCATCTCATGTTCTATTATTCCCTTCTTCTCCTGCCTTCAATCTTTCAAAAAATAAGGGTCTTTTCTAATGAGTCAGTTCTTTGTATCAGGTAGCCAAAGTATTGGAACTTCAGCTTCAGCATCAATCCTTGCAAAGAATATTCATGACTGAATTCCTAAAATTGACTGGTTTGATCTTGCAGGCCAAGGGACTCTCAAGAGTCTTCTCCAACACCATAGTTCAAAAGCATCGATTCTTTGGCACTCGGCTTTCTTTATGGTACAACTCTCATATCCATACATGACTACTGGAAAAGCCATAGCTTTGACTATAAGGACCTTTGTTGGCAGAGCAATGTCTCTGTGTTTTAATGTGCTGTTTAGGTTTGTCATAGGTTTTCTTCCAAGGAGGAGATGTCTTTTAATTTCATGGCTGCAGTCGCCATCTCCAGTGATTTTGGAGCCCAAGAAAATAAAGTATGTCATTGTTTCCATTGTTTCCCCATCTGTTTGCCATGAAGTTATGAGACCAGATACCATGATCTCCGTTCTTTGAATGTTGAATTTTAAGCCACCTTTTTCACTCTCCTTTTTCACCCTCATCAAGAGGTTCTTTAGTTCCTCTTTGCTTTTTGCCATAAGGGTGGTGTCATTTGCATATCTGAGGTTACTGATTTTCACCTGGCGATCTTGATTCCAGCTTGTGCTTCATGGCCCAGTCTGGCATTTCTCATGATGTACTCTGCATATAAATTAAATAAGCAGGGTGACCATGTACAGCCTTGATGTACTCCTTTCCCGACTGGGAACCCATCTGTTGTTCCCTGTCCAGTTCTAACTGTTGCTCCTTGACCTGCATACAGATTTCTCATGAGGCAGGTAAGGTGGTCTGGTATTCCCATCTATTTCAGAATTTTCCACAGTTTGTTGTGATCCACACAGTCAAAGGCTTTGGTGTAGTCAGTGAAGAAAATAATTTTTTTTTTTTTTCTTCCCACCCTCTCCCTCTCCCACAGAGTCCATAAGCCTGTTCTATACATCAGTGTCTCTTTTGCTGTCTCGTATACAGGGTTATCGTTACCATCTTTCTAAATTCCATATATATGCGTTAGTATACTGTATTGGTGTTTGTCCCTCTGGCTTACTTCACTCTGTATAATAGGCTCCAGTTTCATCCACCTCATTAGAACTGATTCAAATGTATTCTTTTTAATGGCTGAGTAATACTCCATTGTGTATATGTACCACAGCTTTCTTATCCATTCATCTGCTGATGGACATCTAGGTTGTTTCCATGTCCTGGCTATTATAAACAGTGCTGCGATGAACATTGGGGTACACG